>NW_027645872.1:0-734000 GCF_951394435.1 Stenella coeruleoalba
AATATATTCAGGAAAAAACGCATACGCCCTTTTTGGCCAAGTGCATCATTTTGGACGTTCTGCCTCTTTTCCTATGCTTTCAATGCAATTCCAGTCTACCTCCTGAAATTGGTTTCCTGCAATTCTGCCCCGCTTTCAAGTCCTCTTGGCAGCCTTACTTCAGTCTATTTTTGGACGATAGCTGTCATTTATAACTCTGCAGGTTTGTGAATTACAGTGCCCCTGAGCTCCTTTCTTCAACTCGCTTTCTTGTGACCTGGCCGCAACACCGCAGGATGGCTTCAGGCCCTAATCTGGTTCCGGCACGGCACGCTGAGCCTTTGGTTAATTCCTCTTCCTGGTGGGAAATGAGAGTTAAATTTCCCATCCAGACACCTCCAGCTAGTCTCTCATTGGTTCTCGCTATTCCTGTTCATCTTCCACAGAAATTGCAAACTGGGCCACACAGGAGGTTAAAGGGACTGACTCTCCAAGTCGGGAGAGTGTTAGTAAAGCGTCTGGAATGTTGCACCCGAGTACCAGGGTACGAAAACTGAGACATATTTGAACACGTCTCCCGATCAAATGGTTGATCATACTCTGGGTTCCACATGCATGTTTTAGCTGAAGGAAGAATACCTTAAACCTGGAGAGTTAAGACCCGTGCAATGGGTACCATGCAATATGACTTCAAAGGGTCTTCATTTGCTCACCGAACATCTCCAATCCTATCACTGCTGCGTTTATGCCCCTGTACACATGCTTGATTCTCTTTCGGAGACATAGCAATCCATAGGTTTTAAGATACTTACTAGTCAGGTACATTCTTAGGCGTTTAATATGCGGTGTTGAGTCCATTTCATTGAGCAAGGAGTAGCTCTTGTCTATTCCATATTTGGCTTAAGGAACTTTATCTGTCCTCATTTCAATCTCTGGTTTTATGCAGCAACCCAACTCACCTTTCCCCTTAAGCAAGCATAAGTTGGTTTTCTAAATTTGAGAACCTGTTCTGTTTTGGAATTCAGTTCTTGTGTAGCCAAGTTTACATTCCGTGTATTACTGATATCTTATGATGTTTCTTTTTCTGTGTGACTTATTTCAGTTAGAATCATCGTACCTGAATCTACTCATTATGCTGCCATGGGCCTGATGACCTAGATTTCATTGCTGAGTGATACTGCATTGTACGTAAGTACCACAAGTTCTTTATCCATTTTTCACTTTCTGCGATGTTGAACTTGTACTGTAAACGAGGTTCTTGTAAACAGAGGCGTCCCAAACTTTGGGGTGGCTGTGTCTTTTTGATTTTAATTTCCCTAATCTATAGGACCATAAGTGGCAGTGCCCTAGGCTCTGTTGCTTTGTTTTTTAGATGTTTCAGGAAACACCATACACTTCTCCTGAGTGTCTGTTGGTAATTTACATCCCGCCCATCAGCATAACAAGGCTTCCAGTTCTCCATGGCCTGTCCTGCCTTTCTGGATTTTACACTTTTTTCAGATGGCCCTTTTGACCGGGGGGAAGTGAGACTTCATTGTAGTGCAGATTTCCTTTGCAAGCTTGCTTGGTTGGCCAAAAAGTGTGTATGCGTTTTTTCCTGAATATATTTAGGAAAAAACGCATACGCCCTTTTTGGCCAAGTGCATCATTGTGGACGTTCTGCCTCTTTTCCTATGCTTTCAATGCAATTCCAGTCTACCTCCTGAAATCGGTTTCCTGCAATTCTGCCCCGCTTTCAAGTCCTCTTGGCAGCCTTACTTCAGTCTATTTTTGGACGATAGCTGTCATTTATAACTCTGCAGGTTTGTGAATTACAGTGCCTCTGAGCTCCGTTCTTCAACTCGCTTTCTTTTGAGCTGGCCGCAACACCGCAGGATGGCTTCAGGCCCTAATCTGTTTCCAGCACGGCACACTGAGCCTTTGGTTAATTCCTCTTCCTGGTGGGAAATGAGAGTTAAATTTGCCCGTCCAGACACCTCCAGCTAGCCTCTCATTGGTTCTCGCTATTCCTGTTCATCTTCCGCAGAAATTGCAAACTGGGCCAAACAGGAGGTTAAAGGGACTGACTCTCCAAGTCGGGAGAGTGTTAGTAAAGCGTCTGGAATGTTGCACCCGAGTACCAGGGTACGAAAACTGGGACATATTTGAACACATCGCCCGATCACATGGTTGATCATACTCTAGGTTGCACATGCATGTTTTAGCTGAAGGAAGAATACCTTAAACCTGGGTAGTTGAAACCCGTGGAATGGGTACCATGCAATATGACTTCAAAGGGTCTTCATTTGCTCACCGAACCTCTCCAATCCTATCACTGCTGCGTTTATGCCCCTGTACACATGCTTGATTCTCTTTCGGAGACATAGCAATCCATAGGTTTTAAGATACTTACTAGTCAGGTACATTCTTAGGCGTTTAATATGGGGTGTTGAGTCCATTTCGTTGAGCAAGGAGTAGCTCTTGTCTATTCCATATTTGGCTTAAGGAACTTTATCTGTGCTCATTTCAATCTCTGGTTTTATGCAGCACCCCAACTCACCTTTCCCCTTAAGCAAGCATAAGTTGGTTTTCTAAATTTGAGACCCTGTTCTGTTCTGTAATTCAGTTCCTGTGTAGCCAAGTTTACATTCCGTGTATTACTGATATCTTATGATGTTTCTGTTTCTGTGTGACTTATTTCAGTTAGAATCATCATACCTGAATCCACTCATTGTGCTGCTAAGGGCCTGATGACACAGATTTCATTGCTGAGTGATATTGTTTTGTAAGTAAATACCACAACTTCTTTACCCATTTTTCACTTTCTGCGATGTTGAACTTGTACTGTAAACGAGGTTCTTGTAAACAGAGCCGTTCCAAACTTTGGGGTGGCTGTGTCTTTTTGATTTTAAGTTCCCTAAGCTATAGGACCATAAGTGGAAGTGCCCTAGGTTCTGTTGCTTTGTTTTTTAGATATTTCAGGAAACACCATACACTTCTCCCGAGTGGTTGTTGGCAATTTACATCCCGCCCTTCAGCATAACAAGGCTCCCAGTTCTCCATGGCCTGTCCTGCCTTTCTGGATTTTACCCTTTTTTCAGATGGCCCTTTTGACCGGGGGGAAGTGAGACTTCATTGTAGTGCAGATTTCCTTTGCAAGCTTGCTTGGTTGGCCAAAAAGGGCGTATGCGTTTTTTCCTGAATATATTCAGGAAAAAACGCATACGCCCTTTTTGGCCAAGTGCATCATTGTGGACGTTCTGCCTCTTTTCCTATGCTTTCAATGCAATTCCAGTCTACCTCCTGAAATCGGTTTCCTGCAATTCTGCCCCGCTTTCAAGTCCTCTTGGCAGCCTTACTTCAGTCTATTTTTGGACGATAGCTGTCATTTATAACTCTGCAGGTTTGTGAATTACAGTGCCCCTGAGCTCCTTTCTTCAACTCGCTTTCTTGTGACCTGGCCGCAACACCGCAGGATGGATTCAGGCCCTAATCTGGATCCGGCACGGCACGCTGAGCCTTTGGTTATTTCCTCTTCCTGGTGGGAAATGAGAGTTAAATTTGCCCGTCCAGACACCTCCAGCTAGTCTCTCATTGGTTCTCGCTATTCCTGTTCATCTTCCGCAGAAATTGCAAACTGGGCCAAACAGGAGGTTAAAGGCGCTCACTCTCCAAGTGGGGAGAGTGTTAGTAAAGCGTCTGGAATGTTGCACCCGAGTACCAGGGGAGGAAAACTGAGACATATTTGAACACGTCTCCCGTTCACATGGTTGATCATACTTGGGTTCCACATGCATGTTTTAGCTGAAGGAAGAATACCTAAAACCTGGGTAGTTGAAACCCGTGGAATGGGTACCATGCAATATGACTTCAAAGGGTCTTCATTTGCTCACCGAACCTCTAAAATCCTATCACTGCTGCGTTTATGCCCCTGTACACATGCTTGATTCTCTTTCGGAGACATAGCAATCCATAGGTTTTAAGATACTTACTAGTCAGGTACATTCTTAGGCGTTTAATATGCGGTGTTTAGTCCATTTCATTGAGCAAGGAGTAGCTCTTGTCTATTCCATATTTGGCTTAAGGAACTTTATCTGTGCTCATTTCAATCTCTGGTTTTATGCAGCACCCCAACTCACCTTTCCCCTTAAGCAAGCATAAGTTGGTTTTCTAAATTTGAGACCCTGTTCTGTTTTGGAATGCAGTTCCTGTGTAGCCAAGTTTACATTCCGTGTATTAGTGATATCTTATGATGTTTCTTTTTCTGTGTGACTTATTTCAGTTAGAATCATCGTACCTGAATCTACTCATTATGCTGCTACGGGCCTGATGACATAGATTTCATTGCTGAGTGATACTGCATTGTACGTAAGTACCACAAGTTCTTTATGCATTTTTCACTTTCTGTGATATTGAACTTGTACGGTAAACGAGGTTCTTGTAAACAGAGGCGTCCCAAACTTTGGGGTGGCTGTGTCTTTTTGATTTTAATTTCCCTATGCTATAGGACCATAAGTGGAAGTGCCCTAGGCTCTGTTGCTTTGTTTTTTAGATGTTTCAGGAAACACCATACACTTCTCCCTAGTGTCTGTTGGCAATTTACATCCCGCCCATCAGCATAACAAGGCTCCTAGTTCTCCATGGCCTGTCCTGCCTTTCTGGATTTTACACTTTTTTCAGATGGCCCTTTTGACCGGGGGGAAGTGAGACTTCATTGTAGTGCAGATTTCCTTTGCAAGTTTGCTTGGTTGGCCAAAAAGGGCGTATGCGTTTTTTCCTGAATATATTCAGGAAAAAACGCATACGCCCTTTTTGGCCAAGTGCATCATTGTGGACGTTCTGCCTCTTTTCCTATGCTTTCAATGCAATTGCAGTCTACCTCCTGAAATCGGTTTCCTGCAATTCTGCCCCGCTTTCAAGTCCTCTTGGCAGCCTTACTTCAGTCTATTTTTGGACGATAGCTGTCATTTATAACTCTGCAGGTTTGTGAATTACAGTGCCCCTGAGCTCCTTTCTTCAACTCGCTTTCTTTTGAGCTGGCCGCAACACCGCAGGATGGCTTCAGGCCCTAATCTGGTTCCGGCACGGCATGCTGAGCCTTTGGTTAATTCCTCTTCCTGGTGGGAAATGAGAGTTAAATTTGCCCTTCCAGACACCTCCAGCTAGTCTCTCATTGGTTCTCGCTATTCCTGTTCATCTTCCACAGAAATTGCAAACTGGGCCAAACAGGAGGTTAAAGGGACTGACTCTCCAAGTCGGGAGAGTGTTAGTAAAGCGTCTGGAATGTTGCACCCGAGTACCAGGGTACGAAAACTGAGACATATTTGAACACGTCTCCCGATCACATGGTTGATCATACTCTGGGTTCCACATGCATGTTTTAGCTGAAGGAAGAATACCTAAAACCTGGGTAGTTGAAACCCGTGGAATGGGTACCATGCAATATAACTTCAAAGGGTCTTCATTTGCTCACGAACCTCTCCAATCCTATCACTGCTGCGTTTATGCCCCTGTACACATGCTTGATTCTCTTTCGGAGACATAGCAATCCATAGGTTTTAAGATACTTACTAGTCAGGTACATTCTTAGGCGTTTAATATGCGGTGTTGAGTCCATTTCGTTGAGCAAGGAGTAGCTCTTGTCTATTCCATATTTGGCTTAAGGAACTTTATCTGTGCTCATTTCAATCTCTGGTTTTATGCAGCACCCCAACTCACCTTTCCCCTTAAGCAAGCATAAGTTGGTTTTCTAAATTTGAGACACTGTTCTGTTCTGTAATTCAGTTCCTGTGTAGCCAAGTTTACATTCCGTGTATTACTGATATCTTATGATGTTTCTTTTTCTGTGTGACTTATTTCAGTTAGAATCATCATACCTGAATCCACTCATTGTGCTGCTAAGGGCCTGATGACACAGATTTCATTGCTGAGTGATATTGTTTTGTAAGTAAATACCACAACTTCTTTACCCATTTTTCACTTTCTGCGATGTTGAACTTGTACTGTAAACGAGGTTCTTGTAAACAGAGCCGTTCCAAACTTTGGGGTGGCTGTGTCTTTTTGATTTTAATTTCCCTAAGCTATAGGACCATAAGTGGAAGTGCCCTAGGTTCTGTTGCTTTGTTTTTTAGATGTTTCAGGAAACACCATACACTTCTCCCGAGTGGTTGTTTGCAATTTACATCCCGCCCTTCAGCATAACAAGGCTCCCAGTTCTCCATGGCCTGTCCTGCCTTTCTGGATTTTACCCTTTTTTCAGATGGCCCTTTTGACCGGGGGAAGTGAGACTTCATTGTAGTGCAGATTTCCTTTGCAAGCTTGCTTGGTTGGCCAAAAAGGGCGTATGCGTTTTTTCCTGAATATATTCAGGAAAAAACGCATACGCCCTTTTTGGCCAAGTGCATCATTGTGGACGTTCTGCCTCTTTTCCTATGCTTTCAATGCAATTCCAGTCTACCTCCTGAAATCGGTTTCCTGCAATTCTGCCCCGCTTTCAAGTCCTCTTGGCAGCCTTACTTCAGTCTATTTTTGGACGATAGCTGTCATTTATAACTCTGCAGGTTTGTGAATTACAGTGCCCCTGAGCTCCTTTCTTCAACTCGCTTTCTTTTGAGCTGGCCGCAACACCGCAGGATGGCTTCAGGCCCTAATCTGGTTCCGGCACGGCACGCTGAGCCTTTGGTTAATTCCTCTTCCTGGTGGGAAATGAGAGTTAAATTTGCCAATCCAGACACCTCCAGCTAGTCTCTCATTGGTTCTCGCTATTCCTGTTCATCTTCCACAGAAATTGCAAACTGGGCCAAACAGGAGGTTAAAGGGACTGACTCTCCAAGTCGGGAGAGTGTTAGTAAAGCGTGTGGAATGTTGCACCCAAGTACCAGGGTACGAAAACTGAGACATATTTGAACACGTCTCCCGATCACATGGTTGATCATACTCTGGGTTCCACATGCATGTTTTAGCTGAAGGAAGAATACCTAAAACCTGGGTAGTTGAAACCCGTGGAATGGGTACCATGCAATATGACTTCAAAGGGTCTTCATTTGCCCACGAATCTCCAATCCTATCACTGCTGCGTTTATGCCCCTGTACACATGCTTGATTCTCTTTCGGAGACATAGCAATCCATAGGTTTTAAGATACTTACTAGTCAGGTACATTCTTAGGCGTTTAATATGCGGTGTTGAGTCCATTTCGTTGAGCAAGGAGTAGCTCTTGTCTATTCCATATTTGGCTTAAGGAACTTTATCTGTGCTCATTTCAATCTCTGGTTTTATGCAGCACCCCAACTCACCTTTCCCCTTAAGCAAGCATAAGTTGGTTTTCTAAATTTGAGACACTGTTCTGTTCTGTAATTCAGTTCCTGTGTAGCCAAGTTTACATTCCGTGTATTACTGATATCTTATGATGTTTCTTTTTCTGTGTGACTTATTTCAGTTAGAATCATCATACCTGAATCCACTCATTGTGCTGCTAAGGGCCTGATGACACAGATTTCATTGCTGAGTGATATTGTTTTGTAAGTAAATACCACAACTTCTTTACCCATTTTTCACTTTCTGCGATGTTGAACTTGTACTGTAAACGAGGTTCTTGTAAACAGAGCCGTTCCAAACTTTGGGGTGGCTGTGTCTTTTTGATTTTAATTTCCCTAAGCTATAGGACCATAAGTGGAAGTGCCCTAGGTTCTGTTGCTTTGTTTTTTAGATGTTTCAGGAAACACCATACACTTCTCCCGAGTGGTTGTTGGCAATTTACATCCCGCCCTTCAGCATAACAAGGCTCCCAGTTCTCCATGGCCTGTCCTGCCTTTCTGGATTTTACCCTTTTTTCAGATGGCCCTTTTGACCGGGGGGAAGTGAGACTTCATTGTAGTGCAGATTTCCTTTGCAAGCTTGCTTGGTTGGCCAAAAAGGGCGTATGCGTTTTTTCCTGAATATATTCAGGAAAAAACGCATACGCCCTTTTTGGCCAAGTGCATCATTGTGGACGTTCTGCCTCTTTTCCTATGCTTTCAATGCAATTCCAGTCTACCTCCTGAAATCGGTTTCCTGCAATTCTGCCCCGCTTTCAAGTCCTCTTGGCAGCCTTACTTCAGTCTATTTTTGGACGATAGCTGTCATTTATAACTCTGCAGGTTTGTGAATTACAGTGCCCCTGAGCTCCTTTCTTCAACTCGCTTTCTTTTGAGCTGGCCGCAACACCGCAGGATGGCTTCAGGCCCTAATCTGGTTCCGGCACGGCACGCTGAGCCTTTGGTTAATTCCTCTTCCTGGTGGGAAATGAGAGTTAAATTTGCCAATCCAGACACCTCCAGCTAGTCTCTCATTGGTTCTCGCTATTCCTGTTCATCTTCCACAGAAATTGCAAACTGGGCCAAACAGGAGGTTAAAGGGACTGACTCTCCAAGTCGGGAGAGTGTTAGTAAAGCGTCTGGAATGTTGCACCCGAGTACCAGGGTACGAAAACTGAGACATATTTGAACACGTCTCCCGATCACATGGTTGATCATACTCTGGGTTCCACATGCATGTTTTAGCTGAAGGAAGAATACCTAAAACCTGGGTAGTTGAAACCCGTGGAATGGGTACCATGCAATATGACTTCAAAGGGTCTTCATTTGCTCACGAACCTCTCCAATCCTATCACTGCTGCGTTTATGCCCCTGTACACATGCTTGATTATCTTTCGGAGACATAGCAATCCATAGGTTTTAAGATACTTACTAGTCAGGTACATTCTTAGGCGTTTAATATGCGGTGTTGAGTCCATTTCGTTGAGCAAGGAGTAGCTCTTGTCTATTCCATATTTGGCTTAAGGAACTTTATCTGTGCTCATTTCAATCTCTGGTTTTATGCAGCACCCCAACTCACCTTTCCCCTTAAGCAAGCATAAGTTGGTTTTCTAAATTTGAGACACTGTTCTGTTCTGTAATTCAGTTCCTGTGTAGCCAAGTTTACATTCCGTGTATTACTGATATCTTATGATGTTTCTTTTTCTGTGTGACTTATTTCAGTTAGAATCATCATACCTGAATCCACTCATTGTGCTGCTAAGGGCCTGATGACACAGATTTCATTGCTGAGTGATATTGTTTTGTAAGTAAATACCACAACTTCTTTACCCATTTTTCACTTTCTGCGATGTTGAACTTGTACTGTAAACGAGGTTCTTGTAAACAGAGCCGTTCCAAACTTTGGGGTGGCTGTGTCTTTTTGATTTTAATTTCCCTAAGCTATAGGACCATAAGTGGAAGTGCCCTAGGTTCTGTTGCTTTGTTTTTTAGATGTTTCAGGAAACACCATACACTTCTCCCGAGTGGTTGTTGGCAATTTACATCCCGCCCTTCAGCATAACAAGGCTCCCAGTTCTCCATGGCCTGTCCTGCCTTTCTGGATTTTACCCTTTTTTCAGATGGCCCTTTTGACCGGGGGGAAGTGAGACTTCATTGTAGTGCAGATTTCCTTTGCCAGCTTGCTTGGTTGGCCGAAAAGGGCGTATGCGTTTTTTCCTGAATATATTCAGGAAAAAACGCATACGCCCTTTTTGGCCAAGTGCATCATTGTGGACGTTCTGCCTCTTTTCCTATGCTTTCAATGCAATTCCAGTCTACCTCCTGAAATCGGTTTCCTGCAATTCTGCCCCGCTTTCAAGTCCTCTTGGCAGCCTTACTTCAGTCTATTTTTGGACGATAGCTGTCATTTATAACTCTGCAGGTTTGTGAATTACAGTGCCCCTGAGCTCCTTTCTTCAACTCGCTTTCTTTTGAGCTGGCCGCAACACCGCAGGATGGCTTCAGGCCCTAATCTGGTCGGCACGGCACGCTGAGCCTTTGGTTAATTCCTCTTCCTGGTGGGAAATGAGAGTTAAATTTGCCAATCCAGACACCTCCAGCTAGTCTCTCATTGGTTCTCGCTATTCCTGTTCATCTTCCACAGAAATTGCAAACTGGGCCAAACAGGAGGTTAAAGGGACTGACTCTCCAAGTCGGGAGAGTGTTAGTAAAGCATCTGGAATGTTGCACCCGAGTAGCAGGGTACGAAAACTGAGACATATTTGAACACGTCTCCCGATCACATGGTTGATCATACTCTGGGTTCCACATGCATGTTTTAGCTGAAGGAAGAATACCTAAAACCTGGGTAGTTGAAACCCGTGGAATGGGTACCATGCAATATGACTTCAAAGGGTCTTCATTTGCTCACGAACCTCTCCAATCCTATCACTGCTGCGTTTATGCCCCTGTACACATGCTTGATTCTCTTTCGGAGACATAGCAATCCATAGGTTTTACGATACTTACTAGTCAGGTACATTCTTAGGCGTTTAATATGCGGTGTTGAGTCCATTTCGTTGAGCAAGGAGTAGCTCTTGTCTATTCCATATTTGGCTTAAGGAACTTTATCTGTGCTCATTTCAATCTCTGGTTTTATGCAGCACCCCAACTCACCTTTCCCCTTAAGCAAGCATAAGTTGGTTTTCTAAATTTGAGACACTGTTCTGTTCTGTAATTCAGTTCCTGTGTAGCCAAGTTTACATTCCGTGTATTACTGATATCTTATGATGTTTCTTTTTCTGTGTGACTTATTTCAGTTAGAATCATCATACCTGAATCCACTCATTGTGCTGCTAAGGGCCTGATGACACAGATTTCATTGCTGAGTGATATTGTTTTGTAAGTAAATACCACAACTTCTTTACCCATTTTTCACTTTCTGCGATGTTGAACTTGTACTGTAAATGAGGTTCTTGTAAACAGAGCCGTTCCAAACTTTGGGGTGGCTGTGTCTTTTTGATTTTAATTTCCCTAAGCTATAGGACCATAAGTGGAAGTGCCCTAGGTTCTGTTGCTTTGTTTTTTAGATGTTTCAGGAAACACCATACACTTCTCCCGAGTGGTTGTTGGCAATTTACATCCCGCCCTTCAGCATAACAAGGCTCCCAGTTCTCCATGGCCTGTCCTGCCTTTCTGGATTTTACCCTTTTTTCAGATGGCCCTTTTGACCGGGGGGAAGTGAGACTTCATTGTAGTGCAGATTTCCTTTGCAAGCTTGCTTGGTTGGCCAAAAAGGGCGTATGCGTTTTTTCCTGAATATATTCAGGAAAAAACGCATACGCCCTTTTTGGCCAAGTGCATCATTGTGGACGTTCTGCCTCTTTTCCTATGCTTTCAATGCAATTCCAGTCTACCTCCTGAAATCGGTTTCCTGCAATTCTGCCCCGCTTTCAAGTCCTCTTGGCAGCCTTACTTCAGTCTATTTTTGGACGATAGCTGTCATTTATAACTCTGCAGGTTTGTGAATTACAGTGCCCCTGAGCTCCTTTCTTCAACTCGCTTTCTTTTGAGCTGGCCGCAACACCGCAGGATGGCTTCAGGCCCTAATCTGGTTCCGGCACGGCACGCTGAGCCTTTGGTTAATTCCTCTTCCTGGTGGGAAATGAGAGTTAATTTTGCCAATCCAGACACCTCCAGCTAGTCTCTCATTGGTTCTCGCTATTCCTGTTCATCTTCCACAGAAATTGCAAACTGGGCCAAACAGGAGGTTAAAGGGACTGACTCTCCAAGTCGGGAGAGTGTTAGTAAAGCGTCTGGAATGTTGCACCCGAGTACCAGGGTACGAAAACTGAGACATATTTGAACACGTCTCCCGATCACATGGTTGATCATACTCTGGGTTCCACATGCATGTTTTAGCTGAAGGAAGAATACCTAAAACCTGGGTAGTTGAAACCCGTGGAATGTGTACCATGCAATATGACTTCAAAGGGTCTTCATTTGCTCACCGAACATCTCCAATCCTATCACTGCTGCGTTTATGCCCCTGTACACATGCTTGATTCTCTTTCGGAGACATAGCAATCCATAGGTTTTAAGATACTTACTAGTCAGGTACATTCTTAGGCGTTTAATATGGGGTGTTGAGTCCATTTCGTTGAGCAAGGAGTAGCTCTTGTCTATTCCATATTTGGCTTAAGGAACTTTATCTGTGCTCATTTCAATCTCTGGTTTTATGCAGCACCCCAACTCACCTTTCCCCTTAAGCAAGCATAAGTTGGTTTTCTAAATTTGAGACACTGTTCTGTTCTGTAATTCAGTTCCTGTGTAGCCAAGTTTACATTCCGTGTATTACTGATATCTTATGATATTTCTTTTTCTGTGTGACTTATTTCAGTTAGAATCATCATACCTGAATCCACTCATTGTGCTGCTAAGGGCCTGATGACACAGATTTCATTGCTGAGTGATATTGTTTTGTAAGTAAATACCACAACTTCTTTACCCATTTTTCACTTTCTGCGATGTTGAACTTGTACTGTAAACGAGGTTCTTGTAAACAGAGCCGTTCCAAACTTTGGGGTGGCTGTGTCTTTTTGATTTTAATTTCCCTAAGCTATAGGACCATAAGTGGAAGTGCCCTAGGTTCTGTTGCTTTGTTTTTTAGATGTTTCAGGAAACACCATACACTTCTCCCGAGTGGTTGTTGGCAATTTACATCCCGCCCTTCAGCATAACAAGGCTCCCAGTTCTCCATGGCCTGTCCTGCCTTTCTGGATTTTACCCTTTTTTCAGATGGCCCTTTTGACCGGGGGGAAGTGAGACTTCATTGTAGTGCAGATTTCCTTTGCAAGCTTGCTTGGTTGGCCAAAAAGGGCGTATGCGTTTTTTCCTGAATATATTCAGGAAAAAACGCATACGCCCTTTTTGGCCAAGTGCATCATTGTGGACGTTCTGCCTCTTTTCCTATGCTTTCAATGCAATTCCAGTCTACCTCCTGAAATCGGTTTCCTGCAATTCTGCCCCGCTTTCAAGTCCTCTTGGCAGCCTTACTTCAGTCTATTTTTGGACGATAGCTGTCATTTATAACTCTGCAGGTTTGTGAATTACAGTGCCCCTGAGCTCCTTTCTTCAACTCGCTTTCTTGTGACCTGGCAGCAACACCGCAGGATGGCTTCAGGCCCTAATCTGGATCCGGCACGGCACACTGAGCCTTTGGTTATTTCCTCTTCCTGGTGGGAAATGAGAGTTAAATTTGCCCGTCCAGACACCTCCAGCTAGTCTCTCATTGGTTCTCGCTATTCCTGTTCATCTTCCGCAGAAATTGCAAACTGGGCCAAACAGGAGGTTAAAGGCGCTGACTCTCCAAGTGGGGAGAGTGTTAGTAAAGCGTCTGGAATGTTGCACCTGAGTACCAGGGTACGAAAACTGGGACATATTTGAACACGTCTCCCGATCACATGGTTGATCATACTCTAGGTTCCACATGCATGTTTTAGCTGAAGGAAGAATACCTAAAACCTGGGTAGTTGAAACCCGTGGAATGGGTACCATGCAATATGACTTCAAAGGGTCTTCATTTGCTCACGAACCTCTCCAATCCTATCACTGCTGCGTTTATGCCCCTGTACACATGCTTGATTCTCTTTCGGAGACATAGCAATCCATAGGTTTTAAGATACTTACTAGTCAGGTACATTCTTAGGCGTTTAATATGCGGTGTTGAGTCCATTTCGTTGAGCAAGGAGTAGCTCTTGTCTATTCCATATTTGGCTTAAGGAACTTTATCTGTGCTCATTTCAATCTCTGGTTTTATGCAGCACCCCAACTCACCTTTCCCCTTAAGCAAGCATAAGTTGGTTTTCTAAATTTGAGACACTGTTCTGTTCTGTAATTCAGTTCCTGTGTAGCCAAGTTTACATTCCGTGTATTACTGATATCTTATGATGTTTCTTTTTCTGTGTGACTTATTTCAGTTAGAATCATCATACCTGAATCCACTCATTGTGCTGCTAAGGGCCTGATGACACAGATTTCATTGCTGAGTGATATTGTTTTGTAAGTAAATACCACAACTTCTTTACCCATTTTTCACTTTCTGCGATGTTGAACTTGTACTGTAAACGAGGTTCTTGTAAACAGAGCCGTTCCAAACTTTGGGGTGGCTGTGTCTTTTTGATTTTAATTTCCCTAAGCTATAGGACCATAAGTGGAAGTGCCCTAGGTTCTGTTGCTTTGTTTTTTAGATGTTTCAGGAAACACCATACACTTCTCCCGAGTGGTTGTTGGCAATTTACATCCCGCCCTTCAGCATAACAAGGCTCCCAGTTCTCCATGGCCTGTCCTGCCTTTCTGGATTTTACCCTTTTTTCAGATGGCCCTTTTGACCGGGGGGAAGTGAGACTTCATTGTAGTGCAGATTTCCTTTGCAAGCTTGCTTGGTTGGCCAAAAAGGGCGTATGCGTTTTATCCTGAATATATTCAGGAAAAAACGCATACGCCCTTTTTGGCCAAGTGCATCATTGTGGACGTTCTGCCTCTTTTCCTATGCTTTCAATGCAATTCCAGTCTACCTCCTGAAATCGGTTTCCTGCAATTCTGCCCCGCTTTCAAGTCCTCTTGGCAGCCTTACTTCAGTCTATTTTTGGACGATAGCTGTCATTTATAACTCTGCAGGTTTGTGAATTACAGTGCCCCTGAGCTCCTTTCTTCAACTTGCTTTCTTGTGACCTGGCCGCAACACCGCAGGATGGCTTCAGGCCCTAATCTGGTTCCGGCACGGCACGCTGAGCCTTTGGTTAATTCCTCTTCCTGGTGGGAAATGAGAGTTAATTTTGCCAATCCAGACACCTCCAGCTAGTCTCTCATTGGTTCTCGCTATTCCTGTTCATCTTCCACAGAAATTGCAAACTGGGCCAAACAGGAGGTTAAAGGGACTGACTCTCCAAGTCGGGAGAGTGTTAGTAAAGCGTCTGGAATGTTGCACCCGAGTACCAGGGTACGAAAACTGAGACATATTTGAACACGTCTCCCGATCACATGGTTGATCATACTCTGGGTTCCACATGCATGTTTTAGCTGAAGGAAGAATACCTAAAACCTGGGTAGTTGAAACCCGTGGAATGTGTACCATGCAATATGACTTCAAAGGGTCTTCATTTGCTCACCGAACATCTCCAATCCTATCACTGCTGCGTTTATGCCCCTGTACACATGCTTGATTCTCTTTCGGAGACATAGCAATCCATAGGTTTTAAGATACTTACTAGTCAGGTACATTCTTAGGCGTTTAATATGGGGTGTTGAGTCCATTTCGTTGAGCAAGGAGTAGCTCTTGTCTATTCCATATTTGGCTTAAGGAACTTTATCTGTGCTCATTTCAATCTCTGGTTTTATGCAGCACCCCAACTCACCTTTCCCCTTAAGCAAGCATAAGTTGGTTTTCTAAATTTGAGACACTGTTCTGTTCTGTAATTCAGTTCCTGTGTAGCCAAGTTTACATTCCGTGTATTACTGATATCTTATGATATTTCTTTTTCTGTGTGACTTATTTCAGTTAGAATCATCATACCTGAATCCACTCATTGTGCTGCTAAGGGCCTGATGACACAGATTTCATTGCTGAGTGATATTGTTTTGTAAGTAAATACCACAACTTCTTTACCCATTTTTCACTTTCTGCGATGTTGAACTTGTACTGTAAACGAGGTTCTTGTAAACAGAGCCGTTCCAAACTTTGGGGTGGCTGTGTCTTTTTGATTTTAATTTCCCTAAGCTATAGGACCATAAGTGGAAGTGCCCTAGGTTCTGTTGCTTTGTTTTTTAGATGTTTCAGGAAACACCATACACTTCTCCCGAGTGGTTGTTGGCAATTTACATCCCGCCCTTCAGCATAACAAGGCTCCCAGTTCTCCATGGCCTGTCCTGCCTTTCTGGATTTTACCCTTTTTTCAGATGGCCCTTTTGACCGGGGGGAAGTGAGACTTCATTGTAGTGCAGATTTCCTTTGCAAGCTTGCTTGGTTGGCCAAAAAGGGCGTATGCGTTTTTTCCTGAATATATTCAGGAAAAAACGCATACGCCCTTTTTGGCCAAGTGCATCATTGTGGACGTTCTGCCTCTTTTCCTATGCTTTCAATGCAATTCCAGTCTACCTCCTGAAATCGGTTTCCTGCAATTCTGCCCCGCTTTCAAGTCCTCTTGGCAGCCTTACTTCAGTCTATTTTTGGACGATAGCTGTCATTTATAACTCTGCAGGTTTGTGAATTACAGTGCCCCTGAGCTCCTTTCTTCAACTCGCTTTCTTGTGACCTGGCAGCAACACCGCAGGATGGCTTCAGGCCCTAATCTGGATCCGGCACGGCACACTGAGCCTTTGGTTATTTCCTCTTCCTGGTGGGAAATGAGAGTTAAATTTGCCCGTCCAGACACCTCCAGCTAGTCTCTCATTGGTTCTCGCTATTCCTGTTCATCTTCCGCAGAAATTGCAAACTGGGCCAAACAGGAGGTTAAAGGCGCTGACTCTCCAAGTGGGGAGAGTGTTAGTAAAGCGTCTGGAATGTTGCACCTGAGTACCAGGGTACGAAAACTGGGACATATTTGAACACGTCTCCCGATCACATGGTTGATCATACTCTAGGTTCCACATGCATGTTTTAGCTGAAGGAAGAATACCTAAAACCTGGGTAGTTGAAACCCGTGGAATGGGTACCATGCAATATGACTTCAAAGGGTCTTCATTTGCTCACGAACCTCTCCAATCCTATCACTGCTGCGTTTATGCCCCTGTACACATGCTTGATTCTCTTTCGGAGACATAGCAATCCATAGGTTTTAAGATACTTACTAGTCAGGTACATTCTTAGGCGTTTAATATGCGGTGTTGAGTCCATTTCGTTGAGCAAGGAGTAGCTCTTGTCTATTCCATATTTGGCTTAAGGAACTTTATCTGTGCTCATTTCAATCTCTGGTTTTATGCAGCACCCCAACTCACCTTTCCCCTTAAGCAAGCATAAGTTGGTTTTCTAAATTTGAGACACTGTTCTGTTCTGTAATTCAGTTCCTGTGTAGCCAAGTTTACATTCCGTGTATTACTGATATCTTATGATGTTTCTTTTTCTGTGTGACTTATTTCAGTTAGAATCATCATACCTGAATCCACTCATTGTGCTGCTAAGGGCCTGATGACACAGATTTCATTGCTGAGTGATATTGTTTTGTAAGTAAATACCACAACTTCTTTACCCATTTTTCACTTTCTGCGATGTTGAACTTGTACTGTAAACGAGGTTCTTGTAAACAGAGCCGTTCCAAACTTTGGGGTGGCTGTGTCTTTTTGATTTTAATTTCCCTAAGCTATAGGACCATAAGTGGAAGTGCCCTAGGTTCTGTTGCTTTGTTTTTTAGATGTTTCAGGAAACACCATACACTTCTCCCGAGTGGTTGTTGGCAATTTACATCCCGCCCTTCAGCATAACAAGGCTCCCAGTTCTCCATGGCCTGTCCTGCCTTTCTGGATTTTACCCTTTTTTCAGATGGCCCTTTTGACCGGGGAGAAGTGAGACTTCATTGTAGTGCAGATTTCCTTTGCAAGCTTGCTTGTTTGGCCAAAAAGGGCGTATGCGTTTTATCCTGAATATATTCAGGAAAAAACGCATACGCCCTTTTTGGCCAAGTGCATCATTGTGGACGTTCTGCCTCTTTTCCTATGCTTTCAATGCAATTCCAGTCTACCTCCTGAAATCGGTTTCCTGCAATTCTGCCCCGCTTTCAAGTCCTCTTGGCAGCCTTACTTCAGTCTATTTTTGGACGATAGCTGTCATTTATAACTCTGCAGGTTTGTGAATTACAGTGCCCCTGAGCTCCTTTCTTCAACTTGCTTTCTTGTGACCTGGCCGCAACACCGCAGGATGGCTTCAGGCCCTAATCTGGATCCGGCACGGCACGCTGAGCCTTTGGTTATTTCCTCTTCCTGGTGGGAAATGAGAGTTAAATTTGCCCGTCCAGACACCTCCAGCTAGTCTCTCATTGGTTCTCGCTATTCCTGTTCATCTTCCGCAGAAATTGCAAACTGGGCCAAACAGGAGGTTAAAGGCGCTGACTCTCCAAGTGGGGAGAGTGTTAGTAAAGCGTCTGGAATGTTGCACCCAAGTACCAGGGGAGGAAAACTGAGACATATTTGAACACGTCTCCCGTTCACATGGTTGATCATACTTGGGTTCCACATGCATGTTTTAGCTGAAGGAAGAATACCTAAAACCTGGGTAGTTGAAACCCGTGGAATGGGTACCATGCAATATGACTTCAAAGGGTCTTCATTTGCTCACCGAACCTCTAAAATCCTATCACTGCTGCGTTTATGCCCCTGTACACATGCTTGATTCTCTTTCGGAGACATAGCTATCCATAGGTTTTAAGATACTTACTAGTCAGGTACATTCTTAGGCGTTTAATATGCGGTGTTTAGTCCATTTCGTTGAGCAAGGAGTAGCTCTTGTCTATTCCATATTTGGCTTAAGGAACTTTATCTGTGCTCATTTCAATCTCTGGTTTTATGCAGCACCCCAACTCACCTTTCCCCTTAAGCAAGCATAAGTTGGTTTTCTAAATTTGAGACCCTGTTCTGTTTTGGAATGCAGTTCCTGTGTAGCCAAGTTTACATTCCGTGTATTAGTGATATCTTATGATGTTTCTTTTTCTGTGTGACTTATTTCAGTTAGAATCATCGTACCTGAATCTACTCATTATGCTGCTACGGGCCTGATGACATAGATTTCATTGCTGAGTGATACTGCATTGTACGTAAGTACCACAAGTTCTTTATGCATTTTTCACTTTCTGTGATATTGAACTTGTGCGGTAAACGAGGTTGTTGTAAACAGAGGCGTCCCAAACTTTGGGGTGGCTGTGTCTTTTTGATTTTAATTTCCCTAAGCTATAGGACCATAAGTGGAAGTGCCCTAGGCTCTGTTGCTTTGTTTTTTAGATGTTTCAGGAAACACCATACACTTCTCCCGAGTGTCTGTTGGCAATTTACATCCCGCCCATCAGCATAACAAGGCTCCCAGTTCTCCATGGCCTGTCCTGCCTTTCTGGATTTTACACTTTTTTCAGATGGCCCTTTTGACCGGAGGGAAGTGAGACTTCATTGTAGTGCAGATTTCCTTTGCAAGTTTGCTTGGTTGGCCAAAAAGGGCGTATGTGTTTTTTCCTGAATATATTCAGGAAAAAACGCATACGCCCTTTTTGGCCAAGTGCATCACTGTGGACGTTCTGCCTCTTTTCCTATGCTTTCAATGCAATTCCAGTCTACCTCCTGAAATCGGTTTCCTGCAATTCTGCCCCGCTTTCAAGTCCTCTTGGCAGCCTTACTTCAGTCTATTTTTGGACGATAGCTGTCATTTATAACTCTGCAGGTTTGTGAATTACAGTGCCCCTGAGCTCCTTTCTTCAACTCGCTTTCTTTTGAGCTGGCCCCAACACCGCAGGATGGCTTCAGGCCCTAATCTGGTTCCGGCACGGCACGCTGAGCCTTTGGTTAATTCCTCTTCCTGGTGGGAAATGAGAGTTAAATTTGCCCATCCAGACACCTCCAGCTAGTCTCTCATTGGTTCTCGCTATTCCTGTTCATCTTCCACAGAAATTGCAAACTGGGCCAAACAGGAGGTTAAAGGGACTGACTCTCCAAGTCGGGAGAGTGTTAGTAAAGCGTCTGGAATGTTGCACCCGAGTACCAGGGTACGAAAACTGAGACATATTTGAACACGTCTCCCGATCACATGGTTGATCATACTCTGGGTTCCACATGCATGTTTTAGCTGAAGGAAGAATACCTAAAACCTGGGTAGTTGAAACCCGTGGAATGGGTACCATGCAATATGACTTCAAAGGGTCTTCATTTGCTCACCGAACATCTCCAATCCTATCACTGCTGCGTTTATGCCCCTGTACACATGCTTGATTCTCTTTCGGAGACATAGCAATCCATAGGTTTTAAGATACTTACTAGTCAGGTACATTCTTAGGCGTTTAATATGGGGTGTTGAGTCCATTTCGTTGAGCAAGGAGTAGCTCTTGTCTATTCCATATTTGGCTTAAGGAACTTTATCTGTGCTCATTTCAATCTCTGGTTTTATGCAGCACCCCAACTCACCTTTCCCCTTAAGCAAGCATAAGTTGGTTTTCTAAATTTGAGACACTGTTCTGTTCTGTAATTCAGTTCCTGTGTAGCCAAGTTTCCATTCCGTGTATTACTGATATCTTATGATGTTTCTTTTTCTGTGTGACTTATTTCAGTTAGAATCATCATACCTGAATCCACTCATTGTGCTGCTAAGGGCCTGATGACACAGATTTCATTGCTGAGTGATATTGTTTTGTAAGTAAATACCACAACTTCTTTACCCATTTTTCACTTTCTGCGATGTTGAACTTGTACTGTAAACGAGGTTCTTGTAAACAGAGCCGTTCCAAACTTTGGGGTGGCTGTGTCTTTTTGATTTTAATTTCCCTAAGCTATAGGACCATAAGTGGAAGTGCCCTAGGTTCTGTTGCTTTGTTTTTTAGATGTTTCAGGAAACACCATACACTTCTCCCGAGTGGTTGTTGGCAATTTACATCCCGCCCTTCAGCATAACAAGGCTCCCAGTTCTCCATGGCCTGTCCTGCCTTTCTGGATTTTACCCTTTTTTCAGATGGCCCTTTTGACCGGGGGGAAGTGAGACTTCATTGTAGTGCAGATTTCCTTTGCAAGCTTGCTTGGTTGGCCAAAAAGGGCGTATGCGTTTTTTCCTGAATATATTCAGGAAAAAACGCATACGCCCTTTTTGGCCAAGTGCATCATTGTGGACGTTCTGCCTCTTTTCCTATGCTTTCAATGCAATTCCAGTCTACCTCCTGAAATCGGTTTCCTGCAATTCTGCCCCGCTTTCAAGTCCTCTTGGCAGCCTTACTTCAGTCTATTTTTGGACGATAGCTGTCATTTATAACTCTGCAGGTTTGTGAATTACAGTGCCCCTGAGCTCCTTTCTTCAACTCGCTTTCTTTTGAGCTGGCCGCAACACCGCAGGATGGCTTCAGGCCCTAATCTGGTTCCGGCACGGCACGCTGAGCCTTTGGTTAATTCCTCTTCCTGGTGGGAAATGAGAGTTAAATTTGCCAATCCAGACACCTCCAGCTAGTCTCTCATTGGTTCTCGCTATTCCTGTTCATCTTCCACAGAAATTGCAAACTGGGCCAAACAGGAGGTTAAAGGGACTGACTCTCCAAGTCGGGAGAGTGTTAGTAAAGCGTCTGGAATGTTGCACCCGAGTACCAGGGTACGAAAACTGAGACATATTTGAACACGTCTCCCGATCACATGGTTGATCATACTCTGGGTTCCACATGCATGTTTTAGCTGAAGGAAGAATACCTAAAACCTGGGTAGTTGAAACCCGTGGAATGGGTACCATGCAATATGACTTCAAAGGGTCTTCATTTGCTCACCGAACATCTCCAATCCTATCAATGCTGCGTTTATGCCCCTGTACACATGCTTGATTCTCTTTCGGAGACATAGCAATCCATAGGTTTTAAGATACTTACTAGTCAGGTACATTCTTAGGCGTTTAATATGGGGTGTTGAGTCCATTTCGTTGAGCAAGGAGTAGCTCTTGTCTATTCCATATTTGGCTTAAGGAACTTTATCTGTGCTCATTTCAATCTCTGGTTTTATGCAGCACCCCAACTCACCTTTCCCCTTAAGCAAGCATAAGTTGGTTTTCTAAATTTGAGACACTGTTCTGTTCTGTAATTCAGTTCCTGTGTAGCCAAGTTTACATTCCGTGTATTACTGATATCTTATGATGTTTCTTTTTCTGTGTGACTTATTTCAGTTAGAATCATCATACCTGAATCCACTCATTGTGCTGCTAAGGGCCTGATGACACAGATTTCATTGCTGAGTGATATTGTTTTGTAAGTAAATACCACAACTTCTTTACCCATTTTTCACTTTCTGCGATGTTGAACTTGTACTGTAAACGAGGTTCTTGTAAACAGAGCCGTTCCAAACTTTGGGGTGGCTGTGTCTTTTTGATTTTAATTTCCCTAAGCTATAGGACCATAAGTGGAAGTGCCCTAGGTTCTGTTGCTTTGTTTTTTAGATGTTTCAGGAAACACCATACACTTCTCCCGAGTGGTTGTTGGCAATTTACATCCCGCCCTTCAGCATAACAAGGCTCCCAGTTCTCCATGGCCTGTCCTGCCTTTCTGGATTTTACCCTTTTTTCAGATGGCCCTTTTGACCGGGGGGAAGTGAGACTTCATTGTAGTGCAGATTTCCTTTGCAAGCTTGCTTGGTTGGCCAAAAAGGGCGTATGCGTTTTTTCCTGAATATATTCAGGAAAAAACGCATACGCCCTTTTTGGCCAAGTGCATCATTGTGGACGTTCTGCCTCTTTTCCTATGCTTTCAATGCAATTCCAGTCTACCTCCTGAAATCGGTTTCCTGCAATTCTGCCCCGCTTTCAAGTCCTCTTGGCAGCCTTACTTCAGTCTATTTTTGGACGATAGCTGTCATTTATAACTCTGCAGGTTTGTGAATTACAGTGCCCCTGAGCTCCTTTCTTCAACTCGCTTTCTTGTGACCTGGCCGCAACACCGCAGGATGGCTTCAGGCCCTAATCTGGATCCGGCACGGCACGCTGAGCCTTTAGTTATTTCCTCTTCCTGGTGGGAAATGAGAGTTAAATTTGCCCGTCCAGACACCTCCAGCTAGTCTCTCATTGGTTCTCGCTATTCCTGTTCATCTTCCGCAGAAATTGCAAACTGGGCCAAACAGGAGGTTAAAGGCGCTGACTCTCCAAGTGGGGAGAGTGTTAGTAAAGCGTCTGGAATGTTGCACCCGAGTACCAGGGGAGGAAAACTGAGACATATTTGAACACGTCTCCCGTTCACATGGTTGATCATACTTGGGTTCCACATGCATGTTTTAGCTGAAGGAAGAATACCTAAAACCTGGGTAGTTGAAAACCGTGGAATGGGTACCATGCAATATGACTTCAAAGGGTCTTCATTTGCTCACCGAACCTCTCCAATCCTATCACTGCTGCGTTTATGCCCCTGTACACATGCTTGATTCTCTTTCGGAGACATAGCAATCCATAGGTTTTAAGATACTTACTAGTCAGGTACATTCTTAGGCGTTTAATATGGGGTGTTGAGTCCATTTCGTTGAGCAAGGAGTAGCTCTTGTCTATTCCATATTTGGCTTAAGGAACTTTATCTGTGCTCATTTCAATCTCTGGTTTTATGCAGCACCCCAACTCACCTTTCCCCTTAAGCAAGCATAAGTTGGTTTTCTAAATTTGAGACACTGTTCTGTTCTGTAATTCAGTTCCTGTGTAGCCAAGTTTACATTCCGTGTATTACTGATATCTTATGATGTTTCTTTTTCTGTGTGACTTATTTCAGTTAGAATCATCATACCTGAATCCACTCATTGTGCTGCTAAGGGCCTGATGACACAGATTTCATTGCTGAGTGATATTGTTTTGTAAGTAAATACCACAACTACTTTACCCATTTTTCACTTTCTGCGATGTTGAACTTGTACTGTAAATGAGGTTCTTGTAAACAGAGCCGTTCCAAACTTTGGGGTGGCTGTGTCTTTTTGATTTTAATTTCCCTAAGCTATAGGACCATAAGTGGAAGTGCCCTAGGTTCTGTTGCTTTGTTTTTTAGATGTTTCAGGAAACACCATACACTTCTCCCGAGTGGTTGTTGGCAATTTACATCCCGCCCTTCAGCATAACAAGGCTCCCAGTTCTCCATGGCCTGTCCTGCCTTTCTGGATTTTACCCTTTTTTCAGATGGCCCTTTTGACCGGGGGGAAGTGAGACTTCATTGTAGTGCAGATTTCCTTTGCAAGCTTGCTTGGTTGGCCAAAAAGG
Organism: Stenella coeruleoalba; assembly: GCF_951394435.1. NCBI lineage: Eukaryota > Metazoa > Chordata > Mammalia > Artiodactyla > Delphinidae > Stenella > Stenella coeruleoalba. The sequence continues at coordinate 23,667 of NW_027645872.1, forward strand.
GCGTATGCGTTTTATCCTGAATATATTCAGGAAAAAACGCATACGCCCTTTTTGGCCAAGTGCATCATTGTGGACGTTCTGCCTCTTTTCCTATGCTTTCAATGCAATTCCAGTCTACCTCCTGAAATCGGTTTCCTGCAATTCTGCCCCGCTTTCAAGTCCTCTTGGCAGCCTTACTTCAGTCTATTTTTGGACGATAGCTGTCATTTATAACTCTGCAGGTTTGTGAATTACAGTGCCCCTGAGCTCCTTTCTTCAACTTGCTTTCTTGTGACCTGGCCGCAACACCGCAGGATGGCTTCAGGCCCTAATCTGGTTCCGGCACGGCACGCTGAGCCTTTGGTTAATTCCTCTTCCTGGTGGGAAATGAGAGTTAATTTTGCCAATCCAGACACCTCCAGCTAGTCTCTCATTGGTTCTCGCTATTCCTGTTCATCTTCCACAGAAATTGCAAACTGGGCCAAACAGGAGGTTAAAGGGACTGACTCTCCAAGTCGGGAGAGTGTTAGTAAAGCGTCTGGAATGTTGCACCCGAGTACCAGGGTACGAAAACTGAGACATATTTGAACACGTCTCCCGATCACATGGTTGATCATACTCTGGGTTCCACATGCATGTTTTAGCTGAAGGAAGAATACCTAAAACCTGGGTAGTTGAAACCCGTGGAATGTGTACCATGCAATATGACTTCAAAGGGTCTTCATTTGCTCACCGAACATCTCCAATCCTATCACTGCTGCGTTTATGCCCCTGTACACATGCTTGATTCTCTTTCGGAGACATAGCAATCCATAGGTTTTAAGATACTTACTAGTCAGGTACATTCTTAGGCGTTTAATATGGGGTGTTGAGTCCATTTCGTTGAGCAAGGAGTAGCTCTTGTCTATTCCATATTTGGCTTAAGGAACTTTATCTGTGCTCATTTCAATCTCTGGTTTTATGCAGCACCCCAACTCACCTTTCCCCTTAAGCAAGCATAAGTTGGTTTTCTAAATTTGAGACACTGTTCTGTTCTGTAATTCAGTTCCTGTGTAGCCAAGTTTACATTCCGTGTATTACTGATATCTTATGATATTTCTTTTTCTGTGTGACTTATTTCAGTTAGAATCATCATACCTGAATCCACTCATTGTGCTGCTAAGGGCCTGATGACACAGATTTCATTGCTGAGTGATATTGTTTTGTAAGTAAATACCACAACTTCTTTACCCATTTTTCACTTTCTGCGATGTTGAACTTGTACTGTAAACGAGGTTCTTGTAAACAGAGCCGTTCCAAACTTTGGGGTGGCTGTGTCTTTTTGATTTTAATTTCCCTAAGCTATAGGACCATAAGTGGAAGTGCCCTAGGTTCTGTTGCTTTGTTTTTTAGATGTTTCAGGAAACACCATACACTTCTCCCGAGTGGTTGTTGGCAATTTACATCCCGCCCTTCAGCATAACAAGGCTCCCAGTTCTCCATGGCCTGTCCTGCCTTTCTGGATTTTACCCTTTTTTCAGATGGCCCTTTTGACCGGGGGGAAGTGAGACTTCATTGTAGTGCAGATTTCCTTTGCAAGCTTGCTTGGTTGGCCAAAAAGGGCGTATGCGTTTTTTCCTGAATATATTCAGGAAAAAACGCATACGCCCTTTTTGGCCAAGTGCATCATTGTGGACGTTCTGCCTCTTTTCCTATGCTTTCAATGCAATTCCAGTCTACCTCCTGAAATCGGTTTCCTGCAATTCTGCCCCGCTTTCAAGTCCTCTTGGCAGCCTTACTTCAGTCTATTTTTGGACGATAGCTGTCATTTATAACTCTGCAGGTTTGTGAATTACAGTGCCCCTGAGCTCCTTTCTTCAACTCGCTTTCTTGTGACCTGGCAGCAACACCGCAGGATGGCTTCAGGCCCTAATCTGGATCCGGCACGGCACACTGAGCCTTTGGTTATTTCCTCTTCCTGGTGGGAAATGAGAGTTAAATTTGCCCGTCCAGACACCTCCAGCTAGTCTCTCATTGGTTCTCGCTATTCCTGTTCATCTTCCGCAGAAATTGCAAACTGGGCCAAACAGGAGGTTAAAGGCGCTGACTCTCCAAGTGGGGAGAGTGTTAGTAAAGCGTCTGGAATGTTGCACCTGAGTACCAGGGTACGAAAACTGGGACATATTTGAACACGTCTCCCGATCACATGGTTGATCATACTCTAGGTTCCACATGCATGTTTTAGCTGAAGGAAGAATACCTAAAACCTGGGTAGTTGAAACCCGTGGAATGGGTACCATGCAATATGACTTCAAAGGGTCTTCATTTGCTCACGAACCTCTCCAATCCTATCACTGCTGCGTTTATGCCCCTGTACACATGCTTGATTCTCTTTCGGAGACATAGCAATCCATAGGTTTTAAGATACTTACTAGTCAGGTACATTCTTAGGCGTTTAATATGCGGTGTTGAGTCCATTTCGTTGAGCAAGGAGTAGCTCTTGTCTATTCCATATTTGGCTTAAGGAACTTTATCTGTGCTCATTTCAATCTCTGGTTTTATGCAGCACCCCAACTCACCTTTCCCCTTAAGCAAGCATAAGTTGGTTTTCTAAATTTGAGACACTGTTCTGTTCTGTAATTCAGTTCCTGTGTAGCCAAGTTTCCATTCCGTGTATTACTGATATCTTATGATGTTTCTTTTTCTGTGTGACTTATTTCAGTTAGAATCATCATACCTGAATCCACTCATTGTGCTGCTAAGGGCCTGATGACACAGATTTCATTGCTGAGTGATATTGTTTTGTAAGTAAATACCACAACTTCTTTACCCATTTTTCACTTTCTGCGATGTTGAACTTGTACTGTAAACGAGGTTCTTGTAAACAGAGCCGTTCCAAACTTTGGGGTGGCTGTGTCTTTTTGATTTTAATTTCCCTAAGCTATAGGACCATAAGTGGAAGTGCCCTAGGTTCTGTTGCTTTGTTTTTTAGATGTTTCAGGAAACACCATACACTTCTCCCGAGTGGTTGTTGGCAATTTACATCCCGCCCTTCAGCATAACAAGGCTCCCAGTTCTCCATGGCCTGTCCTGCCTTTCTGGATTTTACCCTTTTTTCAGATGGCCCTTTTGACCGGGGGGAAGTGAGACTTCATTGTAGTGCAGATTTCCTTTGCAAGCTTGCTTGTTTGGCCAAAAAGGGCGTATGCGTTTTATCCTGAATATATTCAGGAAAAAACGCATACGCCCTTTTTGGCCAAGTGCATCATTGTGGACGTTCTGCCTCTTTTCCTATGCTTTCAATGCAATTCCAGTCTACCTCCTGAAATCGGTTTCCTGCAATTCTGCCCCGCTTTCAAGTCCTCTTGGCAGCCTTACTTCAGTCTATTTTTGGACGATAGCTGTCATTTATAACTCTGCAGGTTTGTGAATTACAGTGCCCCTGAGCTCCTTTCTTCAACTTGCTTTCTTGTGACCTGGCCGCAACACCGCAGGATGGCTTCAGGCCCTAATCTGGATCCGGCACGGCACGCTGAGCCTTTGGTTATTTCCTCTTCCTGGTGGGAAATGAGAGTTAAATTTGCCCGTCCAGACACCTCCAGCTAGTCTCTCATTGGTTCTCGCTATTCCTGTTCATCTTCCGCAGAAATTGCAAACTGGGCCAAACAGGAGGTTAAAGGCGCTGACTCTCCAAGTGGGGAGAGTGTTAGTAAAGCGTCTGGAATGTTGCACCCAAGTACCAGGGGAGGAAAACTGAGACATATTTGAACACGTCTCCCGTTCACATGGTTGATCATACTTGGGTTCCACATGCATGTTTTAGCTGAAGGAAGAATACCTAAAACCTGGGTAGTTGAAACCCGTGGAATGGGTACCATGCAATATGACTTCAAAGGGTCTTCATTTGCCCACCGAACCTCTAAAATCCTATCACTGCTGCGTTTATGCCCCTGTACACATGCTTGATTCTCTTTCGGAGACATAGCTATCCATAGGTTTTAAGATACTTACTAGTCAGGTACATTCTTAGGCGTTTAATATGCGGTGTTTAGTCCATTTCGTTGAGCAAGGAGTAGCTCTTGTCTATTCCATATTTGGCTTAAGGAACTTTATCTGTGCTCATTTCAATCTCTGGTTTTATGCAGCACCCCAACTCACCTTTCCCCTTAAGCAAGCATAAGTTGGTTTTCTAAATTTGAGACCCTGTTCTGTTTTGGAATGCAGTTCCTGTGTAGCCAAGTTTACATTCCGTGTATTAGTGATATCTTATGATGTTTCTTTTTCTGTGTGACTTATTTCAGTTAGAATCATCGTACCTGAATCTACTCATTATGCTGCTACGGGCCTGATGACATAGATTTCATTGCTGAGTGATACTGCATTGTACGTAAGTACCACAAGTTCTTTATGCATTTTTCACTTTCTGTGATATTGAACTTGTGCGGTAAACGAGGTTGTTGTAAACAGAGGCGTCCCAAACTTTGGGGTGGCTGTGTCTTTTTGATTTTAATTTCCCTAAGCTATAGGACCATAAGTGGAAGTGCCCTAGGCTCTGTTGCTTTGTTTTTTAGATGTTTCAGGAAACACCATACACTTCTCCCGAGTGTCTGTTGGCAATTTACATCCCGCCCATCAGCATAACAAGGCTCCCAGTTCTCCATGGCCTGTCCTGCCTTTCTGGATTTTACACTTTTTTCAGATGGCCCTTTTGACCGGAGGGAAGTGAGACTTCATTGTAGTGCAGATTTCCTTTGCAAGTTTGCTTGGTTGGCCAAAAAGGGCGTATGTGTTTTTTCCTGAATATATTCAGGAAAAAACGCATACGCCCTTTTTGGCCAAGTGCATCACTGTGGACGTTCTGCCTCTTTTCCTATGCTTTCAATGCAATTCCAGTCTACCTCCTGAAATCGGTTTCCTGCAATTCTGCCCCGCTTTCAAGTCCTCTTGGCAGCCTTACTTCAGTCTATTTTTGGACGATAGCTGTCATTTATAACTCTGCAGGTTTGTGAATTACAGTGCCCCTGAGCTCCTTTCTTCAACTCGCTTTCTTTTGAGCTGGCCCCAACACCGCAGGATGGCTTCAGGCCCTAATCTGGTTCCGGCACGGCACGCTGAGCCTTTGGTTAATTCCTCTTCCTGGTGGGAAATGAGAGTTAAATTTGCCCATCCAGACACCTCCAGCTAGTCTCTCATTGGTTCTCGCTATTCCTGTTCATCTTCCACAGAAATTGCAAACTGGGCCAAACAGGAGGTTAAAGGGACTGACTCTCCAAGTCGGGAGAGTGTTAGTAAAGCGTCTGGAATGTTGCACCCGAGTACCAGGGTACGAAAACTGAGACATATTTGAACACGTCTCCCGATCACATGGTTGATCATACTCTGGGTTCCACATGCATGTTTTAGCTGAAGGAAGAATACCTAAAACCTGGGTAGTTGAAACCCGTGGAATGGGTACCATGCAATATGACTTCAAAGGGTCTTCATTTGCTCACCGAACATCTCCAATCCTATCACTGCTGCGTTTATGCCCCTGTACACATGCTTGATTCTCTTTCGGAGACATAGCAATCCATAGGTTTTAAGATACTTACTAGTCAGGTACATTCTTAGGCGTTTAATATGGGGTGTTGAGTCCATTTCGTTGAGCAAGGAGTAGCTCTTGTCTATTCCATATTTGGCTTAAGGAACTTTATCTGTGCTCATTTCAATCTCTGGTTTTATGCAGCACCCCAACTCACCTTTCCCCTTAAGCAAGCATAAGTTGGTTTTCTAAATTTGAGACACTGTTCTGTTCTGTAATTCAGTTCCTGTGTAGCCAAGTTTACATTCCGTGTATTACTGATATCTTATGATGTTTCTTTTTCTGTGTGACTTATTTCAGTTAGAATCATCATACCTGAATCCACTCATTGTGCTGCTAAGGGCCTGATGACACAGATTTCATTGCTGAGTGATATTGTTTTGTAAGTAAATACCACAACTTCTTTACCCATTTTTCACTTTCTGCGATGTTGAACTTGTACTGTAAACGAGGTTCTTGTAAACAGAGCCGTTCCAAACTTTGGGGTGGCTGTGTCTTTTTGATTTTAATTTCCCTAAGCTATAGGACCATAAGTGGAAGTGCCCTAGGTTCTGTTGCTTTGTTTTTTAGATGTTTCAGGAAACACCATACACTTCTCCCGAGTGGTTGTTGGCAATTTACATCCCGCCCTTCAGCATAACAAGGCTCCCAGTTCTCCATGGCCTGTCCTGCCTTTCTGGATTTTACCCTTTTTTCAGATGGCCCTTTTGACCGGGGGGAAGTGAGACTTCATTGTAGTGCAGATTTCCTTTGCAAGCTTGCTTGGTTGGCCAAAAAGGGCGTATGCGTTTTTTCCTGAATATATTCAGGAAAAAACGCATACGCCCTTTTTGGCCAAGTGCATCATTGTGGACGTTCTGCCTCTTTTCCTATGCTTTCAATGCAATTCCAGTCTACCTCCTGAAATCGGTTTCCTGCAATTCTGCCCCGCTTTCAAGTCCTCTTGGCAGCCTTACTTCAGTCTATTTTTGGACGATAGCTGTCATTTATAACTCTGCAGGTTTGTGAATTACAGTGCCCCTGAGCTCCTTTCTTCAACTCGCTTTCTTTTGAGCTGGCCGCAACACCGCAGGATGGCTTCAGGCCCTAATCTGGTTCCGGCACGGCACGCTGAGCCTTTGGTTAATTCCTCTTCCTGGTGGGAAATGAGAGTTAAATTTGCCAATCCAGACACCTCCAGCTAGTCTCTCATTGGTTCTCGCTATTCCTGTTCATCTTCCACAGAAATTGCAAACTGGGCCAAACAGGAGGTTAAAGGGACTGACTCTCCAAGTCGGGAGAGTGTTAGTAAAGCGTCTGGAATGTTGCACCCGAGTACCAGGGTACGAAAACTGAGACATATTTGAACACGTCTCCCGATCACATGGTTGATCATACTCTGGGTTCCACATGCATGTTTTAGCTGAAGGAAGAATACCTAAAACCTGGGTAGTTGAAACCCGTGGAATGGGTACCATGCAATATGACTTCAAAGGGTCTTCATTTGCTCACCGAACATCTCCAATCCTATCAATGCTGCGTTTATGCCCCTGTACACATGCTTGATTCTCTTTCGGAGACATAGCAATCCATAGGTTTTAAGATACTTACTAGTCAGGTACATTCTTAGGCGTTTAATATGGGGTGTTGAGTCCATTTCGTTGAGCAAGGAGTAGCTCTTGTCTATTCCATATTTGGCTTAAGGAACTTTATCTGTGCTCATTTCAATCTCTGGTTTTATGCAGCACCCCAACTCACCTTTCCCCTTAAGCAAGCATAAGTTGGTTTTCTAAATTTGAGACACTGTTCTGTTCTGTAATTCAGTTCCTGTGTAGCCAAGTTTACATTCCGTGTATTACTGATATCTTATGATGTTTCTTTTTCTGTGTGACTTATTTCAGTTAGAATCATCATACCTGAATCCACTCATTGTGCTGCTAAGGGCCTGATGACACAGATTTCATTGCTGAGTGATATTGTTTTGTAAGTAAATACCACAACTTCTTTACCCATTTTTCACTTTCTGCGATGTTGAACTTGTACTGTAAACGAGGTTCTTGTAAACAGAGCCGTTCCAAACTTTGGGGTGGCTGTGTCTTTTTGATTTTAATTTCCCTAAGCTATAGGACCATAAGTGGAAGTGCCCTAGGTTCTGTTGCTTTGTTTTTTAGATGTTTCAGGAAACACCATACACTTCTCCCGAGTGGTTGTTGGCAATTTACATCCCGCCCTTCAGCATAACAAGGCTCCCAGTTCTCCATGGCCTGTCCTGCCTTTCTGGATTTTACCCTTTTTTCAGATGGCCCTTTTGACCGGGGGGAAGTGAGACTTCATTGTAGTGCAGATTTCCTTTGCAAGCTTGCTTGGTTGGCCAAAAAGGGCGTATGCGTTTTTTCCTGAATATATTCAGGAAAAAACGCATACGCCCTTTTTGGCCAAGTGCATCATTGTGGACGTTCTGCCTCTTTTCCTATGCTTTCAATGCAATTCCAGTCTACCTCCTGAAATCGGTTTCCTGCAATTCTGCCCCGCTTTCAAGTCCTCTTGGCAGCCTTACTTCAGTCTATTTTTGGACGATAGCTGTCATTTATAACTCTGCAGGTTTGTGAATTACAGTGCCCCTGAGCTCCTTTCTTCAACTCGCTTTCTTGTGACCTGGCCGCAACACCGCAGGATGGCTTCAGGCCCTAATCTGGATCCGGCACGGCACGCTGAGCCTTTAGTTATTTCCTCTTCCTGGTGGGAAATGAGAGTTAAATTTGCCCGTCCAGACACCTCCAGCTAGTCTCTCATTGGTTCTCGCTATTCCTGTTCATCTTCCGCAGAAATTGCAAACTGGGCCAAACAGGAGGTTAAAGGCGCTGACTCTCCAAGTGGGGAGAGTGTTAGTAAAGCGTCTGGAATGTTGCACCCGAGTACCAGGGGAGGAAAACTGAGACATATTTGAACACGTCTCCCGTTCACATGGTTGATCATACTTGGGTTCCACATGCATGTTTTAGCTGAAGGAAGAATACCTAAAACCTGGGTAGTTGAAAACCGTGGAATGGGTACCATGCAATATGACTTCAAAGGGTCTTCATTTGCTCACCGAACCTCTCCAATCCTATCACTGCTGCGTTTATGCCCCTGTACACATGCTTGATTCTCTTTCGGAGACATAGCAATCCATAGGTTTTAAGATACTTACTAGTCAGGTACATTCTTAGGCGTTTAATATGGGGTGTTGAGTCCATTTCGTTGAGCAAGGAGTAGCTCTTGTCTATTCCATATTTGGCTTAAGGAACTTTATCTGTGCTCATTTCAATCTCTGGTTTTATGCAGCACCCCAACTCACCTTTCCCCTTAAGCAAGCATAAGTTGGTTTTCTAAATTTGAGACACTGTTCTGTTCTGTAATTCAGTTCCTGTGTAGCCAAGTTTACATTCCGTGTATTACTGATATCTTATGATGTTTCTTTTTCTGTGTGACTTATTTCAGTTAGAATCATCATACCTGAATCCACTCATTGTGCTGCTAAGGGCCTGATGACACAGATTTCATTGCTGAGTGATATTGTTTTGTAAGTAAATACCACAACTACTTTACCCATTTTTCACTTTCTGCGATGTTGAACTTGTACTGTAAATGAGGTTCTTGTAAACAGAGCCGTTCCAAACTTTGGGGTGGCTGTGTCTTTTTGATTTTAATTTCCCTAAGCTATAGGACCATAAGTGGAAGTGCCCTAGGTTCTGTTGCTTTGTTTTTTAGATGTTTCAGGAAACACCATACACTTCTCCCGAGTGGTTGTTGGCAATTTACATCCCGCCCTTCAGCATAACAAGGCTCCCAGTTCTCCATGGCCTGTCCTGCCTTTCTGGATTTTACCCTTTTTTCAGATGGCCCTTTTGACCGGGGGGAAGTGAGACTTCATTGTAGTGCAGATTTCCTTTGCAAGCTTGCTTGGTTGGCCAAAAAGGGCGTATGCGTTTTTTCCTGAATATATTCAGGAAAAAACGCATACGCCCTTTTTGGCCAAGTGCATCATTGTGGACGTTCTGCCTCTTTTCCTATGCTTTCAATGCAATTCCAGTCTACCTCCTGAAATCGGTTTCCTGCAATTCTGCCCCGCTTTCAAGTCCTCTTGGCAGCCTTACTTCAGTCTATTTTTGGACGATAGCTGTCATTTATATCTCTGCAGGTTTGTGAATTACAGTGCCCCTGAGCTCCTTTCTTCAACTCGCTTTCTTGTGACCTGGCCGCAACACCGCAGGATGGCTTCAGGCCCTAATCTGGATCCGGCACGGCACGCTGAGCCTTTGGTTATTTCCTCTTCCTGGTGGGAAATGAGAGTTAAATTTGCCCGTCCAGACACCTCCAGCTAGTCTCTCATTGGTTCTCGCTATTCCTGTTCATCTTCCGCAGAAATTGCAAACTGGGCCAAACAGGAGGTTAAAGGCGCTGACTCTCCAAGTGGGGAGAGTGTTAGTAAAGCGTCTGGAATGTTGCACCTGAGTACCAGGGTACGAAAACTGGGACATATTTGAACACGTCTCCCGTTCACATGGTTGATCATACTTGGGTTCCACATGCATGTTTTAGCTGAAGGAAGAATACCTAAAACCTGGGTAGTTGAAACCCGTGGAATGGGTACCATGCAATATGACTTCAAAGGGTCTTCATTTGCTCACGAACCTCTCCAATCCTATCACTGCTGCGTTTATGCCCCTGTACACATGCTTGATTCTCTTTCGGAGACATAGCAATCCATAGGTTTTAAGATACTTACTAGTCAGGTACATTCTTAGGCGTTTAATATGCGGTGTTGAGTCCATTTCGTTGAGCAAGGAGTAGCTCTTGTCTATTCCATATTTGGCTTAAGGAACTTTATCTGTGCTCATTTCAATCTCTGGTTTTATGCAGCACCCCAACTCACCTTTCCCCTTAAGCAAGCATAAGTTGGTTTTCTAAATTTGAGACCCTGTTCTGTTTTGGAATGCAGTTCCTGTGTAGCCAAGTTTACATTCCGTGTATTAGTGATATCTTACGATGTTTCTTTTTCTGTGTGACTTATTTCAGTTAGAATCATCGTACCTGAATCTACTCATTATGCTTCTACGGGCCTGATGACATAGATTTCATTGCTGAGTGATACTGCATTGTACGTAAGTACCACAAGTTCTTTATGCATTTTTCACTTTCTGTGATATTGAACTTGTACGGTAAACGAGGTTCTTGTAAACAGAGGCGTCCCAAACTTTGGGGTGGCTGTGTCTTTTTGATTTTAATTTCCCTAAGCTATAGGACCATAAGTGGAAGTGCCCTAGGCTCTGTTGCTTTGTTTTTTAGATGTTTCAGGAAACACCATACACTTCTCCCGAGTGTCTGTTGGCAATTTACATCACGCCCATCAGCATAACAAGGCTCCCAGTTCTCCAAGGCCTGTCCTGCCTTTCTGGATTTTACACTTTTTTCAGATGGCCCTTTTGACCGGAGGGAAGTGAGACTTCATTGTAGTGCAGATTTCCTTTGCAAGTTTGCTTGGTTGGCCAAAAAGGGCGTATGCGTTTTTTCCTGAATATATTCAGGAAAAAACGCATACGCCCTTTTTGGCCAAGTGCATCATTGTGGACTTTCTGCCTCTTTTCCTATGCTTTCAATGCAATTCCAGTCTACCTCCTGAAATCGGTTTCCTGCAATTCTGCCCCGCTTTCAAGTCCTCTTGGCAGCCTTACTTCAGTCTATTTTTGGACGATAGCTGTCATTTATAACTCTGCAGGTTTGTGAATTACAGTGCCCCTGAGCTCCTTTCTTCAACTCGCTTTCTTTTGAGCTGGCCGCAACACCGCAGGATGGCTTCAGGCCCTAATCTGGTTCCGGCACGGCACGCTGAGCCTTTGGTTAATTCCTCTTCCTGGTGGGAAATGAGAGTTAAATTTCCCATCCAGACACCTCCAGCTAGTCTCTCATTGGTTCTCGCTATTCCTGTTCATCTTCCACAGAAATTGCAAACTGGGCCAAACAGGAGGTTAAAGGGACTGACTCTCCAAGTCGGGAGAGTGTTAGTAAAGCGTCTGGAATGTTGCACCCGAGTACCAGGGTACGAAAACTGAGACATATTTGAACACGTCTCCCGATCAAATGGTTGATCATACTCTGGGTTCCACATGCATGTTTTAGCTGAAGGAAGAATACCTTAAACCTGGAGAGTTAAGACCCGTGTAATGGGTACCATGCAATATGACTTCAAAGGGTCTTCATTTGCTCACCGAACCTCTCCAATCCTATCACTGCTGCGTTTATGCCCCTGTACACATGCTTGATTCTCTTTCGGAGACATAGCAATCCATAGGTTTTAAGTTACTTACTAGTCAGGTACATTCTTAGGCGTTTAACATGTGGTGTTGAGTCCATTTCATTGAGCAAGGAGTAGCTCTTGTCTATTCCATATTTGGCTTAAGGAACTTTATCTGTGCTCATTTCAATCTCTGGTTTTATGCAGCACCCCAACTCACCTTTCCCCTTAAGCAAGCATAAGTTGGTTTTCTAAATTTGAGACCCTGTTCTGTTCTGTAATTCCGTTCCTGTGTAGCCAAGTTTACATTCCGTGTATTACTGATATCTTATGATGTTTCTTTTTCTGTGTGACTTATTTCAGTTAGAATCATCATACCTGAATCCACTCATTGTGCTGCTAAGGGCCTGATGACACAGATTTCATTGCTGAGTGATATTATTTTGTAAGTAAATACCACAACTTCTTTACCCATTTTTCACTTTCTGCGATGTTGAACTTGTACTGTAAACGAGGTTCTTGTAAACAGAGCCGTTCCAAACTTTAGGGTGGCTGTGTCTTTTTGATTTTAATTTCCCTAAGCTATAGGACCATAAGTGGAAGTGCCCTAGGTTCTGTTGCTTTGTTTTTTAGATGTTTCAGGAAACACCATACACTTCTCCCGAGTGGTTGTTGGCAATTTACATCCCGCCCTTCAGCATAACAAGGCTCCCAGTTCTCCATGGCCTGTCCTGCCTTTCTGGATTTTACCCTTTTTTCAGATGGCCCTTTTGACCGGGGGGAAGTGAGACTTCATTGTAGTGCAGATTTCCTTTGCAAGCTTGCTTGGTTGGCCAAAAAGGGCGTATGCGTTTTTTCCTGAATATATTCAGGAAAAAACGCATACGCCCTTTTTGGCCAAGTGCATCATTGTGGACGTTCTGCCTCTTTTCCTATGCTTTCAATGCAATTCCAGTCTACCTCCTGAAATCGGTTTCCTGCAATTCTGCCCCGCTTTCAAGTCCTCTTGGCAGCCTTACTTCAGTCTATTTTTGGACGATAGCTGTCATTTATAACTCTGCAGGTTTGTGAATTACAGTGCCCCTGAGCTCCTTTCTTCAACTCGCTTTCTTGTGACCTGGCCGCAACACCGCAGGATGGCTTCAGGCCCTAATCTGGATCCGGCACGGCACGCTGAGCCTTTAGTTATTTCCTCTTCCTGGTGGGAAATGAGAGTTAAATTTGCCCGTCCAGACACCTCCAGCTAGTCTCTCATTGGTTCTCGCTATTCCTGTTCATCTTCCGCAGAAATTGCAAACTGGGCCAAACAGGAGGTTAAAGGCGCTGACTCTCCAAGTGGGGAGAGTGTTAGTAAAGCGTCTGGAATGTTGCACCCGAGTACCAGGGGAGGAAAACTGAGACATATTTGAACACGTCTCCCGTTCACATGGTTGATCATACTTGGGTTCCACATGCATGTTTTAGCTGAAGGAAGAATACCTAAAACCTGGGTAGTTGAAAACCGTGGAATGGGTACCATGCAATATGACTTCAAAGGGTCTTCATTTGCTCACCGAACCTCTCCAATCCTATCACTGCTGCGTTTATGCCCCTGTACACATGCTTGATTCTCTTTCGGAGACATAGCAATCCATAGGTTTTAAGATACTTACTAGTCAGGTACATTCTTAGGCGTTTAATATGCGGTGTTTAGTCCATTTCGTTGAGCAAGGAGTAGCTCTTGTCTATTCCATATTTGGCTTAAGGAACTTTATCTGTGCTCATTTCAATCTCTGGTTTTATGCAGCACCCCAACTCACCTTTCCCCTTAAGCAAGCATAAGTTGGTTTTCTAAATTTGAGACACTGTTCTGTTCTGTAATTCAGTTCCTGTGTAGCCAAGTTTACATTCCGTGTATTAGTGATATCTTATGATGTTTCTTTTTCTGTGTGACTTATTTCAGTTAGAATCATCGTACCTGAATCTACTCATTATGCTGCTACGGGCCTGATGACATAGATTTCATTGCTGAGTGATACTGCATTGTACGTAAGTACCACAAGTTCTTTATGCATTTTTCACTTTCTGTGATATTGAACTTGTACGGTAAACGAGGTTCTTGTAAACAGAGGCGTCCCAAACTTTGGGGTGGCTGTGTCTTTTTGATTTTAATTTCCCTAAGCTATAGGACCATAAGTGGCAGTGCCCTAGGCTCTGTTGCTTTGTTTTTTAGATGTTTCAGGAAACACCATACACTTCTCCCGAGTGTCTGTTGGCAATTTACATCCCGCCCATCAGCATAACAAGGCTCCCAGTTCTCCATGGCCTGTCCTGCCTTTCTGGATTTTGCACTTTTTTCAGATGGCCCTTTTGACCGGGGGGAAGTGAGACTTCATTGTAGTGCAGATTTCCTTTGCAAGTTTGCTTGGTTGGCCAAAAAGGGCGTATGTGTTTTTTCCTGAATATATTCAGGAAAAAACTCATACGCCCTTTTTGGCCAAGTGCATCATTGTGGACGTTCTGCCTCTTTTCCTATGCTTTCAATGCAATTCCAGTCTACCTCCTGAAATCGGTTTCCTGCAATTCTGCCCCGCTTTCAAGTCCTCTTGGCAGCCTTACTTCAGTCTATTTTTGGACGATAGCTGTCACTTATAACTCTGCAGGTTTGTGAATTACAGTGCCCCTGAGCTCCTTTCTTCAACTCGCTTTCTTGTGACCTGGCCGCAACACCGCAGGATGGCTTCAGGCCCTAATCTGGTTCCGGCACGGCACGCTGAGCCTTTGGTTAATTCCTCTTCCTGGTGGGAAATGAGAGTTAAATTTCCCATCCAGACACCTCCAGCTAGTCTCTCATTGGTTCTCGCTATTCCTGTTCATCTTCCACAGAAATTGCAAACTGGGCCAAACAGGAGGTTAAAGGGACTGACTCTCCAAGTCGGGAGAGTGTTAGTAAAGCGTCTGGAATGTTGCACCCGAGTACCAGGGTACGAAAACTGAGACATATTTGAACACGTCTCCCGATCAAATGGTTGATCATACTCTGGGTTCCACATGCATGTTTTAGCTGAAGGAAGAATACCTTAAACCTGGAGAGTTAAGACCCGTGTAATGGGTACCATGCAATATGACTTCAAAGGGTCTTCATTTGCTCACCGAACCTCTCCAATCCTATCACTGCTGCGTTTATGCCCCTGTACACATGCTTGATTCTCTTTCGGAGACATAGCAATCCATAGGTTTTAAGTTACTTACTAGTCAGGTACATTCTTAGGCGTTTAACATGTGGTGTTGAGTCCATTTCATTGAGCAAGGAGTAGCTCTTGTCTATTCCATATTTGGCTTAAGGAACTTTATCTGTGCTCATTTCAATCTCTGGTTTTATGCAGCACCCCAACTCACCTTTCCCCTTAAGCAAGCATAAGTTGGTTTTCTAAATTTGAGACCCTGTTCTGTTCTGTAATTCCGTTCCTGTGTAGCCAAGTTTACATTCCGTGTATTACTGATATCTTATGATGTTTCTTTTTCTGTGTGACTTATTTCAGTTAGAATCATCATACCTGAATCCACTCATTGTGCTGCTAAGGGCCTGATGACACAGATTTCATTGCTGAGTGATATTATTTTGTAAGTAAATACCACAACTTCTTTACCCATTTTTCACTTTCTGCGATGTTGAACTTGTACTGTAAACGAGGTTCTTGTAAACAGAGCCGTTCCAAACTTTAGGGTGGCTGTGTCTTTTTGATTTTAATTTCCCTAAGCTATAGGACCATAAGTGGAAGTGCCCTAGGTTCTGTTGCTTTGTTTTTTAGATGTTTCAGGAAACACCATACACTTCTCCCGAGTGGTTGTTGGCAATTTACATCCCGCCCTTCAGCATAACAAGGCTCCCAGTTCTCCATGGCCTGTCCTGCCTTTCTGGATTTTACCCTTTTTTCAGATGGCCCTTTTGACCGGGGGGAAGTGAGACTTCATTGTAGTGCAGATTTCCTTTGCAAGCTTGCTTGGTTGGCCAAAAAGGGCGTATGCGTTTTTTCCTGAATATATTCAGGAAAAAACGCATACGCCCTTTTTGGCCAAGTGCATCATTGTGGACGTTCTGCCTCTTTTCCTATGCTTTCAATGCAATTCCAGTCTACCTCCTGAAATCGGTTTCCTGCAATTCTGCCCCGCTTTCAAGTCCTCTTGGCAGCCTTACTTCAGTCTATTTTTGGACGATAGCTGTCATTTATAACTCTGCAGGTTTGTGAATTACAGTGCCCCTGAGCTCCTTTCTTCAACTCGCTTTCTTGTGACCTGGCCGCAACACCGCAGGATGGCTTCAGGCCCTAATCTGGATCCGGCACGGCACGCTGAGCCTTTAGTTATTTCCTCTTCCTGGTGGGAAATGAGAGTTAAATTTGCCCGTCCAGACACCTCCAGCTAGTCTCTCATTGGTTCTCGCTATTCCTGTTCATCTTCCGCAGAAATTGCAAACTGGGCCAAACAGGAGGTTAAAGGCGCTGACTCTCCAAGTGGGGAGAGTGTTAGTAAAGCGTCTGGAATGTTGCACCCGAGTACCAGGGGAGGAAAACTGAGACATATTTGAACACGTCTCCCGTTCACATGGTTGATCATACTTGGGTTCCACATGCATGTTTTAGCTGAAGGAAGAATACCTAAAACCTGGGTAGTTGAAAACCGTGGAATGGGTACCATGCAATATGACTTCAAAGGGTCTTCATTTGCTCACCGAACCTCTAAAATCCTATCACTGCTGCGTTTATGCCCCTGTACACATGCTTGATTCTCTTTCGGAGACATAGCAATCCATAGGTTTTAAGATACTTACTAGTCAGGTACATTCTTAGGCGTTTAATATGCGGTGTTTAGTCCATTTCGTTGAGCAAGGAGTAGCTCTTGTCTATTCCATATTTGGCTTAAGGAACTTTATCTGTGCTCATTTCAATCTCTGGTTTTATGCAGCACCCCAACTCACCTTTCCCCTTAAGCAAGCATAAGTTGGTTTTCTAAATTTGAGACACTGTTCTGTTCTGTAATTCAGTTCCTGTGTAGCCAAGTTTACATTCCGTGTATTAGTGATATCTTATGATGTTTCTTTTTCTGTGTGACTTATTTCAGTTAGAATCATCGTACCTGAATCTACTCATTATGCTGCTACGGGCCTGATGACATAGATTTCATTGCTGAGTGATACTGCATTGTACGTAAGTACCACAAGTTCTTTATGCATTTTTCACTTTCTGTGATATTGAACTTGTACGGTAAACGAGGTTCTTGTAAACAGAGGCGTCCCAAACTTTGGGGTGGCTGTGTCTTTTTGATTTTAATTTCCCTAAGCTATAGGACCATAAGTGGCAGTGCCCTAGGCTCTGTTGCTTTGTTTTTTAGATGTTTCAGGAAACACCATACACTTCTCCCGAGTGTCTGTTGGCAATTTACATCCCGCCCATCAGCATAACAAGGCTCCCAGTTCTCCATGGCCTGTCCTGCCTTTCTGGATTTTGCACTTTTTTCAGATGGCCCTTTTGACCGGGGGGAAGTGAGACTTCATTGTAGTGCAGATTTCCTTTGCAAGTTTGCTTGGTTGGCCAAAAAGGGCGTATGTGTTTTTTCCTGAATATATTCAGGAAAAAACTCATACGCCCTTTTTGGCCAAGTGCATCATTGTGGACGTTCTGCCTCTTTTCCTATGCTTTCAATGCAATTCCAGTCTACCTCCTGAAATCGGTTTCCTGCAATTCTGCCCCGCTTTCAAGTCCTCTTGGCAGCCTTACTTCAGTCTATTTTTGGACGATAGCTGTCACTTATAACTCTGCAGGTTTGTGAATTACAGTGCCCCTGAGCTCCTTTCTTCAACTCGCTTTCTTGTGACCTGGCCGCAACACCGCAGGATGGCTTCAGGCCCTAATCTGGTTCCGGCACGGCACGCTGAGCCTTTGGTTAATTCCTCTTCCTGGTGGGAAATGAGAGTTAAATTTGCCCGTCCAGACACCTCCAGCTAGTCTCTCATTGGTTCTCGCTATTCCTGTTCATCTTCCACAGAAATTGCAAACTGGGCCAAACAGGAGGTTAAAGGGACTGACTCTCCAATTTGGGAGAGTGTTAGTAAAGCGTCTGGAATGTTGCACCCGAGTACCAGGGTACGAAAACTGAGACATATTTGAACACGTCTCCCGATCACATGGTTGATCATACTCTAGGTTCCACATGCATGTTTTAGCTGAAGGAAGAATACCTTAAACCTGGGTAGTTGAAACCCGTGGAATGGGTACCATGCAATATGACTTCAAAGGGTCTTCATTTGCTCACCGAACATCTCCAATCCTATCACTGCTGCGTTTATGCCCCTGTACACATGCTTGATTCTCTTTCGGAGACATAGCAATCCATAGGTTTTAAGATACTTACTAGTCAGGTACATTCTTAGGCGTTTAATATGGGGTGTTGAGTCCATTTCGTTGAGCAAGGAGTAGCTCTTGTCTATTCCATATTTGGCTTAAGGAACTTTATCTGTGCTCATTTCAATCTCTGGTTTTATGCAGCACCCCAACTCACCTTTCCCCTTAAGCAAGCATAAGTTGGTTTTCTAAATTTGAGACACTGTTCTGTTCTGTAATTCAGTTCCTGTGTAGCCAAGTTTACATTCCGTGTATTACTGATATCTTATGATGTTTCTTTTTCTGTGTGACTTATTTCAGTTAGAATCATCATACCTGAATCCACTCATTGTGCTGCTAAGGGCCTGATGACACAGATTTCATTGCTGAGTGATATTGTTTTGTAAGTAAATACCACAACTACTTTACCCATTTTTCACTTTCTGCGATGTTGAACTTGTACTGTAAATGAGGTTCTTGTAAACAGAGCCGTTCCAAACTTTGGGGTGGCTGTGTCTTTTTGATTTTAATTTCCCTAAGCTATAGGACCATAAGTGGAAGTGCCCTAGGTTCTGTTGCTTTGTTTTTTAGATGTTTCAGGAAACACCATACACTTCTCCCGAGTGGTTGTTGGCAATTTACATCCCGCCCTTCAGCATAACAAGGCTCCCAGTTCTCCATGGCCTGTCCTGCCTTTCTGGATTTTACCCTTTTTTCAGATGGCCCTTTTGACCGGGGGGAAGTGAGACTTCATTGTAGTGCAGATTTCCTTTGCAAGCTTGCTTGGTTGGCCAAAAAGGGCGTATGCGTTTTTTCCTGAATATATTCAGGAAAAAACGCATACGCCCTTTTTGGCCAAGTGCATCATTGTGGACGTTCTGCCTCTTTTCCTATGCTTTCAATGCAATTCCAGTCTACCTCCTGAAATCGGTTTCCTGCAATTCTGCCCCGCTTTCAAGTCCTCTTGGCAGCCTTACTTCAGTCTATTTTTGGACGATAGCTGTCATTTATATCTCTGCAGGTTTGTGAATTACAGTGCCCCTGAGCTCCTTTCTTCAACTCGCTTTCTTGTGACCTGGCCGCAACACCGCAGGATGGCTTCAGGCCCTAATCTGGATCCGGCACGGCACGCTGAGCCTTTGGTTATTTCCTCTTCCTGGTGGGAAATGAGAGTTAAATTTGCCCGTCCAGACACCTCCAGCTAGTCTCTCATTGGTTCTCGCTATTCCTGTTCATCTTCCACAGAAATTGCAAACTGGGCCAAACAGGAGGTTAAAGGCGCTGACTCTCCAAGTGGGGAGAGTGTTAGTAAAGCGTCTGGAATGTTGCACCTGAGTACCAGGGTACGAAAACTGGGACATATTTGAACACGTCTCCCGTTCACATGGTTGATCATACTTGGGTTCCACATGCATGTTTTAGCTGAAGGAAGAATACCTAAAACCTGGGTAGTTGAAACCCGTGGAATGGGTACCATGCAATATGACTTCAAAGGGTCTTCATTTGCTCACGAACCTCTCCAATCCTATCACTGCTGCGTTTATGCCCCTGTACACATGCTTGATTCTCTTTCGGAGACATAGCAATCCATAGGTTTTAAGATACTTACTAGTCAGGTACATTCTTAGGCGTTTAATATGCGGTGTTGAGTCCATTTCGTTGAGCAAGGAGTAGCTCTTGTCTATTCCATATTTGGCTTAAGGAACTTTATCTGTGCTCATTTCAATCTCTGGTTTTATGCAGCACCCCAACTCACCTTTCCCCTTAAGCAAGCATAAGTTGGTTTTCTAAATTTGAGACCCTGTTCTGTTTTGGAATGCAGTTCCTGTGTAGCCAAGTTTACATTCCGTGTATTAGTGATATCTTACGATGTTTCTTTTTCTGTGTGACTTATTTCAGTTAGAATCATCGTACCTGAATCTACTCATTATGCTTCTACGGGCCTGATGACATAGATTTCATTGCTGAGTGATACTGCATTGTACGTAAGTACCACAAGTTCTTTATGCATTTTTCACTTTCTGTGATATTGAACTTGTACGGTAAACGAGGTTCTTGTAAACAGAGGCGTCCCAAACTTTGGGGTGGCTGTGTCTTTTTGATTTTAATTTCCCTAAGCTATAGGACCATAAGTGGAAGTGCCCTAGGCTCTGTTGCTTTGTTTTTTAGATGTTTCAGGAAACACCATACACTTCTCCCGAGTGTCTGTTGGCAATTTACATCACGCCCATCAGCATAACAAGGCTCCCAGTTCTCCAAGGCCTGTCCTGCCTTTCTGGATTTTACACTTTTTTCAGATGGCCCTTTTGACCGGGGGGAAGTGAGACTTCATTGTAGTGCAGATTTCCTTTGCAAGTTTGCTTGGTTGGCCAAAAAGGGCGTATGCGTTTTTTCCTGAATATATTCAGGAAAAAACGCATACACCCTTTTTGGCCAAGTGCATCATTGTGGACTTTCTGCCTCTTTTCCTATGCTTTCAATGCAATTCCAGTCTACCTCCTGAAATCGGTTTCCTGCAATTCTGCCCCGCTTTCAAGTCCTCTTGGCAGCCTTACTTCAGTCTATTTTTGGACGATAGCTGTCATTTATAACTCTGCAGGTTTGTGAATTACAGTGCCCCTGAGCTCCTTTCTTCAACTCGCTTTCTTTTGAGCTGGCCGCAACACCGCAGGATGGCTTCAGGCCCTAATCTGGTTCCGGCACGGCACGCTGAGCCTTTGGTTAATTCCTCTTCCTGGTGGGAAATGAGAGTTAAATTTCCCATCCAGACACCTCCAGCTAGTCTCTCATTGGTTCTCGCTATTCCTGTTCATCTTCCACAGAAATTGCAAACTGGGCCAAACAGGAGGTTAAAGGGACTGACTCTCCAAGTCGGGAGAGTGTTAGTAAAGCGTCTGGAATGTTGCACCCGAGTACCAGGGTACGAAAACTGAGACATATTTGAACACGTCTCCCGATCAAATGGTTGATCATACTCTGGGTTCCACATGCATGTTTTAGCTGAAGGAAGAATACCTTAAACCTGGAGAGTTAAGACCCGTGTAATGGGTACCATGCAATATGACTTCAAAGGGTCTTCATTTGCTCACCGAACCTCTCCAATCCTATCACTGCTGCGTTTATGCCCCTGTACACATGCTTGATTCTCTTTCGGAGACATAGCAATCCATAGGTTTAAATTACTTACTAGTCAGGTACATTCTTAGGCGTTTAACATGTGGTGTTGAGTCCATTTCATTGAGCAAGGAGTAGCTCTTGTCTATTCCATATTTGGCTTAAGGAACTTTATCTGTGCTCATTTCAATCTCTGGTTTTATGCAGCACCCCAACTCACCTTTCCCCTTAAGCAAGCATAAGTTGGTTTTCTAAATTTGAGACCCTGTTCTGTTCTGTAATTCCGTTCCTGTGTAGCCAAGTTTACATTCCGTGTATTACTGATATCTTATGATGTTTCTTTTTCTGTGTGACTTATTTCAGTTAGAAACATCATACCTGAATCCACTCATTGTGCTGCTAAGGGCCTGATGACACTTATTTCATTGCTGAGTGATATTGCTTTGTAAGTAAATACCACAACTTCTTTATCCATTTTTCACTTTCTGAGATGTTGAACTTGTACTGTAAACGAGGTTCTTGTAAACAGAGCCGTTCCAAACTTTGGGGTGGCTGTGTCTTTTTGATTTTAATTTCCCTAAGCTATAGGACCATAAGTGGAAGTGCCCAAGGTTCTGTTGCTTTGTTTTTTAGATGTTTCAGGAAACACCATACACTTCTCCCGAGTGGTTGTTGGCAATTTACATCCCGCCCATCAGCATAACAAGGCTCCCAGTTCTCCATGGCCTGTCCTGCCTTTCTGGATTTTACACTTTTTTCAGATGGCCCTTTTGACCGGGGGGAAGTGAGACTTCATTGTAGTGCAGATTTCCTTTGCAAGCTTGCTTGGTTGGCCAAAAAGGGCGTATGCGTTTTTTCCTGAATATATTCAGGAAAAAACGCATACGCCCTTTTTGGCCAAGTGCATCATTGTGGACGTTCTGCCTCTTTTCCTATGCTTTCAATGCAATTCCAGTCTACCTCCTGAAATCGGTTTCCTGCAATTCTGCCCCGCTTTCAAGTCCTCTTGGCAGCCTTACTTCAGTCTATTTTTGGACGATAGTTGTCATTTATAACTCTGCAGGTTTGTGAATTACAGTGCCCCTGAGCTCCTTTCTTCAACTCGCTTTCTTGTGACCTGGCCGCAACACGGCAGGATGGCTTCAGGCCCTAATCTGGTTCCAGTACGGCACACTGACCCTTTGGTTATTTCCTCTTCCTGGTGGGAAATGAGAGTTAAATTTGCCCGTCCAGACACCTCCAGCTAGCCTCTCATTGGTTCTCGCTATTCCTGTTCATCTTCCGCAGAAATTGCAAACTGTGCCAAACAGGAGGTTAAAGGCGCTGACTCTCCAAGTGGGGAGAGTGTTAGTAAAGCGTCTGGAATGTTGTACCCGAGTACCAGGGGAGGAAAACTGAGACATATTTGAACACGTCTCCCGATCACATGGTTGATCATACTCTGGGTTCCACATGCATGTTTTAGCTGAAGGAAGAATACCTAAAACCTGGGTAGTTGAAACCCGTGGAATGGGTACCATGCAATATGACTTCAAAGGGTCTTCATTTGCTCACCGAACCTCTCCAATCCTATCACTGCTGCGTTTATGCCCCTGTACACATGCTTGATTCTCTTTCAGAGACATAGCAATCCATAGGTTTTAAGATACTTACTAGTCAGGTACATTCTTAGGCGTTTTATATGCGGGGTTGAGTCCATTTCGTTGAGCAAGGAGTAGCTCTTGTCTATTCCATATTTGGCTTAAGGAACTTTATCTGTGCTCATTTCAATCTCTGGTTTTATGCAGCAACCCAACTCACCTTTCCCCTTAAGCAAGCATAAGTTGGTTTTCTAAATTTGAGAACCTGTTCTGTTTTGGAATTCAGTTCCTGTGTAGCCAAGTTTACATTCCGTGTATTACTGATATCTTATGATGTTTCCTTTTCTGTGTGACTTATTTCAGTTAGAATCATCGTACCTGAATCTACTCATTATGCTGCTATGGGCCTGATGACATAGATTTCATTGCTGAGTGATACTGCATTGTACGTAAGTACCACAAGTTCTTTATCCATTTTTCACTTTCTGTGATATTGAACTTGTACGGTAAACGAGGTTCTTGTAAACAGAGGCGTCCCAAACTTTGGGGTGGCTGTGTCTTTTTGATTTTAATTTCCCTAAGCTATAGGACCATAAGTGGCAGTGCCCTAGGCTCTGTTGCTTTGTTTTTTAGATGTTTCAGGAAACACCATACACTTCTCCTGAGTGTCTGTTGGTAATTTACATCCCGCCCATCAGCATAACAAGGCTCCCAGTTCTCCATGGCCTGTCCTGCCTTTCTGGATTTTACACTTTTTTCAGATGGCCCTTTTGACCGGGGGGAAGTGAGACTTCATTGTAGTGCAGATTTCCTTTGCAAGCTTGCTTGGTTGGCCAAAAAGGGTGTATGCGTTTTTTCCTGAATATATTCAGGAAAAAACGCATACGCCGTTTTTGGCCAAGTGCATCATTGTGGACGTTCTGCCTCTTTTCCTATGCTTTCAATGCAATTCCAGTCTACCTCCTGAAATCGGTTTCCTGAAATTCTGCCCTGCTTTCAAGTCCTCTTGGCAGCCTTACTTCAGTCTATTTTTGGACGATAGCTGTCATTTATAACTCTGCAGGTTTGTGAATTACAGTGCCTCTGAGCTCCTTTCTTCAACTCGCTTTCTTTTGAGCTGGCCGCAACACCGCAGGATGGCTTCAGGCCCTAATCTGGTTCCGACACGGCACGCTGAGCCTTTGGTTAATTCCTCTTCCTGGTGGGAAATGAGAGTTAAATTTGCCCGTCCAGACACCTCCAGCTAGCCTCTCATTGGTTCTCGCTATTCCTGTTCATCTTCCGCAGAAATTGCAAACTGGGCCAAACAGGAGGTTAAAGGGACTGACTCTCCAAGTCGGGAGAGTGTTAGTAAAGCGTCTGGAATGTTGCACCCGAGTACCAGGGGAGGAAAACTGAGACATATTTGAACACGTCTCCCGATCACATGGTTGATCATACTCTAGGTTCCACATGCATGTTTTAGCTGAAGGAAGAATACCTTAAACCTGGGTAGTTGAAACCCTTGGAATGGGAACCATGCAATATGACTTCAAAGGGTCTTCATTTGCTCACCGAACCTCTCCAATCCTATCACTGCTGCGTTTATGCCCCTGTACACATGCTTGATTCTCTTTCGGAGACATAGCAATCCATAGGTTTTAAGATACTTACTAGTCAGGTACATTCTTAGGCGTTTAATATGCGGTGTTGAGTCCATTTCGTTGAGCAAGGAGTAGCTCTTGTCTATTCCATATTTGGCTTAAGGAACTTTATCTGTGCTCATTTCAATCTCTGGTTTTATGCAGCACCCCAACTCACCTTTCCCCTTAAGCAAGCATAAGTTGGTTTTCTAAATTTGAGACCCTGTTCTGTTCTGTAATTCAGTTCCTGTGTAGCCAAGTTTACATTCCGTGTATTACTGATATATTATGATGTTTCTTTTTCTGTGTGACTTATTTCAGTTAGAATCATCATACCTGAATCCACTCATTGTGCTGCTAAGGGCCTGATGACACAGATTTCATTGCTGAGTGATATTGCTTTGTAAGTAAATACCACAACTTCTTTATCCATTTTTCACTTTCTGCGATGTTGAACATGTACTGTAAACGAGGTTCTTGTAAACAGAGCCGTTCCAAACTTTGGGGTGGCTGTGTCTTTTTGATTTTAAATTCCCTAAGCTATAGGACCATAAGTGGAAGTGCCCTAGGCTCTGTTGCTTTGTTTTTTAGATGTTTCAGGAAACACCATACACTTCTCCCGAGTGGTTGTTGGCAATTTACATCCCGCCTTTCAGCATAACAAGGCTCCCAGTTCTCCATGGCCTGTCCTGCCTTTCTGGATTTTACCCTTTTTTCAGATGGCCCTTTTGACCGGGGGGAAGTGAGACTTCATTGTAGTGCAGATTTCCTTTGCAAGCTTGCTTGGTTGGCCAAAAAGGGCGTATGCGTTTTATCCTGAATATATTCAGGAAAAAACGCATACGCCCTTTTTGGCCAAGTGCATCATTGTGGACGTTCTGCCTCTTTTCCTATGCTTTCAATGCAATTCCAGTCTACCTCCTGAAATCGGTTTCCTGCAATTCTGCCCCGCTTTCAAGTCCTCTTGGCAGCCTTACTTCAGTCTATTTTTGGACGATAGCTGTCATTTATAACTCTGCAGGTTTGTGAATTACAGTGCCCCTGAGCTCCTTTCTTCAACTCGCTTTCTTGTGAGCTGGCCGCAACACCGCAGGATGGCTTCAGGCCCTAATCTGGTTCTGGCCCGGCACGCTGAGCCTTTGGTTAATTCCTCTTCCTGGTGGGAAATGAGAGTTAAATTTGCCCGTCCAGACACCTCCAGCTAGTCTCTCATTTGTTCTCGCTATTCCTGTTCATCTTCCGCAGAAATTGCAAACTGGGCCAAACTGGAGGTTAAAGGGACTGACTCTCCAAGTCGGGAGAGTGTTAGTAAAGCGTCTGGAATGTTGCACCCGAGTACCAGGGTACGAAAACTGAGAAATATTTGAACACGTCTCCCGATCACATGGTTGATCATACTCTAGGTTCCACATGCATGTTTTAGCTGAAGGAAGAATACCTTAAACCTGGGTAGTTGAAACCCGTGGAATGGGTACCATGCAATATGACTTCAAAGGGTCTTCATTTGCTCACCAAACCTCTCCAATCCTATCACTGCTGCCTTTATGCCCCTGTACACATGCTTGATTCTCTTTCGGAGACATAGAAATCCATAGGTTTTAAGATACTTACTAGTCAGGTACATTCTTAGGCGTTTAATATGCGGTGTTGAGTCCATTTCGTTGAGCAAGGAGTAGCTCTTGACTATTCCATATTTGGCTTAAGGAACTTTATCTGTGCTCATTTCAATCTCTGGTTTTATGCAGCACCCCAACTCACCTTTCCCCTTAAGCAAGCATAAGTTGGTTTTCTAAATTTGAGACCCTGTTCTGTTCTGTAATTCAGTTCCTGTGTAGCCAAGTTTACATTCCGTGTATTAGTGATATCTTATGATGTTTCTTTTTCTGTGTGACTTATTTCAGTTAGAAACATCGTACCTGAATCCACTCATTAAGCTGCTACGGGCCTGATGACAAAGATTTCATTGCTGAGTGATACTGCATTGTACGTAAGTACCACAACTTCTTTATCCATTTTTCACTTTCTGCGATATTGAACTTTTACAGTAAACGAGGTTCTTGTAAACAGAGGAGTCCCAAACTTTTGGGTGGCTGTGTCTTTTTGATTTTAATTTCCCTAAGCTATAGGACCATAAATGGAAGTGCCCTAGACTCTGTTGTTTTGTTTTTTCGATGTTTCAGGAAACACCATACACTTCTCCCTGGTTTCTGTTGGCAATTTACATCCCGCCCATCAGCATAACAAGGCTCCCAGTTCTCCATGGCCTGTCCTGCCTTTCTGGATTTTACACTTTTTTCAGATGACCCTTTTGACCGGGGGAAGTGAGACTTCTTTGTAGTGCAGATTTCCTTTGCAAGCTTGCTTGATTGGCCAAAAAGTGCGTATGCGTTTTTTCCTGAACATATTCAGGAAAAAACGCATACGCCCTTTTTGGCCAAGTGCATCATTGTGGACGTTCTGCCTCTTTTCCTATGCTTTCAATGCAATTCCAGTCTACCTCCTGAAATCGGTTTCCTGCAATTCTGCCCCGCTTTCAAGTCCACTTGGCAGCCTTACTTCAGTCTATTTTTGGACGATAGCTGTCATTTATAACTCTGCAGGTTTGTGAATTACAGTGCCCCTGAGCTCCTTTCTTCAACTCGCTTTCTTGTGAGCTGGCCGCAACACCGCAGGATGTCTTCAGGCCCTAATCTGGTTCTGGCACGGCACGCTGAGCCTTTGGTTAATTCCTCTTCCTGGTGGGAAATGAGAGTTAAATTTGCCCATCCAGACACCTTCAGCTAGTCTCTCATTCATTCTCGCTATTCCTGTTCATCTTCCACAGAAATTGCAAACTGGGCCAAACAGGAGGTTAAAGGGACTGACTCTCCAAGTGGGGAGAGTGTTAGTAAAGCATCTGGAATGTTGCACCCGAGTACCAGGGTACGAAAACTGAGACATATTTGAACACGTCTCCCGATCACATGGTTGATCATACTCTAGGTTCCACATGCAAGTTTAGGCTGAAGGAAGAATACCTTAAACCTGGGTAGTTAAAACCCGTGGAATGGGTACCATGTAATATGACTTCAAAGGGTCTTCTTTTGCTCACCGAACCTCTCCAATCCTTTCACTGCTGTGTTTATGCCCCTGTACACATGCTTGATTCTCTTTCGGAGACATAGCAATCCATAGGTTTTAAGATACTTACTAGTCAGGTACATTCTTAGGCGTTTAATATGCGGTGTCGAGTCCATTTCGTTGAGCAAGCAGTAGCTCTTGTCTATTCCATATTTGGCTTAAGGAACTTTATCTGTGCTCATTTCGATCTCTGGTTTTATGCAGCACCCCAACTCACCTTTCCCCTTAAGCAAGCATAAGTTGGTTTTCTAAATTTGAGACCCTGTTCTGTTCTGTAATTCAGTTCCTGTGTAGCCAAGTTTACATTCCGTGTATTACTGATATCTTATGATGTTTCTTTTTCTGTGTGACTTATTTCAGTTAGAATCATCATACCTGAATCCACTCATTGTGCTGCTAAGGGCCTGATGACATAGATTTCATTGCTGAGTGATATTGCTTTGTAAGTAAATACCACAACTTCTTTATCCATTTTTCACTTTCTGCGATGTTGAACTTGTATGGTAAACGAGGTTCTTGTAAACAGAGGCGTCCCAAATTTTGGGGTGGCTGTGTCTTTTTGATTTTAATTTCCCTAAGCTATAGGACCATAAGTGGAAGTGCCCTAGACTCTGTTGCTTTGTTTTTTCGATGTTTCAGGAAACACCATACACTTCTCCTGAGTGTCTGGTGGCAATTTACATCCCGCCCATCAGCATAACAAGGCTCCCAGTTCTCCATGGCCTGTCCTGCCTTTCTGGATTTTACACTTTTTTCAGATGGCCCTTTTGACCGGGGGGAAGTGAGACTTCATTGTAGTGCAGATTTCCTTTGCAAGTTTGCTTGGTTGGCCAAAAAGTGCGTATGCGTTTTTTCCTGAATATATTTAGGAAAAAACGCATACGCCCTTTTTGGCCAAGTGCATCATTGTGGACGTTCTGCCTCTTTTCCTATGCTTTCAATGCAATTCCAGTCTACCTCCTGAAATCGGATTCCTGCAATTCTGCCCCGCTTTCAAGTCCTCTTGGCAGCCTTACTTCAGTCTATTTTTGGACGATAGCTGTCATTTATAACTCTGCAGGTTTGTGAATTACAGTGCCCCTGAGCTCCTTTCTTCAACTCGCTTTCTTGTGAGCTGGCCGCAACACCGCAGGATGGCTTCAGGCCCTAATCTGGTTCCGGCACGGCACGCTGAGCCTTTGGTTAATTCCTCTTCCTGGTGGGATGTGAGTGTTAAATTTGCCCGTCAGGACACCTCCAGCTAGTCTCTCATTGGTTCTCGCTATTCCTGTTCATCTTCCGCAGAAATTGCAAACTGGGCCAAACAGGAGATTTAAGGGATTGACTCTGAAGTCGGGAGAGTGTTAGTAAAGCGTCTGGAATGTTGCACCCGAGTACCAGGGTACAAAAACTGAGACATATTTGAACACGTCTCCCGATCACATGGTTGATCATACTCTAGGTTCCACATGCAAGTTTAGGCTGAAGGAAGAATACCTGAAACCTGCAGAGTTGAGACCCGTGGAATGGGTACCATGCAATATGACTTCAAAGGGTCTTCATTTGCTCACCGAACCTCTCCAATCCTATCACTCCTGCGTTTATGCCCCTGTACACACGCTTGATTCCCTTTTGGAGACATAGCAATCCATAGGTTTTAAGATACTTACTAGTCAGGTACATTCTTAGGCGTTTAATATGGGGTGTTGAGTCCATTTCGTTGAGCAAGGAGTAGCTCTTGACTATTCCATATTTGGCTTAAGGAACTTTATCTGTGCTCATTTCAATCTCTGGTTTTATGCAGCACCCCAACTCACCTTTCCCCTTAAGCAAGCATAAGTTGGTTTTCTAAATTTGAGACCCTGTTCTGTTTGGAATTCAGTTCCTGTGTAGCCAAGTTTACATTCCGTGTATTAGTGATATCTTATGATGTTTCTTTTTCTGTGTGACTTATTTCAGTTAGAATCATCGTACCTGAATCCACTCATTATGCTGCTACGGGCCTGATGACATAGATTTCATTGCTGAGTGATACTGCATTGTACGTAAGTACCACAAGTTCTTTATCCATTTTTCACTTTCTGTGACATTGAACTTGTACGGTAAACGAGGTTCTTGTAAACAGAGGCGTCCCAAACTTTGGGGTGGCTGTGTCTTTTTGATTTTAATTTCCCTAAGCTATAGGACCATAAGTGGAAGTGCCCTAGGCTCTGTTGCTTTGTTTTTTAGATGTTTCAGGAAACACCATACACTTCTCCCGAGTGTCTGTGGCAATTTACATCCCGCCCATCAGCATAACAAGGCTCCCAGTTCTCCATGGCCTGTCCTGCCTTTCTGGATTTTACACTTTTTTCAGATGGCCCTTTTGACCGGGGGGAAGTGAGACTTCATTGTACTGCAGATTTCCTTTGCAAGCTTGCTTGGTTGGCCAAAAAGGGCGTATGCGTTTTTTCCTGAATATATTCAGGAAAAAACGCATACGCCCTTTTTGGCCAAGTGCATCATTGTGGACGTTCTGCCTCTTTTCCTATGCTTTCAATGCAATTCCAGTCTACCTCCTGAAATCGGTTTCCTGCAATTCTGCCCCGCTTTCAAGTCCTCTTGGCAGCCTTACTTCAGTCTATTTTTGGACGATAGCTGTCATTTATTACTCTGCAGGTTTGTGAATTACAGTGCCCCTGAGCTCCTTTCTTCAACTCGCTTTCTTGTGACCTGGCCGCAACACCGCAGGATGGCTTCAGGCCCTAATCTGGTTCCGGCACGGCACGCTGAGCCTTTGGTTAATTCCTCTTGCTGGTGGGATGTGAGTGTTAAATTTGCCCGTCCAGACACCTCCAGCTAGTCTCTCATTGGTTCTCGCTATTCCTGTTCATCTTCCGCAGAAATTGCAAACTGGGCCAAACAGGAGGTTAAAGGGACTGACTCTCCAATTCGGGAGAGTGTTAGTAAAGCGTCTGGAATGTTGCACCCGAGTACCAGGTTACAAAAACTGAGACATATTTGAACACGTCTCCCGTTCACATGGTTGATCATACTCTGGGTTCCACATGCATGTTTTAGCTGAAGGAAGAATACCTTAAACCTGGAGAGTTGAGACCCGTGTAATGGGTACCATGCAATATGACTTCAAAGGGTCTTCATTTGCTCACCGAACCTCTCCAATCCTATCACTGCTGCGTTTATGCCCCTGTACACATGCTTGATTCTCTTTCAGAGACATAGCAATCCATAGGTTTTAAGATACTTACTAGTCAGGTACATTCTTAGGCGTTTAATATGCGGTGTTGAGTCCATTTCGTTGAGCAAGGAGTAGCTCTTGTCTATTCCATATTTGGCTTAAGGAACTTTATCTGTGCTCATTTCAATCTCTGATTTTATGCAGCACCCCAACTCACCTTTCCCCTTAAGCAAGCATATGTTGGTTTTCTAAATTTGAGACCCTGTTCTGTTCTGTAATTCAGTTCCTGTGTAGCCAAGTTTACATTCCGTGTATTACGGATATCTTATGATGTTTCTTTTTCTGTGTGACTTATTTCAGTTAGAATCATCATACCTGAATCCACTCATTGTGCTGCTAAGGGCCTTGTGACACAGATTTCATTGCTGAGTGATTTTGCTTTGTAAGTAAATACCACAACTTCTTTATCCATTTTTCACTTTCTGCGATGTTGAACTTGTACTATAAATGAGTTTCTTGTAAACAGAGCGGTTCCAAACTTTGGGGTGGCTGTGTCTTTTTGATTTTAATTTCCCTAAGCTATAGGACCATAAGTGGAAGTGCCCTAGGTTCTGTTGCTTTGTTTTTTAGATGTTTCAGGAAACACCATACACTTCTCCCGAGTGGTTGTTGGCAATTTACATCCCGCCCATCAGCATAACAAGGCTCCCAGTTCTCCATGGCCTGTCCTGCCTTTCTGGATTTTACACTTTTTTCAGATGGCCCTTTTGACTGGGGGGAAGTGAGACTTCATTGTAGTGCAGATTTCCTTTGCAAGCTTGCTTGGTTGGCCAAAAAGGGCGTATGCGTTTTTTCCTGAATATATTCAGGAAAAAACGCATACGCCCTTTTTGGGTAAGTGCATCATTGTGGACGTTCTGCCTCTTTTCCTATGCTTTCAATGCAATTCCAGTCTACCTCCTGAAATCGGTTTCCTGCAATTCTGCCCTGCTTTCAAGTCTTCTTGGCAGCCTTACTTCAGTATATTTTTGGACGATAGCTGTCATTTATAACTCTGCAGGTTTGTGAATTACAGTGCCCCTGAGCTCCTTTCTTCAACTCGCTTTCTTGTGACCTGGCCGCAACACCGCAGGATGGCTTCAGGCCCTAATCTGGATCCGGCACGGCATGCTGAGCCTTTGGTTAATTCCTCTTCCTGGTGGGAAATGAGAGTTAAATTTGCCCGTTCAGACACCTCCAGCTAGTCTCTCATTGGTTCTCGCTATTCCTGTTCATCTTCCGCAGAAATTGCAAACTGGGCCAAACAGGAGGTTAAAGGGACTGACTCTCCAAATCGGGAGAGTGTTAGTAAAGCGTCTGGAATGTTGCACCCGAGTACCAGGGTACGAAAACTGAGACATATTTGAACACGTCTCCCGATCAAATGGTTGATCATACTGTAGGTTCCACATGCAAGTTTAGGCTGAAGTAAGAATACCTTAAACCTGGGTAGTTGAAACCCGTGGAATGGGAACCATGCAATATGACTTCAAAGGGTCTTCATTTGCTCACCGAACCTCTCCAATCCTATCACTGCTGCGTTTATGCCCCTGTACACATGCTTGATTCTCTTTCGGAGACATAGCAATCCATAGGTTTTAAGATACTTACTAGTCAGGTACATTCTTAGGCGTTTAATATGCGGTGTTGAGTCCATTTCGTTGAGCAAGGAGTAGCTCTTGTCTATTCCATATTTGGCTTAAGGAACTTTATCTGTGCTCATTTCAATCTCTGGTTTTATGCAGCACCACAACTCACCTTTACCCTTAAGCAAGCATAAGTTTGTTTTCTAAATTTGAGACCCTGTTCTGTTCTGTAATTCAGTTCCTGTGTAGCCAAGTTTACATTCCGTGTATTACTGATATCTTATGATGTTTCTTTTTCTGTGTGACTTATTTCAGTTAGAATCATCATACCTGAATCCACTCATTGTACTGCTAAGGGCCTGATGACACAGATTTCATTGCTGAGTGATATTGTTTTGTAAGTAAATACCACAACTTCTTTATCCATTTTTCACTTTCTGCGATGTTGAGCTTGTACTGTAAACGAGGTTCTTGTAAACAGAGCCGTTCCAAACTTTGGGGTGGCTGTGTCTTTTTGATTTTAATTTCCCTAAGCTATAGGACCATAAGTGGAAGTGCCCTAGGCTCTGTTGCTTTGTTTTTTAGATGTTTCAGGAAACACCATACACTTCTCCCGAGTGGTTGTTGGCAATTTACATCCCGCCCATCAGCATAACAAGGCTCCCAGTTCTCCATGGCCTGTCCTGCCTTTCTGGATTTTACACTTTTTTCAGATGGCCCTTTTGACCGGGGGGAAGTGAGACTTCATTGTAGTGCAGATTTCCTTTGCAAGCTTGCTTGGTTGGCCAAAAAGGGCGTATGCGTTTTTTCCTGAATATATTCAGGAAAAAACGCATACGCCCTTTTTGGCCAAGTGCATCATTGTGGACGTTCTGCCTCTTTTCCTATGCTTTCAATGCAATTCCAGTCTACCTCCTGAAATCGGTTTCCTGCAATTCTGCCCCGCTTTCAAGTCCTCTTGGCAGCCTTACTTCAGTCTATTTTTGGACGATAGCTGTCATTTATAACTCTGCAGGTTTGTGAATTACAGTGCCCCTGAGCTCCTTTCTTCAACTCGCTTTCTTGTGACCTGGCCGCAACACCGCAGGATGGCTTCAGGCCCTAAATTGGTTCCGGTACGGCACGCTGAGCCTTTGGTTATTTCCTCTTCCTGGTGGGAAATGAGAGTTAAATTTGCCCGTCCAGACACCTCCAGCTAGCCTCTCATTGGTTCTCGCTATTCCTGTTCAACTTCCGCAGAAATTGCAAACTGTGCCAAACAGGAGGTTAAAGGCGCTGACTCTCCAAGTGGGGAGAGTGTTAGTAAAGCGTCTGGAATGTTGCACCCGAGTACCAGGAGAGGAAAACTGAGACATATTTGAACACGTCTCCCGATCACATGGTTGATCATACTCTAGGTTCCACATGCATGTTTTAGCTGAAGGAAGAATACCTTAAACCTGGGTAGTTGAAACCCGTGGAATGGGTACCATGCAATATGACTTCAAAGGGTCTTCATTTGCTCACCGAACCTCTCCAATCCTATCACTGCTGCGTTTATGGCCGTGTACACATGCTTGATTCTCTTTCGGAGACATAGCAATCCATAGGTTTTAAGATACTTTCTAGTCAGGTACATTCTTAGGTGTTTAATATGCGGTGTTGAGTCCATTTCGTTGAGCAAGGAGTAGCTCTTGTCTATTCCATATTTGGCGTAAGGAACTTTATCTGTGCTCATTTCAATCTCTGGTTTTATGCAGCACCCCAACTCACCTTTACCCTTAAGCAAGCATAAGTTGGTTTTCTAAACTTGAGACCCTGTTCTGTTCTGTAATTCAGTTCCTGTGTAGCCAAGTTTACATTCCGTGTATTACTGATATCTTATGATGTTTCTTTTTCTGTGTGACTTATTTCAGTTAGAATCATCATACCTGAATCCACTCATTGTGCTGCTAAGGGCCTGATGACATAGATTTCATTGCTGAGTGATATTGCTTTGTAACTAAATACCACAACTTCTTTATCCATTGTTCACTTTCTGCGATGTTGAACTTGTACTGTAAACGAGGTTCTTGTAAACAGAGCCATTCCAAACTTTGGGGTGGCTGTGTCTTTTTGATTTTAATTTCCCTAAGCTATAG
Source organism: Stenella coeruleoalba (assembly GCF_951394435.1). Classification (NCBI taxonomy): domain Eukaryota; kingdom Metazoa; phylum Chordata; class Mammalia; order Artiodactyla; family Delphinidae; genus Stenella; species Stenella coeruleoalba. The sequence continues at coordinate 58,156 of NW_027645872.1, forward strand.
GACCATAAGTGGAAGTGCCCTAGGCTCTGTTGCTTTGTTTTTTAGATGTTTCAGGAAACACCATACACTTCTCAAGAGTGTCTGTTGGCAATTTACATCCCGCCCATCAGCATAACAAGGCTCCCAGTTCTCCATGGCCTGTCCTGCCTTTCTGGATTTTACACTTTTTTCAGATGGCCCTTTTGAACAGGGGGAAGTGAGACTTCATTGTAGTGCAGATTTCCTTTGCAAGCTTGCTTGGTTGGCCAAAAAGGGCGTATGCGTTTTTTCCTGAATATATTCAGGAAAAAACGCATACGCCCTTTTTGGCCAAGTGCATCATTGTGGACGTTCTGCCTCTTTTCCTATGCTTTCAATGCAATTCCAGTCTACCTCCTGAAATTGGTTTCCTGCAATTCTGCCCCACTTTCAAGTCCTCTTGGCAGCCTTACTTCAGTCTAATTTTGGACGATAGCTGTCATTTATAACTCTGCAGGTTTGTGAATTACAGTGCCCCTGAGCTCCTTTCTTCAACTCGCTTTCTTGTGAGCTGGCCGAAACACCGCAGGATGGCTTCAGGCCCTAATCTGGTTCCGGCACGGCACGCTGAGCCTTTGGTTAATTCCTCTTCCTGGTAGGAAATGAGAGTTAAATTTGCCCGTCCAGACACCTCCAGCTAGTCTCCATTGGTTCTCGCTATTCCTGTTCATCTTCCGCAGAAATTGCAAACTGGGCCAAACAGGAGGTTAAAGGCGCTGACTCTCCAAATGGGGAGAGTGTTAGTAAAGCGTCTGGAATGTTACACCCGAGTACCAGGGGAGGAAAACTGAGACATATTTGAACACGTCTCCCGTTCACATGGTTGATCATACTTGGGTTCCACATGCATGTTTTAGCTGAAGGAAGAATACCTTAAACCTGGAGAGTTGAGACCCGTGTAATGGGTACCATGCAATATGACTTCAAAGGGTCTTCATTTGCTCACCGAACCTCTCCAATCCTATCACTGCTACGTTTATGCCCCTGTACACATGCTTGATTCTCTTTTGGAGACATAGCAATCCATAGGTTTTACGATACTTACTAGTCAGTTACATTCTTAGGCGTTTAATATGCGGTGTTGAGTCCATTTCGTTGAGCAAGGAGTAGCTCTTGTCTATTCCATATTTGGCTTAAGGAATTTTATCTGTGCTCATTTCAATCTCTGGTTTTATGCAGCACCCCAACTCACCTTTCCCCTTAAGCAAGCATAAGTTGGTTTTCTAAATTTGAGACCCTGTTCTGTTCTGTAATTCAGTTCCTGTGTAGCCAAGTTTATATTCCATGTATTACTGATATCTTATGATGTTTATTTTTCTGTGTGACTTATTTCAGTTAGAATCATCATACCTGAATCCACTCATTGTGCTGCTAAGGGCCTGATGACACAGATTTCATTGCTGTGTGATATTGCTTTGTAAGTAAATACCACAACTTCTTTATCCATTTTTCACTTTCTGCGATGTTGAACTTGTACTGTAAACGAGGTTCTTGTAAACAGAGGCGTCCCAAACTTTGGGTTGGCTGTGTCTTTTTGATTTTAATTTCCCTAAGCTATAGGACCATAAGTGGCAGTGCCCTAGGCTCTGTTGCTTTGTTTTTTAGATGTTTCAGGAAACACCATACACTTCTCCCGAGTGTCTGTTGGCAATTTACATCCCGCCCATCAGCATAACAGGGCTCCCAGTTCTCCATGGCCTGTCCTGCCTTTCTGGATTTTACACTTTTTTCAGATGGCCCTTTTGACCGGGGGGAAGTGAGACTTCATTGTAGTGCAGATTTCCTTTGCAAGCTTGCTTGGTTGGCCAAAAAGGGCGTATGCGTTTTTTCCTGAATATATTCAGGTAAAAACGCATACGCCCTTTTTGGCGAAGTGCATCATTGTGGACGTTCTGCCTCTTTTCCTATGCTTTCAATGCAATTCCTGTCTACCTCCTGAAATCGGTTTCCTGCAATTCTGCCCCGCTTTCAAGTCCTCTTGGCAACCTTACTTCAGTCTATTTTTGGACGATAGCTGTCATTTATAACTCTGCAGGTTTGTGAATTACAGTGCCCCTGAGCTCCTTTCTTCAACTCACTTTCTTTTGTGCTGGCCGCAACACCGCAGAATGGCTTCAGGCCCTAATCTGGTTCCGGCACGGCACGCTGAGCCTTTGGTTAATTCCTCTTCCTGGTGGGAAATGAGAGTTAAATTTGCCCGTCCAGACACCTCCAGCTAGCCTCTCATTGGTTCTCGCTATTCCTGTTCATCTTCCGCAGAAATTGCAAACTGGGCCAAACAGGAGGTTAAAGGGACTGACTCTCCAAGTCGGGAGAGTGTTAGTAAAGCGTCTGGAATCTTGCACCCGAGTACCAGGGTACGAAAACTGAGACATATTTGAACACGTCTCCCGATCACATGGTTGATCATACTCTAGGTTCCACATGCATGTTTTAGCTGAAGGAAGAATACCTTAAACTTGGGTAGTTGAAACCCGTGGAATGGGTACCATGCAATATGACTTCAAAGGATCTTCATTTGCTCACCGAACCTCTCCAATCCTATCACTGCTGCGTTTATGCCCCTGTACACATGCTTGGTTCTCTTTCGGAGACATAGCAATCCATAGGTTTTAAGACACTTACTAGTCAGGTACATTCTTAGGCGTTTAATATGGGGTGTTGAGTCCATTTCGTTGAGCAAGGAGTAGCTCTTGTCTATTCCATATTTGGCTTAAGGACCTTTATCTGTGCTCATTTCAATCTCTGGTTTTATGCAGCACCCCACCTCACCTTTACCCTTAAGCAAGAATAAGATTGTTTTCTAAATTTGCGACCCTGTTCTGTTCTGTAATTCAGTTCCTGTGTAGCCAAGTTTACATTCCATGTATTACTGATATCTTATGATGTTTCTTTTTCTGTGTGACTTATTTCAGTTAGAATCATCATACCTGAATCCACTCATTGTGCTGCTAAGGGCCTGATGACACAGATTTCATTGCTGAGTGATATTGCTTTGTAAGTAAATACCACAACTTCTTTATCCATTTTTCACTTTCTGCGATGTTGAACTTGTACTGTAAATGAGGTTCTTGTAAACAGAGCCGTTCCAAACTTTGGGGTGGCTGTGTCTTTTTGATTTTAATTTCCCTAAGCTATAGGACCATAAGTGGAAGTGCCCTAGGTTCTGTTGCTTTGTTTTTTAGATGTTTCAGGAAACACCATACACTTCTCCCGAGTGGTTGTTGGCAATTTACATCCCGCCCATCAGCATAACAAGGCTCCCAGTTCTCCATGGCCTGTCCTGCCTTTCTGGATTTTACACTTTTTTCAGATGGCCCTTTTGACCGGGGGGAAGTGAGACTTCATTGTAGTGCAGATTTCCTTTGCAAGCTTGCTTGGTTGGCCAAAAAGGGCGTATGCGTTTTTTCCTGAATATATTCAGGAAAAAACGCATACGCCCTTTTTGGCCAAGTGCATCATTGTGGACGTTCTGCCTCTTTTCCTATGCTTTCAATGCAATTCCAGTCTACCTCCTGAAATCGGTTTCCTGCAATTCTGCCCCGCTTTCAAGTCCTCTTGGCAGCCTTACTTCAGTCTATTTTTGGACGATAGCTGTCATTTATAACTCTGCAGGTTTGTGAATTACAGTGCCCCTGAGCTCCTTTCTTCAACTCGCTTTCTTGTGACCTGGCCGCAACACCGCAGGATGGCTTCAGGCCCTAATCTGGCTCCGGTACGGCACATTGAGCCTTTGGTTATTTCCTCTTCCTGGTGGGAAATGAGAGTTAAATTTGCCCGTCCAGACACCTCCAGCTAGCCTCTCATTGGTTCTCGCTATTCCTGTTCATCTTCCTCAGAAATTGCAAACTGGGCCAAACAGGAGGTTAAGGCGCTGACTCTCCAAGTGGGGAGAGTGTTAGTAAAGCGTCTGGAATGTTGCACCCGAGTACCAGGGGAGGAAAACTGAGACATATTTGAACACGTCTCCCGTTCACATTGTTGATCATACTTGGGTTCCACATGCATGTTTTAGCTGAAGGAAGAATACCTTAAACCTGGAGAGTTGAGACCCGTGTAATGGGTACCATGCAATATGACTTCAAAGGGTCTTCATTTGCTCACCGAACCTCTCCAATCCTATCACTGCTGCGTTTATGCCCCTGTACACATGCTTGATTCTCTTTTGGAGACATAGCAATCCATAGGTTTTACGATACTTACTAGTCAGGTACATTCTTAGGCGTTTAATATGCGGTGTTGAGTCCATTTCGTTGAGCAAGGAGTAGCTCTTGTCTATTCCATATTTGGCTTAAGGAACTTTATCTGTGCTCATTTCAATCTCTGGTTTTATGCAGCACCCCACCTCACCTTTACCCTTAAGCAAGCATAAGTTGGTTTTCTAAATTTGAGACCCTGTTCTGTTCTGTAATTCAGTTCCTGTGTAGCCAAGTTTACATTCCGTGTATTACTGATATCTTATGATGTTTCTTTTTCTGTGTGACTTATTTCAGTTAGAATCATCATACCTGAATCCACTCATTGTTCTGCTAAGGGCCTGATGACACAGATTTCATTGCTGAGTGATATTGCTTTGTAAGTAAATACCACAACTTCTTTATCCATTTTTCACTTTCTGCGATGTTGAACTTGTTCTGTAAACGAGGTTCTTGTAAACAGAGCCGTTCCAAACTTTGGGGTGGCTGTGTCTTTTTGATTTTAATTTCCCTAAGCTATAGGACCATAAGTGGAAGTGCCCTAGGTTCTGTTGCTTTGTTTTTTTGATGTTTCAGGAAACACCATACACTTCTCCCGAGTGGTTGTTGGCAATTTACATCCCGCCCATCAGCATAACAAGGCTCCCAGTTCTCCATGGCCTGTCCTGCCTTTCTGGATTTTACACTTTTTTCAGATGGCCCTTTTGACCGGGGGGAAGTGAGACTTCATTGTAGTGCAGATTTCCTTTGCAAGCTTGCTTGGTTGGCCAAAAAGGGCGTATGCGTTTTTTCCTGAATATATTCAGGAAAAAACGCATACGCCCTTTTTGGCCAAGTGCATCATTGTGGACGTTCTGCCTCTTTTCCTATGCTTTCAATGCAATTCCAGTCTACCTCCTGAAATCGGTTTCCTGCAATTCTGCCCCGCTTTCAAGTCCTCTTGGCAGCCTTACTTCAGTCTATTTTTGGACGATAGCTGTCATTTATAACTCTGCAGGTTTGTGACTTACAGTGCCCCTGAGTTCCTTTCTTCAACTCGCTTTCTTTTGAGCTGGCCGCAACACCGCAGGATGGATTCAGGTCCTAATCTGGTTCCGGTACGGCACGCTGAGCCTTTGGTTATTTCCTCTTCCTGTTGCGAAATAAGAGTTAAATTTGCCCGTCCAGACACCTCCAGCTAGCCTCTCATTGGTTCTCGCTATTCCTGTTCATCTTCCGCAGAAATTGCAAACTGGGCCAAACAGGAGGTTAAAGGCGCTGACTCTCCAAGTGGGGAGACTGTTAGTAAAGCGTCTGGAATGTTGCACCCGAGTACCAGGGGAGGAAAACTGAGACATATTTGAACACGTCTCCCGTTCACATGGTTGATCATACTTGGCTTCCACATGCATGTTTTAGTTGAAGGAAGAATACCTTAAACCTGGAGAGTTGAGACCCGTGTAATGGGTACCATGCAATATGACTTCAAAGGGTCTTCATTTGCTCACCGAACCTCTCCAATCCTATCACTGCTGCGTTTATGCCCCTGTACACATGCTTGATTCTCTTTTGGAGACATAGCAATCCATAGGTTTTACGATACTTACTAGTCAGGTACATTCTTAGGCGTTTAATATGCGGTGTTGAGTCCATTTCGTTGAGCAAGGAGTAGCTCTTGTCTATTCCATATTTGACTTAAGGAACTTTATCTGTGCTCATTTCAATCTCTGGTTTTATGCAGCACCCCACCTCGCCTTTACCCTTAAGCAAGCATAAGTTGGTTTTCTAAATTTGAGACCCTGTTCTGTTCTGTAATTCAGTTCCTGTGTAGCCAAGTTTACATTCCGTGTATTACTGATATCTTATGATGTTTCTTTTTCTGTGTGACTTATTTCAGTTAGAATCATCATACCTGAATCCACTCATTGTTCTGCTAAGGGCCTGATGACATAGATTTCATTGCTGAGTGATATTGCTTTGTAAGTAAATACCACAACTTCTTTATCCATTTTTCACTTTCTGCGATGTTGAACTTGTACTGTAAACGAGGTTCTTGTAAACAGAGGCGTCCCAAACTTTGGGGTGGCTGTGTCTTTTTGATTTTAATTTCCCTAAGCTATAGGACCATAAGTGGAAGTGCCCTAGGCTCTGTTGCTTTGTGTTTTAGATGTTTCAGGAAACACCATACACTTCTCCCGAGTGTCTGTTGGCAATTTACATCCCGCCCATCAGCATAACAAGGCTCCCAGTTCTCCATGGCCTGTCCTGCCTTTCTGGATTTTACACTTTTTTCAGATGGCCCTTTTGACCGGGGGGAAGTGAGACTTCATTGTAGTGCAGATTTCCTTTGTAAGCTTGCTTGGTTGGCCAAAAAGGGCGTATGCGTTTTTTCCTGAATATATTCAGGAAAAAACGCATACGCCCTTTTTGGCCAAGTGCATCATTGTGGACGTTCTGCCTCTTTTCCTATGCTTTCAATGCAATTCCAGTCTACCTCCTGAAATCGGTTTCCTGCAATTCTGCCCCGCTTTCAAGTCCTCTTGGCAGCCTTACTTCAGTCTATTTTTGGACGATAGCTGTCATTTATAACTCTGCAGGTTTGTGAATTACAGTGCCCCTGAGCTCCTTTCTTCAACTCGCTTTCTTGTGACCTGGCCGAAACACCGCAGGATGGCTTCAGGCCCTAATCTGGTTCTGGCACGGCACGCTGAGCCTTTGTTTATTTCCTCCTCCTGGTGGGAAATGAGAGTTAAATTTGCCCGTCCAGACACCTCCAGCTAGCCTCTCATTGGTTCTCGCTATTCCTGTTCATCTTCCACAGAAATTGCAAACTGGGCCAAACAGGAGGTTAAAGGCGCTGACTCTCCAAGTGGGGAGAGTGTTAGTAAAGCGTCTGGAATGTTGCACCCGAGTACCAGGGGAGGAAAACTGAGACATATTTGAACACGTCTCCCGATCAAATGGTTGATCATACTCTGGGTTCCACATGCATGTTTTCGCTGAAGGAAGAATACCTAAAACCTGGGTAGTTGAAACCCGTGGAATGGGTACCATGCAATATGACTTCAAAGGGTCTTCATTTGCTCACCGAACCTCTCCAATCCTATCACTGCTGCGTTTATGCCCCTGTACACATGCTTGATTCTCTTTCGGAGACATAGCAATCTATAGGTTTTAAGATACTTACTAGTCAGGTACATTCTTAGGCGTTTAATATGGGGTGTTGAGTCCATTTCGTTGAGCAAGGAGTAGCTCTTGTCTATTCCATATTTGGCTTAAGGAACTTTATCTGTGCTCATTTCAATCTCTGGTTTTATGCAGCACCCCAACTCACCTTTACCCTTAAGCAAGCATAAGTTGGTTTTCTAAATTTGAGACCCTGTTCTGTTCTGTAATTCAGTTCCTGTGTAGCCAAGTTTACATTCCGTGTATTACTGATATCTTATGATGTTTCTTTTTCTGTGTGACTTATTTCAGTTAGAATCATCATACCTGAATCCACTCATTGTGCTGCTAAGGGCCTGATGACACAGATTTCATTGCTGAGTGATATTGCTTTGTAAGTAAATACCACAACTTCTTTATCCATTTTTCACTTTCTGCGATGTTGAACTTGTACTGTAAACGAGGTTCTTGTAAACAGAGCCGTTCCAAACTTTGGAGTGGCTGTGTCTTTTTGATTTTAATTTCCCTAAGCTATAGGACCATAAGTGGAAGTGCCCTAGGTTCTGTTGCTTTGTTTTTTAGATGTTTCAGGAAACACGGTACACTTCTCCCGAGTGGTTGTTGGCAATTTACATCCCGCCCATCAGCATAACAAGGCTCCCAGTTCTCCATGGCCTGTCCTGCCTTTCTGGATTTTACACTTTTTTCAGATGGCCCTTTTGACCGGGGGGAAGTGAGACTTCATTGTAGTGCAGATTTCCTTTGCAAGCTTGCTTGGTTGGCCAAAAAGGGCGTATGCGTTTTTTCCTGAATATATTCAGGAAAAAACGCATACGCCCTTTTTGGCCAAGTGCATCATTGTGGACATTCTGCCTCTTTTCCTATGCTTTCAATGCAATTCCAGTCTACCTCCTGGAATCGGTTTCCTGCAATTCTGCCCCGCTTTCAAGTCCTCTTGGCAGCCTTACTTCAGTCTATTTTTGGACGATAGCTGTCATTTATAACTCTGCAGGTTTGTGAATTACAGTGCCCCTGAGCTCCTTTCTTCAACTCGCTTTCTTTTGAGCTGGCCGCAACACCGCAGGATGGCTTCAGGTCCTAATCTGGTTCCGGTACGGCACGCTGAGCCTTTGGTTATTTCCTCTTCCTGTTGGGAAATAAGAGTTAAATTTGCCCGTCCAGACACCTCCAGCTAGCCTCTCATTGGTTCTCGCTATTCCTGTTCATCTTCCGCAGAAATTGCAAACTAAGCCAAACAGGAGGTTAAAGGCGCTGACTCTCCAAGTGGGGAGAGTGTTAGTAAAGCGTCTGGAATGTTGCACCCGAGTACCAGGGTACGAAAACTGAGACATATTTGAACACGTCTCCTGATCACATGGTTGATCATACTCTGGGTTCCACATTCATGTTTTAGCTGAAGGAAGAATACCTAAAACCTGGGTAGTTGAAACCCGTGGAATGGGTACCATGCAATATGACTTCAAAGGGTCTTCATTTGCTCACCGAACCTCTCCAATCCTATCACTGCTGCGTTTATGCCCCTGTACACATGCTTGATTCTCTTTCGGAGAGATAGCAATCCATAGGTTTTAAGATACTTACTAGTCAGGTACATTCTTAGGCGTTTAATATGCGGTGTTGAGTCCATTTCGTTGAGCAAGGAGTAGCTCTTGTCTATTCCATATTTGGCTTAAGGAACTTTATCTGTGCTCATTTCAATCTCTGGTTTTATGCAGCAACCCAACTCACCTTTCCCCTTTAGCAAGCATAAGTTGGTTTTCTAAATTTGAGAACCTGTTCTGTTTTGGAATTCAGTTCCTGTGTAGCCAAGTTTACATTCCGTGTATTAGTGATATCTTATGATGTTTCTTTTTCTGTGTGACTTATTTCAGTTAGAATCATCGTACCTGAATCTACTCATTATGCTGCTACGGGCCTGATGACATAGATTTCATTGCTGAGTGATACTGCATTGTACGTAAGTACCACAAGTTCTTTATCCAGTTTTCACTTTCTGCGATGTTGAACTTGTACTGTAAACGAGGTTCTTGTAAACAGAGCCGTTCCAAACTTTGGGGTGGCTGTGTCTTTTTGATTTTAATTTCCCTAAGCTATAGGACCATAAGTGGAAGTGCCCTAGGCTCTGTTGCTTTGTTTTTTAGATGTTTCAGGAGACACCATACAGTTCTCCCGAGTGTCTGTTGGCAATTTACATCCCGCCCATCAGCATAACAAGGCTCCCAGTTCTCAATGGCCTGTTGCCTTTCTGGATTTTACACTTTTTTCAGATGGCCCTTTTGACCGGGGGGAAGTGAGACTTCATTTTAGTGCAGATTTCCTTTGCAAGCTTGCTTGGTTGGCCAAAAAGGGCGTATGGGTTTTTTCCTGATTATATTCAGGAAAAAACGCATACGCCCTTTTTGGCCAAGTGCATCATTGTGGACGTTCTGCCTCTTTTCCTATGCTTTCAATGCAATTCCAGTCTACCTCCTGAAATCGGTTTCCTGCAATTCTGCCCCGCTTTCAAGTCCTCTTGGCAGCCTTACTTCAGTCTATTTTTGGACGATAGCTGTCATTTATAACTCTGCAGGTTTGTGAATTACAGTGCCCCTGAGCTCCTTTCTTCAACTCGCTTTCTTGTGACCTGGCCGCAACACCGCAGGATGGCTTCAGGCCCTAATCTGGTTCCGGCACGGCATGCTGAGCCTTTGGTTAATTCCTCTTCCTGGTGGGAAATGAGAGCTAAATTTGCCCATCCAGACACCTCCAGCTAGCCTCTCATTGGTTCTCGTTATTCCTGTTCATCTTCCGCAGAATTTGCAAACTGGGCCAAACAGGAGGTTAAAGGGACTGACTCTCCAAGTGGGGAGAGTGTTAGTAAAGCGTCTGGAATGTTGCACCCGAGTACCAGGGGAGGAAAACTGAGACATATTTGAACACGTCTCCCGATCACATGGTTGATCACACTCTGGGTTCCACATGCATGTTTTAGCTGAAGGAAGAATACCTTAAACCTGGGTAGTTGAAACCTGTGGAATGGGTACCATGCAATATGACTTCAAAGGGTCTTCATTTGCTCACCGAACCTCTCCAATCCTAGCACTGCTGCGTTTATGCCCCTGTACACATGCTTGATTCTCTTTCGGAGACATAGCAATCCATAGGTTTTAAGATACTTACTAGTCAGGTACATTCTTAGGCGTTTAATATGGGGTGTTGAGTCCATTTCGTTGAGCAAGGAGTAGCTCTTGTCTATTCCATATTTGGCTTAAGGAACTTTATCTGTGCTCATTTCAATCTCTGGTTTTATGCAGCACCCCAACTCACCTTTACCCTTAAGCAAGCATAAGTTGGTTTTCTAAATTGGAGACCCTGTTCTGTTCTGTAATTCAGTTCCTGTGTAGCCAAGTTTACATTCCGTGTATTACTGATATCTTATGATGTTTCTTTTTCTGTGTGACTTATTTCAGTTAGAATCATCATACCTGAATCCACTCATTGTTCTGCTAAGGGCCTGATGACATAGATTTCATTGCTGAGTGATATTGCTTTGTAAGTAAATACCACAACTTCTTTATCCATTTTTCACTTTCTGCGATGTTGAACTTGTACTGTAAACGAGGTTCTTGTAAACAGAGGCGTCCCAAACTTTGGGGTGGCTGTGTCTTTTTGATTTTAATTTCCCTAAGCTATAGGACCATAAGTGGCAGTGCCCTAGGCTCTGTTGCTTTGTGTTTTAGATGTTTCAGGAAACACCATACACTTCTCCCCAGTGTCTGTTGGCAATTTACATCCCGCCCTTCAGCATAACAAGGCTCCCAGTTCTCCATGGCCTGTCCTGCCTTTCTGGATTTTACACTTTTTTCAGATGGCCCTTTTGACCAGGGGGAAGTGAGACTTCATTGTAGTGCAGATTTCCTTTGCAAGCTTGCTTGGTTGGCCAAAAAGGGCGTATGCGTTTTTTCCTGAATATATTCAGGAAAAAACGCATACGCCCTTTTTGGCCAAGTGCATCATTGTGGACGTTCTGCCTCTTTTCCTATGCTTTCAATGCAATTTCAGTCTACCTCCTGAAATCGGTTTCCTGCAATTCTGCCCCGCTTTCAAGTCCTCTTGGCAGCCTTACTTCAGTCTATTTTTGGACAATAGCTGTCATTTATAACTCTGCAGGTTTGTGAATTAAAGTGCCCCTGAGCTCCTTTCTTCAACTCGCTTTCTTGTGAGGTGGCCGCAACACCGCAGGATGGCTTCAGGCCCTAATCTGGTTCCGGCCCGGCATGCTGAGCCTTTGGTTAATTCCTCTTCCTGGTGGGAAATGAGAGTTAAATTTGCCCGTTCAGACACCTCCAGCTAGCCTCCCATTGTTTCTCGCTATTCCTGTTCATCTTGCGCAGAAATTGCAAACTGGGCCAAACAGGAGGTTAAAGGCACTGACTCTCCAAGTCGGGAGTGTTAGTAAAGCGTCTGGAATGTTGCACCCGAGTACCAGGGGAGGAAAACTGAGACATATTTGAAAACGTCTCCCGTTCACACGGTTGATCATACTCTGGGTTCCACATGCATGTTTTAGCTGAAGGAAGAATACCTTAAACCTGGAGAGTTGAGACCCATGGAATGGGTACCATGCAATATGACTTCAAAGGGTCTTCATTTGCTCACCGAACCTCTCCAATCCTATCACTGCTGCGTTTATGCCCCTGTACACACGCTTGATTCTCTTTTGGAGACATAGCAATCCATAGGTTTTAAGATACTTACTAGTCAGGTACATTCTTAGGCGTTTAATATGGGGTGTTGAGTCCATTTCGTTGAGCAAGGAGTAGCTCTTGTCTATTCCATATTTGGCTTAAGGAACTTTATCTGTGCTCATTTCAATCTCTGGTTTTATGCAGCACCCCAACTCACCTTTACCCTTAAGCAAGCATAAGTTGGTTTTCTAAACTTGAGACACTGTTCTGTTTTGTAATTCAGTTCATGTGTAGCCAAGTCGACATTCTGTGTATTAATGATACCTTATGATGTTTCTTTTCTGCGTGACTTATTTCAGTTCGAATCATCATACCTGAATCCACTCATTATGCTGCTACGGGCCTGATGACATAGATTTCATTGCTGAGTGATATTGCATTGTACGTAAGTACCACAAGTTCTTTATCCATTTTTCACTTTCTGCGATATTGAACTTGTACCGTAAACGAGGTTCTTGTAAACAGAGCTGTCCCAAACTTTGGGGTGGCTGTGTCTTTTTGATTTTAATTTCCCTAAGCTATAGGACCATAAGTGGAAGTGCCCTAGGCTCTGTTGCTTTGTTTTTTAGATGTTTCAGGAAACACCATACACTTCTCCAGAGTGGCTGTTGGCAATTTACATCCCGCCCATCAGCATAAGAAGGCTCCTAGTTCTCCATGGCCTGTCGTGCCTTTCTGGATTTTACACTTTTTTCAGATGGCCCTTTTGACCAGGGGGAAGTGAGACTTCATTGTAGTGCAGATTTCCTTTGCAAGCTTGCTTGGTTGGCCAAAAAGTGCGTATGCGTTTTTTCCTGAATATATTCAGGAAAAAACGCATACGCCCTTTTTGGCCAAGTGCATCATTGTCGAGTTTCTGACTCTCTTCATATGCTTTCAATGCAATTCCTGTCTACCTCCTGAAATCGGTTTCCTGCAATTCTGCCTTGCTTTCAATGCCTCTTCATAGCCTTACCTCAATATATTTTTTAAAAATAGTTGGCCTTTATAACTCTGCAGGTTTTTGAATTGCAGTAGCCCTTAGCTCCATTTTTTAGCTCTTATTTTTGTGGTCTTGCCCCATAACCACAGGATTCCTTGAAGCCCTATTTTTCTTCTGGGGCACCTTTCTGTGCCTTTGGTTAATTCTTCTTACTGATGTGATATTAGAGTGACATGTGCCCATTGAAACCGCTACAGCTAGTTTCTCACTGGTTCCCCCTATTCCCATTCATCCTCTGCACTAACTGCAGACTGTGCGATACCAGAACTTAAAGGCATTGACTCCATGTGGGGATGTTGTTAGTAAAGCGGCTGGAATGTCGATCCGGAGCCCCAGGAGAGGAAAAATGAGGTGCGTTTTAGAAACCTTTCCCGATCATATGGTATACCAGTCGCTGGGTTTCCCAAGCATGGTTTAGCTGTAGGAAGATTCCCTTCAACCTGGAGTGTTGGGACCCTTGGACTGAGTAGCATGAAGTATTGCATTAAACTTTCGGCAGTTGCTCACCAAAGCTCACCAATCCTGTCAGCCCCAAGTGTCCAGCCTTATGTCTTATCCAGCTGTGGGTTTATATGTGGTCAATCCAGGTTGCATCACAGCCCCTGAGCGAATTTTGTAAGAATTTTTCTCTCTTTCATTGTTTCAGCGTTTTGTTTTTAAAATTTATTTCTATAATGGGGTTTAGCTCCTTTTCACTGCTGTGTTTGTGCCGCTCTGCACACACTTGATTCCCTTATGGAGATATATCAATACATGGGTTTTAAGATTCTTATTCCTCAGATATATTTCTCTGCGGTGTATAGGGTGTGTTGAGGCCTGTTCATTGAGCAAGGTGTAGATCTTGTCTAATACCTATTTGGTTTATTGAACGGTATCTGTGCTAATTTCAAACTCTGGTTTTATGCATCACCCCACCTCTCCTTTCCCCTTAAGCTGACATAAGTGTGTTTTCTAAATGTGAGACACTGTTCTGTTCTGTAATTCATTTCTTGTGCAGCCATATTTACCCTCCCTCTATAAGTGATATCTTATGATATGTTTCTTTTTCTGTTTGACTTATTTCAAGTAGTATTATCGGACCTAAATCCACTCTTTATCCTTCTACTAGCCTTATTACATTGATTTCATGGTGAAGAGATATTCCATTGTACATAAGTACCACATCTTCTTTATCCATTGTTCTCTTTCCTGGGATATTTAAGGTGTACTGAAGTTGAGGTTCTTGTAAACAGAGTAGCCCTAAACTGTGGTGTGCTTGTGTCTTGTTGATTTTTAGACTTCCCTAGATATACTCCCATGATTGGAAGTGTCCTATGCTCTGTAGCTCTGTTTTTTAGATGATTTAGGAACCACCATACACTTCTCCAGAGTGGCTCTCGGCAGTTCACACACTGCCCATCAGCGTATAAAGGCTCCCTGTTCTCCATGGCCTGTCCTGCATTTCTGGTTTTTACAATTTTTTAGGATGGCCCTTTTGACCGGTGGGAAGTGAGACTTCTTTGTTGTGCACATTTGCATTGCTTGCTTGCTTCGTTGCCCATAAAGTGCGTATGCGTTTTTTCCTGGATATAATCAGGAAAAAACGCATACGCCCTTTTGGGCCAACTGCATCATTGTCGAAATTCTGCCGCTTTTCATGTGCGTTAAAGACGAGTCCAATCTATCTCTTGAAATCTGTTTCTTGCAATTCTGTCTTGCATTCAGATCCTCTTCTTTGCCTTACCTCAACATATTTTTGGACGTTAGTTTTCATTTATAACTCTGCAGGTTTGTGAATTGCAGTGACCCTGAGCTCCATTGTTTAAGTTGCTCTTTTGTGAGCTGGCCTCAAACCCGCAGGATTGCTTCAGGCCCTATTTTGGCTCCGGCGAGGCAGGCTGAGCCTTCCTTTAATTCTTACTCTTAATGGGAAATTAGAGTGATATGTGCCCGTCCAAACCCCTACAACTCTTCTCTCATTGGTTCCCCCTCTTCCCGTTCATCCTCCTCACAATTTGCAAAATGTGTGAAACAGAAGTTTAAATGTGCTGATTCTCCAAGTGGGGAGATTCTAAGTAGCGTGGCTGGAATGGTGAACAGGAGCACCAGGAGAGGATAAATGAGGTGCATTTTAGACACATCTCCCGATCACATGGTGTACAGTCCTCTGGGATTTCCATGCATGTTTTAGCTGTAGGAAGATCCCTTGAACCTGCAGATTTGGGACCCATTGAATGGGTACCAGGTAGTATTACTTTAAAGGGTGTGCATTTCCTCACCCAACCTCACATTTCTCTTAGCGCAAACAGTTTCCAGCCTTATGTCTCATCCTGCTGTGGGTCTAGATGTGTTCAATCCATGTTGCATCACCGTCCCTGAGGAAAAGTTGTAAGAGGTTTTCTCTGTCTCTCTGTCGTTTATTTTTTTCAATTTATTACTATATTGGTTACAGCTGATTTTCAAAGCTCTGTTTCTTGCTGCTGTACATCCACTTGATTCACGTACAGAGAGACATCAATAAATTCTTTTTCAGATTCTTACCAGTCGTATATATTCTTTTCCGGTGACTTGAGTGTGCTGAGTGCAGTTCTTTTAGCTACCGTGTAGGCCTTGTTGATTATCAGTTTGGTATTTGGAATGGTATCTTTGCTAATTTCAACCTCCTGGATGATGCCTCACCCCTCCCCACCTTTCCCGTTTAGCAGCCTTATGCGTGTTTTCTACATATTTGACTATGTTTTTGTTTTGTAATTTATTTCATGTGTAGCCATTTTGGATTCCACCTTTAAGTGATATCTTATGATATGTGTCTTTTTCTTTTTGAATTCTGTCACTTAGAATGATCATACGTAACTCCTCCGGAGTCGTTACAACTGGCCATATTTCATTGATTTCCAGGCTGAATAATATTCCACTCTACCTAAGTACCACATCTCTATCCATTTTTTCCCTCCAGAGACATTTAAGTTATATCCTAGTCGAGGATCTTTTAAACAGAGAGGGGGTAAACATTGGGGTGCCTGTGTCCTCTCGATTTTTGTTTTTCCCAAGATATACGCCCATGAGTGCAAGTGCCCTATGCTCTGTAGCTCATTTTTTAGATGCTTTAGTAAACACAATACACTTCTCCAGAATGGCCGTTGGCAATATACATTTCCACTATAAGTCTCACAGGGCTCCCTCTTCTCGTTGCCCTGTCCTGCATTTCTGTTGTTTACGCTTTATGAGGATGGCTCTTCTGACTGATGTGAAGTGATATCTTTTGTAGTATTGACTTCCAGTGCCCACCTGTTTGGTTGGCTAAAAAAGTGTATGCCCTTTTCTTGAATATATACAGAAAAGAACGCATACACCCTTTTTGGCCAACTGCAATGTTGGCAATGTTCAGCTCCTTTTCTTGTGCTTAATGGCGAGTCCTTTCTACCTCCTCAAATCCCTTTCCTGCCATTCTCCCTTGCTTACAAGTCCTTTTCTCTGACTTTCCTCAAGACATTTTTCAGTGATGGATATTTTCAACTCTGCAGTTTTGTGAATTTTACTGCCCCTGAGTTCCATTGTTCAACTCGTGTTTATGGGAACTGGCCACAAAGCAGCGGGATTTCCTCAAGCCCTATACTGTTTCCATGGGCAACCCTAGCCTTTGGTCAATTCGTCTTCCTGATTGGAAATTAGAGTGACATGTGCCTGTCTGAACACCTAGGACTTGTCTCTCATTGTTCCTCATCCTTCCGCTTCATCCTCTGGACAAATTCCAAACTGTACGCAACAGGATGTTGACAGTGCTGACATCTCCAAGTGGGGAGACTGTTAGTAAAGACGCTGGAGGGGTGAACCCGAGCACCAGGAGATGAGGAGATGAGATGCCTTTTCCAAACTCTTCCCGATCAGATGGTATACCATCCTCTGGGTGTGACAGACATGTTTTAGCAGTAGGAAGAGTCCCATTCATGTAAGGAGAACACCAGGGCTTTTTCAAAATCAGTGTCTCCCCGAAACCCAAACTGGGGAAGTTTTTAAGCTACGGCTACACATATGTTCATTAAGGGCCTTGGGAAGTAGGCAGAGTCCAAACTTTAGATGATTGAAGTCTTCAGGGTCAGAAGCACTCACCACCAGCTTCCCTTAGGCTACACTTTAACTGTCATTGATAGATGATGTCAATAAAAATATCTATTCTTTTTCAGATTATTTCCCCTTATAGGTTATTGCAAAATGTTGAGTGTAGTTCCCTGTGCTATACAGTAGTTCCTTGTTGATGATCTATTTTATACATAGCAGTGTGTATGTGTTCATTCCAAACTGTTAATTTATCCCTCCTCCCACCTTTCCCCTTTGGTAATAATAAATTATAAGATTTTATACTTCTCAGAAATGGGGGAGCTGAAAGAGAGGTATCATTTTCAATGGAAAAGCATTTAAAACAAGATTGAAGGTTTAACCAAGATTATTAGCTGTACATCCTTGGAAAGAAATCACTTCGTTTCTCTAATATTGACCTGACAAATAAGACAAACCTTTTCACTGAACTTGCTTATAAAAAGTGATGGAAATATCAAATGGAAGTGTTAAAAACATCTTATTTTACCCGAGCCTTATACACTGTTCTATGTTAACTACAGTTTGGCTCACACATCTGTTCATTGAGGTTACAATAGTCTCAATTTCTGTTACTGATCCTCCAGAGTGGACCCCAACAAGTGTCCCCCTGCCCAGTGTCATTGGGGCCAACAGATCGAGACTGAGTTTGGTTCACAAGCAAAGGAAACTTTATATTTTGATCAGAGAATGGAGAGGTGAGAGCATGCACTACCCCGTGGGCTGTGGGCTGGGCTGCTGTGTAGAGATCCTGTCAGAGTCAGTGGGAGGGAGGGAGGCGGCGGAGCTCTCGAGGGCCGGGTTGGCTGTAGCTCAGGCTCTATATCGTGGAGTCTGCACTGGGCCCCAGGAGCTGAGGTGTCGACCCAGCCATTCTGCACTAGGAAATCTGGTCTGAAGTGCTGGGTGTGGAACCTCTGCATGCGGGACCCTAGGAGCACGTGAAATTAGACAAAGCACAAAGGATAAAAAAGGTTAGACTTGACTTTATTGCCCAGATTCTATTTTTATCTCCCAGGGATTTTTAATGGGCTTTGCTGGGGACAAACCCCTCCTCTGCCTTTTGTCCCGTTCCTCATTCTTGGAGTGCTGAGGGTGCAGACCCTTCTTCTGTAACTGCTGAGTGCTGAGTTGGGAGCCCTCATACCCTGGGGCGAGGGTCAGAGCTTCTCCCCAGCAGCCTCCCGGTGACGTTGATTGTCCCCAGGACCCCTGCCTCCCTGCTCGTCCACCTGAGCACCAGCATTGGAAGTGTTATAGATTCTAATGACCTTTAAGGGTCCAGGAAAGAGATGTGCAGAGACGCTGTGGGGGCCGGTTTCACCCCGCCCCACATTTGTTCGGCCACCTTAGGCTGACCGTCTCTGCCAGCCTAGATGCTCTGACCAGTAGTCTGCGCTTTCTTCAATTAGGCCCCTGAATTAACGTACAAACAGCACCAGGTGTCAGAGCCCTGCCCGCTCAACTCCCAGACAGTCCAGGGTCAGTGGTGACCAAGGACCATGATGGCTACTGAGTCAACAGCCTTTTGAAGTAAACAGGAGTCCAGCCGGTCTTATTGGCCACCATCATCACGGTGTCTGTAGGCTTTTCTATGGTGACAGTGTGGTATACTGTTCCCCCGCCAAGATTATTAGCTCCCCTCTGGGTGCAGTAAGTCCTGCAAGCAGTAGTCTACTCTTTTGGGACACACTCTTGTTGTTTTATGAGAGAAACTCCAGGTCAAGTGATGTTCACACGAGTCGTCATGGTGCCCTGTTGCCCCCGGTTATCTCTCTGGATGTTGGAGTTGGAGGGCCTCCTCACTCGAGGTCGGTGTGCCCACGGAGCGAACCCTGCAACTTCAGGGCATGGTTGGTGGTTAGGATCACCACGTGGGGTCCTTTTCCCTTAGGAGGGAGGTGGCCTTTTGGGCTGCTGATTTCCAGGTTTTTAGATACCGCCAGTATCTTGGCCAGATGTGGCAGTGGGCCAAGCCCCTTAGTGACTGTAGTTTATCCTACCTGGATGGCATTCTTGCATTGTTCCATTTCAAGTGGTCCCAGTTTTTGCACTAATTCTCCAATGGCGATTCACCTTTCACCGGGAATGTAAAGGTCAAAGGGTTTAGCTAAATTAGGGAGTTCCAGGGCAAGGGTCTGAATTGACTGCTCTTTCCATTCTTGAAAGGCCACTTCTGGATTCTATTCAAAAGGATCATCATCTTTTCCTTTCAGTGTTTCATATAGAGGCCCAGCTAGTAGACTGTAGTTAGGGATCCAGAAGCAGCAAACCCTGGCCTCCCCAGGAACCCCTAAGCTGTCTTCTAGTTTTAGAAAGGGGTAAGGCTGAAAATGGTTTCTTCCCTTTCCTGGGATGGGCTTCTCTGACCTTCTGTGAGAATGAAGCCCAGGCAGGTCACCGCAGTCTGTGATATTTGAGCTTTTTCTTGGACAACTTCTATCCTTTATTGGCTTGGTAGTTCAGAGGCCTCCTTAGTAGGGCTGGTGATCAGAATGTCGTCTGCATATTGAAGGAGGGTTTCCTTTTCCAGAGGTAGAACTTTTAGGTCTTTAGCTAAGCTTTCCCCAAAGATGGTGTGGGAATTTTTGCACCCTTGGGGCCAGACGGCCCGGAAGTATTGTTTTAGTTGTATGTTGAGTCCTGCCACTCACAAGCCAAAATTTCTTGTGACTCTGGGACTAATGGAATACAAAAGAAGGCATCATTGAAGACTAATACAGAATACCATGTCCTGGTGGTTGGTAGAATGACCAGCAGGGTGTAGGAATTAGGAGCAACTGGAGGTATATCCTCGGTGGCTTCACTGACTGTCCTGACATCCTTTACCAGGTCCCCAGCAGCCCATGGGGCTCTCGTGGTCAGACCAATCCCAGAATATGGAGCTCACCTGGGCAGGTACCCCACCCCCACCCCAGCCCACGGGGCTCTCGTGGTCAGGCCCCTCCCAGGATACAGAGCTACCCTTGCAGGTACCGTGGCAGGGCTGGGCACACAGGAACCGTGAACATAGCCCTCATTGCAGAGCACCCCCAGCTCACCTGTCGCTCAGAGCTGACACAGAGCACCTCAGAGCAGGACTTGAACTAACAAACAGCAGCTGCGACAGGTCTGTGACCCTGGGCATCACTCCGTGAGGCCTCCCTCCACCTGGTCTTCCAGAGACTTCCACTGCACCCGGGGCACCAGGCCTCTGTCTCCAACCACCACCCACCCCTCCTCTCCCTGACTCCTGGGTTCCTCTCATTAGGAGAGGGTTTTCTTGAAGTTGTCTCCCACTCATGGGCCAGATAAAATGATTAGAAAACAAGCCAAAGCTGCAGCCCCTTGTCTATCCTGACTCTCAGGAGCCCACACCTGTTCCTTGGACCTGGCCGGTTCAGCAAGTTCCATTTTCTGCAACTGTGAGCCCCTGAGGGGTGATGATTGGCTGACCTGGGCAGCCTTACCGTGCCGGCCAGCCCTCCCCAGGTGTGCCTGGGTTGAGATCAATATAAATACCACTCCAGGCAGCAAGAGCCCCTGCAGCCGTGCCTGACGCCATTTTCTCTGCCCTGTCAGCAGTCTCGGGGCTGGGCTGGTGGGAGGGAGTGAGAGGCCACGGCTTTGTGGGTGGCCCAGTGTGAGTGGGGCTCTGCTGGACTTTCTGCAGCAGTTGCCAGGCTGCCACCTGCTAAAGAAGAGGATGTGTCACCCATACCTGCTGCTGGAATTTCTCCCTGGGCAGAGGTGAGGAAGGAAAAAAGCAGTGGGGGCAGGGACAGGACGGGTATCTCAGGCAGGGAAATGGAAATCTTCCAGAAGAGCACCCAGGGCCAGGACCATCCTGGCTGGCCTGCAGGCACCAAATCGGCCGGCATGCTGTCACTCGTGTGGCTCTATGGCCCTTCCTCTAGGCTTTCAAGTCCTTGTATATATTCAGGTGTTTTACCTGGGACGGGTGGGAATAGTTCAGCAGCAACTGGCCTGGGGCTCAGCTCACGTTTACTCACAGATGCCTCGGCACGGTGCCCCAGCTTTGCAATGAGGACGCTTGTTGCGTGGGGGCTGCTGGCTGAATGGGAGACGATTCCCCACCACTGACCAACTTCAGAATTGTTTACAACTGGAGCAAGTGCCCTGATACGGTTTTCCTCTGTGGAACTGGTGGGTTCTGTGTTTTTTTTCTCTTTTTCGTTTTTGGTTCAAGGTAGATTTTATTCCTCTTTTTTGTATTTACAGATATAAGCATGGAAATAATTTATTCATATAAATACATGTATGTGCAGGGAATAATTGTTTTTTCTGTTTTATTTTTTAAATTTTACTTCTTTTTAATTTTGAATTTTATTTTATATTTTTATACAGCAGGTTCTTATTGGTTATCTATTTTATACATATAAATGTATACATGCCAATCCCAGTCTCTCAACTCCTCCCACCACCACCCCCCCAACAGCTTTCCCCCCTTGTTGTCCATACGTTTGTTGTCTACATCTGTTGCTCTATTTATGCCTTGCAAAATGGTTAATCTGTACAGTTTTTCTAGGTTCCACATATATGCATGAATATACAAGATTTGTTTTTCTCCTTCTGACTTACTTCACTCTGTATGACAGTCTCTAGATCCATCGACGTCTCTACAAATGACCCAATTTCATTCCTTTTCATGGCTTAGTAATATTCCATTTTATATATGTACCACAGCTTTATGCATTCGTCTGTCTGTGGGCATTTAGGTTGCTTCCATTACCTCGATATTGTAAATAGTGATGCAATGAACATTGCGGTGAATGACTCTTTTTGATTTATGGTTTTGTCTGGGTATATGTCCAGTACTGGGATTGCTGTATCATATGGTAATTCTATTGTTAGTTTCTTAAGAAATTCCATATTGTTCTCCATAATGACTGTATCAATTTATATTCCCAACAATAGTGGAAGAGGGTTCCTTTTCTCCACACCCTTTCCAGCATTTTTTGTTTGTAGATTTTCAATGATGCCTATTCTACCAGGTGTGAGGTGATACCTCATTGTTGAATCCATTTCGTTGAGCAAGGGGTAGCTCTTGTCTATTACATATTTGGCTTATGGAACGGTATCTGTGCTAATTTCAAACTCTGCTTTTATGCAGCACCCCAACTCACCTTCCCCCTTAAGCAGGCATAAGTTGGTTTTCTAAACTTGAGACCCTGTTCTGTTTTGTAATTCAGTTCATGTGTAGCCAAGTTCACATTCCGTGTATTAGTGATACCTTATGATGTTTCTTTTTCTGTGTGACTTATTTCACTTAGAATCATCGTGCCTCAATCCACTCATTATGCTGGTACGGGCCTGGTGACATAGATTTCATTGCTGAGTGGTATTCTGTTGTACAGAAGTACCGCAACTTCTTTATCCATTATTTGCTCTCTGGGATATTTAACTTGTGCCGGAGAAGAGATTCCTGTAAAAAGAGCCGTCCCAAATTTTGGGGTTGCTGTGTCTTTTTGATATTAATTTCCCTAAGCTATAGGACCATAAGTGGAAGTGCCCTAGGCTCTGTTGCTTTGTTTTTTAGATGTTTCAGGAAACACCATACACTTCTCCCAAGTGTCTGTTGGCAATTTACATCCCGCCCATCAGCATAACAAGGCTCCCAGTTCTCCATGGCCTGTCCTGCCTTTCTGGATTTTACACTTTATTCTGATGGCCCTTTTGACCGGGGGGAAGTGAGACTTCATTGTAGTGCAGATTTCCTTTGCAAGCTTGCTTGGTTGGCCAAAAAGGGCGTATGCGTTTTTTCCTGAATATATTCAGGAAAAAACGCATATGCCCTTTTGGCAAAGTGCATCATTGTGGACGTTCTGCCTCTTTTCCTACGCTTTCAATGCAATTCCAGTCTACCTCCTGAAATCGGTATCCTGCAATTCTGCTCCGCTTTCAAGTCCTCTTGGCAGCCTTACTTCAGTCTATTTTTGGACGATAGCTGTCATTTATAACTCTGCAGGTTTGTGAATTACAGAGACCCTGAGCTCATTTCTTCAACTCGCTTTCTTTTGAGCTGGCCGCAACACCGCAGGATGGCTTCAGGCCCTAATCTGGTTCCGGCACGGCACGCTGAGCCTTTGTTTGTATCCTCTTCCTGGTGGGAAATGAGAGTTAAATTTGCCCGTCCAGACACCTCCAGCTAGTCTCTCATTGGTTCTCCCTATTCCTGTTCATCTTCCGCAGAAATTGCAAACTGGGCCAAACAGGAGGTTAAAGGCACTGACTCTCCAAGTTGGGAGAGTGTTAGTAAAGGGTCTGGAATGTTGCACCCGAGTACCAGGGGAGGAAAACTGAGACATATTTGAACACGTCTCCCGTTCACACGGTTGATCATACTCTGGGTTCCACATGCATGTTTTAGCTGAAGGAAGAATACCTTAAACCTGGAGAGTTGAGACCCGTGGAATGGGTACCATGCAATATGACTTCAAAGGGTCTTCATTTGCTCACCGAACCTCTCCAATCCTATCACTGCTGCGTTTATGCCCCTGTACACACGCTTGATTCTCTTTCGGAGACATAGCAATCCATAGGTTTTAAGATACTTACTAGTCAGGTACATTCTTAGGCGTTTAATATGGGGTGTTGAGTCCATTTCTTTGAGCAAGGAGTAGCTCTTGTCTATTCCATATTTGGCTTAAGGAACTTTATCTGTGCTCATTTCAATCTCTGGTTTTATGCAGCACCCCAACTCACCTTCCCCCTTAAGCAAGCGTAAGTTGGTTTTCTAAACTTGAGACACTGTTCTGTTTTGTAATTCAGTTCATGTGTAGCCAAGTTCACATTCTGTGTATTAGTGATACCTTATGATGTTTCTTTTCTGTGTGACTTATTTCAGTTCGAATCATCATACCTGAATCCACTCATTATGCTGCTACGGGCCTGATGACATAGATTTCATTGCTGAGTGATATTGCATTGTACGTAAGTACCACAAGTTCTTTATCCATTTTTCACTTTCTGCGATATTGAACTTGTACCGTAAACGAGGTTCTTGTAAACAGAGCCGTCCCAAACTTTGGGGTGGCTGTGTCTTTTTGATTTTAATTTCCCTAAGCTATAGGACCATAAGTGGAAGTGCCCTAGGCTCTGTTGCTTTGTTTTTTAGATGTTTCAGGAAACACCATACACTTCTCCAGAGTGGCTGTTGGCAATTTACATCCCGCCCATCAGCATAAGAAGGCTCCCAGTTCTCCATGGCCTGTCGTGCCTTTATGGATTTTACACTTTTTTCAGTTGGCCCTTTTGACCGGGTGGAAGTGAGACTTCATTGTAGTGCAGATTTCCTTTGCAAGCTTGCTTGGTTGGCCAAAAAGTGCGTATGCGTTTTTTCCTGAATATATTCAGGAAAAAACGCATACGCCCTTTTTGGCCAAGTGCATCATTTTCGAGTTTCTGACTCTCTTCATATGCTTTCAATGCAATTCCAGTCTACCTCCTGAAATCGGTTTCCTGCAATTCTGCCTTGCTTTCAATGCCTCTTCATAGCCTTACCTCAATATATTTTTTAAAAATAGTTGGCCTTTATAACTCTGCAGGTTTTTGAATTGCAGTGGCCCTTAGCTCCATTTTTTAGCTCTTATTTTTGTGGTCTTGCCCCATAACCACAGGATTCCTTGAAGCCCTATTTTTCTTCTGGGGCACCTTGCTGTGCCTTTGGTTAATTCTTCTTACTGATGTGATATTAGAGTGACATGTGCCCATTGAAACCGCTACAGCTAGTTTCTCACTGGTTCCCCCTATTCCCATTCATCCTCTGCACTAACTGCAGACTGTGCGATACCAGAACTTAAAGGCATTGACTCCATGTGGGGATGTTGTTAGTAAAGCGGCTGGAATGTCGATCCGGAGCCCCAGGAGAGGAAAAATGAGGTGCGTTTTAGAAACCTTTCCCGATCATATGGTATACCAGTCGCTGGGTTTCCCAAGCATGGTTTAGCTGTAGGAAGATTCCCTTCAACCTGGAGTGTTGGGACCCTTGGACTGAGTAGCATGAAGTATTGCATTAAACTTTCGGCAGTTGCTCACCAAAGCTCACCAATCCTGTCAGCCCCAAGTGTCCAGCCTTATGTCTTATCCAGCTGTGGGTTTATATGTGGTCAATCCAGGTTGCATCACAGCCCCTGAGCGAATTTTGTAAGAATTTTTCTCTCTTTCATTGTTTCAGCGTTTTGTTTTTAAAATTTATTTCTATAATGGGGTTTAGCTCCTTTTCACTGCTGTGTTTGTGCCGCTCTGCACACACTTGATTCCCTTATGGAGATATATCAATACATGGGTTTTAAGATTCTTATTCCTCAGATATATTTCTCTGCGGTGTATAGGGTGTGTTGAGGCCTGTTCATTGAGCAAGGTGTAGATCTTGTCTAATACCTATTTGGTTTATTGAACGGTATCTGTGCTAATTTCAAACTCTGGTTTTATGCATCACCCCACCTCTCCTTTCCCCTTAAGCTGACATAAGTGTGTTTTCTAAATGTGAGACACTGTTCTGTTCTGTAATTCATTTCTTGTGCAGCCATATTTACCCTCCCTCTATAAGTGATATCTTATGATATGTTTCTTTTTCTGTTTGACTTATTTCAAGTAGTATTATCGGACCTAAATCCACTCTTTATCCTTCTACTAGCCTTATTACATTGATTTCATGGTGAAGAGATATTCCATTGTACATAAGTACCACATCTTCTTTATCCATTGTTCTCTTTCCTGGGATATTTAAGGTGTACTGAAGTTGAGGTTCTTGTAAACAGAGTAGCCCTAAACTGTGGTGTGCTTGTGTCTTGTTGATTTTTAGACTTCCCTAGATATACTCCCATGATTGGAAGTGTCCTATGCTCTGTAGCTCTGTTTTTTAGATGATTTAGGAACCACCATACACTTCTCCAGAGTGGCTCTCGGCAGTTCACACACTGCCCATCAGCGTATAAAGGCTCCCTGTTCTCCATGGCCTGTCCTGCATTTCTGGTTTTTACAATTTTTTAGGATGGCCCTTTTGACCGGTGGGAAGTGAGACTTCTTTGTTGTGCACATTTGCATTGCTTGCTTGCTTCGTTGCCCATAAAGTGCGTATGCGTTTTTTCCTGGATATAATCAGGAAAAAACGCATACGCCCTTTTGGGCCAACTGCATCATTGTCGAAATTCTGCCGCTTTTCATGTGCGTTAAAGACGAGTCCAATCTATCTCTTGAAATCTGTTTCTTGCAATTCTGTCTTGCATTCAGATCCTCTTCTTTGCCTTACCTCAACATATTTTTGGACGTTAGTTTTCATTTATAACTCTGCAGGTTTGTGAATTGCAGTGACCCTGAGCTCCATTGTTTAAGTTGCTCTTTTGTGAGCTGGCCTCAAACCCGCAGGATTGCTTCAGGCCCTATTTTGGCTCCGGCGAGGCAGGCTGAGCCTTCCTTTAATTCTTACTCTTAATGGGAAATTAGAGTGATATGTGCCCGTCCAAACCCCTACAACTCTTCTCTCATTGGTTCCCCCTCTTCCCGTTCATCCTCCTCACAATTTGCAAAATGTGTGAAACAGAAGTTTAAATGTGCTGATTCTCCAAGTGGGGAGATTCTAAGTAGCGTGGCTGGAATGGTGAACAGGAGCACCAGGAGAGGATAAATGAGGTGCATTTTAGACACATCTCCCGATCACATGGTGTACAGTCCTCTGGGATTTCCATGCATGTTTTAGCTGTAGGAAGATCCCTTGAACCTGCAGATTTGGGACCCATTGAATGGGTACCAGGTAGTATTACTTTAAAGGGTGTGCATTTCCTCACCCAACCTCACATTTCTCTTAGCGCAAACAGTTTCCAGCCTTATGTCTCATCCTGCTGTGGGTCTAGATGTGTTCAATCCATGTTGCATCACCGTCCCTGAGGAAAAGTTGTAAGAGGTTTTCTCTGTCTCTCTGTCGTTTATTTTTTTCAATTTATTACTATATTGGTTACAGCTGATTTTCAAAGCTCTGTTTCTTGCTGCTGTACATCCACTTGATTCACGTACAGAGAGACATCAATAAATTCTTTTTCAGATTCTTACCAGTCGTATATATTCTTTTCCGGTGACTTGAGTGTGCTGAGTGCAGTTCTTTTAGCTACCGTGTAGGCCTTGTTGATTATCAGTTTGGTATTTGGAATGGTATCTTTGCTAATTTCAACCTCCTGGATGATGCCTCACCCCTCCCCACCTTTCCCGTTTAGCAGCCTTATGCGTGTTTTCTACATATTTGACTATGTTTTTGTTTTGTAATTTATTTCATGTGTAGCCATTTTGGATTCCACCTTTAAGTGATATCTTATGATATGTGTCTTTTTCTTTTTGAATTCTGTCACTTAGAATGATCATACGTAACTCCTCCGGAGTCGTTACAACTGGCCATATTTCATTGATTTCCAGGCTGAATAATATTCCACTCTACCTAAGTACCACATCTCTATCCATTTTTTCCCTCCAGAGACATTTAAGTTATATCCTAGTCGAGGATCTTTTAAACAGAGAGGGGGTAAACATTGGGGTGCCTGTGTCCTCTCGATTTTTGTTTTTCCCAAGATATACGCCCATGAGTGCAAGTGCCCTATGCTCTGTAGCTCATTTTTTAGATGCTTTAGTAAACACAATACACTTCTCCAGAATGGCCGTTGGCAATATACATTTCCACTATAAGTCTCACAGGGCTCCCTCTTCTCGTTGCCCTGTCCTGCATTTCTGTTGTTTACGCTTTATGAGGATGGCTCTTCTGACTGATGCGAAGTGATATCTTTTGTAGTATTGACTTCCAGTGCCCACCTGTTTGGTTGGCTAAAAAAGTGTATGCCCTTTTCTTGAATATATACAGAAAAGAACGCATACACCCTTTTTGGCCAACTGCAATGTTGGCAATGTTCAGCTCCTTTTCTTGTGCTTAATGGCGAGTCCTTTCTACCTCCTCAAATCCCTTTCCTGCCATTCTCCCTTGCTTACAAGTCCTTTTCTCTGACTTTCCTCAAGACATTTTTCAGTGATGGATATTTTCAACTCTGCAGTTTTGTGAATTTTACTGCCCCTGAGTTCCATTGTTCAACTCGTGTTTATGGGAACTGGCCACAAAGCAGCGGGATTTCCTCAAGCCCTATACTGTTTCCATGGGCAACCCTAGCCTTTGGTCAATTCGTCTTCCTGATTGGAAATTAGAGTGACATGTGCCTGTCTGAACACCTAGGACTTGTCTCTCATTGTTCCTCATCCTTCCGCTTCATCCTCTGGACAAATTCCAAACTGTACGCAACAGGATGTTGACAGTGCTGACATCTCCAAGTGGGGAGACTGTTAGTAAAGACGCTGGAGGGGTGAACCCGAGCACCAGGAGATGAGGAGATAAGATGCCTTTTCCAAACTCTTCCCGATCAGATGGTATACCATCCTCTGGGTGTGACAGACATGTTTTAGCAGTAGGAAGAGTCCCATTCATGTAAGGAGAACACCAGGGCTTTTTCAAAATCAGTGTCTCCCCGAAACCCAAACTGGGGAAGTTTTTAAGCTACGGCTACACATATGTTCATTAAGGGCCTTGGGAAGTAGGCAGAGTCCAAACTTTAGATGATTGAAGTCTTCAGGGTCAGAAGCACTCACCACCAGCTTCCCTTAGGCTACACTTTAACTGTCATTGATAGATGATGTCAATAAAAATATCTATTCTTTTTCAGATTCTTTCCCCTTATAGGTTATTGCAAAATGTTGAGTGTAGTTCCCTGTGCTATACAGTAGTTCCTTGTTGATGATCTATTTTATACATAGCAGTGTGTATGTGTTCATTCCAAACTGTTAATTTATCCCTCCTCCCACCTTTCCCCTTTGGTAATAATAAATTATAAGATTTTATACTTCTCAGAAATGGGGGAGCTGAAAGAGAGGTATCATTTTCAATGGAAAAGCATTTAAAACAAGATTGAAGGTTTAACCAAGATTATTAGCTGTACATCCTTGGAAAGAAATCACTTCGTTTCTCTAATATTGACCTGACAAATAAGACAAACCTTTTCACTGAACTTGCTTATAAAAAGTGATGGAAATATCAAATGGAAGTGTTAAAAACATCTTATTTTACCCGAGCCTTATACACTGTTCTATGTTAACTACAGTTTGGCTCACACATCTGTTCATTGAGGTTACAATAGTCTCAATTTCTGTTACTGATCCTCCAGAGTGGACCCCAACAAGTGTCCCCCTGCCCAGTGTCATTGGGGCCAACAGATCGAGACTGAGTTTGGTTCACAAGCAAAGGAAACTTTATATTTTGATCAGAGAATAGAGAGGTGAGAGCATGCACTACCCCGTGGGCTGTGGGCTGGGCTGCTGTGTAGAGATCCTGTCAGAGCCAGTGGGAGGGAGGGAGGCGGCGGAGCTCTCGAGGGCCGGGTTGGCTGTAGCTCAGGCTCTATATCGTGGAGTCTGCACTGGGCCCCAGGAGCTGAGGTGTCGACCCAGCCATTCTGCACTAGGAAATCTGGTCTGAAGTGCCGGGTGTGGAACCTCTGCATGCGGGACCCTAGGAGCACGTGAAATTAGACAAAGCACAAAGGATAAAAAAGGTTAGACTTGACTTTATTGCCCAGATTCTATTTTTATCTCCCAGGGATTTTTAATGGGCTTTGCTGGGGACAAACCCCTCCTCTGCCTTTTGTCCCGTTCCTCATTCTTGGAGTGCTGAGGGTGCAGACCCTTCTTCTGTAACTGCTGAGTGCTGAGTTGGGAGCCCTCATACCCTGGGGCGAGGGTCAGAGCTTCTCCCCAGCAGCCTCCCGGTGACGTTGATTGTCCCCAGGACCCCTGCCTCCCTGCTCGTCCACCTGAGCACCAGCATTGGAAGTGTTATAGATTCTAATGACCTTTAAGGGTCCAGGAAAGAGATGTGCAGAGACGCTGTGGGGGCCAGTTTCACCCCGCCCCACATTTGTTCGGCCACCTTAGGCTGACCGTCTCTGCCAGCCTAGATGCTCTGACCAGTAGTCTGCGCTTTCTTCAGTTAGGCCCCTGAATTAACGTACAAACAGCACCAGGTGTCAGAGCCCTGCCCGCTCAACTCCCAGACAGTCCAGGGTCAGTGGTGACCAAGGACCATGATGGCTACTGAGTCAACAGCCTTTTGAAGTAAACAGGAGTCCAGCCGGTCTTATTGGCCACCATCATCACGGTGTCTGTAGGCTTTTCTATGGTGACAGTGTGGTATACTGTTCCCCCGCCAAGATTATTAGCTCCCCTCTGGGTGCAGTAAGTCCTGCAAGCAGTAGTCTACTCTTTTGGGACACACTCTTGTTGTTTTATGAGAGAAACTCCAGGTCAAGTGATGTTCACACGAGTCGTCATGGTGCCCTGTTGCCCCCGGTTATCTCTCTGGATGTTGGAGTTGGAGGGCCTCCTCACTCGAGGTCGGTGTGCCCACGGAGCGAACCCTGCAACTTCAGGGCATGGTTGGTGGTTAGGATCACCACGTGGGGTCCTTTTCCCTTAGGAGGGAGGTGGCCTTTTGGGCTGCTGATTTCCAGGTTTTTAGATACCGCCAGTATCTTGGCCAGATGTGGCAGTGGGCCAAGCCCCTTAGTGACCGTAGTTTATCC
Source organism: Stenella coeruleoalba (assembly GCF_951394435.1). NCBI lineage: Eukaryota > Metazoa > Chordata > Mammalia > Artiodactyla > Delphinidae > Stenella > Stenella coeruleoalba. The sequence goes on from NW_027645872.1 coordinate 88,922, forward strand.
TACCTGGATGGCATTCTTGCATTGTTCCATTTCAAGTGGTCCCAGTTTTTGCACTAATTCTCCAATGGCGATTCACCTTTCACCGGGATTGTAAAGATCAAAGGGTTTAGCTAAATTAGGGAGTTCCAGGGCAAGGGTCTGAATTGACTGCTCTTTCCATTCTTGAAAGGCCACTTCTGGATTCTATTCAAAAGGATCATCATCTTTTCCTTTCAGTGTTTCATATAGAGGCCCAGCTAGTAGACTGTAGTTAGGGATCCAGAAGCAGCAAACCCTGGCCTCCCCAGGAACCCCTAAGCTGTCTTCTAGTTTTAGAAAGGGGTAAGGCTGAAAATGGTTTCTTCCCTTTCCTGGGATGGGCTTCTCTGACCTTCTGTGAGAATGAAGCCCAGGCAGGTCACCGCAGTCTGTGATATTTGAGCTTTTTCTTGGACAACTTCTATCCTTTATTGGCTTGGTAGTTCAGAGGCCTCCTTAGTAGGGCTGGTGATCAGAATGTCGTCTGCATATTGAAGGAGGGTTTCCTTTTCCAGAGGTAGAACTTTTAGGTCTTTAGCTAAGCTTTCCCCAAAGATGGTGTGGGAATTTTTGCACCCTTGGGGCCAGACGGCCCGGAAGTATTGTTTTAGTTGTATGTTGAGTCCTGCCACTCACAAGCCAAAATTTCTTGTGACTCTGGGACTAATGGAATACAAAAGAAGGCATCATTGAAGACTAATACAGAATACCATGTCCTGGTGGTTGGTAGAATGACCAGCAGGGTGTAGGAATTAGGAGCAACTGGAGGTATATCCTCGGTGGCTTCACTGACTGTCCTGACATCCTTTACCAGGTCCCCAGCAGCCCATGGGGCTCTCGTGGTCAGACCAATCCCAGAATATGGAGCTCACCTGGGCAGGTACCCCACCCCCACCCCAGCCCACGGGGCTCTCGTGGTCAGGCCCCTCCCAGGATACAGAGCTACCCTTGCAGGTACCGTGGCAGGGCTGGGCACACAGGAACCGTGCACATAGCCCTCATTGCAGAGCACCCCCAGCTCACCTGTCGCTCAGAGCTGACACAGAGCACCTCAGAGCAGGACTTGAACTAACAAACAGCAGCTGCGACAGGTCTGTGACCCTGGGCATCACTCCGTGAGGCCTCCCTCCACCTGGTCTTCCAGAGACTTCCACTGCACCCGGGGCACCAGGCCTCTGTCTCCAACCACCACCCACCCCTCCTCTCCCTGACTCCTGGGTTCCTCTCATTAGGAGAGGGTTTTCTTGAAGTTGTCTCCCACTCATGGGCCAGATAAAATGATTAGAAAACAAGCCAAAGCTGCAGCCCCTTGTCTATCCTGACTCTCAGGAGCCCACACCTGTTCCTTGGACCTGGCCGGTTCAGCAAGTTCCATTTTCTGCAACTGTGAGCCCCTGAGGGGTGATGATTGGCTGACCTGGGCAGCCTTACCGTGCCGGCCAGCCCTCCCCAGGTGTGCCTGGGTTGAGATCAATATAAATACCACTCCAGGCAGCAAGAGCCCCTGCAGCCGTGCCTGACGCCATTTTCTCTGCCCTGTCAGCAGTCTCGGGGCTGGGCTGGTGGGAGGGAGTGAGAGGCCACGGCTTTGTGGGTGGCCCAGTGTGAGTGGGGCTCTGCTGGACTTTCTGCAGCAGTTGCCAGGCTGCCACCTGCTAAAGAAGAGGATGTGTCACCCATACCTGCTGCTGGAATTTCTCCCTGGGCAGAGGTGAGGAAGGAAAAAAGCAGTGGGGGCAGGGACAGGACGGGTATCTCAGGCAGGGAAATGGAAATCTTCCAGAAGAGCACCCAGGGCCAGGACCATCCTGGCTGGCCTGCAGGCACCAAGTCGGCCGGCATGCTGTCACTCGTGTGGCTCTATGGCCCTTCCTCTAGGCTTTCAAGTCCTTGTATATATTCAGGTGTTTTACCTGGGACGGGTGGGAATAGTTCAGCAGCAACTGGCCTGGGGCTCAGCTCACGTTTACTCACAGATGCCTCGGCACGGTGCCCCAGCTTTGCAATGAGGACGCTTGTTGCGTGGGGGCTGCTGGCTGAATGGGAGACGATTCCCCACCACTGACCAACTTCAGAATTGTTTACAACTGGAGCAAGTGCCCTGATACGGTTTTCCTCTGTGGAACTGGTGGGTTCTGTGTTTTTTTCTCTTTTTCGTTTTTGGTTCAAGGTAGATTTTATTCCTCTTTTTTGTATTTACAGATATAAGCATGGAAATAATTTATTCATATAAATACATGTATGTGCAGGGAATAATTGTTTTTTCTGTTTTATTTTTTAAATTTTATTTCTTTTTAATTTTGAATTTTATTTTATATTTTTATACAGCAGGTTCTTATTGGTTATCTATTTTATACATATAAATGTATACATGCCAATCCCAGTCTCTCAACTCCTCCCACCACCACCCCCCAACAGCTTTCCCCCCTTGTTGTCCATACGTTTGTTGTCTACATCTGTTGCTCTATTTATGCCTTGCAAAATGGTTAATCTGTACAGTTTTTCTAGGTTCCACATATATGCATGAATATACAAGATTTGTTTTTCTCTTTCTGACTTACTTCACTCTGTATGACAGTCTCTAGATCCATCGACGTCTCTACAAATGACCCAATTTCATTCCTTTTCATGGCTTAGTAATATTCCATTTTATATATGTACCACAGCTTTATGCATTCGTCTGTCTGTGGGCATTTAGGTTGCTTCCATTACCTCGATATTGTAAATAGTGATGCAATGAACATTGCGGTGAATGACTCTTTTTGATTTATGGTTTTGTCTGGGTATATGTCCAGTACTGGGATTGCTGTATCATATGGTAATTCTATTGTTAGTTTCTTAAGAAATTCCATATTGTTCTCCATAATGACTGTATCCATTTATATTCCCAACAATAGTGGAAGAGGGTTCCTTTTCTCCACACCCTTTCCAGCATTTTTTGTTTGTAGATTTTCAATGATGCCTATTCTACCAGGTGTGAGGTGATACCTCATTGTTGAATCCATTTCGTTGAGCAAGGGGTAGCTCTTGTCTATTACATATTTGGCTTATGGAATGGTATCTGTGCTAATTTCAAACTCTGCTTTTATGCAGCACCCCAACTCACCTTCCCCCTTAAGCAGGCATAAGTTGGTTTTCTAAACTTGAGACCCTGTTCTGTTTTGTAATTCAGTTCATGTGTAGCCAAGTTCACATTCCGTGTATTAGTGATACCTTATGATGTTTCTTTTTCTGTGTGACTTATTTCACTTAGAATCATCGTGCCTCAATCCACTCATTATGCTGGTACGGGCCTGGTGACATAGATTTCATTGCTGAGTGGTATTCTGTTGTACAGAAGTACCGCAACTTCTTTATCCATTATTTGCTCTCTGGGATATTTAACTTGTGCCGTAGAAGAGATTCCTGTAAAAAGAGCCGTCCCAAATTTTGGGGTTGCTGTGTCTTTTTGATATTAATTTCCCTAAGCTATAGGACCATAAGTGGAAGTGCCCTAGGCTCTGTTGCTTTGTTTTTTAGATGTTTCAGGAAACACCATACACTTCTCCCGAGTGGTTGTTGGCAATTTCCATCCCGCCCATCAGCATAACAAGGCTCCCAGTTCTCCATGGCCTGTCCTGCCTTTCTGGATTTTACACTTTTTTCAGATGGCCCTTTTGACCGGGGGGAAGTGAGACTTCATTGTAGTGCACATTTCCTTTGCAAGCTTGCTTGGTTGGCCAAAAAGGGCGTATGCGTTTTTTCCTGAATATATTCAGGAAAAAACGCATACGCCCTTTTTGGCCAAGTGCATCATTGTGGACGTTCTGCCTCTTTTCCTATGCTTTCAATGCAATTCCAGTCTACCTCCTGAAATCGGTTTCCTGCAATTCTGCCCCGCTTTCAAGTCCTCTTGGCAGCCTTACTTCAGTCTATTTTTGGACGATAGCTGTCATTTATAACTCTGCAGGTTTGTGAATTACAGTGCCCCTGAGCTCCTTTCTTCAACTCGCTTTCTTTTGAGCTGGCCGCAACACCGCAGGATGGCTTCAGGCCCTAATCTGGTTCCGGCACGGCATGCTGAGCCTTTGGTTAATTCCTCTTCCTGGTGGGAAAAGAGAGTTAAATTTGCCCGTCCAGACACCTCCAGCTAGTCTCTCATTGGTTCTCGCTATTCCTGTTCATCTTCCACAGAAATTGCAAACTGGGCCAAACAGGAGGTTAAAGGGACTGACTCTCCAAGTCGGGAGAGTGTTAGTAAAGCGTCTGGAATGTTGCACCTGAGTACCAGGGGAGGAAAACTGAGACATATTTGAACACGTCTCCCGTTCACATGGTTGATCATACTTGGGTTCCACATGCATGTTTTAGCTGAAGGAAGAATACCTTAAACCTGTGTATTTGAAAGCCGTGGAATGGGTACCATGCAATATGACTTCAAAGGGTCTTCATTTGCTCACCGAACCTCTCCAATCCTATCACTGCTGCGTTTATGCCCCTATACACATGCTTGATTCTCTTTCGGAGACATAGCAATCCATAGGTTTTAACATACTTACTAGTCAGGTACATTCTTAGGCGTTTAATATGCGGTGTTGAGTCCATTTCGTTGAGCAAGGAGTAGCTCTTGTCTATTCCATATTTGGCTTAAGGAACTTTATCTGTGCTCATTTCAATCTCTGGTTTTATGCAGCACCCCAACTCACCTTTCCCCTTAAGCAAGCATAAGTTGGTTTTCTAAATTTGAGACCCTGTTCTGTTCTGTAACTGAGTTCCTGTGTAGCCAAGTTTACATTCTGTGTATTACTGATATCTTATGATGTTTCTTTTTCTGTGTGACTTATTTCAGTTAGAATCATCATACCTGAATCCACTCATTGTGCTGCTAAGGGCCTGATGACACAGATTTCATTGCTGAGTGATATTGCTTTGTAAGTAAATACGACAACTTTTTTATCCATTTTTCACTTTCTGCGATGTTGAACTTGTACTGTAAACGAGGTTCTTGTAAACAGAGGCGTCCCAAGCTTTGGGGACGCTGTGTCTTTTTGATTTTAAATTCCCTAAGCTATAGGACCATAAGTGGAAGTGCCCTAGGCTCTGTTGCTTTGTTTTTTAGATGTTTCAGGAAACACCATACACTTCTCCCCAGTGTTTGTTGGCAATTTACATCCCGCCCTTCAGCATAACAAGGCTCCCAGTTCTCCATGGCCTGTCCTGCCTTTCTGCATTTTACACTTTTTTCAGATGGCCCTTTTGACCGGGGGAAGTGAGACTTCATTGTAGTGCAGATTTCCTTTGCAAGCTTGCTTGGTTGGCCAAAAAGGGCGTATGCGTTTTTTCCTGAATATATTCAGGAAAAAACGCATACGCCCTTTTTGGCCAAGTGCATCATTGTGGACGTTCTGCCTCTTTTCCTATGCTTTCAATGCAATTCCAGTCTACCTCCTGAAATCGGTTTCCTGCAATTCTGCCCCGCTTTCAAGTCCTCTTGGCAGCCTTACTTCAGTCTATTTTTGGACGATAGCTGTCATTTATAACTCTGCAGGTTTGTGAATTACAGTGCCCCTGAGCTCCTTTCTTTAACTCGCTTTCTTTTGAGCTGGCCGCAACACCGCATGATGGCTTCAGGCCCTAATCTGGTTCCGGCACGGCACGCTGAGCCTCTGGTTATTTCCTCTTCTGGTGGGAAATGAGAGTTATATTTGCCCGTCCAGACACCTCCAGCTAGCCTCTCATTGGTTCTCGCTATTCCTGTTCATCTTCCGCAGAAATTGCAAACTGGGCCAAACAGGAGGTTAAAGGCGCTGACTCTCCAAGTGGGGAGAGTGTTAGTAAAGCGTCTGGAATGTTGCACCCGAGTACCAGGGGAGGAAAACTGAGACATATTTGAACACGTCTCCCGTTCACATGGTTGATCATACTCTGGGTTCCACATGCATGTTTTAGCTGAAGGAAGAATACCTTAAACCTGGAGAGTTGAGACCCGTGTAATGGGTACCATGCAATATGACTTCAAAGGGTCTTCATTTGCTCACCGAACCTCTCCAATCCTATCATTGCTGCGTTTATACCCCTGTACACACGCTTGATTCTCTTTTGGAGACATAGCAATCCATAGGTTTTAAGATACTTACTAGTCAGGTACATTCTTAGGCGTTTAATATGGGGTGTTGAGTCCATTTCGTTGAGCAAGGAGTAGCTCTTGTCTATTCCATATTTGACTTAAGGAACTTTATCTGTACTCATTTCAATCTCTGGTTTTATGCAGCACCCCAAGTCACCTTTCCCCTTAAGCAAGCATAAGTTGGTTTTCTAAATTTGAGACCCTGTTCTGTTTTGGAATGCAGTTCCTGTGTAGCCAAGTTTACATTCCGTGTATTAGTGATATCTTATGATGTTTCTTTTTCTGTGTGACTTATTTCAGTTAGAATCATCGTACCTGAATCCACTCATTATGCTGCTACGGGCCTGATGACATAGATTTCATTGCTGAGTGATACTGCATTGTACGTAAGTACCACAAGTTCTTTATCCATTTTTCACTTTCTGTGATATTGAACTTGTACGGTAAACGAGGTTCTTGTAAACGGAGGCGTCCCGAACTTTGGGGTGGCTGTGTCTTTTTGATTTTAATTTCCCTAAGCTATAAGACCATAAGTGGAAGTGCCCTAGGCTCTGTTGCTTTGTTTTTTAGATGTTTCAGGAAACACCATACACTTCTCCTGAGTGTCTGTTGGCAATTTACATCCCGCCCATCAGCATAACAAGGCTCCCAGTTCTCAATGGCCTGTTGCCTTTCTGGATTTTACACTTTTTTCAGATGGCCCTTTTGACCGGGGGGAAGTGAGACTTCATTGTAGTGCAGATTTCCTTTGCAAGCCTGCTTGGTTGGCCAAAAAGGGCGTATGCGTTTTTTCCTGAATATATTCAGGAAAAAACGCATACGCCCTTTTTGGCCAAGTGCATCATTGTGGACGTTCTGCCTCTTTTCCTATGCTTTCAATGCAATTCCAGTCTACCTCCTGAAATCGGTTTCCTGCAATTCTGCCCCGCTTTCAAGTCCTCTTGGCAGCCTTACTTCAGTCTATTTTTGGACGATAGCTCTCATTTATAACTCTGCAGGTTTGTGAATTACAGTGCCCCTGAGCTCCTTTCTTCAACTCGCTTTCTTGTGACCTGGCAGCAACACCGCAGGATGGCTTCAGGCCCTAATCTGGTTCCGGCCCGGCATGCTGAGCCTTTGGTTAATTCCTCTTCCTGGTGGGAAATGAGAGTTAAATTTGCCCGTCCAGACACCTCCAGCTAGCCTCTCATTGGTTCTCGCTATTCCTGTTCATCTTCCACAGAAATTGCAAACTGGGCCAAACAGGAGGTTAAAGGGACTGACTCTCCAAGTCGGGAGAGTGTTAGTAAAGCGTCTGGAATGTTGCACCTGAGTACCAGGGGAGGAAAACTGAGACATATTTGAACACGTCTCCCGTTCACATGGTTGATCATACTTGGGTTCCACATGCATGTTTTAGCTGAAGGAAGAATACCTTAAACCTGTGTATTTGAAACCCGTGGAATGGGTACCATGCAATATGACTTCAAAGGGTCTTCATTTGCTCACCGAACCTCTCCAATCCTATCACTGCTGCGTTTATGCCCCTGTACACATGCTTGATTCTGTTTCAGAGACATAGCAATCCATAGGTTGTAAGATACTTACTAGTCAGGTACATTCTTAGGCGTTTAATATGCGGTGTTGAGTCCATTTCGTTGAGCAAGGAGTAGCTCTTGTCTATTCCATATTTGGCTTAAGGAACTTTATCTGTGCTCATTTCAATCTCTGGTTTTATGCAGCACCCCAACTCACCTTTCCCCTTAAGCAAGCATAAGTTGGTTTTCTAAATTTGAGACCCTGTTCTGTTCTGTAATTCAGTTCCTGTGTAGCCAAGTTTACATTCCGTGTATTACTGATATCTTATGATGTTTCTTTTTCTGTGTGACTTATTTCAGTTAGAATCATCATACCTGAATTCACTCATTGTGCTGCTAAGGGCCTTGTGACACAGATTTCATTGCTGAGTGATATTGCTTTGTAAGTAAATACCACAACTTCTTTATCCATTTTTCACTTTCTGCGATGTTGAACTTGTACTGTAAACGAGGTTCTTGTAAACAGAGCCTTTCGAAACTTTGGGGTGGCTGTTTCTTTTTGATTTTAATTTCCCTAAGCTATAGGACCATAAGTGGAAGTGCCCTAGGCTCTGTTGCTTTGTTTTTTAGATGTTTCAGGAAACACCATACACTTCACCCCAGTGGCTGTTGGCAATTTACATCCCGCCCATCAGCATAACAAGGCTCCCAGTTCTCCATGGCCTGTCCTGCCTTTCTGGATTTTACACTTTTTTCAGATGGCCCTTTTGACCGGGGGGAAGTGAGACTTCATTGTAGTGCAGATTTCCTTTGCAAGCTTGCTTGGTTGGCCAAAAAGGGCGTATGCGTTTTTTCCTGAATATATTCAGGAAAAAACGCATACGCCCTTTTTGGCCAAGTGCATCATTGTGGACCTTAGGCCTCTTTTCCTATGCTTTCAATGCAATTCCAGTCTACCTCCTGAAATCAGTTTCCTGCAATTGTGCCCTGCTTTCAAGTCCTCTTGGCAGCCTTACTTCAGTCTATTTTTGGACGATAGTTGTCATTTATAACTCTGCAGGTTTGTGAATTACAGTGCCCCTGAGCTCCTTTCTTCAACTCGCTTTCTTGTGAGCTGGCCGCAACACCGCAGGATGGCTTCAGGCCCTAATCTGGTTCCGGCACTGCACCCTGAGCCTTTGGTTAATTCCTCTTCCTGGTGGGAAATGAGAGTTAAATTTGCCCATCCAGACACCTCCAGCTAGTCTCTCATTGGTTCTCGCTATTCCTGTTCATCTTCCGCAGAAATTGCAAACTGGGCCAAACAGGAGGTTAAAGGGACTGACTCTCCAAGTCGGGGGAGTGTTAGTAAAGCGTCTGGAATATTGCACCCGAGTACCAGGGTACGAAAACTGAGACATATTTGAACACGTCTCCCGATCACATGGTTGATCATATTCTAGGTTCCACATGCATGTTTTAGCTGAAGGAAGAATACCTTAAACCTGGGTAGTTGAAACCCGTGTAATGGGTACCATGCAATATGACTTCAAAGGGTCTTCATTTGCTCACCGAACCTCTCCAATCCTATCACTGCTGCGTTTATGCCCCTGTACACACGCTTGATTCTCTTTTGGAGACATAGCAATCCATAGGTTTTAAGATACTTACTAGTCAGGTACATTCTTAGGCGTTTAATATGGGGTGTTGAGTCCATTTCGTTGAGCAAGGAGTAGCTCTTGTCTATTCCATATTTGGCTTAAGGAACTTTATCTGTGCTCATTTCAATCTCTGGTTTTATGCAGCACCCCAACTCACCTTTCCCCTTAAGCAAGCATAAGTTGGTTTTCTAAATTTGAGACCCTGTTCTGTTTTGGAATGCAGTTCCTCTGTAGCCAAGTTTACATTCCGTGTATTAGTGATATCTTATGATGTTTCTTTTTCTGTGTGACTTATTTCAGTTAGAATCATCGTACCTGAATCCACTCATTATGCTGCTACGGGCCTGATGACATAGATTTCATTGCTGAGTGATACTGCATTGTACGTAAGTACCACAAGTTCTTTATCCATTTTTCACTTTCTGTGATATTGAACTTGTACGGTAAATGAGGTTCTTGTAAATGGAGGCGTCCCAAACTTTGGGGTGGCTGTGTCTTTTTGATTTTAATTTCCCTAAGCTATAGGACCATAAGTGGAAGTGCCCTAGGCTCTGTTGCTTTGTTTTTTAGATGTTTCAAGAAACACCATACACTTCTCCCGAGTGTCTGTTGGCAATTTACATCCCGCCCATCAGCATAACAAGGCTCCCAGTTCTCCATGGCCTGTCCTGACTTTCTGGATTTTACACTTTTTTCAGATGGCCCTTTTGACCGGGGGGAAGTGAGACTTCATTGTAGTGCAGATTTCCTTTGCAAGCTTGCTTGGTTGGCCAAAAAGGGCGTATGCGTTTTTTCCTGAATATATTCAGGAAAAAACGCATACGCCCTTTTTGGCCAAGTGCATCATTCTGGACGTTCTGCCTCTTTTCCTATGCTTTCAATGCAATTCCAGTCTACCTCCTGAAATCGGTTTCCTGCAATTCTGCCCCGCTTTCAAGTCCTCTTGGCAGCCTTACTTCAGTCTATTTCTGGACGATAGCTGTCATTTATAACTCTGCAGGTTTGTGAATTACAGTGCCCCTGAGCTCCTTTCTTCAACTCGCTTTCTTGTGACCTGGCTGCAACACCGCATAATGGCTTCAGGCCCTAATCTGGTTCCGGCACGGCACGCTGAGCCTTTGGTTATTTCCTCTTCCTGGTGGGAAATGAGAGTTAAATTTGCCCGTCCAGACACCTCCAGCTAGTCTCTCATTGGTTCTCGCTATTCCTGTTCATCTTCCGCAGAAATTGCAAACTGGGCCAAACAGGAAGTTAAAGGCGCTGACTCTCCAAGTGGGGAGAGTGTTAGTAAAGCGTCTGGAATGTTGCACCCGAGTACCAGGGGAGGAAAACTGAGACATATTTGAACACGTCTCCCGTTCACATGGTTGATCATACTTGGGTTCCACATGCATGTTTTAGCTGAAGGAAGAATACCTAAAACCTGGGTAGTTGAAACCCGTGGAATGGGTACCATGCAATATGACTTCAAAGGGTCTTCATTTGCTCACCGAACTTCTCCAATCCTATCACTGCTGCGTTTATGCCCCTGTACACATGCTTGATTCTCTTTCGGAGACATAGCAATCCATAGGTTTTAAGATACTTACTAGTCAGGTACATTCTTAGGCGTTTAATATGCGGTGTTGAGTCCATTTCGTTGAGCAAGGAGTAGCTCTTGTCTATTCCATATTTGGCTTAAGGAACTTTATCTGTGCTCATTTCAATCTCTGGTTTTATGCAGCACCCCAACTCACCTTTCCCCTTAAGCAAGCATAAGTTGGTTTTCTAAATTTGAGACCCTTTCTGTTCTGTAATTCAGTTCCTGTGTAGCCAAGTTTACATTCTGTGTATTACTGATATCTTATGATGTTTCTTTTTCTGTGTGACTTATTTCAGTTAGAATCATCATACCTGAATCCACTCATTGTGCTGCTAAGGGCCTGATGACACAGATTTCATTGCTGAGTGATATTGCTTTGTAAGTAAATACCACAACTTCTTTATCCATTTTTCACTTTCTGCGATGTTGAACTTGTACTGTAAACGAGGTTCTTGTAAACAGAGCCGTTCCAAACTTTGGGGTGGCTGTGTCTTTTTGATTTTAAATTCCCTAATCTATAGGACCATAAGTGGAAGTGCCCTAGGTTCTGTTGCTTTGTTTTTTAGATGTTTCAGGAAACACCATACACTTCTCCCGAGTGGTTGTTGGCAATTTACATCCCGCCCATCAGCATAACAAGGCTCCCAGTTCTCCATGGCCTGTCCTGCCTTTCTGGATTTTACACTTTTTTCAGATGGCCCTTTTGACCGGGGGGAAGTGAGACTTCATTGTAGTGCAGATTTCCTTTGCAAGCTTGCTTGGTTGGCCAAAAAGGGCGTATGCGTTTTTTCCTGAATATATTCAGGAAAAAACGCATACGCCCTTTTTGGCCAAGTGCATCATTGTGGACGTTCTGCCTCTTTTCCTATGCATTCAATGCAATTCCAGTCTACCTCCTAAAATCGGTTTCCTGCAATTCTGCCCCGCTTTCAAGTCCTCTTGGCAGCCTTACTTCAGTCTATTTTTGGACGATAGCTGTCATTTATAACTCTGCAGGTTTGTGAATTACAGTGCCCCTGAGCTCCTTTCTTCAACTCGCTTTCTTGTGAGCTGGCCGCAACACCGCAGGATGGCTTCAGGCCCTAATCTGGTTCCGGCACGGCACACTGAGCCTTTGGTTATTTCCTCTTCCTGGTGGGAAATGAGAGTTAAATTTGCCCGTCCAGACACCTCCAGCTAGCCTCTCATTGGTTCTCGCTATTCCTGTTCATCTTCCGCAGAAATTGCAAACTGTGCCAAACAGGAGGTTAAAGGCGCTGACTCTCCAAGTGGGGAGAGTGTTAGTAAAGCGTCTGGAATGTTGCACCCGAGTACCAGGGGAGGAAAACTGAGACATATTTGAACACGTCTCCCGTTCACATGGTTGATCATACTTGGGTTCCACATGCATGTTTTAGCTGAAGGAAGAATACCTAAAACCTGGGTAGTTGAAACCCGTGGAATGGGTACCATGCAATATGACTTCAAAGGGTCTTCATTTGCTCACCGAACCTCCCCAACCCTATCACTGCTGCGTTTATGCGCCTGTACACATGCTTGATTCTCTTTCGGAGACATAGCAATCCATAGGTTTTAAGATACTTACTAGTCAGGTACATTCTTAGGCGTTTAATATGCGGTGTTGAGTCCATTTCGTTGAGCAAGGAGTAGCTCTTGTCTATTCCATATTTGGCTTAAGGAACTTTATCTGTGCTCATTTCAATCTCTGGTTTTATGCAGCACCCCAACTCACCTTTCCCCTTAAGCAAGCATAAGTTGGTTTTCGAAATTTGAGACCCTGTTCTGTTCTGTAATTCAGTTCCTGTGTAGCCAAGTTTACATTCCGTGTATTACTGATATCTTATGATGTTTCTTTTTCTGTGTGACTTATTTCAGTTAGAATCATCATACCTGAATCCACTCATTGTGCTGCTAAGGGCCTGATGACACAGATTTCATTGCTGAGTGATATTGCTTTGTAAGTAAATACCACAACTTCTTTATCCATTTTTCACTTTCTGCGATGTTGAACTTGTACTGTAAACGAGGTTCTTGTAAACAGAGCCGTTCCAAACTTTGTGGTGGCTGTGTCTTTTTGATTTTAATTTCCCTAAGCTATAGGACCATAAGTGGAAGTGCCCTAGGTTCTGTTGCTTTGTTTTTTAGATGTTTCAGGAAACACCATACACTTCTCCCGAGTGGTTGTTGGCAATTTACATCTCGCCCATCAGCATAACAAGGCTCCCAGTTCTCCATGGCCTGTCCTGCCTTTCTGGATTTTACACTTTTTTCAGATGGCCCTTTTGACCGGGGGGAAGTGAGACTTCATTGTAGTGCAGATTTCCTTTGCAAGCTTGCTTGGTTGGCCAAAAAGGGCGTATGCGTTTTTTCCTGAATATATTCAGGAAAAAACGCATACGCCCTTTTTGGCCAAGTGCATCATTGTGGACGTTCTGCCTCTTTTCCTATGCTTTCAATGCAATTCCAGTCTACCTCCTGAAATCGGTTTCCTGCAATTCTGCCCCGCTTTCAAGTCCTCTTGGCAGCCTTACTTCAGTCTATTTTTGGACGATAGCTGTCATTTATAACTCTGCAGGTTTGTGAATTACAGTGCCCCTGAGCTCCTTTCTTCAACTCGCTTTCTTGTGACCTGGCCGCAACACCGCAGGATGGCTTCAGGCCCTAATCTGGTTCCAGCACGGCACACTGAGCCTTTGGTTATTTCCTCTTCCTGGTGGGAAATGAGAGTTAAATTTGCCCGTCCAGACACCTCCAGCTAGCCTCTCATTGGTTCTCGCTATTCCTGTTAATCTTCCGCAGAAATTGCAAACTGGGCCAAACAGGAGGTTAAAGGGACTGACTCTCCAAGTGGGGAGAGTGTTAGTAAAGCGTCTGGAATGTTGCACCCGAGTACCAGGGGAGGAAAACTGAGACATATTTGAACACGTCTCCCGTTCACATGGTTGATCATACTTGGGTTCCACATGCATGTTTTAGCTGAAGGAAGAATACCTAAAACCTGGGTAGTTGAAACCCTTGGAATGGGTACCATGCAATATGACTTCAAAGGGTCTTCATTTGCTCACCGAACCTCCCCAATCCTATCACTGCTGCGTTTATGCGCCTGTACACATGCTTGATTCTCTTTCGGAGACATAGCAATCCATAGGTTTTAAGATACTTACTAGTCAGGTACATTCTTAGGCGTTTAATATGCGGTGTTGAGTCCATTTCGTTGAGCAAGGAGTAGCTCTTGTCTATTCCATATTTGGCTTAAGGAACTTTATCTGTGCTCATTTCAATCTCTGGTTTTATGCAGCACCCCAACTCACCTTTCCCCTTAAGCAAGCATAAGTTGGTTTTCGAAATTTGAGACCCTGTTCTGTTCTGTAATTCAGTTCCTGTGTAGCCAAGTTTACATTCCGTGTATTACTGATATCTTATGATGTTTCTTTTTCTGTGTGACTTATTTCAGTTAGAATCATCATACCTGAATCCACTCATTGTGCTGCTAAGGGCCTGATGACACAGATTTCATTGCTGAGTGATATTGCTTTGTAAGTAAATACCACAACTTCTTTATCCATTTTTCACTTTCTGCGATGTTGAACTTGTACTGTAAACGAGGTTCTTGTAAACAGAGCCGTTCCAAACTTTGGGGTGGCTGTGTCTTTTTGATTTTAATTTCCCTAAGCTATAGGACCATAAGTGGAAGTGCCCTAGGTTCTGTTGCTTTGTTTTTTAGATGTTTCAGGAAACACCATACACTTCTCCCGAGTGGTTGTTGGCAATTTACATCCCGCCCATCAGCATAACAAGGCTCCCAGTTCTCCATGGCCTGTCCTGCCTTTCTGGATTTTACACTTTTTTCAGATGGCCCTTTTGACCGGGGGGAAGTGAGACTTCATTGTAGTGCAGATTTCCTTTGCAAGCTTGCTTGGTTGGCCAAAAAGGGCGTATGCGTTTTTTCCTGAATATATTCAGGAAAAAACGCATACGCCCTTTTTGGCCAAGTGCATCATTGTGGACGTTCTGCCTCTTTTCCTATGCTTTCAATGCAATTCCAGTCTACCTCCTGAAATCGGTTTCCTGCAATTCTGCCCCGCTTTCAAGTCCTCTTGGCAGCCTTACTTCAGTCTATTTTTGGACGATAGCTGTCATTTATAACTCTGCAGGTTTGTGAATTACAGTGCCCCTGAGCTCCTTTCTTCAACTCGCTTTCTTGTGACCTGGCCGCAACACCGCAGGATGGCTTCAGGCCCTAATCTGGTTCCGGCACGGCACACTGAGCCTTTGGTTATTTCCTCTTCCTGGTGGGAAATGAGAGTTAAATTTGCCCGTCCAGACACCTCCAGCTAGCCTCTCATTGGTTCTCGCTATTCCTGTTCATCTTCCGCAGAAATTGCAAACTGGGCCAAACAGGAGGTTAAAGGGACTGACTCTCCAAGTGGGGAGAGTGTTAGTAAAGCGTCTGGAATGTTGCACCCGAGTACCAGGGGAGGAAAACTGAGACATATTTGAACACGTCTCCCGTTCACATGGTTGATCATACTTGGGTTCCACATGCATGTTTTAGCTGAAGGAAGAATACCTAAAACCTGGGTAGTTGAAACCCGTGGAATGGGTACCATGCAATATGACTTCAAAGGGTCTTCATTTGCTCACCGAACCTCCCCAATCCTATCACTGCTGCGTTTATGCGCCTGTACACATGCTTGATTCTCTTTCGGAGACATAGCAATCCATAGGTTTTAAGATACTTACTAGTCAGGTACATTCTTAGGCGTTTAATATGCGGTGTTGAGTCCATTTCGTTGAGCAAGGAGTAGCTCTTGTCTATTCCATATTTGGCTTAAGGAACTTTATCTGTGCTCATTTCAATCTCTGGTTTTATGCAGCACCCCAACTCACCTTTCCCCTTAAGCAAGCATAAGTTGGTTTTCGAAATTTGAGACCCTGTTCTGTTCTGTAATTCAGTTCCTGTGTAGCCAAGTTTACATTCCGTGTATTACTGATATCTTATGATGTTTCTTTTTCTGTGTGACTTATTTCAGTTAGAATCATCATACCTGAATCCACTCATTGTGCTGCTAAGGGCCTGATGACACAGATTTCATTGCTGAGTGATATTGCTTTGTAAGTAAATACCACAACTTCTTTATCCATTTTTCACTTTCTGCGATGTTGAACTTGTACTGTAAACAAGGTTCTTGTAAACAGAGCCGTTCCAAACTTTGGGGTGGCTGTGTCTTTTTGATTTTAATTTCCCTAAGCTATAGGACCATAAGTGGAAGTGCCCTAGGTTCTGTTGCTTTGTTTTTTAGATGTTTCAGGAAACACCATACACTTCTCCCGAGTGGTTGTTGGCAATTTATATCCCGCCCATCAGCATAACAAGGCTCCCAGTTCTCCATGGCCTGTCCTGCCTTTCTGGATTTTACACTTTTTTCAGATGGCCCTTTTGACCGGGGGGAAGTGAGACTTCATTGTAGTGCAGATTTCCTTTGCAAGCTTGCTTGGTTGGCCAAAAAGGGCGTATGCGTTTTTTCCTGAATATATTCAGGAAAAAACGCATACGCCCTTTTTGGCCAAGTGCATCATTGTGGACGTTCTGCCTCTTTTCCTATGCTTTCAATGCAATTCCAGTCTACCTCCTGAAATCGGTTTCCTGCAATTCTGCCCCGCTTTCAAGTCCTCTTGGCAGCCTTACTTCAGTCTATTTTTGGACGATAGCTGTCATTTATAACTCTGCAGGTTTGTGAATTACAGTGCCCCTGAGCTCCTTTCTTCAACTCGCTTTCTTGTGACCTGGCCGCAACACCGCAGGATGGCTTCAGGCCCTAATCTGGTTCCGGCACGGCACACTGAGCCTTTGGTTATTTCCTCTTCCTGGTGGGAAATGAGAGTTAAATTTGCCCGTCCAGACACCTCCAGCTAGCCTCTCATTGGTTCTCGCTATTCCTGTTCATCTTCCGCAGAAATTGCAAACTGGGCCAAACAGGAGGTTAAAGGGACTGACTTTCCAAGTGGGGAGAGTGTTAGTAAAGCGTCTGGAATGTTGCACCCGAGTACCAGGGGAGGAAAACTGAGACATATTTGAACACGTCTCCCGTTCACATGGTTGATCATACTTGGGTTCCACATGCATGTTTTAGCTGAAGGAAGAATACCTAAAACCTGGGTAGTTGAAACCCGTGGAATGGGTACCATGCAATCTGACTTCAAAGGGTCTTCATTTGCTCACCGAACCTCCCCAATCCTATCACTGCTGCGTTTATGCCCCTGTACACATGCTTGATTCTCTTTCGGAGACATAGCAATCCATAGGTTTTAAGATACTTTCTAGTCAGGTACATTCTTAGGCGTTTAATATGCGGTGTTGAGTCCATTTCGTTGAGCAAGGAGTAGCTCTTGTCTATTCCATATTTGGCTTAAGGAACTTTATCTGTGCTCATTTCAATCTCTGGTTTTATGCAGCACCCCAACTCACCTTTCCCCTTAAGCAAGCATAAGTTGGTTTTCGAAATTTGAGACCCTGTTCTGTTCTGTAATTCAGTTCCTGTGTAGCCAAGTTTACATTCCGTGTATTACTGATATCTTATGATGTTTCTTTTTCTGTGTGACTTATTTCAGTTAGAATCATCATACCTGAATCCACTCATTGTGCTGCTAAGGGCCTGATGACACAGATTTCATTGCTGAGTGATATTGCTTTGTAAGTAAATACCACAACTTCTTTATCCATTTTTCACTTTCTGCGATGTTGAACTTGTACTGTAAACGAGGTTCTTGTAAACAGAGCCGTTCCAAACTTTGGGGTGGCTGTGTCTTTTTGATTTTAAATTCCCTAAGCTATAGGACCATAAGTGGAAGTGCCCTAGGCTCTGTTGCTTTGTTTTTTAGATGTTTCAGGAAACACCATACACTTCTCCCGAGTGGTTGTTGGCAATTTATATCCCGCCCATCAGCATAACAAGGCTCCCAGTTCTCCATGGCCTGTCCTGCCTTTCTGGATTTTACACTTTTTTCAGATGGCCCTTTTGACCGGGGGGAAGTGAGACTTCATTGTAGTGCAGATTTCCTTTGCAAGCTTGCTTGGTTGGCCAAAAAGGGCGTATGCGTTTTTTCCTGAATATATTCAGGAAAAAACGCATACGCCCTTTTTGGCCAAGTGCATCATTGTGGACGTTCTGCCTCTTTTCCTATGTATTCAATGCAATTCCAGTCTACCTCCTAAAATCGGTTTCCTGCAATTCTGCCCCGCTTTCAAGTCCTCTTGGCAGCCTTACTTCAGTCTATTTTTGGACGATAGCTGTCATTTATAACTCTGCAGGTTTGTGAATTACAGTGCCCCTGAGCTCCTTTCTTCAACTCGCTTTCTTGTGAGCTGGCCGCAACACCGCAGGATGGCTTCAGGCCCTAATCTGGTTCCGGCACGGCACACTGAGCCTTTGGTTATTTCCTCTTCCTGGTGGGAAATGAGAGTTAAATTTGCCCGTCCAGACACCTCCAGCTAGCCTCTCATTGGTTCTCGCTATTCCTGTTCATCTTCCGCAGAAATTGCAAACTGTGCCAAACAGGAGGTTAAAGGGACTGACTCTCCAAGTGGGGAGAGTGTTAGTAAAGCGTCTGGAATGTTGCACCCGAGTACCAGGGGAGGAAAACTGAGACATATTTGAACACGTCTCCCGTTCACATGGTTGATCATACTTGGGTTCCACATGCATGTTTTAGCTGAAGGAAGAATACCTAAAACCTGGGTAGTTGAAACCCGTGGAATGGGTACCATGCAATATGACTTCAAAGGGTCTTCATTTGCTCACCGAACCTCCCCAATCCTATCACTGCTGCGTTTATGCGCCTGTACACATGCTTGATTCTCTTTCAGAGACATAGCAATCCATAGGTTTTAAGATACTTACTAGTCAGGTACATTCTTAGGCGTTTAATATGCGGTGTTGAGTCCATTTCGTTGAGCAAGGAGTAGCTCTTGTCTATTCCATATTTGGCTTAAGGAACTTTATCTGTGCTCATTTCAATCTCTGGTTTTATGCAGCACCCCAACTCACCTTTCCCCTTAAGCAAGCATAAGTTGGTTTTCGAAATTTGAGACCCTGTTCTGTTCTGTAATTCAGTTCCTGTGTAGCCAAGTTTACATTCCGTGTATTACTGATATCTTATGATGTTTCTTTTTCTGTGTGACTTATTTCAGTTAGAATCATCATACCTGAATCCACTCATTGTGCTGCTAAGGGCCTGATGACACAGATTTCATTGCTGAGTGATATTGCTTTGTAAGTAAATACCACAACTTCTTTATCCATTTTTCACTTTCTGCGATGTTGAACTTGTACTGTAAACGAGGTTCTTGTAAACAGAGCCGTTCCAAACTTTGGGGTGGCTGTGTCTTTTTGATTTTAATTTCCCTAAGCTATAGGACCATAAGTGGAAGTGCCCTAGGTTCTGTTGCTTTGTTTTTTAGATGTTTCAGGAAACACCATACACTTCTCCCGAGTGGTTGTTGGCAATTTACATCCCGCCCATCAGCATAACAAGGCTCCCAGTTCTCCATGGCCTGTCCTGCCTTTCTGGATTTTACACTTTTTTCAGATGGCCCTTTTGACCGGGGGGAAGTGAGACTTCATTGTAGTGCAGATTTCCTTTGCAAGCTTGCTTGGTTGGCCAAAAAGGGCGTATGCGTTTTTTCCTGAATATATTCAGGAAAAAACGCATACGCCCTTTTTGGCCAAGTGCATCATTGTGGACGTTCTGCCTCTTTTCCTATGCTTTCAATGCAATTCCAGTCTACCTCCTGAAATCGGTTTCCTGCAATTCTGCCCCGCTTTCAAGTCCTCTTGGCAGCCTTACTTCAGTCTATTTTTGGACGATAGCTGTCATTTATAACTCTGCAGGTTTGTGAATTACAGTGCCCCTGAGCTCCTTTCTTCAACTCGCTTTCTTGTGAGCTGGCCGCAACACCGCAGGATGGCTTCAGGCCCTAATCTGGTTCCGGCACGGCACACTGAGCCTTTGGTTATTTCCTCTTCCTGGTGGGAAATGAGAGTTAAATTTGCCCGTCCAGACACCTCCAGCTAGCCTCTCATTGGTTCTCGCTATTCCTGTTCATCTTCCGCAGAAATTGCAAACTGGGCCAAACAGGAGGTTAAAGGGACTGACTCTCCAAGTGGGGAGAGTGTTAGTAAAGCGTCTGGAATGTTGCACCCGAGTACCAGGGGAGGAAAACTGAGACATATTTGAACACGTCTCCCGTTCACATGGTTGATCATACTTGGGTTCCACATGCATGTTTTAGCTGAAGGAAGAATACCTAAAACCTGGGTAGTTGAAACCCGTGGAATGGGTACCATGCAATATGACTTCAAAGGGTCTTCATTTGCTCACCGAACCTCCCCAATCCTATCACTGCTGCGTTTATGCCCCTGTACACATGCTTGATTCTCTTTCGGAGACATAGCAATCCATAGGTTTTAAGATACTTACTAGTCAGGTACATTCTTAGGCGTTTAATATGGGGTGTTGAGTCCATTTCGTTGAGCAAGGAGTAGCTCTTGTCTATTCCATATTTGGCTTAAGGAACTTTATCTGTGCTCATTTCAATCTCTGGTTTTATGCAGCACCCCAACTCACCTTTCCCCTTAAGCAAGCATAAGTTGGTTTTCGAAATTTGAGACCCTGTTCTGTTCTGTAATTCAGTTCCTGTGTAGCCAAGTTTACATTCCGTGTATTACTGATATCTTATGATGTTTCTTTTTCTGTGTGACTTATTTCAGTTAGAATCATCATACCTGAATCCACTCATTGTGCTGCTAAGGGCCTGATGACACAGATTTCATTGCTGAGTGATATTGCTTTGTAAGTAAATACCACAACTTCTTTATCCATTTTTCACTTTCTGCAATGTTGAACTTGTACTGTAAACGAGGTTCTTGTAAACAGAGCCGTTCCAAACTTTGGGGTGGCTGTGTCTTTTTGATTTTAAATTCCCTAAGCTATAGGACCATAAGTGGAAGTGCCCTAGGCTCTGTTGCTTTGTTTTTTAGATGTTTCAGGAAACACCATACACTTCTCCCGAGTGGTTTTTGGCAATTTACATCCCGCCCATCAGCATAACAAGGCTCCCAGTTCTCCATGGCCTGTCCTGCCTTTCTGGATTTTACACTTTTTTCAGATGGCCCTTTTGACCAGGGGGAAGTGAGACTTCATTGTAGTGCAGATTTCCTTTGCAAGCTTGCTTGGTTGGCCAAAAAGGGCGTATGCGTTTTTTCCTGAATATATTCAGGAAAAAACGCATACGCCCTTTTTGGCCAAGTGCATCATTGTGGACGTTCTGCCTCTTTTCCTATGCATTCAATGCAATTCCAGTCTAACTCCTAAAATCGGTTTCCTGCAATTCTGCCCCGCTTTCAAGTCCTCTTGGCAGCCTTACTTCAGTCTATTTTTGGACGATAGCTGTCATTTATAACTCTGCAGGTTTGTGAATTACAGTGCCCCTGAGCTCCTTTCTTCAACTCGCTTTCTTGTGACCTGGCCGCAACACCGCAGGATGGCTTCAGGCCCTAATCTGGTTCCGGCACGGCACACTGAGCCTTTGGTTATTTCCTCTTCCTGGTGGGAAATGAGAGTTAAATTTGCCCGTCCAGACACCTCCAGCTAGCCTCTCATTGGTTCTCGCTATTCCTGTTCATCTTCCGCAGAAATTGCAAACTGTGCCAAACAGGAGGTTAAAGGCGCTGACTCTCCAAGTGGGGAGAGTGTTAGTAAAGCGTCTGGAATGTTGCACCCGAGTACCAGGGGAGTAAAACTGAGACATATTTGAACACGTCTCCCGTTCACATGGTTGATCATACTTGGGTTCCACATGCATGTTTTAGCTGAAGGAAGAATACCTAAAACCTGGGTAGTTGAAACCCGTGGAATGGGTACCATGCAATATGACTTCAAAGGGTCTTCATTTGCTCACCGAACCTCCCCAACCCTATCACTGCTGCGTTTATGCTCCTGTACACATGCTTGATTCTCTTTTGGAGACATAGCAATCCATAGGTTTTAAGATACTTACTAGTCAGGTACATTCTTAGGCGTTTAATATGCGGTGTTGAGTCCATTTCGTTGAGCAAGGAGTAGCTCTTGTCTATTCCATATTTGGCTTAAGGAACTTTATCTGTGCTCATTTCAATCTCTGGTTTTATGCAGCACCCCAACTCACCTTTCCCCTTAAGCAAGCATAAGTTGGTTTTCGAAATTTGAGACCCTGTTCTGTTCTGTAATTCAGTTCCTGTGTAGCCAAGTTTACATTCCGTGTATTACTGATATCTTATGATGTTTCTTTTTCTGTGTGACTTATTTCAGTTAGAATCATCATACCTGCATCCACTCATTGTGATGCTAAGGGCCTGATGACACAGATTTCATTGCTGAGTGATATTGCTTTGTAAGTAAATACCACAACTTCTTTATCCATTTTTCACTTTCTGCGAAGTTGAACTTGTACTGTAAACGAGGTTCTTGTAAACAGAGCCGTTCCAAACTTTGGGGTGGCTGTGTCTTTTTGATTTTAATTTCCCTAAGCTATAGGACCATAAGTGGAAGTGCCCTAGGTTCTGTTGCTTTGTTTTTTAGATGTT
Source organism: Stenella coeruleoalba (assembly GCF_951394435.1). Taxonomy (NCBI): domain Eukaryota; kingdom Metazoa; phylum Chordata; class Mammalia; order Artiodactyla; family Delphinidae; genus Stenella; species Stenella coeruleoalba. Next base: position 111,409 of record NW_027645872.1, read on the forward strand.
TCAGGAAACACCATACACTTCTCCCGAGTGGTTGTTGGCAATTTATATCCCGCCCATCAGCATAACAAGGCTCCCAGTTCTCCATGGCCTGTCCTGCCTTTCTGGATTTTACACTTTTTTCAGATGGCCCTTTTGACCGGGGGGAAGTGAGACTTCATTGTAGTGCAGATTTCCTTTGCAAGCTTGCTTGGTTGGCCAAAAAGGGCGTATGCGTTTTTTCCTGAATATATTCAGGAAAAAACGCATACGCCCTTTTTGGCCAAGTGCATCATTGTGGACGTTCTGCCTCTTTTCCTATGCTTTCAATGCAATTCCAGTCTACCTCCTGAAATCGGTTTCCTGCAATTCTGCCCCGCTTTCAAGTCCTCTTGGCAGCCTTACTTCAGTCTATTTTTGGACGATAGCTGTCATTTATAACTCTGCAGGTTTGTGAATTACAGTGCCCCTGAGCTCCTTTCTTCAACTCGCTTTCTTGTGACCTGGCCGCAACACCGCAGGATGGCTTCAGGCCCTAATCTGGTTCCAGCACGGCACACTGAGCCTTTGGTTATTTCCTCTTCCTGGTGGGAAATGAGAGTTAAATTTGCCCGTCCAGACACCTCCAGCTAGCCTCTCATTGGTTCTCGCTATTCCTGTTCATCTTCCGCAGAAATTGCAAACTGGGCCAAACAGGAGGTTAAAGGCGCTGACTCTCCAAGTGGGGAGAGTGTTAGTAAAGCGTCTGGAATGTTGCACCCGAGTACCAGGGGAGGAAAACTGAGACATATTTGAACACGTCTCCCGATCACATGGTTGATCATACTCTGGGTTCCACATGCATGTTTTAGCTGAAGGAAAAATACCTAAAATCTGGGTAGTTGAAACCCGTGGAATGGGTACCATGCAATATGACTTCAAAGGGTCTTCATTTGCTCACTGAACCTCTCCAATCCTATCACTGCTGCGTTTATGCCCCTGTACACATGCTTGATTCTCTTTCGGAGACATAGCAATCTATAGGTTTTAAGATACTTACTAGTCAGGTACATTCTTAGGCATTTAATATGCGGTGTTGAGTCCATTTCGTTGAGCAAGGAGTAGCTCTTGTCTATTCCATATTTGGCTTAAGGAACTTTATCTGTGCTCATTTCAATCTCTGGTTTTATGCAGCACCCCAACTCACCTTTCCCCTTAAGCAAGCATAAGTTGGTTTTTGAAATTTGAGACCCTGTTCTGTTCTGTAATTCAGTTCCTGTGTAGCCAAGTTTACCTTCCGTGTATTACTGATAACTTATGATGTTTCTTTTTCTGTGTGACTTATTTCAGTTAGAATCATCATACCTGAATCCACTCATTGTGATGCTAAGGGCCTGATGACATAGATTTCATTGCTGAGTGATATTGCTTTGTAAGTAAATACCACAACTTCTTTATCCATTTTTCACTTTCTGCGATGTTGAACTTGTACTGTAAACGAGGTTCTTGTATACAGAGGCGTCCCAAACTTTGGGGTGGCTGTGTCTTTTTGATTTTAATTTCCCTAAGCTATAGGACCATAAGTGGCAGTGCCCTAGGCTCTGTTGCTTTGTTTTTTAGATGTTTCAGGAAACACCATAAACTTCTCCCGAGTGTCTGTTGGCAATTTACATTCCGCCCATCAGCATAACAAAGCTCCCAGTTCTCCATGGCCTGTCCTGCCTTTCTGGATTTTACACTTTTTTCAGATGGCCCTTTTGACCAGGGGGAAGTGAGACTTCATTGTAGTGCAGATTTCCTTTGCAAGCTTGCTTGGTTGGCCAAAAAGGGCGTATGCGTTTTTTCCTGAATATATTCAGGAAAAAATGCATACGCCCTTTTTGGCCAAGTGCATCATTGTGGACGTTCTGCCTCTTTTCCTATGCTTTCAATGCAATTCCAGTCAACCTCCTGAAATCGGTTTCCTGCAATTCTGCCCCGCTTTCAAGTCCTCTTGGCAGCCTTACTTCAGTCTATTTTTGGACGATAGCTGTCATTTATAACTCTGCAGGTTTGTGAATTACAGTGCCCCTGAGCTCCTTTCTTCAACTCGCTTTCTTGTGCCCTGGCCGCAACACCGCAGGATGGCTTCAGGCCCTAATCTGGTTCCGGCCCGGCATGGTGAGCCTTTGGTTAATTCCTCTTCCTGGTGGGAAATGAGAGTTAAATTTGCCCGTCCAGACACCTCCAGCTAGTCTCTCATTGGTTCTCGCTATTCCTGTTCATCTTCCGCAGAAATTGCAAACTGGGCCAAACAGGAGGTTAAAGGGACTGACTCTCCAAGTGGGGAGAGTGTTAGTAAAGCGTCTGGAATGTTGCACCCGAGTACCAGGGGAGGAAAACTGAGACATATTTGAACACGTCTCCCGATCACATGGTTGATCATACTCTAGGTTCCACATGCATGTTTTAGCTGAAGGAAGAATACCTTAAACCTGGGTAGTTGACACCCGTGGAATGGGTACCATGCAATATGACTTCAAAGGGTCTTCATTTGCTCACCGAACCTCTCCAATCCTATCACTGCTGCATTTATGCCCCTGTACACATGCTTGATTCTCTTTTGGAGACATAGCAATCCATAGGTTTTAAGATACTTACTAGTCAGGTACATTCTTAGGGGTTTAATATGGGGTTTTGAGTCCATTTCGTTGAGCAAGGAGTAGCTCTTGTCTATTCCATATTTGGCTTAAGGAACTTTATCTGTGCTTATTTCAATCTCTGGTTTTATGCATCACCCCAACTCACCTTTACCCTTAAGCAAGCATAAGTTGGTTTTCGAAATTTGAGACCCTGTTCTGTTCTGTAATTCAGTTCCTGTGTAGCCAAGTTTACATTCCGTGTATTACTGATATCTTATGATGTTTCTTTTTCTGTGTGACTTATTTCAGTTAGAATCATCATACCTGAATCCACTCATTGTGCTGCTAAGGGCCTGATGACACAGATTTCATTGCTGAGTGATATTGCTTTGTAAGTAAATACCACAACTTCTTTATCCATTTTTCACTTTCTGCGATGTTGAACTTGTACTGTAAACGAGGTTCTTGTAAACAGAGCCGTTCCAAACTTTGGGGTGGCTGTGTCTTTTTGATTTTAAATTCCCTAAGCTATAGGACCATAAGTGGAAGTGCCCTAGGTTCTGTTGCTTTGTTTTTTAGATGTTTCAGGAAACACCATACACTTCTCCCGAGTGGTTGTTGGCAATTTATATCCCGCCCATCAGCATAACAAGGCTCCCAGTTCTCCATGGCCTGTCCTGCCTTTCTGGATTTTACACTTTTTTCAGATGGCCCTTTTGACCGGGGGGAAGTGAGACTTCATTGTAGTGCAGATTTCCTTTGCAAGCTTGCTTGGTTGGCCAAAAAGGGCGTATGCGTTTTTTCCTGAATATATTCAGGAAAAAACGCATACGCCCTTTTTGGCCAAGTGCATCATTGTGGACGTTCTGCCTCTTTTCCTATGCTTTCAATGCAATTCCAGTCTACCTCCTGAAATCGGTTTCCTGCAATTCTGCCCCGCTTTCAAGTCCTCTTGGCAGCCTTACTTCAGTCTATTTTTGGACGATAGCTGTCATTTATAACTCTGCAGGTTTGTGAATTACAGTGCCCCTGAGCTCCTTTCTTCAACTCGCTTTCTTGTGACCTGGCCGCAACACCGCAGGATGGCTTCAGGCCCTAATCTGGTTCCAGCACGGCACACTGAGCCTTTGGTTATTTCCTCTTCCTGGTGGGAAATGAGAGTTAAATTTGCCCGTCCAGACACCTCCAGCTAGCCTCTCATTGGTTCTCGCTATTCCTGTTCATCTTCCGCAGAAATTGCAAACTGGGCCAAACAGGAGGTTAAAGGCGCTGACTCTCCAAGTGGGGAGAGTGTTAGTAAAGCGTCTGGAATGTTGCACCCGAGTACCAGGGGAGGAAAACCGAGACATATTTGAACACGTCTCCCGATCACATGGTTGATCATACTCTGGGTTCCACATGCATGTTTTAGCTGAAGGAAAAATACCTAAAATCTGGGTAGTTGAAACCCGTGGAATGGGTACCATGCAATATGACTTCAAAGGGTCTTCATTTGCTCACTGAACCTCTCCAATCCTATCACTGCTGCGTTTATGCGCCTGTACACATGCTTGATTCTCTTTCGGAGACATAGCAATCTATAGGTTTTAAGATACTTACTAGTCACGTACATTCTTAGGCATTTAATATGCGGTGTTGAGTCCATTTCGTTGAGCAAGGAGTAGCTCTTGTCTATTCCATATTTGGCTTAAGGAACTTTATCTGTGCTCATTTCAATCTCTGGTTTTATGCAGCACCCCAACTCACCTTTCCCCTTAAGCAAGCATAAGTTGGTTTTCGAAATTTGAGACCCTGTTCTGTTCTGTAATTCAGTTCCTGTGTAGCCAAGTTTACCTTCCGTGTATTACTGATAACTTATGATGTTTCTTTTTCTGTGTGACTTATTTCAGTTAGAATCATCATACCTGAATCCACTCATTGTGATGCTAAGGGCCTGATGACATAGATTTCATTGCTGAGTGATATTGCTTTGTAAGTAAATACCACAACTTCTTTATCCATTTTTCACTTTCTGCGATGTTGAACTTGTACTGTAAACGAGGTTCTTGTATACAGAGGCGTCCCAAACTTTGGGGTGGCTGTGTCTTTTTGATTTTAATTTCCCTAAGCTATAGGACCATAAGTGGCAGTGCCCTAGGCTCTGTTGCTTTGTTTTTTAGATGTTTCAGGAAACACCATAAACTTCTCCAGAGTGTCTGTTGGCAATTTACATTCCGCCCATCAGCATAACAAAGCTCCCAGTTCTCCATGGCCTGTCCTGCCTTTCTGGATTTTACACTTTTTTCAGATGGCCCTTTTGACCAGGGGGAAGTGAGACTTCATTGTAGTGCAGATTTCCTTTGCAAGCTTGCTTGGTTGGCCAAAAAGGGCGTATGCGTTTTTTCCTGAATATATTCAGGAAAAAATGCATACGCCCTTTTTGGCCAAGTGCATCATTGTGGACGTTCTGCCTCTTTTCCTATGCTTTCAATGCAATTCCAGTCAACCTCCTGAAATCGGTTTCCTGCAATTCTGCCCCGCTTTCAAGTCCTCTTGGCAGCCTTACTTCAGTCTATTTTTGGACGATAGCTGTCATTTATAACTCTGCAGGTTTGTGAATTACAGTGCCCCTGAGCTCCTTTCTTCAACTCGCTTTCTTGTGCCCTGGCCGCAACACCGCAGGATGGCTTCAGGCCCTAATCTGGTTCCGGCCCGGCATGGTGAGCCTTTGGTTAATTCCTCTTCCTGGTGGGAAATGAGAGTTAAATTTGCCCGTCCAGACACCTCCAGCTAGTCTCTCATTGGTTCTCGCTATTCCTGTTCATCTTCCGCAGAAATTGCAAACTGGGCCAAACAGGAGGTTAAAGGGACTGACTCTCCAAGTGGGGAGAGTGTTAGTAAAGCGTCTGGAATGTTGCACCCGAGTACCAGGGGAGGAAAACTGAGACATATTTGAACACGTCTCCCGATCACATGGTTGATCATACTCTAGGTTCCACATGCATGTTTTAGCTGAAGGAAGAATACCTTAAACCTGGGTAGTTGACACCCGTGGAATGGGTACCATGCAATATGACTTCAAAGGGTCTTCATTTGCTCACCGAACCTCTCCAATCCTATCACTGCTGCATTTATGCCCCTGTACACATGCTTGATTCTCTTTTGGAGACATAGCAATCCATAGGTTTTAAGATACTTACTAGTCAGGTACATTCTTAGGGGTTTAATATGGGGTTTTGAGTCCATTTCGTTGAGCAAGGAGTAGCTCTTGTCTATTCCATATTTGGCTTAAGGAACTTTATCTGTGCTTATTTCAATCTCTGGTTTTATGCAGCACCCCAACTCACCTTTACCCTTAAGCAAGCATAAGTTGGTTTTCGAAATTTGAGACCCTGTTCTGTTCTGTAATTCAGTTCCTGTGTAGCCAAGTTTACATTCCGTGTATTACTGATATCTTATGATGTTTCTTTTTCTGTGTGACTTATTTCAGTTAGAATCATCATACCTGAATCCACTCATTGTGCTGCTAAGGGCCTGATGACACAGATTTCATTGCTGAGTGATATTGCTTTGTAAGTAAATACCACAACTTCTTTATCCATTTTTCACTTTCTGCGATGTTGAACTTGTACTGTAAACGAGGTTCTTGTAAACAGAGCCGTTCCAAACTTTGGGGTGGCTGTGTCTTTTTGATTTTAAATTCCCTAAGCCTTAGGACCATAAGTGGCAGTGCCCTAGGCTCTGTTGCTTTGTTTTTTAGATGTTTCAGGAAACACCATACACTTCTCCCAAGTGGTTGTTGGCAATTTACATCCCACCCATCAGCATAACAAGGCTCCCAGTTCTCCATGGCCTGTCCTGCCTTTCTGGATTTTACACTTTTTTCAGATGGCCCTTTTGACCGGGGGGAAGTGAGACTTCATTGTAGTGCAGATTTCCTTTGCAAGCTTGCTTGGTTGGCCAAAAAGGGCGTATGCCTTTTTTCCTGAATATATTCAGGAAAAAACGCATACGCCCTTTTTGGCCAAGTGCATCATTGTGGACGTTCTGCCTATTTTCCTATGCTTTCAATGCAATTCCAGTCTACCTCCTGAAATCGGTTTCCTGCAATTCTGCCCCACTTTCAACTCCTCTTGGCAGCCTTACTTCAGTATATTTTTGGACGATAGCTGTCATTTATTACTCTGCAGGTTTGTGAATTACAGTGCCCCTGAGCTCCTTTCTTCATCTCGCTTTCTTTTGAGCTGGCCGCAATACCGCAGGATGGCTTCAGGCCCTAATCTAGTTCCGGTACGGCACGCTGAGCCTTTGGTTATTTCCTCTTCCTGGTGGGAAATGAGAGTTAAATTTGCCCGTCCAGACACCTCCAGCTAGCCTCTCATTTGTTCTCACTATTCCTGTTCATCTTCCACAGAAATTGCAAACTGGGCCAAACAGGAGGTTAAAGGCGCTGACTCTCCAAGTGGGGAGAGTGTTAGTAAAGCGTCTGGAATGTTGCACCCGAGTACCAGGGGAGGAAAACTGAGACATATTTGAACACGTCTCCCGTTCACATGGTTGATCATACTTGGGTTCCACATGCATGTTTTAGCTGAAGGAAGAATACCTAAAACCTGGGTAGTTGAAACCCGTGGAATGGGTACCATGCAATATGACTTCAAAGGGTCTTCATTTGCTCACCGAACCTCTCCAATCCTATCACTGCTGCGTTTATGCCCCTGTACACATGCTTGATTCTCTTTCGGAGACATAGCAATCCATAGGTTTTAAGATACTTACTAGTCAGGTACATTCTTAGGCGTTTAATATGCGGTGTTGAGTCCATTTCGTTGAGCAAGGAGTAGCTCTTGTCTATTCCATATTTGGCTTAAGGAACTTTATCTGTGCTCATTTCAATCTCTGGTTTTATGCAGCACCCCAACTCACCTTTCCCCTTAAGCAAGCATAAGTTGGTTTTCGAAATTTGAGACCCTGTTCTGTTCTGTAATTCAGTTCCTGTGTAGCCAAGTTTACATTCCGTGTATTACTGATATCTTATGATGTTTCTTTTTCTGTGTGACTTATTTCAGTTAGAATCATCATACCTGAATCCACTCATTGTGCTGCTAAGGGCCTGATGACACAGATTTCATTGCTGAGTGATATTGCTTTGTAAGTAAATACCACAACTTCTTTATCCATTTTTCACATTCTGCGATGTTGAACTTGTACTGTAAACGAGGTTCTTGTAAACAGAGCCGTTCCAAACTTTGGAGTGGCTGTGTCTTTTTGATTTTAAATTACCTAAGCTATAGGACCATAAGTGGAAGTGCCCTAGGCTCTGTTGCTTTGTTTTTTAGGTGTTTCAGGAAACACCATACACTTCTCCCGAGTGGTTGTTGGCAATTTACATCCCGCCCATCAGCATAACAAGGCTCCCAGTTCTCCATGGCCTGTCCTGCCTTTCTGGATTTTACACTTTTTTCAGATGGCCCTTTTGACCGGGGGGAAGTGAGACTTCATTGTAGTGCAGATTTCCTTTGCAAGCTTGCTTGGTTGGCCAAAAAGTGCGTATGCGTTTTTTCCTGAATATATTCAGGAAAAAACGCATACGCCCTTTTTGGCCAAGTGCATCATTGTGGACGTTCTGCCTCTTTTCCTATGCTTTCAATGCAATTCCAGTCTACCTCCTGAAATCGGTTTCCTGCAATTCTGCCCCGCTTTCAAGTCCTCTTGGCATCCTTACTTCAGTCTATTTTTGGACGATAGCTGTCATTTATAACTCTGCAGGTTTGTGAATTACAGTGCCCCTGAGCTCCTTTCTTCAACTCGCTTTCTTGTGAGTTGGCCGCAACACCGCAGGATGGCTTCAGGCCCTAATCTGGTTCCGGCACGGCACGCTGAGCCTTTGGTTATTTCCTCTTCCTGGTGGGAAATGAGAGTTAAATTTGCCCGTCCAGACACCTCCAGCTAGCCTCTCATTGGCTCTCACTATTCCTGTTCATCTTCCGCAGAAATTGCAAACTGGGCCAAACAGGAGGTTAAAGGGACTGACTCTCCAAGTGGGGAGAGTGTTAGTAAAGCGTCTGGAATGTTGCACCCGAGTACCAGGGGAGGAAAACTGAGACATATTTGAACACGTCTCCCGATCACATGGTTGATCATACTCTGGGTTCCACATGCATGTTTTAGCTGAAGGAAAAATACCTAAAATCTGGGTAGTTGAAACCCGTGGAATGGGTACCATGCAATATGACTTCAAAGGGTCTTCATTTGCTCACTGAACCTCTCCAATCCTATCACTGCTGCGTTTATGCCCCTGTACACATGCTTGATTCTCTTTCGGAGACATAGCAATCTATAGGTTTTAAGATACTTACTAGTCAGGTACATTCTTAGGCATTTAATATGCGGTGTTGAGTCCATTTCGTTGAGCAAGGAGTAGCTCTTGTCTATTCCATATTTGGCTTAAGGAACTTTATCTGTGCTCATTTCAATCTCTGGTTTTATGCAGCACCCCAACTCACCTTTCCCCTTAAGCAAGCATAAGTTGGTTTTCTAAATTTGAGACCCTGTTCTGTTCTGTAATTCAGTTCCTGTGTAGCCAAGTTTACCTTCCGTGTATTACTGATAACTTATGATGTTTCTTTTTCTGTGTGACTTATTTCAGTTAGAATCATCATACCTGAATCCACTCATTGTGATGCTAAGGGCCTGATGACATAGATTTCATTGCTGAGTGATATTGCTTTGTAAGTAAATACCACAACTTCTTTATCCATTTTTCACTTTCTGCGATGTTGAACTTGTACTGTAAACGAGGTTCTTGTATACAGAGGCGTCCCAAACTTTGGGGTGGCTGTGTCTTTTTGATTTTAATTTCCCTAAGCTATAGGACCATAAGTGGCAGTGCCCTAGGCTCTGTTGCTTTGTTTTTTAGATGTTTCAGGAAACACCATAAACTTCTCCCGAGTGTCTGTTGGCAATTTACATTCCGCCCATCAGCATAACAAAGCTCCCAGTTCTCCATGGCCTGTCCTGCCTTTCTGGATTTTACACTTTTTTCAGATGGCCCTTTTGACCGGGGGGAAGTGAGACTTCATTGTAGTGCAGATTTCCTTTGCAAGCTTGCTTGGTTGGCCAAAAAGGGCGTATGCGTTTTTTCCTGAATATATTCAGGAAAAAATGCATACGCCCTTTTTGGCCAAGTGCATCATTGTGGACGTTCTGCCTCTTTTCCTATGCTTTCAATGCAATTCCAGTCAACCTCCTGAAATCGGTTTCCTGCAATTCTGCCCCGCTTTCAAGTCCTCTTGGCAGCCTTACTTCAGTCTATTTTTGGACGATAGCTGTCATTTATAACTCTGCAGGTTTGTGAATTACAGTGCCCCTGAGCTCCTTTCTTCAACTCGCTTTCTTGTGCCCTGGCCGCAACACCGCAGGATGGCTTCAGGCCCTAATCTGGTTCCGGCCCGGCATGGTGAGCCTTTGGTTAATTCCTCTTCCTGGTGGGAAATGAGAGTTAAATTTGCCCGTCCAGACACCTCCAGCTAGTCTCTCATTGGTTCTCGCTATTCCTGTTCATCTTCCGCAGAAATTGCAAACTGGGCCAAACAGGAGGTTAAAGGGACTGACTCTCCAAGTGGGGAGAGTGTTAGTAAAGCGTCTGGAATGTTGCACCCGAGTACCAGGGGAGGAAAACTGAGACATATTTGAACACGTCTCCCGATCACATGGTTGATCATACTCTAGGTTCCACATGCATGTTTTAGCTGAAGGAAGAATACCTTAAACCTGGGTAGTTGAAACCCGTGGAATGGGTACCATGCAATATGACTTCAAAGGGTCTTCATTTGCTCACCGAACCTCTCCAATCCTATCACTGCTGCATTTATGCCCCTGTACACATGCTTGATTCTCTTTTGGAGACATAGCAATCAATAGGTTTTAAGATACTTACTAGTCAGGTACATTCTTAGGGGTTTAATATGGGGTTTTGAGTCCATTTCGTTGAGCAAGGAGTAGCTCTTGTCTATTCCATATTTGGCTTAAGGAACTTTATCTGTGCTTATTTCAATCTCTGGTTTTATGCAGCACCCCAACTCACCTTTACCCTTAAGCAAGCATAAGTTGGTTTTCGAAATTTGAGACCCTGTTCTGTTCTGTAATTCAGTTCCTGTGTAGCCAAGTTTACATTCCGTGTATTACTGATATCTTATGATGTTTCTTTTTCTGTGTGACTTATTTCAGTTAGAATCATCATACCTGAATCCACTCATTGTGCTGCTAAGGGCCTGATGACACAGATTTCATTGCTGAGTGATATTGCTTTGTAAGTAAATACCACAACTTCTTTATCCATTTTTCACTTTCTGCGATGTTGAACTTGTACTGTAAACGAGGTTCTTGTAAACAGAGCCGTTCCAAACTTTGGGGTGGCTGTGTCTTTTTGATTTTAAATTCCCTAAGCCTTAGGACCATAAGTGGCAGTGCCCTAGGCTCTGTTGCTTTGTTTTTTAGATGTTTCAGGAAACACCATACACTTCTCCCAAGTGGTTGTTGGCAATTTACATCCCGCCCATCAGCATAACAAGGCTCCCAGTTCTCCATGGCCTGTCCTGCCTTTCTGGATTTTACACTTTTTTCAGATGGCCCTTTTGACCGGGGGGAAGTGAGACTTCATTGTAGTGCAGATTTCCTTTGCAAGCTTGCTTGGTTGGCCAAAAAGGGCGTATGCGTTTTTTCCTGAATATATTCAGGAAAAAACGCATACGCCCTTTTTGGCCAAGTGCATCATTGTGGACGTTCTGCCTCTTTTCCTATGCTTTCAATGCAATTCCAGTCTACCTCCTGAAATCGGTTTCCTGCAATTCTGCCCCGCTTTCAAGTCCTCTTGGCAGCCTTACTTCAGTCTATTTTTGGACGATAGCTGTCATTTATAACTCTGCAGGTTTGTGAATTACAGTGCCCCTGAGCTCCTTTCTTCAACTCGCTTTCTTTTGAGCTGGCCGCAACACCGCAGGATGGCTTCAGGCCCTAATCTGGTTCCGGCACGGCATGCTGAGCCTTTGGTTAATTCCTCTTCCTGGTGGGAAATGAGAGTTAAATTTGCCCTTCCAGACACCTCCAGCTAGTCTCTCATTGGTTCTCGCTATTCCTGTTCATCTTCCACAGAAATTGCAAACTGGGCCAAACAGGAGGTTAAAGGGACTGACTCTCCAAGTCGGGAGAGTGTTAGTAAAGCGTCTGGAATGTTGCACCCGAGTACCAGGGTACGAAAACTGAGACATATTTGAACACGTCTCCCGATCACATGGTTGATCATACTCTGGGTTCCACATGCATGTTTTAGCTGAAGGAAGAATACCTAAAACCTGGGTAGTTGAAACCCGTGGAATGGGTATCATGCAATATAACTTCAAAGGGTCTTCATTTGCTCACGAACCTCTCCAATCCTATCACTGCTGCGTTTATGCCCCTGTACACATGCTTGATTCTCTTTCGGAGACATAGCAATCCATAGGTTTTAAGATACTTACTAGTCAGGTACATTCTTAGGCGTTTAATATGCGGTGTTGAGTCCATTTCGTTGAGCAAGGAGTAGCTCTTGTCTATTCCATATTTGGCTTAAGGAACTTTATCTGTGCTCATTTCAATCTCTGGTTTTATGCAGCACCCCAACTCACCTTTCCCCTTAAGCAAGCATAAGTTGGTTTTCTAAATTTGAGACACTGTTCTGTTCTGTAATTCAGTTCCTGTGTAGCCAAGTTTACATTCCGTGTATTACTGATATCTTATGATGTTTCTTTTTCTGTGTGACTTATTTCAGTTAGAATCATCATACCTGAATCCACTCATTGTGCTGCTAAGGGCCTGATGACACAGATTTCATTGCTGAGTGATATTGTTTTGTAAGTAAATACCACAACTTCTTTACCCATTTTTCACTTTCTGCGATGTTGAACTTGTACTGTAAACGAGGTTCTTGTAAACAGAGCCGTTCCAAACTTTGGGGTGGCTGTGTCTTTTTGATTTTAATTTCCCTAAGCTATAGGACCATAAGTGGAAGTGCCCTAGGTTCTGTTGCTTTGTTTTTTAGATGTTTCAGGAAACACCATACACTTCTCCCGAGTGGTTGTTTGCAATTTACATCCCGCCCTTCAGCATAACAAGGCTCCCAGTTCTCCATGGCCTGTCCTGCCTTTCTGGATTTTACCCTTTTTTCAGATGGCCCTTTTGACCGGGGGGAAGTGAGACTTCATTGTAGTGCAGATTTCCTTTGCAAGCTTGCTTGGTTGGCCAAAAAGGGCGTATGCGTTTTTTCCTGAATATATTCAGGAAAAAATGCATACGCCCTTTTTGGCCAAGTGCATCATTGTGGACGTTCTGCCTCTTTTCCTATGCTTTCAATGCAATTCCAGTCTACCTCCTGAAATCGGTTTCCTGCAATTCTGCCCCGCTTTCAAGTCCTCTTGGCAGCCTTACTTCAGTCTATTTTTGGACGATAGCTGTCATTTATAACTCTGCAGGTTTGTGAATTACAGTGCCCCTGAGCTCCTTTCTTCAACTCGCTTTCTTTTGAGCTGGCCGCAACACCGCAGGATGGCTTCAGGCCCTAATCTGGTTCCGGCACGGCACGCTGAGCCTTTGGTTAATTCCTCTTCCTGGTGGGAAATGAGAGTTAAATTTGCCAATCCAGACACCTCCAGCTAGTCTCTCATTGGTTCTCGCTATTCCTGTTCATCTTCCACAGAAATTGCAAACTGGGCCAAACAGGAGGTTAAAGGGACTGACTCTCCAAGTCGGGAGAGTGTTAGTAAAGCGTGTGGAATGTTGCACCCGAGTACCAGGGTACGAAAACTGAGACATATTTGAACACGTCTCCCGATCACATGGTTGATCATACTCTGGGTTCCACATGCATGTTTTAGCTGAAGGAAGAATACCTAAAACCTGGGTAGTTGAAACCCGTGGAATGGGTACCATGCAATATGACTTCAAAGGGTCTTCATTTGCTCACGAACCTCTCCAATCCTATCACTGCTGCGTTTATGCCCCTGTACACATGCTTGATTCTCTTTCGGAGACATAGCAATCCATAGGTTTTAAGATACTTACTAGTCAGGTACATTCTTAGGCGTTTAATATGCGGTGTTGAGTCCATTTCGTTGAGCAAGGAGTAGCTCTTGTCTATTCCATATTTGGCTTAAGGAACTTTATCTGTGCTCATTTCAATCTCTGGTTTTATGCAGCACCCCAACTCACCTTTCCCCTTAAGCAAGCATAAGTTGGTTTTCTAAATTTGAGACACTGTTCTGTTCTGTAATTCAGTTCCTGTGTAGCCAAGTTTACATTCCGTGTATTACTGATATCTTATGATGTTTCTTTTTCTGTGTGACTTATTTCAGTTAGAATCATCATACCTGAATCCACTCATTGTGCTGCTAAGGGCCTGATGACACAGATTTCATTGCTGAGTGATATTGTTTTGTAAGTAAATACCACAACTTCTTTACCCATTTTTCACTTTCTGCGATGTTGAACTTGTACTGTAAACGAGGTTCTTGTAAACAGAGCCGTTCCAAACTTTGGGGTGGCTGTGTCTTTTTGATTTTAATTTCCCTAAGCTATAGGACCATAAGTGGAAGTGCCCTAGGTTCTGTTGCTTTGTTTTTTAGATGTTTCAGGAAACACCATACACTTCTCCCGAGTGGTTGTTGGCAATTTACATCCCGCCCTTCAGCATAACAAGGCTCCCAGTTCTCCATGGCCTGTCCTGCCTTTCTGGATTTTACCCTTTTTTCAGATGGCCCTTTTGACCGGGGGGAAGTGAGACTTCATTGTAGTGCAGATTTCCTTTGCAAGCTTGCTTGGTTGGCCAAAAAGGGCGTATGCGTTTTTTCCTGAATATATTCAGGAAAAAACGCATACGCCCTTTTTGGCCAAGTGCATCATTGTGGACGTTCTGCCTCTTTTCCTATGCTTTCAATGCAATTCCAGTCTACCTCCTGAAATCGGTTTCCTGCAATTCTGCCCCGCTTTCAAGTCCTCTTGGCAGCCTTACTTCAGTCTATTTTTGGACGATAGCTGTCATTTATAACTCTGCAGGTTTGTGAATTACAGTGCCCCTGAGCTCCTTTCTTCAACTCGCTTTCTTTTGAGCTGGCCGCAACACCGCAGGATGGCTTCAGGCCCTAATCTGGTCGGCACGGCACGCTGAGCCTTTGGTTAATTCCTCTTCCTGGTGGGAAATGAGAGTTAAATTTGCCAATCCAGACACCTCCAGCTAGTCTCTCATTGGTTCTCGCTATTCCTGTTCATATTCCACAGAAATTGCAAACTGGGCCAAACAGGAGGTTAAAGGGACTGACTCTCCAAGTCGGGAGAGTGTTAGTAAAGCATCTGGAATGTTGCACCCGAGTAGCAGGGTACGAAAACTGAGACATATTTGAACACGTCTCCCGATCACATGGTTGATCATACTCTGGGTTCCACATGCATGTTTTAGCTGAAGGAAGAATACCTAAAACCTGGGTAGTTGAAACCCGTGGAATGGGTACCATGCAATATGACTTCAAAGGGTCTTCATTTGCTCACGAACCTCTCCAATCCTATCACTGCTGCGTTTATGCCCCTGTACACATGCTTGATTCTCTTTCGGAGACATAGCAATCCATAGGTTTTACGATACTTACTAGTCAGGTACATTCTTAGGCGTTTAATATGCGGTGTTGAGTCCATTTCGTTGAGCAAGGAGTAGCTCTTGTCTATTCCATATTTGGCTTAAGGAACTTTATCTGTGCTCATTTCAATCTCTGGTTTTATGCAGCACCCC
Organism: Stenella coeruleoalba; assembly: GCF_951394435.1. Taxonomy (NCBI): domain Eukaryota; kingdom Metazoa; phylum Chordata; class Mammalia; order Artiodactyla; family Delphinidae; genus Stenella; species Stenella coeruleoalba. The sequence continues at coordinate 126,778 of NW_027645872.1, forward strand.
AACTCACCTTTCCCCTTAAGCAAGCATAAGTTGGTTTTCTAAATTTGAGACACTGTTCTGTTCTGTAATTCAGTTCCTGTGTAGCCAAGTTTACATTCCGTGTATTACTGATATCTTATGATGTTTCTTTTTCTGTGTGACTTATTTCAGTTAGAATCATCATACCTGAATCCACTCATTGTGCTGCTAAGGGCCTGATGACACAGATTTCATTGCTGAGTGATATTGTTTTGTAAGTAAATACCACAACTTCTTTACCCATTTTTCACTTTCTGCGATGTTGAACTTGTACTGTAAATGAGGTTCTTGTAAACAGAGCCGTTCCAAACTTTGGGGTGGCTGTGTCTTTTTGATTTTAATTTCCCTAAGCTATAGGACCATAAGTGGAAGTGCCCTAGGTTCTGTTGCTTTGTTTTTTAGATGTTTCAGGAAACACCATACACTTCTCCCGAGTGGTTGTTGGCAATTTACATCCCGCCCTTCAGCATAACAAGGCTCCCAGTTCTCCATGGCCTGTCCTGCCTTTCTGGATTTTACCCTTTTTTCAGATGGCCCTTTTGACCGGGGGGAAGTGAGACTTCATTGTAGTGCAGATTTCCTTTGCAAGCTTGCTTGGTTGGCCAAAAAGGGCGTATGCGTTTTTTCCTGAATATATTCAGGAAAAAACGCATACGCCCTTTTTGGCCAAGTGCATCATTGTGGACGTTCTGCCTCTTTTCCTATGCTTTCAATGCAATTCCATTCTACCTCCTGAAATCGGTTTCCTGCAATTCTGCCCCGCTTTCAAGTCCTCTTGGCAGCCTTACTTCAGTCTATTTTTGGACGATAGCTGTCATTTATAACTCTGCAGGTTTGTGAATTACAGTGCCCCTGAGCTCCTTTCTTCAACTCGCTTTCTTTTGAGCTGGCCGCAACACCGCAGGATGGCTTCAGGCCCTAATCTGGTTCCGGCACGGCACGCTGAGCCTTTGGTTAATTCCTCTTCCTGGTGGGAAATGAGAGTTAATTTTGCCAATCCAGACACCTCCAGCTAGTCTCTCATTGGTTCTCGCTATTCCTGTTCATCTTCCACAGAAATTGCAAACTGGGCCAAACAGGAGGTTAAACGGACTGACTCTCCAAGTCGGGAGAGTGTTAGTAAAGCGTCTGGAATGTTGCACCCGAGTACCAGGGTACGAAAACTGAGACATATTTGAACACGTCTCCCGATCACATGGTTGATCATACTCTGGGTTCCACATGCATGTTTTAGCTGAAGGAAGAATACCTAAAACCTGGGTAGTTGAAACCCGTGGAATGTGTACCATGCAATATGACTTCAAAGGGTCTTCATTTGCTCACCGAACATCTCCAATCCTATAACTGCTGCGTTTATGCCCCTGTACACATGCTTGATTCTCTTTCGGAGACATAGCAATCCATAGGTTTTAAGATACTTACTAGTCAGGTACATTCTTAGGCGTTTAATATGGGGTGTTGAGTCCATTTCGTTGAGCAAGGAGTAGCTCTTGTCTATTCCATATTTGGCTTAAGGGACTTTATCTGTGCTCATTTCAATCTCTGGTTTTATGCAGCACCCCAACTCACCTTTCCCCTTAAGCAAGCATAAGTTGGTTTTCTAAATTTGAGACACTGTTCTGTTCTGTAATTCAGTTCCTGTGTAGCCAAGTTTACATTCCGTGTATTACTGATATCTTATGATATTTCTTTTTCTGTGTGACTTATTTCAGTTAGAATCATCATACCTGAATCCACTCATTGTGCTGCTAAGGGCCTGATGACACAGATTTCATTGCTGAGTGATATTGTTTTGTAAGTAAATACCACAACTTCTTTACCCATTTTTCACTTTCTGCGATGTTGAACTTGTACTGTAAACGAGGTTCTTGTAAACAGAGCCGTTCCAAACTTTGGGGTGGCTGTGTCTTTTTGATTTTAATTTCCCTAAGCTATAGGACCATAAGTGGAAGTGCCCTAGGTTCTGTTGCTTTGTTTTTTAGATGTTTCAGGAAACACCATACACTTCTCCCGAGTGGTTGTTGGCAATTTACATCCCGCCCTTCAGCATAACAAGGCTCCCAGTTCTCCATGGCCTGTCCTGCCTTTCTGGATTTTACCCTTTTTTCAGATGGCCCTTTTGACCGGGGGGAAGTGAGACTTCATTGTAGTGCAGATTTCCTTTGCAAGCTTGCTTGGTTGGCCAAAAAGGGCGTATGCGTTTTTTCCTGAATATATTCAGGAAAAAACGCATACGCCCTTTTTGGCCAAGTGCATCATTGTGGACGTTCTGCCTCTTTTCCTATGCTTTCAATGCAATTCCAGTCTACCTCCTGAAATCGGTTTCCTGCAATTCTGCCCCGCTTTCAAGTCCTCTTGGCAGCCTTACTTCAGTCTATTTTTGGACGATAGCTGTCATTTATAACTCTGCAGGTTTGTGAATTACAGTGCCCCTGAGCTCCTTTCTTCAACTCGCTTTCTTGTGACCTGGCAGCAACACCGCAGGATGGCTTCAGGCCCTAATCTGGATCCGGCACGGCACACTGAGCCTTTGGTTATTTCCTCTCCCTGGTGGGAAATGAGAGTTAAATTTGCCCGTCCAGACACCTCCAGCTAGTCTCTCATTGGTTCTCGCTATTCCTGTTCATCTTCCGCAGAAATTGCAAACTGGGCCAAACAGGAGGTTAAAGGCGCTGACTCTCCAAGTGGGGAGAGTGTTAGTAAAGCGTCTGGAATGTTGCACCTGAGTACCAGGGTACGAAAACTGGGACATATTTGAACACGTCTCCCGATCACATGGTTGATCATACTCTAGGTTCCACATGCATGTTTTAGCTGAAGGAAGAATACCTAAAACCTGGGTAGTTGAAACCCGTGGAATGGGTACCATGCAATATGACTTCAAAGGGTCTTCATTTGCTCACGAACCTCTCCAATCCTATCACTGCTGCGTTTATGCCCCTGTACACATGCTTGATTCTCTTTCGGAGACATAGCAATCCATAGGTTTTAAGATACTTACTAGTCAGGTACATTCTTAGGCGTTTAATATGCGGTGTTGAGTCCATTTCGTTGAGCAAGGAGTAGCTCTTGTCTATTCCATATTTGGCTTAAGGAACTTTATCTGTGCTCATTTCAATCTCTGGTTTTATGCAGCACCCCAACTCACCTTTCCCCTTAAGCAAGCATAAGTTGGTTTTCTAAATTTGAGACACTGTTCTGTTCTGTAATTCAGTTCCTGTGTAGCCAAGTTTACATTCCGTGTATTACTGATATCTTATGATGTTTCTTTTTCTGTGTGACTTATTTCAGTTAGAATCATCATACCTGAATCCACTCATTGTGCTGCTAAGGGCCTGATGACACAGATTTCATTGCTGAGTGATATTGTTTTGTAAGTAAATACCACAACTTCTTTACCCATTTTTCACTTTCTGCGATGTTGAACTTGTACTGTAAACGAGGTTCTTGTAAACAGAGCCGTTCCAAACTTTGGGGTGGCTGTGTCTTTTTGATTTTAATTTCCCTAAGCTATAGGACCATAAGTGGAAGTGCCCTAGGTTCTGTTGCTTTGTTTTTTAGATGTTTCAGGAAACACCATACACTTCTCCCGAGTGGTTGTTGGCAATTTACATCCCGCCCTTCAGCATAACAAGGCTCCCAGTTCTCCATGGCCTGTCCTGCCTTTCTGGATTTTACCCTTTTTTCAGATGGCCCTTTTGACCGGGGGGAAGTGAGACTTCATTGTAGTGCAGATTTCCTTTGCAAGCTTGCTTGGTTGGCCAAAAAGGGCGTATGCGTTTTATCCTGAATATATTCAGGAAAAAACGCATACGCCCTTTTTGGCCAAGTGCATCATTGTGGACGTTCTGCCTCTTTTCCTATGCTTTCAATGCAATTCCAGTCTACCTCCTGAAATCGGTTTCCTGCAATTCTGCCCCGCTTTCAAGTCCTCTTGGCAGCCTTACTTCAGTCTATTTTTGGACGATAGCTGTCATTTATAACTCTGCAGGTTTGTGAATTACAGTGCCCCTGAGCTCCTTTCTTCAACTCGCTTTCTTGTGACCTGGCCGCAACACCGCAGGATGGCTTCAGGCCCTAATCTGGATCCGGCACGGCACGCTGAGCCTTTGGTTATTTCCTCTTCCTGGTGGGAAATGAGAGTTAAATTTGCCCGTCCAGACACCTCCAGCTAGTCTCTCATTGGTTCTCGCTATTCCTGTTCATCTTCCGCAGAAATTGCAAACTGGGCCAAACAGGAGGTTAAAGGCGCTGACTCTCCAAGTGGGGAGAGTGTTAGTAAAGCGTCTGGAATGTTGCACCCAAGTACCAGGGGAGGAAAACTGAGACATATTTGAACACGTCTCCCGTTCACATGGTTGATCATACTTGGGTTCCACATGCATGTTTTAGCTGAAGGAAGAATACCTAAAACCTGGGTAGTTGAAACCCGTGGAATGGGTACCATGCAATATGACTTCAAAGGGTCTTCATTTGCTCACCGAACCTCTAAAATCCTATCACTGCTGCGTTTATGCCCCTGTCCACATGCTTGATTCTCTTTCGGAGACATAGCAATCCATAGGTTTTAAGATACTTACTAGTCAGGTACATTCTTAGGCGTTTAATATGCGGTGTTGAGTCCATTTCGTTGAGCAAGGAGTAGCTCTTGTCTATTCCATATTTGGCTTAAGGAACTTTATCTGTGCTCATTTCAATCTCTGGTTTTATGCAGCACCCCAACTCACCTTTCCCCTTAAGCAAGCATAAGTTGGTTTTCTAAATTTGAGACCCTGTTCTGTTTTGGAATGCAGTTCCTGTGTAGCCAAGTTTACATTCCGTGTATTAGTGATATCTTATGATGTTTCTTTTTCTGTGTGACTTATTTCAGTTAGAATCATCGTACCTGAATCTACTCATTATGCTGCTACCGGCCTGATGACATAGATTTCATTGCTGAGTGATACTGCATTGTACGTAAGTACCACAAGTTCTTTATGCATTTTGCACTTTCTGTGATATTGAACTTGTGCGGTAAACGAGGTTGTTGTAAACAGAGGCGTCCCAAACTTTGGGGTGGCTGTGTCTTTTTGATTTTAATTTCCCTAAGCTATAGGACCATAAGTGGAAGTGCCCTAGGCTCTGTTGCTTTGTTTTTTAGATGTTTCAGGAAACACCATACACTTCTCCCGAGTGTCTGTTGGCAATTTACATCCCGCCCATCAGCATAACAAGGCTCCCAGTTCTCCATGGCCTGTCCTGCCTTTCTGGATTTTACACTTTTTTCAGATGGCCCTTTTGACCGGAGGGAAGTGAGACTTCATTGTAGTGCAGATTTCCTTTGCAAGTTTGCTTGGTTGGCCAAAAAGGGCGTATGTGTTTTTTCCTGAATATATTCAGGAAAAAACGCATACGCCCTTTTTGGCCAAGTGCATCACTGTGGACGTTCTGCCTCTTTTCCTATGCTTTCAATGCAATTCCAGTCTACCTCCTGAAATCGGTTTCCTGCAATTCTGCCCCGCTTTCAAGTCCTCTTGGCAGCCTTACTTCAGTCTATTTTTGGACGATAGCTGTCATTTATAACTCTGCAGGTTTGTGAATTACAGTGCCCCTGAGCTCCTTTCTTCAACTCGCTTTCTTTTGAGCTGGCCCCAACACCGCAGGATGGCTTCAGGCCCTAATCTGGTTCCGGCACGGCACGCTGAGCCTTTGGTTAATTCCTCTTCCTGGTGGGAAATGAGAGTTAAATTTGCCCATCCAGACACCTCCAGCTAGTCTCTCATTGGTTCTCGCTATTCCTGTTCATCTTCCACAGAAATTGCAAACTGGGCCAAACAGGAGGTTAAAGGGACTGACTCTCCAAGTCGGGAGAGTGTTAGTAAAGCGTCTGGAATGTTGCACCCGAGTACCAGGGTACGAAAACTGAGACATATTTGAACACGTCTCCCGATCACATGGTTGATCATACTCTGGGTTCCACATGCATGTTTTAGCTGAAGGAAGAATACCTAAAACCTGGGTAGTTGAAACCCGTGGAATGGGTACCATGCAATATGACTTCAAAGGGTCTTCATTTGCTCACCGAACATCTCCAATCCTATCACTGCTGCGTTTATGCCCCTGTACACATGCTTGATTCTCTTTCGGAGACATAGCAATCCATAGGTTTTAAGATACTTACTAGTCAGGTACATTCTTAGGCGTTTAATATGGGGTGTTGAGTCCATTTCGTTGAGCAAGGAGTAGCTCTTGTCTATTCCATATTTGGCTTAAGGAACTTTATCTGTGCTCATTTCAATCTCTGGTTTTATGCAGCACCCCAACTCACCTTTCCCCTTAAGCAAGCATAAGTTGGTTTTCTAAATTTGAGACACTGTTCTGTTCTGTAATTCAGTTCCTGTGTAGCCAAGTTTCCATTCCGTGTATTACTGATATCTTATGATGTTTCTTTTTCTGTGTGACTTATTTCAGTTAGAATCATCATACCTGAATCCACTCATTGTGCTGCTAAGGGCCTGATGACACAGATTTCATTGCTGAGTGATATTGTTTTGTAAGTAAATACCACAACTTCTTTACCCATTTTTCACTTTCTGCGATGTTGAACTTGTACTGTAAACGAGGTTCTTGTAAACTGAGCCGTTCCAAACTTTGGGGTGGTTGTGTCTTTTTGATTTTAATTTCCCTAAGCTATAGGACCATAAGTGGAAGTGCCCTAGGTTCTGTTGCTTTGTTTTTTAGATGTTTCAGGAAACACCATACACTTCTCCCGAGTGGTTGTTGGCAATTTACATCCCGCCCTTCAGCATAACAAGGCTCCCAGTTCTCCATGGCCTGTCCTGCCTTTCTGGATTTTACCCTTTTTTCAGATGGCCCTTTTGACCGGGGGGAAGTGAGACTTCATTGTAGTGCAGATTTCCTTTGCAAGCTTGCTTGGTTGGCCAAAAAGGGCGTATGCGTTTTATCCTGAATATATTCAGGAAAAAACGCATACGCCCTTTTTGGCCAAGTGCATCATTGTGGACGTTCTGCCTCTTTTCCTATGCTTTCAATGCAATTCCAGTCTACCTCCTGAAATCGGTTTCCTGCAATTCTGCCCCGCTTTCAAGTCCTCTTGGCAGCCTTACTTCAGTCTATTTTTGGACGATAGCTGTCATTTATAACTCTGCAGGTTTGTGAATTACAGTGCCCCTGAGCTCCTTTCTTCAACTCGCTTTCTTGTGACCTGGCCGCAACACCGCAGGATGGCTTCAGGCCCTAATCTGGATCCGGCACGGCACGCTGAGCCTTTGGTTATTTCCTCTTCCTGGTGGGAAATGAGAGTTAAATTTGCCCGTCCAGACACCTCCAGCTAGTCTCTCATTGGTTCTCGCTATTCCTGTTCATCTTCCGCAGAAATTGCAAACTGGGCCAAACAGGAGGTTAAAGGCGCTGACTCTCCAAGTGGGGAGAGTGTTAGTAAAGCGTCTGGAATGTTGCACCCAAGTACCAGGGGAGGAAAACTGAGACATATTTGAACACGTCTCCCGTTCACATGGTTGATCATACTTGGGTTCCACATGCATGTTTTAGCTGAAGGAAGAATACCTAAAACCTGGGTAGTTGAAACCCGTGGAATGGGTACCATGCAATATGACTTCAAAGGGTCTTCATTTGCTCACCGAACCTCTAAAATCCTATCACTGCTGCGTTTATGCCCCTGTACACATGCTTGATTCTCTTTCGGAGACATAGCAATCCATAGGTTTTAAGATACTTACTAGTCAGGTACATTCTTAGGCGTTTAATATGCGGTGTTTAGTCCATTTCGTTGAGCAAGGAGTAGCTCTTGTCTATTCCATATTTGGCTTAAGGAACTTTATCTGTGCTCATTTCAATCTCTGGTTTTATGCAGCACCCCAACTCACCTTTCCCCTTAAGCAAGCATAAGTTGGTTTTCTAAATTTGAGACCCTGTTCTGTTTTGGAATGCAGTTCCTGTGTAGCCAAGTTTACATTCCGTGTATTAGTGATATCTTATGATGTTTCTTTTTCTGTGTGACTTATTTCAGTTATAATCATCGTACCTGAATCTCCTCATTATGCTGCTACGGGCCTGATGACATAGATTTCATTGCTGAGTGATACTGCATTGTACGTAAGTACCACAAGTTCTTTATGCATTTTTCACTTTCTGTGATATTGAACTTGTGCGGTAAACGAGGTTGTTGTAAACAGAGGCGTCCCAAACTTTGGGGTGGCTGTGTCTTTTTGATTTTAATTTCCCTAAGCTATAGGACCATAAGTGGAAGTGCCCTAGGCTCTGTTGCTTTGTTTTTTAGATGTTTCAGGAAACACCATACACTTCTCCCGAGTGTCTGTTGGCAATTTACATCCCGCCCATCAGCATAACAAGGCTCCCAGTTCTCCATGGCCTGTCCTGCCTTTCTGGATTTTACACTTTTTTCAGATGGCCCTTTTGACCGGAGGGAAGTGAGACTTCATTGTAGTGCAGATTTCCTTTGCAAGTTTGCTTGGTTGGCCAAAAAGGGCGTATGTGTTTTTTCCTGAATATATTCAGGAAAAAACGCATACGCCCTTTTTGGCCAAGTGCATCACTGTGGACGTTCTGCCTCTTTTCCTATGCTTTCAATGCAATTCCAGTCTACCTCCTGAAATCGGTTTCCTGCAATTCTGCCCCGCTTTCAAGTCCTCTTGGCAGCCTTACTTCAGTCTATTTTTGGACGATAGCTGTCATTTATAACTCTGCAGGTTTGTGAATTACAGTGCCCCTGAGCTCCTTTCTTCAACTCGCTTTCTTTTGAGCTGGCCCCAACACCGCAGGATGGCTTCAGGCCCTAATCTGGTTCCGGCACGGCACGCTGAGCCTTTGGTTAATTCCTCTTCCTGGTGGGAAATGAGAGTTAAATTTGCCCATCCAGACACCTCCAGCTAGTCTCTCATTGGTTCTCGCTATTCCTGTTCATCTTCCACAGAAATTGCAAACTGGGCCAAACAGGAGGTTAAAGGGACTGACTCTCCAAGTCGGGAGAGTGTTAGTAAAGCGTCTGGAATGTTGCACCCGAGTACCAGGGTACGAAAACTGAGACATATTTGAACACGTCTCCCGATCACATGGTTGATCATACTCTGGGTTCCACATGCATGTTTTAGCTGAAGGAAGAATACCTAAAACCTGGGTAGTTGAAACCCGTGGAATGGGTACCATGCAATATGACTTCAAAGGGTCTTCATTTGCTCACCGAACATCTCCAATCCTATCACTGCTGCGTTTATGCCCCTGTACACATGCTTGATTCTCTTTCGGAGACATAGCAATCCATAGGTTTTAAGATACTTACTAGTCAGGTACATTCTTAGGCGTTTAATATGGGGTGTTGAGTCCATTTCGTTGAGCAAGGAGTAGCTCTTGTCTATTCCATATTTGGCTTAAGGAACTTTATCTGTGCTCATTTCAATCTCTGGTTTTATGCAGCACCCCAACTCACCTTTCCCCTTAAGCAAGCATAAGTTGGTTTTCTAAATTTGAGACACTGTTCTGTTCTGTAATTCAGTTCCTGTGTAGCCAAGTTTCCATTCCGTGTATTACTGATATCTTATGATGTTTCTTTTTCTGTGTGACTTATTTCAGTTAGAATCATCATACCTGAATCCACTCATTGTGCTGCTAAGGGCCTGATGACACAGATTTCATTGCTGAGTGATATTGTTTTGTAAGTAAATACCACAACTTCTTTACCCATTTTTCACTTTCTGCGATGTTGAACTTGTACTGTAAACGAGGTTCTTGTAAACTGAGCCGTTCCAAACTTTGGGGTGGTTGTGTCTTTTTGATTTTAATTTCCCTAAGCTATAGGACCATAAGTGGAAGTGCCCTAGGTTCTGTTGCTTTGTTTTTTAGATGTTTCAGGAAACACCATACACTTCTCCCCAGTGGTTGTTGGCAATTTACATCCCGCCCTTCAGCATAACAAGGCTCCCAGTTCTCCATGGCCTGTCCTGCCTTTCTGGATTTTACCCTTTTTTCAGATGGCCCTTTTGACCGGGGGGAAGTGAGACTTCATTGTAGTGCAGATTTCCTTTGCAAGCTTGCTTGGTTGGCCAAAAAGGGCGTATGCGTTTTTTCCTGAATATATTCAGGAAAAAACGCATACGCCCTTTTTGGCCAAGTGCATCATTGTGGACGTTCTGCCTCTTTTCCTATGCTTTCAATGCAATTCCAGTCTACCTCCTGAAATCGGTTTCCTGCAATTCTGCCCCGCTTTCAAGTCCTCTTGGCAGCCTTACTTCAGTCTATTTTTGGACGATAGCTGTCATTTATAACTCTGCAGGTTTGTGAATTACAGTGCCCCTGAGCTCCTTTCTTCAACTCGCTTTCTTGTGACCTGGCCGCAACACCGCAGGATGGCTTCAGGCCCTAATCTGGTTCCGGCACGGCACGCTGAGCCTTTGGTTAATTCCTCTTCCTGGTGGGAAATGAGAGTTAAATTTGCCCATCCAGACACCTCCAGCTAGTCTCTCATTGGTTCTCGCTATTCCTGTTCATCTTCCACAGAAATTGCAAACTGGGCCAAACAGGAGGTTAAAGGGACTGACTCTCCAAGTCGGTAGAGTGTTAGTAAAGCGTCTGGAATGTTGCACCCGAGTACCAGGGTACGAAAACTGAGACATATTTGAACACGTCTCCCGATCACATGGTTGATCATACTCTGGGTTCCACATGCATGTTTTAGCTGAAGGAAGAATACCTAAAACCTGGGTAGTTGAAACCCGTGGAATGGGTACCATGCAATATGACTTCAAAGGGTCTTCATTTGCTCACCGAACATCTCCAATCCTATCACTGCTGCGTTTATGCCCCTGTACACATGCTTGATTCTCTTTCGGAGACATAGCAATCCATAGGTTTTAAGATACTTACTAGTCAGGTACATTCTTAGGCGTTTAATATGGGGTGTTGAGTCCATTTCGTTGAGCAAGGAGTAGCTCTTGTCTATTCCATATTTGGCTTAAGGAACTTTATCTGTGCTCATTTCAATCTCTGGTTTTATGCAGCACCCCAACTCACCTTTCCCCTTAAGCAAGCATAAGTTGGTTTTCTAAATTTGAGACACTGTTCTGTTCTGTAATTCAGTTCCTGTGTAGCCAAGTTTACATTCCGTGTATTACTGATATCTTATGATGTTTCTTTTTCTGTGTGACTTATTTCAGTTAGAATCATCATACCTGAATCCACTCATTGTGCTGCTAAGGGCCTGATGACACAGATTTCATTGCTGAGTGATATTGTTTTGTAAGTAAATACCACAACTTCTTTACCCATTTTTCACTTTCTGCGATGTTGAACTTGTACTGTAAACGAGGTTCTTGTAAACAGAGCCGTTCCAAACTTTGGGGTGGCTGTGTCTTTTTGATTTTAATTTCCCTAAGCTATAGGACCATAAGTGGAAGTGCCCTAGGTTCTGTTGCTTTGTTTTTTAGATGTTTCAGGAAACACCATACACTTCTCCCGAGTGGTTGTTGGCAATTTACATCCCGCCCTTCAGCATAACAAGGCTCCCAGTTCTCCATGGCCTGTCCTGCCTTTCTGGATTTTACCCTTTTTTCAGATGGCCCTTTTGACCGGGGGGAAGTGAGACTTCATTGTAGTGCAGATTTCCTTTGCAAGCTTGCTTGGTTGGCCAAAAAGGGCGTATGCGTTTTTTCCTGAATATATTCAGGAAAAAACGCATACGCCCTTTTTGGCCAAGTGCATCATTGTGGACGTTCTGCCTCTTTTCCTATGCTTTCAATGCAATTCCAGTCTACCTCCTGAAATCGGTTTCCTGCAATTCTGCCCCGCTTTCAAGTCCTCTTGGCAGCCTTACTTCAGTCTATTTTTGGACGATAGCTGTCATTTATAACTCTGCAGGTTTGTGAATTACAGTGCCCCTGAGCTCCTTTCTTCAACTCGCTTTCTTGTGACCTGGCCGCAACACCGCAGGATGGCTTCAGGCCCTAATCTGGTTCCGGCACGGCACGCTGAGCCTTTGGTTAATTCCTCTTCCTGGTGGGAAATGAGAGTTAAATTTGCCCATCCAGACACCTCCAGCTAGTCTCTCATTGGTTCTCGCTATTCCTGTTCATCTTCCACAGAAATTGCAAACTGGGCCAAACAGGAGGTTAAAGGGACTGACTCTCCAAGTCGGTAGAGTGTTAGTAAAGCGTCTGGAATGTTGCACCCGAGTACCAGGGTACGAAAACTGAGACATATTTGAACACGTCTCCCGATCACATGGTTGATCATACTCTGGGTTCCACATGCATGTTTTAGCTGAAGGAAGAATACCTAAAACCTGGGTAGTTGAAACCCGTGGAATGGGTACCATGCAATATGACTTCAAAGGGTCTTCATTTGCTCACCGAACATCTCCAATCCTATCACTGCTGCGTTTATGCCCCTGTACACATGCTTGATTCTCTTTCGGAGACATAGCAATCCATAGGTTTTAAGATACTTACTAGTCAGGTACATTCTTAGGCGTTTAATATGGGGTGTTGAGTCCATTTCGTTGAGCAAGGAGTAGCTCTTGTCTATTCCATATTTGGCTTAAGGAACTTTATCTGTGCTCATTTCAATCTCTGGTTTTATGCAGCACCCCAACTCACCTTTCCCCTTAAGCAAGCATAAGTTGGTTTTCTAAATTTGAGACACTGTTCTGTTCTGTAATTCAGTTCCTGTGTAGCCAAGTTTACATTCCGTGTATTACTGATATCTTATGATGTTTCTTTTTCTGTGTGACTTATTTCAGTTAGAATCATCATACCTGAATCCACTCATTGTGCTGCTAAGGGCCTGATGACACAGATTTCATTGCTGAGTGATATTGTTTTGTAAGTAAATACCACAACTTCTTTACCCATTTTTCACTTTCTGCGATGTTGAACTTGTACTGTAAACGAGGTTCTTGTAAACAGAGCCGTTCCAAACTTTGGGGTGGCTGTGTCTTTTTGATTTTAATTTCCCTAAGCTATAGGACCATAAGTGGAAGTGCCCTAGGTTCTGTTGCTTTGTTTTTTAGATGTTTCAGGAAACACCATACACTTCTCCCGAGTGGTTGTTGGCAATTTACATCCCGCCCTTCAGCATAACAAGGCTCCCAGTTCTCCATGGCCTGTCCTGCCTTTCTGGATTTTACCCTTTTTTCAGATGGCCCTTTTGACCGGGGGGAAGTGAGACTTCATTGTAGTGCAGATTTCCTTTGCAAGCTTGCTTGGTTGGCCAAAAAGGGCGTATGCGTTTTTTCCTGAATATATTCAGGAAAAAACGCATACGCCCTTTTTGGCCAAGTGCATCATTGTGGACGTTCTGCCTCTTTTCCTATGCTTTCAATGCAATTCCAGTCTACCTCCTGAAATCGGTTTCCTGCAATTCTGCCCCGCTTTCAAGTCCTCTTGGCAGCCTTACTTCAGTCTATTTTTGGACGATAGCTGTCATTTATAACTCTGCAGGTTTGTGAATTACAGTGCCCCTGAGCTCCTTTCTTCAACTCGCTTTCTTTTGAGCTGGCCGCAACACCGCAGGATGGCTTCAGGCCCTAATCTGGTTCCGGCACGGCACGCTGAGCCTTTGGTTAATTCCTCTTCCTGGTGGGAATTGAGAGTTAAATTTGCCAATCCAGACACCTCCAGCTAGTCTCTCATTGGTTCTCGCTATTCCTGTTCATCTTCCACAGAAATTGCAAACTGGGCCAAACAGGAGGTTAAAGGGACTGACTCTCCAAGTCGGGAGAGTGTTAGTAAAGCGTCTGGAATGTTGCACCCGAGTACCAGGGTACGAAAACTGAGACATATTTGAACACGTCTCCCGATCACATGGTTGATCATACTCTGGGTTCCACATGCATGTTTTAGCTGAAGGAAGAATACCTAAAACCTGGGTAGTTGAAACCCGTGGAATGGGTACCATGCAATATGACTTCAAAGGGTCTTCATTTGCTCACCGAACATCTCCAATCCTATCAATGCTGCGTTTATGCCCCTGTACACATGCTTGATTCTCTTTCGGAGACATAGCAATCCATAGGTTTTAAGATACTTACTAGTCAGGTACATTCTTAGGCGTTTAATATGGGGTGTTGAGTCCATTTCGTTGAGCAAGGAGTAGCTCTTGTCTATTCCATATTTGGCTTAAGGAACTTTATCTGTGCTCATTTCAATCTCTGGTTTTATGCAGCACCCCAACTCACCTTTCCCCTTAAGCAAGCATAAGTTGGTTTTCTAAATTTGAGACACTGTTCTGTTCTGTAATTCAGTTCCTGTGTAGCCAAGTTTACATTCCGTGTATTACTGATATCTTATGATGTTTCTTTTTCTGTGTGACTTATTTCAGTTAGAATCATCATACCTGAATCCACTCATTGTGCTGCTAAGGGCCTGATGACACAGATTTCATTGCTGAGTGATATTGTTTTGTAAGTAAATACCACAACTTCTTTACCCATTTTTCACTTTCTGCGATGTTGAACTTGTACTGTAAACGAGGTTCTTGTAAACAGAGCCGTTCCAAACTTTGGGGTGGCTGTGTCTTTTTGATTTTAATTTCCCTAAGCTATAGGACCATAAGTGGAAGTGCCCTAGGTTCTGTTGCTTTGTTTTTTAGATGTTTCAGGAAACACCATACACTTCTCCCGAGTGGTTGTTGGCAATTTACATCCCGCCCTTCAGCATAACAAGGCTCCCAGTTCTCCATGGCCTGTCCTGCCTTTCTGGATTTTACCCTTTTTTCAGATGGCCCTTTTGACCGGGGGGAAGTGAGACTTCATTGTAGTGCAGATTTCCTTTGCAAGCTTGCTTGGTTGGCCAAAAAGGGCGTATGCGTTTTTTCCTGAATATATTCAGGAAAAAACGCATACGCCCTTTTTGGCCAAGTGCATCATAGTGGACGTTCTGCCTCTTTTCCTATGCTTTCAATGCAATTCCAGTCTACCTCCTGAAATCGGTTTCCTGCAATTCTGCCCCGCTTTCAAGTCCTCTTGGCAGCCTTACTTCAGTCTATTTTTGGACGATAGCTGTCATTTATAACTCTGCAGGTTTGTGAATTACAGTGCCCCTGAGCTCCTTTCTTCAACTCGCTTTCTTGTGACCTGGCCGCAACACCGCAGGATGGCTTCAGGCCCTAATCTGGATCCGGCACGGCACGCTGAGCCTTTAGTTATTTCCTCTTCCTGGTGGGAAATGAGAGTTAAATTTGCCCGTCCAGACACCTCCAGCTAGTCTCTCATTGGTTCTCGCTATTCCTGTTCATCTTCCGCAGAAATTGCAAACTGGGCCAAACAGGAGGTTAAAGGCGCTGACTCTCCAAGTGGGGAGAGTGTTAGTAAAGCGTCTGGAATGTTGCACCCGAGTACCAGGGGAGGAAAACTGAGACATATTTGAACACGTCTCCCGTTCACATGGTTGATCATACTTGGGTTCCACATGCATGTTTTAGCTGAAGGAAGAATACCTAAAACCTGGGTAGTTGAAAACCGTGGAATGGGTACCATGCAATATGACTTCAAAGGGTCTTCATTTGCTCACCGAACCTCTCCAATCCTATCACTGCTGCGTTTATGCCCCTGTACACATGCTTGATTCTCTTTCGGAGACATAGCAATCCATAGGTTTTAAGATACTTACTAGTCAGGTACATTCTTAGGCGTTTAATATGCGGTGTTTAGTCCATTTCGTTGAGCAAGGAGTAGCTCTTGTCTATTCCATATTTGGCTTAAGGAACTTTATCTGTGCTCATTTCAATCTCTGGTTTTATGCAGCACCCCAACTCACCTTTCCCCTTAAGCAAGCATAAGTTGGTTTTCTAAATTTGAGACACTGTTCTGTTCTGTAATTCAGTTCCTGTGTAGCCAAGTTTACATTCCGTGTATTAGTGATATCTTATGATGTTTCTTTTTCTGTGTGACTTATTTCAGTTAGAATCATCGTACCTGAATCTACTCATTATGCTGCTACGGGCCTGATGACATAGATTTCATTGCTGAGTGATACTGCATTGTACGTAAGTACCACAAGTTCTTTATGCATTTTTCACTTTCTGTGATATTGAACTTGTACGGTAAACGAGGTTCTTGTAAACAGAGGCGTCCCAAACTTTGGGGTGGCTGTGTCTTTTTGATTTTAATTTCCCTAAGCTATAGGACCATAAGTGGCAGTGCCCTAGGCTCTGTTGCTTTGTTTTTTAGATGTTTCAGGAAACACCATACACTTCTCCCGAGTGTCTGTTGGCAATTTACATCCCGCCCATCAGCATAACAAGGCTCCCAGTTCTCCATGGCCTGTCCTGCCTTTCTGGATTTTGCACTTTTTTCAGATGGCCCTTTTGACCGGGGGGAAGTGAGACTTCATTGTAGTGCAGATTTCCTTTGCAAGTTTGCTTGGTTGGCCAAAAAGGGCGTATGTGTTTTTTCCTGAATATATTCAGGAAAAAACTCATACGCTCTTTTTGGCCAAGTGCATCATTGTGGACGTTCTGCCTCTTTTCCTATGCTTTCAATGCAATTCCAGTCTACCTCCTGAAATCGGTTTCCTGCAATTCTGCCCCGCTTTCAAGTCCTCTTGGCAGCCTTACTTCAGTCTATTTTTGGACGATAGCTGTCATTTATAACTCTGCAGGTTTGTGAATTACAGTGCCCCTGAGCTCCTTTCTTCAACTCGCTTTCTTGTGACCTGGCCGCAACACCGCAGGATGGCTTCAGGCCCTAATCTGGTTCCGGCACGGCACGCTGAGCCTTTGGTTAATTCCTCTTCCTGGTGGGAAATGAGAGTTAAATTTGCCCGTCCAGACACCTCCAGCTAGTCTCTCATTGGTTCTCGCTATTCCTGTTCATCTTCCACAGAAATTGCAAACTGGGCCAAACAGGAGGTTAAAGGGACTGACTCTCCAATTCGGGAGAGTGTTAGTAAAGCGTCTGGAATGTTGCACCCGAGTACCAGGGTACGAAAACTGAGACATATTTGAACACGTCTCCCGATCACATGGTTGATCATACTCTAGGTTCCACATGCATGTTTTAGCTGAAGGAAGAATACCTTAAACCTGGGTAGTTGAAACCCGTGGAATGGGTACCATGCAATATGACTTCAAAGGGTCTTCATTTGCTCACCGAACATCTCCAATCCTATCACTGCTGCGTTTATGCCCCTGTACACATGCTTGATTCTCTTTCGGAGACATAGCAATCCATAGGTTTTAAGATACTTACTAGTCAGGTACATTCTTAGGCGTTTAATATGGGGTGTTGAGTCCATTTCGTTGAGCAAGGAGTAGCTCTTGTCTATTCCATATTTGGCTTAAGGAACTTTATCTGTGCTCATTTCAATCTCTGGTTTTATGCAGCACCCCAACTCACCTTTCCCCTTAAGCAAGCATAAGTTGGTTTTCTAAATTTGAGACACTGTTCTGTTCTGTAATTCAGTTCCTGTGTAGCCAAGTTTACATTCCGTGTATTACTGATATCTTATGATGTTTCTTTTTCTGTGTGACTTATTTCAGTTAGAATCATCATACCTGAATCCACTCATTGTGCTGCTAAGGGCCTGATGACACAGATTTCATTGCTGAGTGATATTGTTTTGTAAGTAAATACCACAACTACTTTACCCATTTTTCACTTTCTGCGATGTTGAACTTGTACTGTAAATGAGGTTCTTGTAAACAGAGCCGTTCCAAACTTTGGGGTGGCTGTGTCTTTTTGATTTTAATTTCCCTAAGCTATAGGACCATAAGTGGAAGTGCCCTAGGTTCTGTTGCTTTGTTTTTTAGATGTTTCAGGAAACACCATACACTTCTCCCGAGTGGTTGTTGGCAATTTACATCCCGCCCTTCAGCATAACAAGGCTCCCAGTTCTCCATGGCCTGTCCTGCCTTTCTGGATTTTACCCTTTTTTCAGATGGCCCTTTTGACCGGGGGGAAGTGAGACTTCATTGTAGTGCAGATTTCCTTTGCAAGCTTGCTTGGTTGGCCAAAAAGGGCGTATGCGTTTTTTCCTGAATATATTCAGGAAAAAACGCATACGCCCTTTTTGGCCAAGTGCATCATTGTGGACGTTCTGCCTCTTTTCCTATGCTTTCAATGCAATTCCAGTCTACCTCCTGAAATCGGTTTCCTGCAATTCTGCCCCGCTTTCAAGTCCTCTTGGCAGCCTTACTTCAGTCTATTTTTGGACGATAGCTGTCATTTATATCTCTGCAGGTTTGTGAATTACAGTGCCCCTGAGCTCCTTTCTTCAACTCGCTTTCTTGTGACCTGGCCGCAACACCGCAGGATGGCTTCAGGCCCTAATCTGGATCCGGCACGGCACGCTGAGCCTTTGGTTATTTCCTCTTCCTGGTGGGAAATGAGAGTTAAATTTGCCCGTCCAGACACCTCCAGCTAGTCTCTCATTGGTTCTCGCTATTCCTGTTCATCTTCCGCAGAAATTGCAAACTGGGCCAAACAGGAGGTTAAAGGCGCTGACTCTCCAAGTGGGGAGAGTGTTAGTAAAGCGTCTGGAATGTTGCACCTGAGTACCAGGGTACGAAAACTGGGACATATTTGAACACGTCTCCCGTTCACATGGTTGATCATACTTGGGTTCCACATGCATGTTTTAGCTGAAGGAAGAATACCTAAAACCTGGGTAGTTGAAACCCGTGGAATGGGTACCATGCAATATGACTTCAAAGGGTCTTCATTTGCTCACGAACCTCTCCAATCCTATCACTGCTGCGTTTATGCCCCTGTACACATGCTTGATTCTCTTTCGGAGACATAGCAATCCATAGGTTTTAAGATACTTACTAGTCAGGTACATTCTTAGGCGTTTAATATGCGGTGTTGAGTCCATTTCGTTGAGCAAGGAGTAGCTCTTGTCTATTCCATATTTGGCTTAAGGAACTTTATCTGTGCTCATTTCAATCTCTGGTTTTATGCAGCACCCCAACTCACCTTTCCCCTTAAGCAAGCATAAGTTGGTTTTCTAAATTTGAGACCCTGTTCTGTTTTGGAATGCAGTTCCTGTGTAGCCAAGTTTACATTCCGTGTATTAGTGATATCTTACGATGTTTCTTTTTCTGTGTGACTTATTTCAGTTAGAATCATCGTACCTGAATCTACTCATTATGCTTCTACGGGCCTGATGACATAGATTTCATTGCTGAGTGATACTGCATTGTACGTAAGTACCACAAGTTCTTTATGCATTTTTCACTTTCTGTGATATTGAACTTGTACGGTAAACGAGGTTCTTGTAAACAGAGGCGTCCCAAACTTTGGGGTGGCTGTGTCTTTTTGATTTTAATTTCCCTAAGCTATAGGACCATAAGTGGAAGTGCCCTAGGCTCTGTTGCTTTGTTTTTTAGATGTTTCAGGAAACACCATACACTTCTCCCGAGTGTCTGTTGGCAATTTACATCACGCCCATCAGCATAACAAGGCTCCCAGTTCTCCAAGGCCTGTCCTGCCTTTCTGGATTTTACACTTTTTTCAGATGGCCCTTTTGACCGGAGGGAAGTGAGACTTCATTGTAGTGCAGATTTCCTTTGCAAGTTTGCTTGGTTGGCCAAAAAGGGCGTATGCGTTTTTTCCTGAATATATTCAGGAAAAAACGCATACGCCCTTTTTGGCCAAGTGCATCATTGTGGACTTTCTGCCTCTTTTCCTATGCTTTCAATGCAATTCCAGTCTACCTCCTGAAATCGGTTTCCTGCAATTCTGCCCCGCTTTCAAGTCCTCTTGGCAGCCTTACTTCAGTCTATTTTTGGACGATAGCTGTCATTTATAACTCTGCAGGTTTGTGAATTACAGTGCCCCTGAGCTCCTTTCTTCAACTCGCTTTCTTTTGAGCTGGCCGCAACACCGCAGGATGGCTTCAGGCCCTAATCTGGTTCCGGCACGGCACGCTGAGCCTTTGGTTAATTCCTCTTCCTGGTGGGAAATGAGAGTTAAATTTCCCATCCAGACACCTCCAGCTAGTCTCTCATTGGTTCTCGCTATTCCTGTTCATCTTCCACAGAAATTGCAAACTGGGCCAAACAGGAGGTTAAAGGCGCTGACTCTCCAAGTGGGGAGAGTGTTAGTAAAGCGTCTGGAATGTTGCACCCGAGTACCAGGGGAGGAAAACTGAGACATATTTGAACACGTCTCCCGTTCACATGGTTGATCATACTTGGGTTCCACATGCATGTTTTAGCTGAAGGAAGAATACCTAAAACCTGGGTAGTTGAAAACCGTGGAATGGGTACCATGCAATATGACTTCAAAGGGTCTTCATTTGCTCACCGAACCTCTCCAATCCTATCACTGCTGCGTTTATGCCCCTGTACACATGCTTGATTCTCTTTCGGAGACATAGCAATCCATAGGTTTTAAGATACTTACTAGTCAGGTACATTCTTAGGCGTTTAATATGCGGTGTTTAGTCCATTTCGTTGAGCAAGGAGTAGCTCTTGTCTATTCCATATTTGGCTTAAGGAACTTTATCTGTGCTCATTTCAATCTCTGGTTTTATGCAGCACCCCAACTCACCTTTCCCCTTAAGCAAGCATAAGTTGGTTTTCTAAATTTGAGACACTGTTCTGTTCTGTAATTCAGTTCCTGTGTAGCCAAGTTTACATTCCGTGTATTAGTGATATCTTATGATGTTTCTTTTTCTGTGTGACTTATTTCAGTTAGAATCATCGTACCTGAATCTACTCATTATGCTGCTACGGGCCTGATGACATAGATTTCATTGCTGAGTGATACTGCATTGTACGTAAGTACCACAAGTTCTTTATGCATTTTTCACTTTCTGTGATATTGAACTTGTACGGTAAACGAGGTTCTTGTAAACAGAGGCGTCCCAAACTTTGGGGTGGCTGTGTCTTTTTGATTTTAATTTCCCTAAGCTATAGGACCATAAGTGGCAGTGCCCTAGGCTCTGTTGCTTTGTTTTTTAGATGTTTCAGGAAACACCATACACTTCTCCCGAGTGTCTGTTGGCAATTTACATCCCGCCCATCAGCATAACAAGGCTCCCAGTTCTCCATGGCCTGTCCTGCCTTTCTGGATTTTGCACTTTTTTCAGATGGCCCTTTTGACCGGGGGGAAGTGAGACTTCATTGTAGTGCAGATTTCCTTTGCAAGTTTGCTTGGTTGGCCAAAAAGGGCGTATGTGTTTTTTCCTGAATATATTCAGGAAAAAACTCATACGCCCTTTTTGGCCAAGTGCATCATTGTGGACGTTCTGCCTCTTTTCCTATGCTTTCAATGCAATTCCAGTCTACCTCCTGAAATCGGTTTCCTGCAATTCTGCCCCGCTTTCAAGTCCTCTTGGCAGCCTTACTTCAGTCTATTTTTGGACGATAGCTGTCATTTATAACTCTGCAGGTTTGTGAATTACAGTGCCCCTGAGCTCCTTTCTTCAACTCGCTTTCTTGTGACCTGGCCGCAACACCGCAGGATGGCTTCAGGCCCTAATCTGGTTCCGGCACGGCACGCTGAGCCTTTGGTTAATTCCTCTTCCTGGTGGGAAATGAGAGTTAAATTTGCCCGTCCAGACACCTCCAGCTAGTCTCTCATTGGTTCTCGCTATTCCTGTTCATCTTCCACAGAAATTGCAAACTGGGCCAAACAGGAGGTTAAAGGGACTGACTCTCCAATTCGGGAGAGTGTTAGTAAAGCGTCTGGAATGTTGCACCCGAGTACCAGGGTACGAAAACTGAGACATATTTGAACACGTCTCCCGATCACATGGTTGATCATACTCTAGGTTCCACATGCATGTTTTAGCTGAAGGAAGAATACCTTAAACCTGGGTAGTTGAAACCCGTGGAATGGGTACCATGCAATATGACTTCAAAGGGTCTTCATTTGCTCACCGAACATCTCCAATCCTATCACTGCTGCGTTTATGCCCCTGTACACATGCTTGATTCTCTTTCGGAGACATAGCAATCCATAGGTTTTAAGATACTTACTAGTCAGGTACATTCTTAGGCGTTTAATATGGGGTGTTGAGTCCATTTCGTTGAGCAAGGAGTAGCTCTTGTCTATTCCATATTTGGCTTAAGGAACTTTATCTGTGCTCATTTCAATCTCTGGTTTTATGCAGCACCCCAACTCACCTTTCCCCTTAAGCAAGCATAAGTTGGTTTTCTAAATTTGAGACACTGTTCTGTTCTGTAATTCAGTTCCTGTGTAGCCAAGTTTACATTCCGTGTATTACTGATATCTTATGATGTTTCTTTTTCTGTGTGACTTATTTCAGTTAGAATCATCATACCTGAATCCACTCATTGTGCTGCTAAGGGCCTGATGACACAGATTTCATTGCTGAGTGATATTGTTTTGTAAGTAAATACCACAACTACTTTACCCATTTTTCACTTTCTGCGATGTTGAACTTGTACTGTAAATGAGGTTCTTGTAAACAGAGCCGTTCCAAACTTTGGGGTGGCTGTGTCTTTTTGATTTTAATTTCCCTAAGCTATAGGACCATAAGTGGAAGTGCCCTAGGTTCTGTTGCTTTGTTTTTTAGATGTTTCAGGAAACACCATACACTTCTCCCGAGTGGTTGTTGGCAATTTACATCCCGCCCTTCAGCATAACAAGGCTCCCAGTTCTCCATGGCCTGTCCTGCCTTTCTGGATTTTACCCTTTTTTCAGATGGCCCTTTTGACCGGGGGGAAGTGAGACTTCATTGTAGTGCAGATTTCCTTTGCAAGCTTGCTTGGTTGGCCAAAAAGGGCGTATGCGTTTTTTCCTGAATATATTCAGGAAAAAACGCATACGCCCTTTTTGGCCAAGTGCATCATTGTGGACGTTCTGCCTCTTTTCCTATGCTTTCAATGCAATTCCAGTCTACCTCCTGAAATCGGTTTCCTGCAATTCTGCCCCGCTTTCAAGTCCTCTTGGCAGCCTTACTTCAGTCTATTTTTGGACGATAGCTGTCATTTATATCTCTGCAGGTTTGTGAATTACAGTGCCCCTGAGCTCCTTTCTTCAACTCGCTTTCTTGTGACCTGGCCGCAACACCGCAGGATGGCTTCAGGCCCTAATCTGGATCCGGCACGGCACGCTGAGCCTTTGGTTATTTCCTCTTCCTGGTGGGAAATGAGAGTTAAATTTGCCCGTCCAGACACCTCCAGCTAGTCTCTCATTGGTTCTCGCTATTCCTGTTCATCTTCCACAGAAATTGCAAACTGGGCCAAACAGGAGGTTAAAGGGACTGACTCTCCAAGTCGGGAGAGTGTTAGTAAAGCGTCTGGAATGTTGCACCTGAGTACCAGGGTACGAAAACTGGGACATATTTGAACACGTCTCCCGTTCACATGGTTGATCATACTTGGGTTCCACATGCATGTTTTAGCTGAAGGAAGAATACCTAAAACCTGGGTAGTTGAAACCCGTGGAATGGGTACCATGCAATATGACTTCAAAGGGTCTTCATTTGCTCACGAACCTCTCCAATCCTATCACTGCTGCGTTTATGCCCCTGTACACATGCTTGATTCTCTTTCGGAGACATAGCAATCCATAGGTTTTAAGATACTTACTAGTCAGGTACATTCTTAGGCGTTTAATATGCGGTGTTGAGTCCATTTCGTTGAGCAAGGAGTAGCTCTTGTCTATTCCATATTTGGCTTAAGGAACTTTATCTGTGCTCATTTCAATCTCTGGTTTTATGCAGCACCCCAACTCACCTTTCCCCTTAAGCAAGCATAAGTTGGTTTTCTAAATTTGAGACCCTGTTCTGTTTTGGAATGCAGTTCCTGTGTAGCCAAGTTTACATTCCGTGTATTAGTGATATCTTACGATGTTTCTTTTTCTGTGTGACTTATTTCAGTTAGAATCATCGTACCTGAATCTACTCATTATGCTTCTACGGGCCTGATGACATAGATTTCATTGCTGAGTGATACTGCATTGTACGTAAGTACCACAAGTTCTTTATGCATTTTTCACTTTCTGTGATATTGAACTTGTACGGTAAACGAGGTTCTTGTAAACAGAGGCGTCCCAAACTTTGGGGTGGCTGTGTCTTTTTGATTTTAATTTCCCTAAGCTATAGGACCATAAGTGGAAGTGCCCTAGGCTCTGTTGCTTTGTTTTTTAGATGTTTCAGGAAACACCATACACTTCTCCCGAGTGTCTGTTGGCAATTTACATCACGCCCATCAGCATAACAAGGCTCCCAGTTCTCCAAGGCCTGTCCTGCCTTTCTGGATTTTACACTTTTTTCAGATGGCCCTTTTGACCGGGGGGAAGTGAGACTTCATTGTAGTGCAGATTTCCTTTGCAAGTTTGCTTGGTTGGCCAAAAAGGGCGTATGCGTTTTTTCCTGAATATATTCAGGAAAAAACGCATACGCCCTTTTTGGCCAAGTGCATCATTGTGGACTTTCTGCCTCTTTTCCTATGCTTTCAATGCAATTCCAGTCTACCTCCTGAAATCGGTTTCCTGCAATTCTGCCCCGCTTTCAAGTCCTCTTGGCAGCCTTACTTCAGTCTATTTTTGGACGATAGCTGTCATTTATAACTCTGCAGGTTTGTGAATTACAGTGCCCCTGAGCTCCTTTCTTCAACTCGCTTTCTTTTGAGCTGGCCGCAACACCGCAGGATGGCTTCAGGCCCTAATCTGGTTCCGGCACGGCACGCTGAGCCTTTGGTTAATTCCTCTTCCTGGTGGGAAATGAGAGTTAAATTTCCCATCCAGACACCTCCAGCTAGTCTCTCATTGGTTCTCGCTATTCCTGTTCATCTTCCACAGAAATTGCAAACTGGGCCAAACAGGAGGTTAAAGGGACTGACTCTCCAAGTCGGGAGAGTGTTAGTAAAGCGTCTGGAATGTTGCACCCGAGTACCAGGGTACGAAAACTGAGACATATTTGAACACGTCTCCCGATCAAATGGTTGATCATACTCTGGGTTCCACATGCATGTTTTAGCTGAAGGAAGAATACCTTAAACCTGGAGAGTTAAGACCCGTGTAATGGGTACCATGCAATATGACTTCAAAGGGTCTTCATTTGCTCACCGAACCTCTCCAATCCTATCACTGCTGCGTTTATGCCCCTGTACACATGCTTGATTCTCTTTCGGAGACATAGCAATCCATAGGTTTAAATTACTTACTAGTCAGGTACATTCTTAGGCGTTTAACATGTGGTGTTGAGTCCATTTCATTGAGCAAGGAGTAGCTCTTGTCTATTCCATATTTGGCTTAAGGAACTTTATCTGTGCTCATTTCAATCTCTGGTTTTATGCAGCACCCCAACTCACCTTTCCCCTTAAGCAAGCATAAGTTGGTTTTCTAAATTTGAGACCCTGTTCTGTTCTGTAATTCCGTTCCTGTGTAGCCAAGTTTACATTCCGTGTATTACTGATATCTTATGATGTTTCTTTTTCTGTGTGACTTATTTCAGTTAGAAACATCATACCTGAATCCACTCATTGTGCTGCTAAGGGCCTGATGACACTTATTTCATTGCTGAGTGATATTGCTTTGTAAGTAAATACCACAACTTCTTTATCCATTTTTCACTTTCTGCGATGTTGAACTTGTACTGTAAACGAGGTTCTTGTAAACAGAGCCGTTCCAAACTTTGGGGTGGCTGTGTCTTTTTGATTTTAATTTCCCTAAGCTATAGGACCATAAGTGGAAGTGCCCAAGGTTCTGTTGCTTTGTTTTTTAGATGTTTCAGGAAACACCATACACTTCTCCCGAGTGGTTGTTGGCAATTTACATCCCGCCCATCAGCATAACAAGGCTCCCAGTTCTCCATGGCCTGTCCTGCCTTTCTGGATTTTACACTTTTTTCAGATGGCCCTTTTGACCGGGGGGAAGTGAGACTTCATTGTAGTGCAGATTTCCTTTGCAAGCTTGCTTGGTTGGCCAAAAAGGGCGTATGCGTTTTATCCTGAATATATTCAGGAAAAAACGCATACGCCCTTTTTGGCCAAGTGCATCATTGTGGACGTTCTGCCTCTTTTCCTATGCTTTCAATGCAATTCCAGTCTACCTCCTGAAATCGGTTTCCTGCAATTCTGCCCCGCTTTCAAGTCCTCTTGGCAGCCTTACTTCAGTCTATTTTTGGACGATAGCTGTCATTTATAACTCTGCAGGTTTGTGAATTACAGTGCCCCTGAGCTCCTTTCTTCAACTTTCTTTCTTGTGACCTGGCCGCAACACCGCAGGATGGCTTCAGGCCCTAATCTGGTTCCGGCCCGGCATGCTGAGCCTTTGATTGATTCCTCTTCCTGGTGGGAAATGAGAGTTAAATTTGCCCGTTCAGACACCTCCAGCTAGCCTCTCATTGGTTCTCGCTATTCCTGTTCATCTTCCGCAGAAATTGCAAACTGGGCCAAACAGGAGGTTAAAGGCACTGACTCTCCAAGTCGGGAGAGTGTTAGTAAAGCGTTTGGAATGTTGCACCCGAGTACCAGGGGAGGAAAACTGAGACATATTTGAACACGTCTCCCGTTCACATGGTTGATCATACTCTGGGTTCAACATGCATGTTTTAGCTGAAGGAAGAATACCTTAAACCTGGAGAGTTGAGACCCGTGTAATGGGTACCATGCAATATGACTTCAAAGAGTCTTCATTTGCTCACCGAACCTCTCCAATCCTATCACTGCTGCGTTTATGCCCCTGTACACAAGCTTGATTCTCTTTCGGAGACATAGCAATCCATAGGTTTTAAGATACTTACTAGTCAGGTACATTCTTAGGCGTTTAATATGGGGTGTTGAGTCCATTTCGTTGAGCAAGGAGTAGCTCTTGTGTATTCCATATTTGGCTTAAGGAACTTTATCTGTGCTCATTTCAATCTCTGGTTTTATGCAGCACCCCAACTCACCTTTCCCCTTAAGCAAGCATAAGTTGGTTTTCTAAATTTGAGACCCTGTTCTGTTCTGTAATTCAGTTCCTGTGTAGCCAAGTTTACATTCCGTGTATTACTGATATCTTATGATGTTTCTTTTTCTGTGTGACTTATTTCAGTTAGAATCATCATACCTGAATCCACTCATTGTGCTGCTAAGGGCCTGATGACACAGATTTCATTGCTGAGTGATATTGCTTTGTAAGTAAATACCACAACTTCTTTATCCATTTTTCACTTTCTGCGATGTTGAACTTGTACTGTAAACGAGGTTCTTGTAAACAGAGCCGTTCCAAACTTTGGGGTGGCTGTGTCTTTTTGATTTTAATTTCCCTAAGCTATAGGACCATAAGTGGAAGTGCCCTAGGTTCTGTTGCTTTGTTTTTTAGATGTTTCAGGAAACACCATACACTTCTCCCAAGTGTCTGTTGGCAATTTACATCCCGCCCATCAGCATAACAAGGCTCCCAGTTCTCCATGGCCTGTCCTGCCTTTCTGGATTTTACACTTTTTTCAGATGGCCCTTTTGACCGGGGGGAAGTGAGACTTCATTGTAGTGCAGATTTCCTTTGCAAGCTTGCTTGGTTGGCCAAAAAGGGCGTATGCGTTTTTTCCTGAATATATTCAGGAAAAAACGCATACGCCCTTTTTGGCCAAGTGCATCATTGTGGACGTTCTGCCTCTTTTCCTATGCTTTCAATGCAATTCCAGTCTACCTCCTGAAATCGGTTTCCTGCAATTCTGCCCCGATTTCAAGTCCTCTTGGCAGCCTTACTTCAGTCTATTTTTGGACGATAGCTGTCATTTATAACTCTGCAGGTTTGTGAATTACAGTGCCCCTGAGCTCCTTTCTTCAACTCGCTTTCTTGTGAGCTGGCCGCAACACCGCAGGATGGCTTCAGGCCCTAATCTGGTTCTGGCCCGGCACGCTGAGCCTTTGGTTAATTCCTCTTCCTGGTGGGAAATGAGAGTTAAATTTGCCCGTCCAGACACCTCCAGCTAGTCTCTCATTGGTTCTCGCTATTCCTGTTCATCTTCCGCAGAAATTGCAAACTGGGCCAAACTGGAGGTTAAAGGGACTGACTCTCCAAGTCGGGAGAGTGTTAGTAAAGCGTCTGGAATGTTGCACCCGAGTACCAGGGTACGAAAACTGAGAAATATTTGAACACGTCTCCCGATCACATGGTTGATCATACTCTAGGTTCCACATGCATGTTTTAGCTGAAGGAAGAATACCTTAAACCTGGGTAGTTGAAACCCGTGGAATGGGTACCATGCAATATGACTTCAAAGGGTCTTCATTTGCTCACCAAACCTCTCCAATCCTATCACTGCTGCCTTTATGCCCCTGTACACATGCTTGATTCTCTTTCGGAGACATAGAAATCCATAGGTTTTAAGATACTTACTAGTCAGGTACATTCTTAGGCGTTTAATATGCGGTGTTGAGTCCATTTCGTTGAGCAAGGAGTAGCTCTTGACTATTCCATATTTGGCTTAAGGAACTTTATCTGTGCTCATTTCAATCTCTGGTTTTATGCAGCACCCCAACTCACCTTTCCCCTTAAGCAAGCATAAGTTGGTTTTCTAAATTTGAGACCCTGTTCTGTTCTGTAATTCAGTTCCTGTGTAGCCAAGTTTACATTCCGTGTATTAGTGATATCTTATGATGTTTCTTTTTCTGTGTGACTTATTTCAGTTAGAAACATCGTACCTGAATCCACTCATTAAGCTGCTACGGGCCTGATGACAAAGATTTCATTGCTGAGTGATACTGCATTGTACGTAAGTACCACAACTTCTTTATCCATTTTTCACTTTCTGCGATATTGAACTTTTACAGTAAACGAGGTTCTTGTAAACAGAGGAGTCCCAAACTTTTGGGTGGCTGTGTCTTTTTGATTTTAATTTCCCTAAGCTATAGGACCATAAATGGAAGTGCCCTAGACTCTGTTGTTTTGTTTTTTCGATGTTTCAGGAAACACCATACACTTCTCCCTGGTTTCTGTTGGCAATTTACATCCCGCCCATCAGCATAACAAGGCTCCCAGTTCTCCATGGCCTGTCCTGCCTTTCTGGATTTTACACTTTTTTCAGATGACCCTTTTGACCGGGGGAAGTGAGACTTCTTTGTAGTGCAGATTTCCTTTGCAAGCTTGCTTGATTGGCCAAAAAGTGCGTATGCGTTTTTTCCTGAACATATTCAGGAAAAAACGCATACGCCCTTTTTGGCCAAGTGCATCATTGTGGACGTTCTGCCTCTTTTCCTATGCTTTCAATGCAATTCCAGTCTACCTCCTGAAATCGGTTTCCTGCAATTCTGCCCCGCTTTCAAGTCCTCTTGGCAGCCTTACTTCAGTCTATTTTTGGACGATAGCTGTCATTTATAACTCTGCAGGTTTGTGAATTACAGTGCCCCTGAGCTCCTTTCTTCAACTCGCTTTCTTGTGAGCTGGCCGCAACACCGCAGGATGTCTTCAGGCCCTAATCTGGTTCTGGCACGGCACGCTGAACCTTTGGTTAATTCCTCTTCCTGGTGGGAAATGAGAGTTAAATTTGCCCATCCAGACACCTTCAGCTAGTCTCTCATTCATTCTCGCTATTCCTGTTCATCTTCCACAGAAATTGCAAACTGGGCCAAACAGGAGGTTAAAGGGACTGACTCTCCAAGTGGGGAGAGTGTTAGTAAAGCATCTGGAATGTTGCACCCGAGTACCAGGGTACGAAAACTGAGACATATTTGAACACGTCTCCCGTTCACACGGTTGATCATACTCTGGGTTCCACATGCATGTTTTAGCTGAAGGAAGAATACCTTAAACCTGGAGAGTTGAGACCCGTGTAATGGGTACCATGCAATATGACTTCAAAGGGTCTTCTTTTGCTCACCGAACCTCTCCAATCCTTTCACTGCTGTGTTTATGCCCCTGTACACATGCTTGATTCTCTTTCGGAGACATAGCAATCCATAGGTTTTAAGATACTTACTAGTCAGGTACATTCTTAGGCGTTTAATATGCGGTGTCGAGTCCATTTCGTTGAGCAAGCAGTAGCTCTTGTCTATTCCATATTTGGCTTAAGGAACTTTATCTGTGCTCATTTCGATCTCTGGTTTTATGCAGCACCCCAACTCACCTTTCCCCTTAAGCAAGCATAAGTTGGTTTTCTAAATTTGAGACCCTGTTCTGTTCTGTAATTCAGTTCCTGTGTAGCCAAGTTTACATTCCGTGTATTACTGATATCTTATGATGTTTCTTTTTCTGTGTGACTTATTTCAGTTAGAATCATCATACCTGAATCCACTCATTGTGCTGCTAAGGGCCTGATGACATAGATTTCATTGCTGAGTGATATTGCTTTGTAAGTAAATACCACAACTTCTTTATCCATTTTTCACTTTCTGCGATGTTGAACTTGTATGGTAAACGAGGTTCTTGTAAACAGAGGCGTCCCAAATTTTGGGGTGGCTGTGTCTTTTTGATTTTAATTTCCCTAAGCTATAGGACCATAAGTGGAAGTGCCCTAGACTCTGTTGCTTTGTTTTTTCGATGTTTCAGGAAACACCATACACTTCTCCTGAGTGTCTGGTGGCAATTTACATCCCGCCCATCAGCATAACAAGGCTCCCAGTTCTCCATGGCCTGTCCTGCCTTTCTGGATTTTACACTTTTTTCAGATGGC
Source organism: Stenella coeruleoalba (assembly GCF_951394435.1). Lineage (NCBI taxonomy): Eukaryota > Metazoa > Chordata > Mammalia > Artiodactyla > Delphinidae > Stenella > Stenella coeruleoalba. Next base: position 157,338 of record NW_027645872.1, read on the forward strand.
CCTTTTGACCGGGGGGAAGTGAGACTTCATTGTAGTGCAGATTTCCTTTGCAAGTTTGCTTGCTTGGCCAAAAAGGGCGTATGCGTTTTTACCTGAATATATTTAGGAAAAAACGCATACGCCCTTTTTGGCCAAGTGCATCATTGTGGACGTTCTGCCTCTTTTCCTATGCTTTCAATGCAATTCCAGTCTACCTCCTGAAATCGGATTCCTGCAATTCTGCCCCGCTTTCAAGTCCTCTTGGCAGCCTTACTTCAGTCTATTTTTGGACGATAGCTGTCATTTATAACTCTGCAGGTTTGTGAATTACAGTGCCCCTGAGCTCCTTTCTTCAACTCGCTTTCTTGTGAGCTGGCCGCAACACCGCAGGATGGCTTCAGGCCCTAATCTGGTTCCGGCACGGCACGCTGAGCCTTTGGTTAATTCCTCTTCCTGGTGGGATGTGAGTGTTAAATTTGCCCGTCAGGACACCTCCAGCTAGTCTCTCATTGGTTCTCGCTATTCCTGTTCATCTTCCGCAGAAATTGCAAACTGGGCCAAACAGGAGATTTAAGGGATTGACTCTGAAGTCGGGAGAGTGTTAGTAAAGCGTCTGGAATGTTGCACCCGAGTACCAGGGTACAAAAACTGAGACATATTTGAACACGTCTCCCGATCACATGGTTGATCATACTCTAGGTTCCACATGCAAGTTTAGGCTGAAGGAAGAATACCTGAAACCTGCAGACTTGAGACCCGTGGAATGGGTACCATGCAATATGACTTCAAAGGGTCTTCATTTGCTCACCGAACCTCTCCAATCCTATCACTCCTGCGTTTATGCCCCTGTACACACGCTTGATTCCCTTTTGGAGACATAGCAATCCATAGGTTTTAAGATACTTACTAGTCAGGTACATTCTTAGGCGTTTAATATGGGGTGTTGAGTCCATTTCGTTGAGCAAGGAGTAGCTCTTGACTATTCCATATTTGGCTTAAGGAACTTTATCTGTGCTCATTTCAATCTCTGGTTTTATGCAGCACCCCAACTCACCTTTCCCCTTAAGCAAGCATAAGTTGGTTTTCTAAATTTGAGACCCTGTTCTGTTTGGAATTCAGTTCCTGTGTAGCCAAGTTTACATTCCGTGTATTAGTGATATCTTATGATGTTTCTTTTTCTGTGTGACTTATTTCAGTTAGAATCATCGTACCTGAATCCACTCATTATGCTGCTACGGGCCTGATGACATAGATTTCATTGCTGAGTGATACTGCATTGTACGTAAGTACCACAAGTTCTTTATCCATTTTTCACTTTCTGTGACATTGAACTTGTACGGTAAACGAGGTTCTTGTAAACAGAGGCGTCCCAAACTTTGGGGTGGCTGTGTCTTTTTGATTTTAATTTCCCTAAGCTATAGGACCATAAGTGGAAGTGCCCTAGGCTCTGTTGCTTTGTTTTTTAGATGTTTCAGGAAACACCATACACTTCTCCCGAGTTTCTGTGGCAATTTACATCCCGCCCATCAGCATAACAAGGCTCCCAGTTCTCCATGGCCTGTCCTGCCTTTCTGGATTTTACACTTTTTTCAGATGGCCCTTTTGACCGGGGGGAAGTGAGACTTCATTGTACTGCAGATTTCCTTTGCAAGCTTGCTTGGTTGGCCAAAAAGGGCGTATGCGTTTTTTCCTGAATATATTCAGGAAAAAACGCATACGCCCTTTTTGGCCAAGTGCATCATTGTGGACGTTCTGCCTCTTTTCCTATGCTTTCAATGCAATTCCAGTCTACCTCCTGAAATCGGTTTCCTGCAATTCTGCCCCGCTTTCAAGTCCTCTTGGCAGCCTTACTTCAGTCTATTTTTGGACGATAGCTGTCATTTATTACTCTGCAGGTTTGTGAATTACAGTGCCCCTGAGCTCCTTTCTTCAACTCGCTTTCTTGTGACCTGGCCGCAACACCGCAGGATGGCTTCAGGCCCTAATCTGGTTCCGGCACGGCACGCTGAGCCTTTGGTTAATTCCTCTTGCTGGTGGGATGTGAGTGTTAAATTTGCCCGTCCAGACACCTCCAGCTAGTCTCTCATTGGTTCTCGCTATTCCTGTTCATCTTCCGCAGAAATTGCAAACTGGGCCAAACAGGAGGTTAAAGGGACTGACTCTCCAATTCGGGAGAGTGTTAGTAAAGCGTCTGGAATGTTGCACCCGAGTACCAGGTTACAAAAACTGAGACATATTTGAACACGTCTCCCGTTCACATGGTTGATCATACTCTGGGTTCCACATGCATGTTTTAGCTGAAGGAAGAATACCTTAAACCTGGAGAGTTGAGACCCGTGTAATGGGTACCATGCAATATGACTTCAAAGGGTCTTCATTTGCTCACCGAACCTCTCCAATCCTATCACTGCTGCGTTTATGCCCCTGTACACATGCTTGATTCTCTTTCAGAGACATAGCAATCCATAGGTTTTAAGATACTTACTAGTCAGGTACATTCTTAGGCGTTTAATATGCGGTGTTGAGTCCATTTCGTTGAGCAAGGAGTAGCTCTTGTCTATTCCATATTTGGCTTAAGGAACTTTATCTGTGCTCATTTCAATCTCTGATTTTATGCAGCACCCCAACTCACCTTTCCCCTTAAGCAAGCATATGTTGGTTTTCTAAATTTGAGACCCTGTTCTGTTCTGTAATTCAGTTCCTGTGTAGCCAAGTTTACATTCCGTGTATTACTGATATCTTATGATGTTTCTTTTTCTGTGTGACTTATTTCAGTTAGAATCATCATACCTGAATCCACTCATTGTGCTGCTAAGGGCCTTGTGACACAGATTTCATTGCTGAGTGATTTTGCTTTGTAAGTAAATACCACAACTTCTTTATCCATTTTTCACTTTCTGCGATGTTGAACTTGTACTATAAATGAGTTTCTTGTAAACAGAGCGGTTCCAAACTTTGGGGTGGCTGTGTCTTTTTGATTTTAATTTCCCTAAGCTATAGGACCATAAGTGGAAGTGCCCTAGGTTCTGTTGCTTTGTTTTTTAGATGTTTCAGGAAACACCATACACTTCTCCCGAGTGGTTGTTGGCAATTTACATCCCGCCCATCAGCATAACAAGGCTCCCAGTTCTCCATGGCCTGTCCTGCCTTTCTGGATTTTACACTTTTTTCAGATGGCCCTTTTGACTGGGGGGAAGTGAGACTTCATTGTAGTGCAGATTTCCATTGCAAGCTTGCTTGGTTGGCCAAAAAGGGCGTATGCGTTTTTTCCTGAATATATTCAGGAAAAAACGCATACGCCCTTTTTGGGTAAGTGCATCATTGTGGACGTTCTGCCTCTTTTCCTATGCTTTCAATGCAATTCCAGTCTACCTCCTGAAATCGGTTTCCTGCAATTCTGCCCTGCTTTCAAGTCTTCTTGGCAGCCTTACTTCAGTATATTTTTGGACGATAGCTGTCATTTATAACTCTGCAGGTTTGTGAATTACAGTGCCCCTGAGCTCCTTTCTTCAACTCGCTTTCTTGTGACCTGGCCGCAACACCGCAGGATGGCTTCAGGCCCTAATCTGGATCCGGCACGGCATGCTGAGCCTTTGGTTAATTCCTCTTCCTGGTGGGAAATGAGAGTTAAATTTGCCCGTTCAGACACCTCCAGCTAGTCTCTCATTGGTTCTCGCTATTCCTGTTCATCTTCCGCAGAAATTGCAAACTGGGCCAAACAGGAGGTTAAAGGGACTGACTCTCCAAATCGGGAGAGTGTTAGTAAAGCGTCTGGAATGTTGCACCCGAGTACCAGGGTACGAAAACTGAGACATATTTGAACACGTCTCCCGATCAAATGGTTGATCATACTGTAGGTTCCACATGCAAGTTTAGGCTGAAGTAAGAATACCTTAAACCTGGGTAGTTGAAACCCGTGGAATGGGAACCATGCAATATGACTTCAAAGGGTCTTCATTTGCTCACCGAACCTCTCCAATCCTATCACTGCTGCGTTTATGCCCCTGTACACATGCTTGATTCTCTTTCGGAGACATAGCAATCCATAGGTTTTAAGATACTTACTAGTCAGGTACATTCTTAGGCGTTTAATATGCGGTGTTGAGTCCATTTCGTTGAGCAAGGAGTAGCTCTTGTCTATTCCATATTTGGCTTAAGGAACTTTATCTGTGCTCATTTCAATCTCTGGTTTTATGCAGCACCACAACTCACCTTTACCCTTAAGCAAGCATAAGTTTGTTTTCTAAATTTGAGACCCTGTTCTGTTCTGTAATTCAGTTCCTGTGTAGCCAAGTTTACATTCCGTGTATTACTGATATCTTATGATGTTTCTTTTTCTGTGTGACTTATTTCAGTTAGAATCATCATACCTGAATCCACTCATTGTGCTGCTAAGGGCCTGATGACACAGATTTCATTGCTGAGTGATATTGTTTTGTAAGTAAATACCACAACTTCTTTATCCATTTTTCACTTTCTGCGATGTTGAGCTTGTACTGTAAACGAGGTTCTTGTAAACAGAGCCGTTCCAAACTTTGGGGTGGCTGTGTCTTTTTGATTTTAATTTCCCTAAGCTATAGGACCATAAGTGGAAGTGCCCTAGGCTCTGTTGCTTTGTTTTTTAGATGTTTCAGGAAACACCGTACACTTCTCCCGAGTGGTTGTTGGCAATTTACATCCCGCCCATCAGCATAACAAGGCTCCCAGTTCTCCATGGCCTGTCCTGCCTTTCTGGATTTTACACTTTTTTCAGATGGCCCTTTTGACCGGGGGGAAGTGAGACTTCATTGTAGTGCAGATTTCCTTTGCAAGCTTGCTTGGTTGGCCAAAAAGGGCGTATGCGTTTTTTCCTGAATATATTCAGGAAAAAACGCATACGCCCTTTTTGGCCAAGTGCATCATTGTGGACGTTCTGCCTCTTTTCCTATGCTTTCAATGCAATTCCAGTCTACCTCCTGAAATCGGTTTCCTGCAATTCTGCCCCGCTTTCAAGTCCTCTTGGCAGCCTTACTTCAGTCTATTTTTGGACGATAGCTGTCATTTATAACTCTGCAGGTTTGTGAATTACAGTGCCCCTGAGCTCCTTTCTTCAACTCGCTTTCTTGTGACCTGGCCGCAACACCGCAGGATGGCTTCAGGCCCTAAATTGGTTCCGGTACGGCACGCTGAGCCTTTGGTTATTTCCTCTTCCTGGTGGGAAATGAGAGTTAAATTTGCCCGTCCAGACACCTCCAGCTAGCCTCTCATTGGTTCTCGCTATTCCTGTTCAACTTCCGCAGAAATTGCAAACTGTGCCAAACAGGAGGTTAAAGGCGCTGACTCTCCAAGTGGGGAGAGTGTTAGTAAAGCGTCTGGAATGTTGCACCCGAGTACCAGGAGAGGAAAACTGAGACATATTTGAACACGTCTCCCGATCACATGGTTGATCATACTCTAGGTTCCACATGCATGTTTTAGCTGAAGGAAGAATACCTTAAACCTGGGTAGTTGAAACCCGTGGAATGGGTACCATGCAATATGACTTCAAAGGGTCTTCATTTGCTCACCGAACCTCTCCAATCCTATCACTGCTGCGTTTATGGCCGTGTACACATGCTTGATTCTCTTTCGGAGACATAGCAATCCATAGGTTTTAAGATACTTTCTAGTCAGGTACATTCTTAGGTGTTTAATATGCGGTGTTGAGTCCATTTCGTTGAGCAAGGAGTAGCTCTTGTCTATTCCATATTTGGCGTAAGGAACTTTATCTGTGCTCATTTCAATCTCTGGTTTTATGCAGCACCCCAACTCACCTTTACCCTTAAGCAAGCATAAGTTGGTTTTCTAAACTTGAGACCCTGTTCTGTTCTGTAATTCAGTTCCTGTGTAGCCAAGTTTACATTCCGTGTATTACTGATAACTTATGATGTTTCATTTTCTGTGTGACTTATTTCAGTTAGAATCATCATACCTGCATCCACTCATTGTGCTGCTAAGGGCCTGATGACATAGATTTCATTGCTGAGTGATATTGCTTTGTAACTAAATACCACAACTTCTTTATCCATTGTTCACTTTCTGCGATGTTGAACTTGTACTGTAAACGAGGTTCTTGTAAACAGAGCCATTCCAAACTTTTGGGTGGCTGTGTCTTTTTGATTTTAATTTCCCTAAGCTATAGGACCATAAGTGGAAGTGCCCTAGGCTCTGTTGCTTTGTTTTTTAGATGTTTCAGGAAACACCATACACTTCTCCCGAGTGTCTGTTGGCAATTTACATCCCGCCCATCAGCATAACAAGGCTCCCAGTTCTCCATGGCCTGTCCTGCCTTTCTGGATTTTACACTTTTTTCAGATGGCCCTTTTGACCGGGGGGAAGTGAGACTTCATTGTAGTGCAGATTTCCTTCGCAAGCTTGCTTGGTTGGCCAAAAAGGGCGTATGCATTTTTTCCTGAATATATTCAGGAAAAAACGCATACGCCCTTTTTGGCCAAGTGCATCATTGTGGACGTTCTGCCTCTTTTCCTATGCTTTCAATACAATTCCAGTCTACCTCCTGAAATCGGTTTCCTGCATTTCTGCCCCGCTTTCAAGTCCTCTTGGCAGCCTTACTTCAGTCTATTTTTGGACGATAGCTGTCATTTATAACTCTGCAGGTTTGTGAATTACAGTGCCCCTGAGCTCCTTTCTTCAACTCGCTTTCTTGTGACCTGGCCGCAACACCGCAGGATGGCTTCAGGCCCTAATCTGGTTCTGGCATGGCACGCTGAGCCTTTGGTTAATTCCTCTTCCTGGTAGGAAATGAGAGTTAAATTTGCCCGTCCAGACACCTCCAGCTAGTCTCCATTGGTTCTCGCTATTCCTGTTCATCTTCCGCAGAAATTGCAAACTGGGCCAAACAGGAGGTTAAAGTCGCTGACTCTCCAAGTGGGGAGAGTGTTAGTAAAGCGTCTGGAATGTTGCACCCGAGTACCAGGGGAGGAAAACTGAGACATATTTGAACACGTCTCCCGTTCACATGGTTGATCATACTTGGGTTCCACATGCATGTTTTAGCTGAATGAAGAATACCTTAAACCTGGAGCGTTGAGACCCGTGTAATGGGTACCATGCAATATGACTTCAAAGGGTCTTCATTTGCTCACCGAACCTCTCCAATCCTATCACTGCTACGTTTATGCCCCTGTACACATGCTTGATTCTCTTTTGGAGACATAGCAATCCATAAGTTTTACTATACTTACTAGTCAGGTACATTCTTAGGCGTTTAATATGCGGTGTTGAGTCCATTTCGTTGAGCAAGGAGTAGCTCTTGTCTATTCCATATTTGACTTAAGGAACTTTATCTGTCCTCATTTCAATCTCTGGTTTTATGCAGCACCACAACTCACCTTTACCCTTAAGCAAGCATAAGTTGGTTTTCTAAATTTGAGACCCTGTTCTGTTCTGTAATTCAGTTCCTGTGTAGCCAAGTTTACATTCCGTGTATTACTGATATCTTATGATGTTTCTTTTTCTGTGTGACTTATTTCAGTTAGAATCATCATACCTGAATCCACTCATTGTGCTGCTAAGGGCCTGATGACACAGATTTCATTGCTGAGTGATATTGCTTTGTAAGTAAATACCACAACTTCTTTATCCATTTTTCACTTTCTGCGATGTTGAACTTGTACGGTAAACGAGGTTCTTGTAAACACAGCCGTTCCAAACTTTGGGGTGGCTGTGTCTTTTTGATTTTAATTTCCCTAAGCTATAGGACCATAAGTGGAAGTGCCCTAGGTTCTGTTGCTTTTTTTTTAGATGTTTCAGGAAACACCGTACACTTCTCCCGAGTGGTTGTTGGCAATTTACATCCCGCCCATCAGCATAACAAGGCTCCCAGTTCTCCATGGCCTGTCCTGCCTTTCTGGATTTTACACTTTTTTCAGATGGCCCTTTTGAACAGGGGGAAGTGAGACTTCATTGTAGTGCAGATTTCCTTTGCAAGCTTGCTTGGTTGGCCAAAAAGGGCGTATGCGTTTTTTCCTGAATATATTCAGGAAAAAACGCATACGCCCTTTTTGGCCAAGTGCATCATTGTGGACGTTCTGCCTCTTTTCCTATGCTTTCAATGCAATTCCAGTCTACCTCCTGAAATTGGTTTCCTGCAATTCTGCCCCACTTTCAAGTCCTCTTGGCAGCCTTACTTCAGTCTATTTTTGGACGATAGCTGTCATTTATAACTCTGCAGGTTTGTGAATTACAGTGCCCCTGAGCTCCTTTCTTCAACTCGCTTTCTTGTGAGCTGGCCGAAACACCGCAGGATGGCTTCAGGCCCTAATCTGGTTCCGGCACGGCACGCTGAGCCTTTGGTTAATTCCTCTTCCTGGTAGGAAATGAGAGTTAAATTTGCCCGTCCAGACACCTCCAGCTAGTCTCCATTGGTTCTCGCTATTCCTGTTCATCTTCCGCAGAAATTGCAAACTGGGCCAAACAGGAGGTTAAAGGCGCTGACTCTCCAAATGGGGAGAGTGTTAGTAAAGCGTCTGGAATGTTACACCCGAGTACCAGGGGAGGAAAACTGAGACATATTTGAACACGTCTCCCGTTCACATGGTTGATCATACTTGGGTTCCACATGCATGTTTTAGCTGAAGGAAGAATACCTTAAACCTGGAGAGTTGAGACCCGTGTAATGGGTACCATGCAATATGACTTCAAAGGGTCTTCATTTGCTCACCGAACCTCTCCAATCCTATCACTGCTACGTTTATGCCCCTGTACACATGCTTGATTCTCTTTTGGAGACATAGCAATCCATAGGTTTTACGATACTTACTAGTCAGTTACATTCTTAGGCGTTTAATATGCGGTGTTGAGTCCATTTCGTTGAGCAAGGAGTAGCTCTTGTCTATTCCATATTTGGCTTAAGGAATTTTATCTGTGCTCATTTCAATCTCTGGTTTTATGCAGCACCCCAACTCACCTTTCCCCTTAAGCAAGCATAAGTTGGTTTTCTAAATTTGAGACCCTGTTCTGTTCTGTAATTCAGTTCCTGTGTAGCCAAGTTTATATTCCATGTATTACTGATATCTTATGATGTTTATTTTTCTGTGTGACTTATTTCAGTTAGAATCATCATACCTGAATCCACTCATTGTGCGGCTAAGGGCCTGATGACACAGATTTCATTGCTGTGTGATATTGCTTTGTAAGTAAATACCACAACTTCTTTATCCATTTTTCACTTTCTGCGATGTTGAACTTGTACTGTAAACGAGGTTCTTGTAAACAGAGGCGTCCCAAACTTTGGGTTGGCTGTGTCTTTTTGATTTTAATTTCCCTAAGCTATAGGACCATAAGTGGCAGTGCCCTAGGCTCTGTTGCTTTGTTTTTTAGATGTTTCAGGAAACACCATACACTTCTCCCGAGTGTCTGTTGGCAATTTACATCCCGCCCATCAGCATAACAGGGCTCCCAGTTCTCCATGGCCTGTCCTGCCTTTCTGGATTTTACACTTTTTTCAGATGGCCCTTTTGACCGGGGGGAAGTGAGACTTCATTGTAGTGCAGATTTCCTTTGCAAGCTTGCTTGGTTGGCCAAAAAGGGCGTATGCGTTTTTTCCTGAATATATTCAGGTAAAAACGCATACGCCCTTTTTGGCGAAGTGCATCATTGTGGACGTTCTGCCTCTTTTCCTATGCTTTCAATGCAATTCCTGTCTACCTCCTGAAATCGGTTTCCTGCAATTCTGCCCCGCTTTCAAGTCCTCTTGGCAACCTTACTTCAGTCTATTTTTGGACGATAGCTGTCATTTATAACTCTGCAGGTTTGTGAATTACAGTGCCCCTGAGCTCCTTTCTTCAACTCACTTTCTTTTGTGCTGGCCGCAACACCGCAGAATGGCTTCAGGCCCTAATCTGGTTCCGGCACGGCACGCTGAGCCTTTGGTTAATTCCTCTTCCTGGTGGGAAATGAGAGTTAAATTTGCCCGTCCAGACACCTCCAGCTAGCCTCTCATTGGTTCTCGCTATTCCTGTTCATCTTCCGCAGAAATTGCAAACTGGGCCAAACAGGAGGTTAAAGGGACTGACTCTCCAAGTCGGGAGAGTGTTAGTAAAGCGTCTGGAATCTTGCACCCGAGTACCAGGGTACGAAAACTGAGACATATTTGAACACGTCTCCCGATCACATGGTTGATCATACTCTAGGTTCCACATGCATGTTTTAGCTGAAGGAAGAATACCTTAAACTTGGGTAGTTGAAACCCGTGGAATGGGTACCATGCAATATGACTTCAAAGGGTCTTCATTTGCTCACCGAACCTCTCCAATCCTATCACTGCTGCGTTTATGCCCCTGTACACATGCTTGGTTCTCTTTCGGAGACATAGCAATCCATAGGTTTTAAGACACTTACTAGTCAGGTACATTCTTAGGCGTGTAATATGGGGTGTTGAGTCCATTTCGTTGAGCAAGGAGTAGCTCTTGTCTATTCCATATTTGGCTTAAGGACCTTTATCTGTGCTCATTTCAATCTCTGGTTTTATGCAGCACCCCACCTCACCTTTACCCTTAAGCAAGAATAAGATTGTTTTCTAAATTTGCGACCCTGTTCTGTTCTGTAATTCAGTTCCTGTGTAGCCAAGTTTACATTCCATGTATTACTGATATCTTATGATGTTTCTTTTTCTGTGTGACTTATTTCAGTTAGAATCATCATACCTGAATCCACTCATTGTGCTGCTAAGGGCCTGATGACACAGATTTCATTGCTGAGTGATATTGCTTTGTAAGTAAATACCACAACTTCTTTATCCATTTTTCACTTTCTGCGATGTTGAACTTGTACTGTAAATGAGGTTCTTGTAAACAGAGCCGTTCCAAACTTTGGGGTGGCTGTGTCTTTTTGATTTTAATTTCCCTAAGCTATAGGACCATAAGTGGAAGTGCCCTAGGTTCTGTTGCTTTGTTTTTTAGATGTTTCAGGAAACACCATACACTTCTCCCGAGTGGTTGTTGGCAATTTACATCCCGCCCATCAGCATAACAAGGCTCCCAGTTCTCCATGGCCTGTCCTGCCTTTCTGGATTTTACACTTTTTTCAGATGGCCCTTTTGACCGGGGGGAAGTGAGACTTCATTGTAGTGCAGATTTCCTTTGCAAGCTTGCTTGGTTGGCCAAAAAGGGCGTATGCGTTTTTTCCTGAATATATTCAGGAAAAAACGCATACGCCCTTTTTGGCCAAGTGCATCATTGTGGACGTTCTGCCTCTTTTCCTATGCTTTCAATGCAATTCCAGTCTACCTCCTGAAATCGGTTTCCTGCAATTCTGCCCCGCTTTCAAGTCCTCTTGGCAGCCTTACTTCAGTCTATTTTTGGACGATAGCTGTCATTTATAACTCTGCAGGTTTGTGAATTACAGTGCCCCTGAGCTCCTTTCTTCAACTCGCTTTCTTTTGAGCTGGCCGCAACACCGCAGGATGGATTCAGGTCCTAATCTGGTTCCGGTACGGCACGCTGAGCCTTTGGTTATTTCCTCTTCCTGTTGCGAAATAAGAGTTAAATTTGCCCGTCCAGACACCTCCAGCTAGCCTCTCATTGGTTCTCGCTATTCCTGTTCATCTTCCGCAGAAATTGCAAACTGGGCCAAACAGGAGGTTAAAGGCGCTGACTCTCCAAGTGGGGAGACTGTTAGTAAAGCGTCTGGAATGTTGCACCCGAGTACCAGGGGAGGAAAACTGAGACATATTTGAACACGTCTCCCGTTCACATGGTTGATCATACTTGGCTTCCACATGCATGTTTTAGTTGAAGGAAGAATACCTTAAACCTGGAGAGTTGAGACCCGTGTAATGGGTACCATGCAATATGACTTCAAAGGGTCTTCATTTGCTCACCGAACCTCTCCAATCCTATCACTGCTGCGTTTATGCCCCTGTACACATGCTTGATTCTCTTTTGGAGACATAGCAATCCATAGGTTTTACGATACTTACTAGTCAGGTACATTCTTAGGCGTTTAATATGCGGTGTTGAGTCCATTTCGTTGAGCAAGGAGTAGCTCTTGTCTATTCCATATTTGACTTAAGGAACTTTATCTGTGCTCATTTCAATCTCTGGTTTTATGCAGCACCCCACCTCGCCTTTACCCTTAAGCAAGCATAAGTTGGTTTTCTAAATTTGAGACCCTGTTCTGTTCTGTAATTCAGTTCCTGTGTAGCCAAGTTTACATTCCGTGTATTACTGATATCTTATGATGTTTCTTTTTCTGTGTGACTTATTTCAGTTAGAATCATCATACCTGAATCCACTCATTGTTCTGCTAAGGGCCTGATGACATAGATTTCATTGCTGAGTGATATTGCTTTGTAAGTAAATACCACAACTTCTTTATCCATTTTTCACTTTCTGCGATGTTGAACTTGTACTGTAAACGAGGTTCTTGTAAACAGAGGCGTCCCAAACTTTGGGGTGGCTGTGTCTTTTTGATTTTAATTTCCCTAAGCTATAGGACCATAAGTGGAAGTGCCCTAGGCTCTGTTGCTTTGTTTTTTAGATGTTTCAGGAAACACCATACACTTCTCCCGAGTGTCTGTTGGCAATTTACATCCCGCCCATCAGCATAACAAGGCTCCCAGTTCTCCATGGCCTGTCCTGCCTTTCTGGATTTTACACTTTTTTCAGATGGCCCTTTTGACCGGGGGGAAGTGAGACTTCATTGTAGTGCAGATTTCCTTTGTAAGCTTGCTTGGTTGGCCAAAAAGGGCGTATGCGTTTTTTCCTGAATATATTCAGGAAAAAACGCATACGCCCTTTTTGGCCAAGTGCATCATTGTGGACGTTCTGCCTCTTTTCCTATGCTTTCAATGCAATTCCAGTCTACCTCCTGAAATCGGTTTCCTGCAATTCTGCCCCGCTTTCAAGTCCTCTTGGCAGCCTTACTTCAGTCTATTTTTGGACGATAGCTGTCATTTATAACTCTGCAGGTTTGTGAATTACAGTGCCCCTGAGCTCCTTTCTTCAACTCGCTTTCTTGTGACCTGGCCGAAACACCGCAGGATGGCTTCAGGCCCTAATCTGGTTCTGGCACGGCACGCTGAGCCTTTGTTTATTTCCTCCTCCTGGTGGGAAATGAGAGTTAAATTTGCCCGTCCAGACACCTCCAGCTAGCCTCTCATTGGTTCTCGCTATTCCTGTTCATCTTCCACAGAAATTGCAAACTGGGCCAAACAGGAGGTTAAAGGCGCTGACTCTCCAAGTGGGGAGAGTGTTAGTAAAGTGTCTGGAATGTTGCACCCGAGTACCAGGGGAGGAAAACTGAGACATATTTGAACACGTCTCCCGATCAAATGGTTGATCATACTCTGGGTTCCACATGCATGTTTTCGCTGAAGGAAGAATACCTAAAACCTGGGTAGTTGAAACCCGTGGAATGGGTACCATGCAATATGACTTCAAAGGGTCTTCATTTGCTCACCAAACCTCTCCAATCCTATCACTGCTGCGTTTATGCCCCTGTACACATGCTTGATTCTCTTTCGGAGACATAGCAATCTATAGGTTTTAAGATACTTACTAGTCAGGTACATTCTTAGGCGTTTAATATGCGGTGTTGAGTCCATTTCGTTGAGCAAGGAGTAGCTCTTGTCTATTCCATATTTGGCTTAAGGAACTTTATCTGTGCTCATTTCAATCTCTGGTTTTATGCAGCACCCCAACTCACCTTTACCCTTAAGCAAGCATAAGTTGGTTTTCTAAATTTGAGACCCTGTTCTGTTCTGTAATTCAGTTCCTGTGTAGCCAAGTTTACATTCCGTGTATTACTGATATCTTATGATGTTTCTTTTTCTGTGTGACTTATTTCAGTTAGAATCATCATACCTGAATCCACTCATTGTGCTGCTAAGGGCCTGATGACACAGATTTCATTGCTGAGTGATATTGCTTTGTAAGTAAATACCACAACTTCTTTATCCATTTTTCACTTTCTGCGATGTTGAACTTGTACTGTAAACGAGGTTCTTGTAAACAGAGCCGTTCCAAACTTTGGGGTGGCTGTGTCTTTTTGATTTTAATTTCCCTAAGCTATAGGACCATAAGTGGAAGTGCCCTAGGTTCTGTTGCTTTGTTTTTTAGATGTTTCAGGAAACACCATACACTTCTCCCGAGTGGTTGTTGGCAATTTACATCCCGCCCATCAGCATAACAAGGCTCCCAGTTCTCCATGGCCTGTCCTGCCTTTCTGGATTTTACACTTTTTTCAGATGGCCCTTTTGACCGGGGGGAAGTGAGACTTCATTGTAGTGCAGATTTCCTTTGCAAGCTTGCTTGGTTGGCCAAAAAGGGCGTATGCGTTTTTTCCTGAATATATTCAGGAAAAAACGCATACGCCCTTTTTGGCCAAGTGCATCATTGTGGACATTCTGCCTCTTTTCCTATGCTTTCAATGCAATTCCAGTCTACCTCCTGGAATCGGTTTCCTGCAATTCTGCCCCGCTTTCAAGTCCTCTTGGCAGCCTTACTTCAGTCTATTTTTGGACGATAGCTGTCATTTATAACTCTGCAGGTTTGTGAATTACAGTGCCCCTGAGCTCCTTTCTTCAACTCGCTTTCTTTTGAGCTGGCCGCAACACCGCAGGATGGCTTCAGGTCCTAATCTGGTTCCGGTACGGCACGCTGAGCCTTTGGTTATTTCCTCTTCCTGTTGGGAAATAAGAGTTAAATTTGCCCGTCCAGACACCTCCAGCTAGCCTCTCATTGGTTCTCGCTATTCCTGTTCATCTTCCGCAGAAATTGCAAACTAAGCCAAACAGGAGGTTAAAGGCGCTGACTCTCCAAGTGGGGAGACTGTTAGTAAAGCGTCTGGAATGTTGCACCCGAGTACCAGGGGAGGAAAACTGAGACATATTTGAACACGTCTCCTGATCACATGGTTGATCATACTCTGGGTTCCACATTCATGTTTTAGCTGAAGGAAGAATACCTAAAACCTGGGTAGTTGAAACCCGTGGAATGGGTACCATGCAATATGACTTCAAAGGGTCTTCATTTGCTCACCGAACCTCTCCAATCCTATCACTGCTGCGTTTATGCCCCTGTACACATGCTTGATTCTCTTTCGGAGAGATAGCAATCCATAGGTTTTAAGATACTTACTAGTCAGGTACATTCTTAGGCGTTTAATATGCGGTGTTGAGTCCATTTCGTTGAGCAAGGAGTAGCTCTTGTCTATTCCATATTTGGCTTAAGGAACTTTATCTGTGCTCATTTCAATCTCTGGTTTTATGCAGCAACCCAACTCACCTTTCCCCTTTAGCAAGCATAAGTTGGTTTTCTAAATTTGAGAACCTGTTCTGTTTTGGAATTCAGTTCCTGTGTAGCCAAGTTTACATTCCGTGTATTAGTGATATCTTATGATGTTTCTTTTTCTGTGTGACTTATTTCAGTTAGAATCATCGTACCTGAATCTACTCATTATGCTGCTACGGGCCTGATGACATAGATTTCATTGCTGAGTGATACTGCATTGTACGTAAGTACCACAAGTTCTTTATCCAGTTTTCACTTTCTGCGATGTTGAACTTGTACTGTAAACGAGGTTCTTGTAAACAGAGCCGTTCCAAACTTTGGGGTGGCTGTGTCTTTTTGATTTTAATTTCCCTAAGCTATAGGACCATAAGTGGAAGTGCCCTAGGCTCTGTTGCTTTGTTTTTTAGATGTTTCAGGAGACACCATACAGTTCTCCCGAGTGTCTGTTGGCAATTTACATCCCGCCCATCAGCATAACAAGGCTCCCAGTTCTCAATGGCCTGTTGCCTTTCTGGATTTTACACTTTTTTCAGATGGCCCTTTTGACCGGGGGGAAGTGAGACTTCATTATAGTGCAGATTTCCTTTGCAAGCTTGCTTGGTTGGCCAAAAAGGGCGTATGGGTTTTTTCCTGATTATATTCAGGAAAAAACGCATACGCCCTTTTTGGCCAAGTGCATCATTGTGGACGTTCTGCCTCTTTTCCTATGCTTTCAATGCAATTCCAGTCTACCTCCTGAAATCGGTTTCCTGCAATTCTGCCCCGCTTTCAAGTCCTCTTGGCAGCCTTACTTCAGTCTATTTTTGGACGATAGCTGTCATTTATAACTCTGCAGGTTTGTGAATTACAGTGCCCCTGAGCTCCTTTCTTCAACTCGCTTTCTTGTGACCTGGCCGCAACACCGCAGGATGGCTTCAGGCCCTAATCTGGTTCCGGCACGGCATGCTGAGCCTTTGGTTAATTCCTCTTCCTGGTGGGAAATGAGAGCTAAATTTGCCCATCCAGACACCTCCAGCTAGCCTCTCATTGGTTCTCGCTATTCCTGTTCATCTTCCGCAGAAATTGCAAACTGGGCCAAACAGGAGGTTAAAGGGACTGACTCTCCAAGTGGGGAGAGTGTTAGTAAAGCGTCTGGAATGTTGCACCCGAGTACCAGGGGAGGAAAACTGAGACATATTTGAACACGTCTCCCGATCACATGGTTGATCACACTCTAGGTTCCACATGCATGTTTTAGCTGAAGGAAGAATACCTTAAACCTGGGTAGTTGAAACCTGTGGAATGGGTACCATGCAATATGACTTCAAAGGGTCTTCATTTGCTCACCGAACCTCTCCAATCCTAGCACTGCTGCGTTTATGCCCCTGTACACATGCTTGATTCTCTTTCGGAGACATAGCAATCCATAGGTTTTAAGATACTTACTAGTCAGGTACATTCTTAGGCGTTTAATATGGGGTGTTGAGTCCATTTCGTTGAGCAAGGAGTAGCTCTTGTCTATTCCATATTTGGCTTAAGGAACTTTATCTGTGCTCATTTCAATCTCTGGTTTTATGCAGCACCCCAACTCACCTTTACCCTTAAGCAAGCATAAGTTGGTTTTCTAAATTGGAGAACCTGTTCTGTTCTGTAATTCAGTTCCTGTGTAGCCAAGTTTACATTCCGTGTATTACTGATATCTTATGATGTTTCTTTTTCTGTGTGACTTATTTCAGTTAGAATCATCATACCTGAATCCACTCATTGTTCTGCTAAGGGCCTGATGACATAGATTTCATTGCTGAGTGATATTGCTTTGTAAGTAAATACCACAACTTCTTTATCCATTTTTCACTTTCTGCGATGTTGAACTTGTACTGTAAACGAGGTTCTTGTAAACAGAGGCGTCCCAAACTTTGGGGTGGCTGTGTCTTTTTGATTTTAATTTCCCTAAGCTATAGGACCATAAGTGGCAGTGCCCTAGGCTCTGTTGCTTTGTGTTTTAGATGTTTCAGGAAACACCATACACTTCTCCCCAGTGTCTGTTGGCAATTTACATCCCGCCCTTCAGCATAACAAGGCTCCCAGTTCTCCATGGCCTGTCCTGCCTTTCTGGATTTTACACTTTTTTCAGATGGCCCTTTTGACCAGGGGGAAGTGAGACTTCATTGTAGTGCAGATTTCCTTTGCAAGCTTGCTTGGTTGGCCAAAAAGGGCGTATGCGTTTTTTCCTGAATATATTCAGGAAAAAACGCATACGCCCTTTTTGGCCAAGTGCATCATTGTGGACGTTCTGCCTCTTTTCCTATGCTTTCAATGCAATTTCAGTCTACCTCCTGAAATCGGTTTCCTGCAATTCTGCCCCGCTTTCAAGTCCTCTTGGCAGCCTTACTTCAGTCTATTTTTGGACAATAGCTGTCATTTATAACTCTGCAGGTTTGTGAATTAAAGTGCCCCTGAGCTCCTTTCTTCAACTCGCTTTCTTGTGAGGTGGCCGCAACACCGCAGGATGGCTTCAGGCCCTAATCTGGTTCCGGCCCGGCATGCTGAGCCTTTGGTTAATTCCTCTTCCTGGTGGGAAATGAGAGTTAAATTTGCCCGTTCAGACACCTCCAGCTAGCCTCCCATTGTTTCTCGCTATTCCTGTTCATCTTGCGCAGAAATTGCAAACTGGGCCAAACAGGAGGTTAAAGGCACTGACTCTCCAAGTCGGGAGTGTTAGTAAAGCGTCTGGAATGTTGCACCCGAGTACCAGGGGAGGAAAACTGAGACATATTTGAAAACGTCTCCCGTTCACACGGTTGATCATACTCTGGGTTCCACATGCATGTTTTAGCTGAAGGAAGAATACCTTAAACCTGGAGAGTTGAGACCCATGGAATGGGTACCATGCAATATGACTTCAAAGGGTCTTCATTTGCTCACCGAACCTCTCCAATCCTATCACTGCTGCGTTTATGCCCCTGTACACACGCTTGATTCTCTTTTGGAGACATAGCAATCCATAGGTTTTAAGATACTTACTAGTCAGGTACATTCTTAGGCGTTTAATATGGGGTGTTGAGTCCATTTCGTTGAGCAAGGAGTAGCTCTTGTCTATTCCATATTTGGCTTAAGGAACTTTATCTGTGCTCATTTCAATCTCTGGTTTTATGCAGCACCCCAACTCACCTTTACCCTTAAGCAAGCATAAGTTGGTTTTCTAAACTTGAGACACTGTTCTGTTTTGTAATTCAGTTCATGTGTAGCCAAGTCGACATTCTGTGTATTAATGATACCTTATGATGTTTCTTTTCTGCGTGACTTATTTCAGTTCGAATCATCATACCTGAATCCACTCATTATGCTGCTACGGGCCTGATGACATAGATTTCATTGCTGAGTGATATTGCATTGTACGTAAGTACCACAAGTTCTTTATCCATTTTTCACTTTCTGCGATATTGAACTTGTACCGTAAACGAGGTTCTTGTAAACAGAGCTGTCCCAAACTTTGGGGTGGCTGTGTCTTTTTGATTTTAATTTCCCTAAGCTATAGGACCATAAGTGGAAGTGCCCTAGGCTCTGTTGCTTTGTTTTTTAGATGTTTCAGGAAACACCATACACTTCTCCAGAGTGGCTGTTGGCAATTTACATCCCGCCCATCAGCATAAGAAGGCTCCTAGTTCTCCATGGCCTGTCGTGCCTTTCTGGATTTTACACTTTTTTCAGATGGCCCTTTTGACCGGGGGGAAGTGAGACTTCATTGTAGTGCAGATTTCCTTTGCAAGCTTGCTTGGTTGGCCAAAAAGTGCGTATGCGTTTTTTCCTGAATATATTCAGGAAAAAACGCATACGCCCTTTTTGGCCAAGTGCATCATTGTCGAGTTTCTGACTCTCTTCATATGCTTTCAATGCAATTCCTGTCTACCTCCTGAAATCGGTTTCCTGCAATTCTGCCTTGCTTTCAATGCCTCTTCATAGCCTTACCTCAATATATTTTTTAAAAATAGTTGGCCTTTATAACTCTGCAGGTTTTTGAATTGCAGTAGCCCTTAGCTCCATTTTTTAGCTCTTATTTTTGTGGTCTTGCCCCATAACCACAGGATTCCTTGAAGCCCTATTTTTCTTCTGGGGCACCTTGCTGTGCCTTTGGTTAATTCTTCTTACTGATGTGATATTAGAGTGACATGTGCCCATTGAAACCGCTACAGCT
Source organism: Stenella coeruleoalba (assembly GCF_951394435.1). NCBI lineage: Eukaryota > Metazoa > Chordata > Mammalia > Artiodactyla > Delphinidae > Stenella > Stenella coeruleoalba. The sequence goes on from NW_027645872.1 coordinate 176,763, forward strand.
AGTTTCTCACTGGTTCCCCCTATTCCCATTCATCCTCTGCACTAACTGCAGACTGTGCGATACCAGAACTTAAAGGCATTGACTCCATGTGGGGATGTTGTTAGTAAAGCGGCTGGAATGTCGATCCGGAGCCCCAGGAGAGGAAAAATGAGGTGCGTTTTAGAAACCTTTCCCGATCATATGGTATACCAGTCGCTGGGTTTCCCAAGCATGGTTTAGCTGTAGGAAGATTCCCTTCAACCTGGAGTGTTGGGACCCTTGGACTGAGTAGCATGAAGTATTGCATTAAACTTTCGGCAGTTGCTCACCAAAGCTCACCAATCCTGTCAGCCCCAAGTGTCCAGCCTTATGTCTTATCCAGCTGTGGGTTTATATGTGGTCAATCCAGGTTGCATCACAGCCCCTGAGCGAATTTTGTAAGAATTTTTCTCTCTTTCATTGTTTCAGCGTTTTGTTTTTAAAATTTATTTCTATAATGGGGTTTAGCTCCTTTTCACTGCTGTGTTTGTGCCGCTCTGCACACACTTGATTCCCTTATGGAGATATATCAATACATGGGTTTTAAGATTCTTATTCCTCAGATATATTTCTCTGCGGTGTATAGGGTGTGTTGAGGCCTGTTCATTGAGCAAGGTGTAGATCTTGTCTAATACCTATTTGGTTTATTGAACGGTATCTGTGCTAATTTCAAACTCTGGTTTTATGCATCACCCCACCTCTCCTTTCCCCTTAAGCTGACATAAGTGTGTTTTCTAAATGTGAGACACTGTTCTGTTCTGTAATTCATTTCTTGTGCAGCCATATTTACCCTCCCTCTATAAGTGATATCTTATGATATGTTTCTTTTTCTGTTTGACTTATTTCAAGTAGTATTATCGGACCTAAATCCACTCTTTATCCTTCTACTAGCCTTATTACATTGATTTCATGGTGAAGAGATATTCCATTGTACATAAGTACCACATCTTCTTTATCCATTGTTCTCTTTCCTGGGATATTTAAGGTGTACTGAAGTTGAGGTTCTTGTAAACAGAGTAGCCCTAAACTGTGGTGTGCTTGTGTCTTGTTGATTTTTAGACTTCCCTAGATATACTCCCATGATTGGAAGTGTCCTATGCTCTGTAGCTCTGTTTTTTAGATGATTTAGGAACCACCATACACTTCTCCAGAGTGGCTCTCGGCAGTTCACACACTGCCCATCAGCGTATAAAGGCTCCCTGTTCTCCATGGCCTGTCCTGCATTTCTGGTTTTTACAATTTTTTAGGATGGCCCTTTTGACCGGTGGGAAGTGAGACTTCTTTGTTGTGCACATTTGCATTGCTTGCTTGCTTCGTTGCCCATAAAGTGCGTATGCGTTTTTTCCTGGATATAATCAGGAAAAAACGCATACGCCCTTTTGGGCCAACTGCATCATTGTCGAAATTCTGCCGCTTTTCATGTGCGTTAAAGACGAGTCCAATCTATCTCTTGAAATCTGTTTCTTGCAATTCTGTCTTGCATTCAGATCCTCTTCTTTGCCTTACCTCAACATATTTTTGGACGTTAGTTTTCATTTATAACTCTGCAGGTTTGTGAATTGCAGTGACCCTGAGCTCCATTGTTTAAGTTGCTCTTTTGTGAGCTGGCCTCAAACCCGCAGGATTGCTTCAGGCCCTATTTTGGCTCCGGCGAGGCAGGCTGAGCCTTTCTTTAATTCTTATTCTTAATGGGAAATTAGAGTGATATGTGCCCGTCCAAACCCCTACAACTCTTCTCTCATTGGTTCCCCCTCTTCCCGTTCATCCTCCTCACAATTTGCAAAATGTGTGAAACAGAAGTTTAAATGTGCTGATTCTCCAAGTGGGGAGATTCTAAGTAGCGTGGCTGGAATGGTGAACAGGAGCACCAGGAGAGGATAAATGAGGTGCATTTTAGACACATCTCCCGATCACATGGTGTACAGTCCTCTGGGATTTCCATGCATGTTTTAGCTGTAGGAAGATCCCTTGAACCTGCAGATTTGGGACCCATTGAATGGGTACCAGGTAGTATTACTTTAAAGGGTGTGCATTTCCTCACCCAACCTCACATTTCTCTTAGCGCAAACAGTTTCCAGCCTTATGTCTCATCCTGCTGTGGGTCTAGATGTGTTCAATCCATGTTGCATCACCGTCCCTGAGGAAAAGTTGTAAGAGGTTTTCTCTGTCTCTCTGTCGTTTATTTTTTTCAATTTATTACTATATTGGTTACAGCTGATTTTCAAAGCTCTGTTTCTTGCTGCTGTACATCCACTTGATTCACGTACAGAGAGACATCAATAAATTCTTTTTCAGATTCTTACCAGTCGTATATATTCTTTTCCGGTGACTTGAGTGTGCTGAGTGCAGTTCTTTTAGCTACCGTGTAGGCCTTGTTGATTATCAGTTTGGTATTTGGAATGGTATCTTTGCTAATTTCAACCTCCTGGATGATGCCTCACCCCTCCCCACCTTTCCCGTTTAGCAGCCTTATGCGTGTTTTCTACATATTTGACTATGTTTTTGTTTTGTAATTTATTTCATGTGTAGCCATTTTGGATTCCACCTTTAAGTGATATCTTATGATATGTGTCTTTTTCTTTTTGAATTCTGTCACTTAGAATGATCATACGTAACTCCTCCGGAGTCGTTACAACTGGCCATATTTCATTGATTTCCAGGCTGAATAATATTCCACTCTACCTAAGTACCACATCTCTATCCATTTTTTCCCTCCAGAGACATTTAAGTTATATCCTAGTCGAGGATCTTTTAAACAGAGAGGGGGTAAACATTGGGGTGCCTGTGTCCTCTCGATTTTTGTTTTTCCCAAGATATACGCCCATGAGTGCAAGTGCCCTATGCTCTGTAGCTCATTTTTTAGATGCTTTAGTAAACACAATACACTTCTCCAGAATGGCCGTTGGCAATATACATTTCCACTATAAGTCTCACAGGGCTCCCTCTTCTCGTTGCCCTGTCCTGCATTTCTGTTGTTTACGCTTTATGAGGATGGCTCTTCTGACTGATGCGAAGTGATATCTTTTGTAGTATTGACTTCCAGTGCCCACCTGTTTGGTTGGCTAAAAAAGTGTATGCCCTTTTCTTGAATATATACAGAAAAGAACGCATACACCCTTTTTGGCCAACTGCAATGTTGGCAATGTTCAGCTCCTTTTCTTGTGCTTAATGGCGAGTCCTTTCTACCTCCTCAAATCCCTTTCCTGCCATTCTCCCTTGCTTACAAGTCCTTTTCTCTGACTTTCCTCAAGACATTTTTCAGTGATGGATATTTTCAACTCTGCAGTTTTGTGAATTTTACTGCCCCTGAGTTCCATTGTTCAACTCGTGTTTATGGGAACTGGCCACAAAGCAGCGGGATTTCCTCAAGCCCTATACTGTTTCCATGGGCAACCCTAGCCTTTGGTCAATTCGTCTTCCTGATTGGAAATTAGAGTGACATGTGCCTGTCTGAACACCTAGGACTTGTCTCTCATTGTTCCTCATCCTTCCGCTTCATCCTCTGGACAAATTCCAAACTGTACGCAACAGGATGTTGACAGTGCTGACATCTCCAAGTGGGGAGACTGTTAGTAAAGACGCTGGAGGGGTGAACCCGAGCACCAGGAGATGAGGAGATGAGATGCCTTTTCCAAACTCTTCCCGATCAGACGGTATACCATCCTCTGGGTGTGACAGACATGTTTTAGCAGTAGGAAGAGTCCCATTCATGTAAGGAGAACACCAGGGCTTTTTCAAAATCAGTGTCTCCCCGAAACCCAAACTGGGGAAGTTTTTAAGCTACGGCTACACATATGTTCATTAAGGGCCTTGGGAAGTAGGCAGAGTCCAAACTTTAGATGATTGAAGTCTTCAGGGTCAGAAGCACTCACCACCAGCTTCCCTTAGGCTACACTTTAACTGTCATTGATAGATGATGTCAATAAAAATATCTATTCTTTTTCAGATTATTTCCCCTTATAGGTTATTGCAAAATGTTGAGTGTAGTTCCCTGTGCTATACAGTAGTTCCTTGTTGATGATCTATTTTATACATAGCAGTGTGTATGTGTTCATTCCAAACTGTTAATTTATCCCTCCTCCCACCTTTCCCCTTTGGTAATAATAAATTATAAGATTTTATACTTCTCAGAAATGGGGGAGCTGAAAGAGAGGTATCATTTTCAATGGAAAAGCATTTAAAACAAGATTGAAGGTTTAACCAAGATTATTAGCTGTACATCCTTGGAAAGAAATCACTTCGTTTCTCTAATATTGACCTGACAAATAAGACAAACCTTTTCACTGAACTTGCTTATAAAAAGTGATGGAAATATCAAATGGAAGTGTTAAAAACATCTTATTTTACCCGAGCCTTATACACTGTTCTATGTTAACTACAGTTTGGCTCACACATCTGTTCATTGAGGTTACAATAGTCTCAATTTCTGTTACTGATCCTCCAGAGTGGACCCCAACAAGTGTCCCCCTGCCCAGTGTCATTGGGGCCAACAGATCGAGACTGAGTTTGGTTCACAAGCAAAGGAAACTTTATATTTTGATCAGAGAATGGAGAGGTGAGAGCATGCACTACCCCGTGGGCTGTGGGCTGGGCTGCTGTGTAGAGATCCTGTCAGAGTCAGTGGGAGGGAGGGAGGCGGCGGAGCTCTCGAGGGCCGGGTTGGCTGTAGCTCAGGCTCTATATCGTGGAGTCTGCACTGGGCCCCAGGAGCTGAGGTGTCGACCCAGCCATTCTGCACTAGGAAATCTGGTCTGAAGTGCCGGGTGTGGAACCTCTGCATGCGGGACCCTAGGAGCACGTGAAATTAGACAAAGCACAAAGGATAAAAAAGGTTAGACTTGACTTTATTGCCCAGATTCTATTTTTATCTCCCAGGGATTTTTAATGGGCTTTGCTGGGGACAAACCCCTCCTCTGCCTTTTGTCCCGTTCCTCATTCTTGGAGTGCTGAGGGTGCAGACCCTTCTTCTGTAACTGCTGAGTGCTGAGTTGGGAGCCCTCATACCCTGGGGCGAGGGTCAGAGCTTCTCCCCAGCAGCCTCCCGGTGACGTTGATTGTCCCCAGGACCCCTGCCTCCCTGCTCGTCCACCTGAGCACCAGCATTGGAAGTGTTATAGATTCTAATGACCTTTAAGGGTCCAGGAAAGAGATGTGCAGAGACGCTGTGGGGGCCGGTTTCACCCCGCCCCACATTTGTTCGGCCACCTTAGGCTGACCGTCTCTGCCAGCCTAGATGCTCTGACCAGTAGTCTGCGCTTTCTTCAGTTAGGCCCCTGAATTAACGTACAAACAGCACCAGGTGTCAGAGCCCTGCCCGCTCAACTCCCAGACAGTCCAGGGTCAGTGGTGACCAAGGACCATGATGGCTACTGAGTCAACAGCCTTTTGAAGTAAACAGGAGTCCAGCCGGTCTTATTGGCCACCATCATCACGGTGTCTGTAGGCTTTTCTATGGTGACAGTGTGGTATACTGTTCCCCCGCCAAGATTATTAGCTCCCCTCTGGGTGCAGTAAGTCCTGCAAGCAGTAGTCTACTCTTTTGGGACACACTCTTGTTGTTTTATGAGAGAAACTCCAGGTCAAGTGATGTTCACACGAGTCGTCATGGTGCCCTGTTGCCCCCGGTTATCTCTCTGGATGTTGGAGTTGGAGGGCCTCCTCACTCGAGGTCGGTGTGCCCACGGAGCGAACCCTGCAACTTCAGGGCATGGTTGGTGGTTAGGATCACCACGTGGGGTCCTTTTCCCTTAGGAGGGAGGTGGCCTTTTGGGCTGCTGATTTCCAGGTTTTTAGATACCGCCAGTATCTTGGCCAGATGTGGCAGTGGGCCAAGCCCCTTAGTGACTGTAGTTTATCCTACCTGGATGGCATTCTTGCATTGTTCCATTTCAAGTGGTCCCAGTTTTTGCACTAATTCTCCAATGGCGATTCACCTTTCACCGGGAATGTAAAGGTCAAAGGGTTTAGCTAAATTAGGGAGTTCCATGGCAAGGGTCTGAATTGACTGCTCTTTCCATTCTTGAAAGGCCACTTCTGGATTCTATTCAAAAGGATCATCATCTTTTCCTTTCAGTGTTTCATATAGAGGCCCAGCTAGTAGACTGTAGTTAGGGATCCAGAAGCAGCAAACCCTGGCCTCCCCAGGAACCCCTAAGCTGTCTTCTAGTTTTAGAAAGGGGTAAGGCTGAAAATGGTTTCTTCCCTTTCCTGGGATGGGCTTCTCTGACCTTCTGTGAGAATGAAGCCCAGGCAGGTCACCGCAGTCTGTGATATTTGAGCTTTTTCTTGGACAACTTCTATCCTTTATTGGCTTGGTAGTTCAGAGGCCTCCTTAGTAGGGCTGGTGATCAGAATGTCGTCTGCATATTGAAGGAGGGTTTCCTTTTCCAGAGGTAGAACTTTTAGGTCTTTAGCTAAGCTTTCCCCAAAGATGGTGTGGGAATTTTTGCACCCTTGGGGCCAGACGGCCCGGAAGTATTGTTTTAGTTGTATGTTGAGTCCTGCCACTCACAAGCCAAAATTTCTTGTGACTCTGGGACTAATGGAATACAAAAGAAGGCATCATTGAAGACTAATACAGAATACCATGTCCTGGTGGTTGGTAGAATGACCAGCAGGGTGTAGGAATTAGGAGCAACTGGAGGTATATCCTCGGTGGCTTCACTGACTGTCCTGACATCCTTTACCAGGTCCCCAGCAGCCCATGGGGCTCTCGTGGTCAGACCAATCCCAGAATATGGAGCTCACCTGGGCAGGTACCCCACCCCCACCCCAGCCCACGGGGCTCTCGTGGTCAGGCCCCTCCCAGGATACAGAGCTACCCTTGCAGGTACCGTGGCAGGGCTGGGCACACAGGAACCGTGAACATAGCCCTCATTGCAGAGCACCCCCAGCTCACCTGTCGCTCAGAGCTGACACAGAGCACCTCAGAGCAGGACTTGAACTAACAAACAGCAGCTGCGACAGGTCTGTGACCCTGGGCATCACTCCGTGAGGCCTCCCTCCACCTGGTCTTCCAGAGACTTCCACTGCACCCGGGGCACCAGGCCTCTGTCTCCAACCACCACCCACCCCTCCTCTCCCTGACTCCTGGGTTCCTCTCATTAGGAGAGGGTTTTCTTGAAGTTGTCTCCCACTCATGGGCCAGATAAAATGATTAGAAAACAAGCCAAAGCTGCAGCCCCTTGTCTATCCTGACTCTCAGGAGCCCACACCTGTTCCTTGGACCTGGCCGGTTCAGCAAGTTCCATTTTCTGCAACTGTGAGCCCCTGAGGGGTGATGATTGGCTGACCTGGGCAGCCTTACCGTGCCGGCCAGCCCTCCCCAGGTGTGCCTGGGTTGAGATCAATATAAATACCACTCCAGGCAGCAAGAGCCCCTGCAGCCGTGCCTGACGCCATTTTCTCTGCCCTGTCAGCAGTCTCGGGGCTGGGCTGGTGGGAGGGAGTGAGAGGCCACGGCTTTGTGGGTGGCCCAGTGTGAGTGGGGCTCTGCTGGACTTTCTGCAGCAGTTGCCAGGCTGCCACCTGCTAAAGAAGAGGATGTGTCACCCATACCTGCTGCTGGAATTTCTCCCTGGGCAGAGGTGAGGAAGGAAAAAAGCAGTGGGGGCAGGGACAGGACGGGTATCTCAGGCAGGGAAATGGAAATCTTCCAGAAGAGCACCCAGGGCCAGGACCATCCTGGCTGGCCTGCAGGCACCAAGTCGGCCGGCATGCTGTCACTCGTGTGGCTCTATGGCCCTTCCTCTAGGCTTTCAAGTCCTTGTATATATTCAGGTGTTTTACCTGGGACGGGTGGGAATAGTTCAGCAGCAACTGGCCTGGGGCTCAGCTCACGTTTACTCACAGATGCCTCGGCACGGTGCCCCAGCTTTGCAATGAGGACGCTTGTTGCGTGGGGGCTGCTGGCTGAATGGGAGACGATTCCCCACCACTGACCAACTTCAGAATTGTTTACAACTGGAGCAAGTGCCCTGATACGGTTTTCCTCTGTGGAACTGGTGGGTTCTGTGTTTTTTTTCTCTTTTTCGTTTTTGGTTCAAGGTAGATTTTATTCCTCTTTTTTGTATTTACAGATATAAGCATGGAAATAATTTATTCATATAAATACATGTATGTGCAGGGAATAATTGTTTTTTCTGTTTTATTTTTTAAATTTTACTTCTTTTTAATTTTGAATTTTATTTTATATTTTTATACAGCAGGTTCTTATTGGTTATCTATTTTATACATATAAATGTATACATGCCAATCCCAGTCTCTCAACTCCTCCCACCACCACCCCCCCAACAGCTTTCCCCCCTTGTTGTCCATACGTTTGTTGTCTACATCTGTTGCTCTATTTATGCCTTGCAAAATGGTTAATCTGTACAGTTTTTCTAGGTTCCACATATATGCATGAATATACAAGATTTGTTTTTCTCCTTCTGACTTACTTCACTCTGTATGACAGTCTCTAGATCCATCGACGTCTCTACAAATGACCCAATTTCATTCCTTTTCATGGCTTAGTAATATTCCATTTTATATATGTACCACAGCTTTATGCATTCGTCTGTCTGTGGGCATTTAGGTTGCTTCCATTACCTCGATATTGTAAATAGTGATGCAATGAACATTGCGGTGAATGACTCTTTTTGATTTATGGTTTTGTCTGGGTATATGTCCAGTACTGGGATTGCTGTATCATATGGTAATTCTATTGTTAGTTTCTTAAGAAATTCCATATTGTTCTCCATAATGACTGTATCCATTTATATTCCCAACAATAGTGGAAGAGGGTTCCTTTTCTCCACACCCTTTCCAGCATTTTTTGTTTGTAGATTTTCAATGATGCCTATTCTACCAGGTGTGAGGTGATACCTCATTGTTGAATCCATTTCGTTGAGCAAGGGGTAGCTCTTGTCTATTACATATTTGGCTTATGGAACGGTATCTGTGCTAATTTCAAACTCTGCTTTTATGCAGCACCCCAACTCACCTTCCCCCTTAAGCAGGCATAAGTTGGTTTTCTAAACTTGAGACCCTGTTCTGTTTTGTAATTCAGTTCATGTGTAGCCAAGTTCACATTCCGTGTATTAGTGATACCTTATGATGTTTCTTTTTCTGTGTGACTTATTTCACTTAGAATCATCGTGCCTCAATCCACTCATTATGCTGGTACGGGCCTGGTGACATAGATTTCATTGCTGAGTGGTATTCTGTTGTACAGAAGTACCGCAACTTCTTTATCCATTATTTGCTCTCTGGGATATTTAACTTGTGCCGGAGAAGAGATTCCTGTAAAAAGAGCCGTCCCAAATTTTGGGGTTGCTGTGTCTTTTTGATATTAATTTCCCTAAGCTATAGGACCATAAGTGGAAGTGCCCTAGGCTCTGTTGCTTTGTTTTTTAGATGTTTCAGGAAACACCATACACTTCTCCCAAGTGTCTGTTGGCAATTTACATCCCGCCCATCAGCATAACAAGGCTCCCAGTTCTCCATGGCCTGTCCTGCCTTTCTGGATTTTACACTTTATTCTGATGGCCCTTTTGACCGGGGGGAAGTGAGACTTCATTGTAGTGCAGATTTCCTTTGCAAGCTTGCTTGGTTGGCCAAAAAGGGCGTATGCGTTTTTTCCTGAATATATTCAGGAAAAAACGCATATGCCCTTTTGGCAAAGTGCATCATTGTGGACGTTCTGCCTCTTTTCCTACGCTTTCAATGCAATTCCAGTCTACCTCCTGAAATCGGTATCCTGCAATTCTGCCCCGCTTTCAAGTCCTCTTGGCAGCCTTACTTCAGTCTATTTTTGGACGATAGCTGTCATTTATAACTCTGCAGGTTTGTGAATTACAGAGACCCTGAGCTCATTTCTTCAACTCGCTTTCTTTTGAGCTGGCCGCAACACCGCAGGATGGCTTCAGGCCCTAATCTGGTTCCGGCACGGCACGCTGAGCCTTTGTTTGTTTCCTCTTCCTGGTGGGAAATGAGAGTTAAATTTGCCCGTCCAGACACCTCCAGCTAGTCTCTCATTGGTTCTCCCTATTCCTGTTCATCTTCCGCAGAAATTGCAAACTGGGCCAAACAGGAGGTTAAAGGCACTGACTCTCCAAGTTGGGAGAGTGTTAGTAAAGGGTCTGGAATGTTGCACCCGAGTACCAGGGGAGGAAAACTGAGACATATTTGAACACGTCTCCCGTTCACACAGTTGATCATACTCTGGGTTCCACATGCATGTTTTAGCTGAAGGAAGAATACCTTAAACCTGGAGAGTTGAGACCCGTGGAATGGGTACCATGCAATATGACTTCAAAGGGTCTTCATTTGCTCACCGAACCTCTCCAATCCTATCACTGCTGCGTTTATGCCCCTGTACACACGCTTGATTCTCTTTCGGAGACATAGCAATCCATAGGTTTTAAGATACTTACTAGTCAGGTACATTCTTAGGCGTTTAATATGGGGTGTTGAGTCCATTTCTTTGAGCAAGGAGTAGCTCTTGTCTATTCCATATTTGGCTTAAGGAACTTTATCTGTGCTCATTTCAATCTCTGGTTTTATGCAGCACCCCAACTCACCTTCCCCCTTAAGCAAGCGTAAGTTGGTTTTCTAAACTTGAGACACTGTTCTGTTTTGTAATTCAGTTTATGTGTAGCCAAGTTCACATTCTGTGTATTAGTGATACCTTATGATGTTTCTTTTCTGTGTGACTTATTTCAGTTCGAATCATCATACCTGAATCCACTCATTATGCTGCTACGGGCCTGATGACATAGATTTCATTGCTGAGTGATATTGCATTGTACGTAAGTACCACAAGTTCTTTATCCATTTTTCACTTTCTGCGATATTGAACTTGTACCGTAAACGAGGTTCTTGTAAACAGAGCCGTCCCAAACTTTGGGGTGGCTGTGTCTTTTTGATTTTAATTTCCCTAAGCTATAGGACCATAAGTGGAAGTGCCCTAGGCTCTGTTGCTTTGTTTTTTAGATGTTTCAGGAAACACCATACACTTCTCCAGAGTGGCTGTTGGCAATTTACATCCCGCCCATCAGCATAAGAAGGCTCCCAGTTCTCCATGGCCTGTCGTGCCTTTATGGATTTTACACTTTTTTCAGTTGGCCCTTTTGACCGGGTGGAAGTGAGACTTCATTGTAGTGCAGATTTCCTTTGCAAGCTTGCTTGGTTGGCCAAAAAGTGCGTATGCGTTTTTTCCTGAATATATTCAGGAAAAAACGCATACGCCCTTTTTGGCCAAGTGCATCATTTTCGAGTTTCTGACTCTCTTCATATGCTTTCAATGCAATTCCAGTCTACCTCCTGAAATCGGTTTCCTGCAATTCTGCCTTGCTTTCAATGCCTCTTCATAGCCTTACCTCAATATATTTTTTAAAAATAGTTGGCCTTTATAACTCTGCAGGTTTTTGAATTGCAGTGGCCCTTAGCTCCATTTTTTAGCTCTTATTTTTGTGGTCTTGCCCCATAACCACAGGATTCCTTGAAGCCCTATTTTTCTTCTGGGGCACCTTGCTGTGCCTTTGGTTAATTCTTCTTACTGATGTGATATTAGAGTGACATGTGCCCATTGAAACCGCTACAGCTAGTTTCTCACTGGTTCCCCCTATTCCCATTCATCCTCTGCACTAACTGCAGACTGTGCGATACCAGAACTTAAAGGCATTGACTCCATGTGGGGATGTTGTTAGTAAAGCGGCTGGAATGTCGATCCGGAGCCCCAGGAGAGGAAAAATGAGGTGCGTTTTAGAAACCTTTCCCGATCATATGGTATACCAGTCGCTGGGTTTCCCAAGCATGGTTTAGCTGTAGGAAGATTCCCTTCAACCTGGAGTGTTGGGACCCTTGGACTGAGTAGCATGAAGTATTGCATTAAACTTTCGGCAGTTGCTCACCAAAGCTCACCAATCCTGTCAGCCCCAAGTGTCCAGCCTTATGTCTTATCCAGCTGTGGGTTTATATGTGGTCAATCCAGGTTGCATCACAGCCCCTGAGCGAATTTTGTAAGAATTTTTCTCTCTTTCATTGTTTCAGCGTTTTGTTTTTAAAATTTATTTCTATAATGGGGTTTAGCTCCTTTTCACTGCTGTGTTTGTGCCGCTCTGCACACACTTGATTCCCTTATGGAGATATATCAATACATGGGTTTTAAGATTCTTATTCCTCAGATATATTTCTCTGCGGTGTATAGGGTGTGTTGAGGCCTGTTCATTGAGCAAGGTGTAGATCTTGTCTAATACCTATTTGGTTTATTGAACGGTATCTGTGCTAATTTCAAACTCTGGTTTTATGCATCACCCCACCTCTCCTTTCCCCTTAAGCTGACATAAGTGTGTTTTCTAAATGTGAGACACTGTTCTGTTCTGTAATTCATTTCTTGTGCAGCCATATTTACCCTCCCTCTATAAGTGATATCTTATGATATGTTTCTTTTTCTGTTTGACTTATTTCAAGTAGTATTATCGGACCTAAATCCACTCTTTATCCTTCTACTAGCCTTATTACATTGATTTCATGGTGAAGAGATATTCCATTGTACATAAGTACCACATCTTCTTTATCCATTGTTCTCTTTCCTGGGATATTTAAGGTGTACTGAAGTTGAGGTTCTTGTAAACAGAGTAGCCCTAAACTGTGGTGTGCTTGTGTCTTGTTGATTTTTAGACTTCCCTAGATATACTCCCATGATTGGAAGTGTCCTATGCTCTGTAGCTCTGTTTTTTAGATGATTTAGGAACCACCATACACTTCTCCAGAGTGGCTCTTGGCAGTTCACACACTGCCCATCAGCGTATAAAGGCTCCCTGTTCTCCATGGCCTGTCCTGCATTTCTGGTTTTTACAATTTTTTAGGATGGCCCTTTTGACCGGTGGGAAGTGAGACTTCTTTGTTGTGCACATTTGCATTGCTTGCTTGCTTCGTTGCCCATAAAGTGCGTATGCGTTTTTTCCTGGATATAATCAGGAAAAAACGCATACGCCCTTTTGGGCCAACTGCATCATTGTCGAAATTCTGCCGCTTTTCATGTGCGTTAAAGACGAGTCCAATCTATCTCTTGAAATCTGTTTCTTGCAATTCTGTCTTGCATTCAGATCCTCTTCTTTGCCTTACCTCAACATATTTTTGGACGTTAGTTTTCATTTATAACTCTGCAGGTTTGTGAATTGCAGTGACCCTGAGCTCCATTGTTTAAGTTGCTCTTTTGTGAGCTGGCCTCAAACCCGCAGGATTGCTTCAGGCCCTATTTTGGCTCCGGCGAGGCAGGCTGAGCCTTCCTTTAATTCTTACTCTTAATGGGAAATTAGAGTGATATGTGCCCGTCCAAACCCCTACAACTCTTCTCTCATTGGTTCCCCCTCTTCCCGTTCATCCTCCTCACAATTTGCAAAATGTGTGAAACAGAAGTTTAAATGTGCTGATTCTCCAAGTGGGGAGATTCTAAGTAGCATGGCTGGAATGGTGAACAGGAGCACCAGGAGAGGATAAATGAGGTGCATTTTAGACACATCTCCCGATCACATGGTGTACAGTCCTCTGGGTTTTCCATGCATGTTTTAGCTGTAGGAAGATCCCTTGAACCTGCAGATTTGGGACCCATTGAATGGGTACCAGGTAGTATTACTTTAAAGGGTGTGTATTTCCTCACCCAACCTCACATTTCTCTTAGCGCAAACAGTTTCCAGCCTTATGTCTCATCCTGCTGTGGGTCTAGATGTGTTCAATCCATGTTGCATCACCGTCCCTGAGGAAAAGTTGTAAGAGGTTTTCTCTGTCTCTCTGTCGTTTATTTTTTTCAATTTATTACTATATTGGTTACAGCTGATTTTCAAAGCTCTGTTTCTTGCTGCTGTACATCCACTTGATTCACGTACAGAGAGACATCAATAAATTCTTTTTCAGATTCTTACCAGTCGTATATATTCTTTTCCGGTGACTTGAGTGTGCTGAGTGCAGTTCTTTTAGCTACCGTGTAGGCCTTGTTGATTATCAGTTTGGTATTTGGAATGGTATCTTTGCTAATTTCAACCTCCTGGATGATGCCTCACCCCTCCCCACCTTTCCCGTTTAGCAGCCTTATGCGTGTTTTCTACATATTTGACTATGTTTTTGTTTTGTAATTTATTTCATGTGTAGCCATTTTGGATTCCACCTTTAAGTGATATCTTATGATATGTGTCTTTTTCTTTTTGAATTCTGTCACTTAGAATGATCATACGTAACTCCTCCGGAGTCGTTACAACTGGCCATATTTCATTGATTTCCAGGCTGAATAATATTCCACTCTACCTAAGTACCACATCTCTATCCATTTTTTCCCTCCAGAGACATTTAAGTTATATCCTAGTCGAGGATCTTTTAAACAGAGAGGGGGTAAACATTGGGGTGCCTGTGTCCTCTCGATTTTTGTTTTTCCCAAGATATACGCCCATGAGTGCAAGTGCCCTATGCTCTGTAGCTCATTTTTTAGATGCTTTAGTAAACACAATACACTTCTCCAGAATGGCCGTTGGCAATATACATTTCCACTATAAGTCTCACAGGGCTCCCTCTTCTCGTTGCCCTGTCCTGCATTTCTGTTGTTTACGCTTTATGAGGATGGCTCTTCTGACTGATGTGAAGTGATATCTTTTGTAGTATTGACTTCCAGTGCCCACCTGTTTGGTTGGCTAAAAAAGTGTATGCCCTTTTCTTGAATATATACAGAAAAGAACGCATACACCCTTTTTGGCCAACTGCAATGTTGGCAATGTTCAGCTCCTTTTCTTGTGCTTAATGGCGAGTCCTTTCTACCTCCTCAAATCCCTTTCCTGCCATTCTCCCTTGCTTACAAGTCCTTTTCTCTGACTTTCCTCAAGACATTTTTCAGTGATGGATATTTTCAACTCTGCAGTTTTGTGAATTTTACTGCCCCTGAGTTCCATTGTTCAACTCGTGTTTATGGGAACTGGCCACAAAGCAGCGGGATTTCCTCAAGCCCTATACTGTTTCCATGGGCAACCCTAGCCTTTGGTCAATTCGTCTTCCTGATTGGAAATTAGAGTGACATGTGCCTGTCTGAACACCTAGGACTTGTCTCTCATTGTTCCTCATCCTTCCGCTTCATCCTCTGGACAAATTCCAAACTGTACGCAACAGGATGTTGACAGTGCTGACATCTCCAAGTGGGGAGACTGTTAGTAAAGACGCTGGAGGGGTGAACCCGAGCACCAGGAGATGAGGAGATAAGATGCCTTTTCCAAACTCTTCCCGATCAGATGGTATACCATCCTCTGGGTGTGACAGACATGTTTTAGCAGTAGGAAGAGTCCCATTCATGTAAGGAGAACACCAGGGCTTTTTCAAAATCAGTGTCTCCCCGAAACCCAAACTGGGGAAGTTTTTAAGCTACGGCTACACATATGTTCATTAAGGGCCTTGGGAAGTAGGCAGAGTCCAAACTTTAGATGATTGAAGTCTTCAGGGTCAGAAGCACTCACCACCAGCTTCCCTTAGGCTACACTTTAACTGTCATTGATAGATGATGTCAATAAAAATATCTATTCTTTTTCAGATTCTTTCCCCTTATAGGTTATTGCAAAATGTTGAGTGTAGTTCCCTGTGCTATACAGTAGTTCCTTGTTGATGATCTATTTTATACATAGCAGTGTGTATGTGTTCATTCCAAACTGTTAATTTATCCCTCCTCCCACCTTTCCCCTTTGGTAATAATAAATTATAAGATTTTATACTTCTCAGAAATGGGGGAGCTGAAAGAGAGGTATCATTTTCAATGGAAAAGCATTTAAAACAAGATTGAAGGTTTAACCAAGATTATTAGCTGTACATCCTTGGAAAGAAATCACTTCGTTTCTCTAATATTGACCTGACAAATAAGACAAACCTTTTCACTGAACTTGCTTATAAAAAGTGATGGAAATATCAAATGGAAGTGTTAAAAACATCTTATTTTACCCGAGCCTTATACACTGTTCTATGTTAACTACAGTTTGGCTCACACATCTGTTCATTGAGGTTACAATAGTCTCAATTTCTGTTACTGATCCTCCAGAGTGGACCCCAACAAGTGTCCCCCTGCCCAGTGTCATTGGGGCCAACAGATCGAGACTGAGTTTGGTTCACAAGCAAAGGAAACTTTATATTTTGATCAGAGAATAGAGAGGTGAGAGCATGCACTACCCCGTGGGCTGTGGGCTGGGCTGCTGTGTAGAGATCCTGTCAGAGTCAGTGGGAGGGAGGGAGGCGGCGGAGCTCTCGAGGGCCGGGTTGGCTGTAGCTCAGGCTCTATATCGTGGAGTCTGCACTGGGCCCCAGGAGCTGAGGTGTCGACCCAGCCATTCTGCACTAGGAAATCTGGTCTGAAGTGCCGGGTGTGGAACCTCTGCATGCGGGACCCTAGGAGCACGTGAAATTAGACAAAGCACAAAGGATAAAAAAGGTTAGACTTGACTTTATTGCCCAGATTCTATTTTTATCTCCCAGGGATTTTTAATGGGCTTTGCTGGGGACAAACCCCTCCTCTGCCTTTTGTCCCGTTCCTCATTCTTGGAGTGCTGAGGGTGCAGACCCTTCTTCTGTAACTGCTGAGTGCTGAGTTGGGAGCCCTCATACCCTGGGGCGAGGGTCAGAGCTTCTCCCCAGCAGCTTCCCGGTGACGTTGATTGTCCCCAGGACCCCTGCCTCCCTGCTCGTCCACCTGAGCACCAGCATTGGAAGTGTTATAGATTCTAATGACCTTTAAGGGTCCAGGAAAGAGATGTGCAGAGACGCTGTGGGGGCCAGTTTCACCCCGCCCCACATTTGTTCGGCCACCTTAGGCTGACCGTCTCTGCCAGCCTAGATGCTCTGACCAGTAGTCTGCGCTTTCTTCAGTTAGGCCCCTGAATTAACGTACAAACAGCACCAGGTGTCAGAGCCCTGCCCGCTCAACTCCCAGACAGTCCAGGGTCAGTGGTGACCAAGGACCATGATGGCTACTGAGTCAACAGCCTTTTGAAGTAAACAGGAGTCCAGCCGGTCTTATTGGCCACCATCATCACGGTGTCTGTAGGCTTTTCTATGGTGACAGTGTGGTATACTGTTCCCCCGCCAAGATTATTAGCTCCCCTCTGGGTGCAGTAAGTCCTGCAAGCAGTAGTCTACTCTTTTGGGACACACTCTTGTTGTTTTATGAGAGAAACTCCAGGTCAAGTGATGTTCACACGAGTCGTCATGGTGCCCTGTTGCCCCCGGTTATCTCTCTGGATGTTGGAGTTGGAGGGCCTCCTCACTCGAGGTCGGTGTGCCCACGGAGCGAACCCTGCAACTTCAGGGCATGGTTGGTGGTTAGGATCACCACGTGGGGTCCTTTTCCCTTAGGAGGGAGGTGGCCTTTTGGGCTGCTGATTTCCAGGTTTTTAGATACCGCCAGTATCTTGGCCAGATGTGGCAGTGGGCCAAGCCCCTTAGTGACCGTAGTTTATCCTACCTGGATGGCATTCTTGCATTGTTCCATTTCAAGTGGTCCCAGTTTTTGCACTAATTCTCCAATGGCGATTCACCTTTCACCGGGATTGTAAAGATCAAAGGGTTTAGCTAAATTAGGGAGTTCCAGGGCAAGGGTCTGAATTGACTGCTCTTTCCATTCTTGAAAGGCCACTTCTGGATTCTATTCAAAAGGATCATCATCTTTTCCTTTCAGTGTTTCATATAGAGGCCCAGCTAGTAGACTGTAGTTAGGGATCCAGAAGCAGCAAACCCTGGCCTCCCCAGGAACCCCTAAGCTGTCTTCTAGTTTTAGAAAGGGGTAAGGCTGAAAATGGTTTCTTCCCTTTCCTGGGATGGGCTTCTCTGACCTTCTGTGAGAATGAAGCCCAGGCAGGTCACCGCAGTCTGTGATATTTGAGCTTTTTCTTGGACAACTTCTATCCTTTATTGGCTTGGTAGTTCAGAGGCCTCCTTAGTAGGGCTGGTGATCAGAATGTCGTCTGCATATTGAAGGAGGGTTTCCTTTTCCAGAGGTAGAACTTTTAGGTCTTTAGCTAAGCTTTCCCCAAAGATGGTGTGGGAATTTTTGCACCCTTGGGGCCAGACGGCCCGGAAGTATTGTTTTAGTTGTATGTTGAGTCCTGCCACTCACAAGCCAAAATTTCTTGTGACTCTGGGACTAATGGAATACAAAAGAAGGCATCATTGAAGACTAATACAGAATACCATGTCCTGGTGGTTGGTAGAATGACCAGCAGGGTGTAGGAATTAGGAGCAACTGGAGGTATATCCTCGGTGGCTTCACTGACTGTCCTGACATCCTTTACCAGGTCCCCAGCAGCCCATGGGGCTCTCGTGGTCAGACCAATCCCAGAATATGGAGCTCACCTGGGCAGGTACCCCACCCCCACCCCAGCCCACGGGGCTCTTGTGGTCAGGCCCCTCCCAGGATACAGAGCTACCCTTGCAGGTACCGTGGCAGGGCTGGGCACACAGGAACCGTGCACATAGCCCTCATTGCAGAGCACCCCCAGCTCACCTGTCGCTCAGAGCTGACACAGAGCACCTCAGAGCAGGACTTGAACTAACAAACAGCAGCTGCGACAGGTCTGTGACCCTGGGCATCACTCCGTGAGGCCTCCCTCCACCTGGTCTTCCAGAGACTTCCACTGCACCCGGGGCACCAGGCCTCTGTCTCCAACCACCACCCACCCCTCCTCTCCCTGACTCCTGGGTTCCTCTCATTAGGAGAGGGTTTTCTTGAAGTTGTCTCCCACTCATGGGCCAGATAAAATGATTAGAAAACAAGCCAAAGCTGCAGCCCCTTGTCTATCCTGACTCTCAGGAGCCCACACCTGTTCCTTGGACCTGGCCGGTTCAGCAAGTTCCATTTTCTGCAACTGTGAGCCCCTGAGGGGTGATGATTGGCTGACCTGGGCAGCCTTACCGTGCCGGCCAGCCCTCCCCAGGTGTGCCTGGGTTGAGATCAATATAAATACCACTCCAGGCAGCAAGAGCCCCTGCAGCCGTGCCTGACGCCATTTTCTCTGCCCTGTCAGCAGTCTCGGGGCTGGGCTGGTGGGAGGGAGTGAGAGGCCACGGCTTTGTGGGTGGCCCAGTGTGAGTGGGGCTCTGCTGGACTTTCTGCAGCAGTTGCCAGGCTGCCACCTGCTAAAGAAGAGGATGTGTCACCCATACCTGCTGCTGGAATTTCTCCCTGGGCAGAGGTGAGGAAGGAAAAAAGCAGTGGGGGCAGGGACAGGACGGGTATCTCAGGCAGGGAAATGGAAATCTTCCAGAAGAGCACCCAGGGCCAGGACCATCCTGGCTGGCCTGCAGGCACCAAGTCGGCCGGCATGCTGTCACTCGTGTGGCTCTATGGCCCTTCCTCTAGGCTTTCAAGTCCTTGTATATATTCAGGTGTTTTACCTGGGACGGGTGGGAATAGTTCAGCAGCAACTGGCCTGGGGCTCAGCTCACGTTTACTCACAGATGCCTCGGCACGGTGCCCCAGCTTTGCAATGAGGACGCTTGTTGCGTGGGGGCTGCTGGCTGAATGGGAGACGATTCCCCACCACTGACCAACTTCAGAATTGTTTACAACTGGAGCAAGTGCCCTGATACGGTTTTCCTCTGTGGAACTGGTGGGTTCTGTGTTTTTTTTCTCTTTTTCGTTTTTGGTTCAAGGTAGATTTTATTCCTCTTTTTTGTATTTACAGATATAAGCATGGAAATAATTTATTCATATAAATACATGTATGTGCAGGGAATAATTGTTTTTTCTGTTTTATTTTTTAAATTTTATTTCTTTTTAATTTTGAATTTTATTTTATATTTTTATACAGCAGGTTCTTATTGGTTATCTATTTTATACATATAAATGTATACATGCCAATCCCAGTCTCTCAACTCCTCCCACCACCACCCCCCAACAGCTTTCCCCCCTTGTTGTCCATACGTTTGTTGTCTACATCTGTTGCTCTATTTATGCCTTGCAAAATGGTTAATCTGTACAGTTTTTCTAGGTTCCACATATATGCATGAATATACAAGATTTGTTTTTCTCTTTCTGACTTACTTCACTCTGTATGACAGTCTCTAGATCCATCGACGTCTCTACAAATGACCCAATTTCATTCCTTTTCATGGCTTAGTAATATTCCATTTTATATATGTACCACAGCTTTATGCATTCGTCTGTCTGTGGGCATTTAGGTTGCTTCCATTACCTCGATATTGTAAATAGTGATGCAATGAACATTGCGGTGAATGACTCTTTTTGATTTATGGTTTTGTCTGGGTATATGTCCAGTACTGGGATTGCTGTATCATATGGTAATTCTATTGTTAGTTTCTTAAGAAATTCCATATTGTTCTCCATAATGACTGTATCCATTTATATTCCCAACAATAGTGGAAGAGGGTTCCTTTTCTCCACACCCTTTCCAGCATTTTTTGTTTGTAGATTTTCAATGATGCCTATTCTACCAGGTGTGAGGTGATACCTCATTGTTGAATCCATTTCGTTGAGCAAGGGGTAGCTCTTGTCTATTACATATTTGGCTTATGGAATGGTATCTGTGCTAATTTCAAACTCTGCTTTTATGCAGCACCCCAACTCACCTTCCCCCTTAAGCAGGCATAAGTTGGTTTTCTAAACTTGAGACCCTGTTCTGTTTTGTAATTCAGTTCATGTGTAGCCAAGTTCACATTCCGTGTATTAGTGATACCTTATGATGTTTCTTTTTCTGTGTGACTTATTTCACTTAGAATCATCGTGCCTCAATCCACTCATTATGCTGGTACGGGCCTGGTGACATAGATTTCATTGCTGAGTGGTATTCTGTTGTACAGAAGTACCGCAACTTCTTTATCCATTATTTGCTCTCTGGGATATTTAACTTGTGCCGTAGAAGAGATTCCTGTAAAAAGAGCCGTCCCAAATTTTGGGGTTGCTGTGTCTTTTTGATATTAATTTCCCTAAGCTATAGGACCATAAGTGGAAGTGCCCTAGGCTCTGTTGCTTTGTTTTTTAGATGTTTCAGGAAACACCATACACTTCTCCCGAGTGGTTGTTGGCAATTTCCATCCCGCCCATCAGCATAACAAGGCTCCCAGTTCTCCATGGCCTGTCCTGCCTTTCTGGATTTTACACTTTTTTCAGATGGCCCTTTTGACCGGGGGGAAGTGAGACTTCATTGTAGTGCACATTTCCTTTGCAAGCTTGCTTGGTTGGCCAAAAAGGGCGTATGCGTTTTTTCCTGAATATATTCAGGAAAAAACGCATACGCCCTTTTTGGCCAAGTGCATCATTGTGGACGTTCTGCCTCTTTTCCTATGCTTTCAATGCAATTCCAGTCTACCTCCTGAAATCGGTTTCCTGCAATTCTGCCCCGCTTTCAAGTCCTCTTGGCAGCCTTACTTCAGTCTATTTTTGGACGATAGCTGTCATTTATAACTCTGCAGGTTTGTGAATTACAGTGCCCCTGAGCTCCTTTCTTCAACTCGCTTTCTTTTGAGCTGGCCGCAACACCGCAGGATGGCTTCAGGCCCTAATCTGGTTCCGGCACGGCATGCTGAGCCTTTGGTTAATTCCTCTTCCTGGTGGGAAAAGAGAGTTAAATTTGCCCGTCCAGACACCTCCAGCTAGTCTCTCATTGGTTCTCGCTATTCCTGTTCATCTTCCACAGAAATTGCAAACTGGGCCAAACAGGAGGTTAAAGGGACTGACTCTCCAAGTCGGGAGAGTGTTAGTAAAGCGTCTGGAATGTTGCACCTGAGTACCAGGGGAGGAAAACTGAGACATATTTGAACACGTCTCCCGTTCACATGGTTGATCATACTTGGGTTCCACATGCATGTTTTAGCTGAAGGAAGAATACCTTAAACCTGTGTATTTGAAAGCCGTGGAATGGGTACCATGCAATATGACTTCAAAGGGTCTTCATTTGCTCACCGAACCTCTCCAATCCTATCACTGCTGCGTTTATGCCCCTATACACATGCTTGATTCTCTTTCGGAGACATAGCAATCCATAGGTTTTAACATACTTACTAGTCAGGTACATTCTTAGGCGTTTAATATGCGGTGTTGAGTCCATTTCGTTGAGCAAGGAGTAGCTCTTGTCTATTCCATATTTGGCTTAAGGAACTTTATCTGTGCTCATTTCAATCTCTGGTTTTATGCAGCACCCCAACTCACCTTTCCCCTTAAGCAAGCATAAGTTGGTTTTCTAAATTTGAGACCCTGTTCTGTTCTGTAACTGAGTTCCTGTGTAGCCAAGTTTACATTCTGTGTATTACTGATATCTTATGATGTTTCTTTTTCTGTGTGACTTATTTCAGTTAGAATCATCATACCTGAATCCACTCATTGTGCTGCTAAGGGCCTGATGACACAGATTTCATTGCTGAGTGATATTGCTTTGTAAGTAAATACGACAACTTTTTTATCCATTTTTCACTTTCTGCGATGTTGAACTTGTACTGTAAACGAGGTTCTTGTAAACAGAGCCGTTCGAAACTTTGGGGTGGCTGTGTCTTTTTGATTTTAAATTCCCTAAGCTATAGGACCATAAGTGGAAGTGCCCTAGGCTCTGTTGCTTTGTTTTTTAGATGTTTCAGGAAACACCATACACTTCTCCCCAGTGTTTGTTGGCAATTTACATCCCGCCCTTCAGCATAACAAGGCTCCCAGTTCTCCATGGCCTGTCCTGCCTTTCTGCATTTTACACTTTTTTCAGATGGCCCTTTTGACCGGGGGAAGTGAGACTTCATTGTAGTGCAGATTTCCTTTGCAAGCTTGCTTGGTTGGCCAAAAAGGGCGTATGCGTTTTTTCCTGAATATATTCAGGAAAAAACGCATACGCCCTTTTTGGCCAAGTGCATCATTGTGGACGTTCTGCCTCTTTTCCTATGCTTTCAATGCAATTCCAGTCTACCTCCTGAAATCGGTTTCCTGCAATTCTGCCCCGCTTTCAAGTCCTCTTGGCAGCCTTACTTCAGTCTATTTTTGGACGATAGCTGTCATTTATAACTCTGCAGGTTTGTGAATTACAGTGCCCCTGAGCTCCTTTCTTTACTCGCTTTCTTTTGAGCTGGCCGCAACACCGCATGATGGCTTCAGGCCCTAATCTGGTTCCGGCACGGCACGCTGAGCCTCTGGTTATTTCCTCTTCTGGTGGGAAATGAGAGTTATATTTGCCCGTCCAGACACCTCCAGCTAGCCTCTCATTGGTTCTCGCTATTCCTGTTCATCTTCCGCAGAAATTGCAAACTGGGCCAAACAGGAGGTTAAAGGCGCTGACTCTCCAAGTGGGGAGAGTGTTAGTAAAGCGTCTGGAATGTTGCACCCGAGTACCAGGGGAGGAAAACTGAGACATATTTGAACACGTCTCCCGTTCACATGGTTGATCATACTCTGGGTTCCACATGCATGTTTTAGCTGAAGGAAGAATACCTTAAACCTGGAGAGTTGAGACCCGTGTAATGGGTACCATGCAATATGACTTCAAAGGGTCTTCATTTGCTCACCGAACCTCTCCAATCCTATCATTGCTGCGTTTATACCCCTGTACACACGCTTGATTCTCTTTTGGAGACATAGCAATCCATAGGTTTTAAGATACTTACTAGTCAGGTACATTCTTAGGCGTTTAATATGGGGTGTTGAGTCCATTTCGTTGAGCAAGGAGTAGCTCTTGTCTATTCCATATTTGACTTAAGGAACTTTATCTGTACTCATTTCAATCTCTGGTTTTATGCAGCACCCCAAGTCACCTTTCCCCTTAAGCAAGCATAAGTTGGTTTTCTAAATTTGAGACCCTGTTCTGTTTTGGAATGCAGTTCCTGTGTAGCCAAGTTTACATTCCGTGTATTAGTGATATCTTATGATGTTTCTTTTTCTGTGTGACTTATTTCAGTTAGAATCATCGTACCTGAATCCACTCATTATGCTGCTACGGGCCTGATGACATAGATTTCATTGCTGAGTGATACTGCATTGTACGTAAGTACCACAAGTTCTTTATCCATTTTTCACTTTCTGTGATATTGAACTTGTACGGTAAACGAGGTTCTTGTAAACGGAGGCGTCCCGAACTTTGGGGTGGCTGTGTCTTTTTGATTTTAATTTCCCTAAGCTATAAGACCATAAGTGGAAGTGCCCTAGGCTCTGTTGCTTTGTTTTTTAGATGTTTCAGGAAACACCATACACTTCTCCTGAGTGTCTGTTGGCAATTTACATCCCGCCCATCAGCATAACAAGGCTCCCAGTTCTCAATGGCCTGTTGCCTTTCTGGATTTTACACTTTTTTCAGATGGCCCTTTTGACCGGGGGGAAGTGAGACTTCATTGTAGTGCAGATTTCCTTTGCAAGCCTGCTTGGTTGGCCAAAAAGGGCGTATGCGTTTTTTCCTGAATATATTCAGGAAAAAACGCATATGCCCTTTTTGGCCAAGTGCATCATTGTGGACGTTCTGCCTCTTTTCCTATGCTTTCAATGCAATTCCAGTCTACCTCCTGAAATCGGTTTCCTGCAATTCTGCCCCGCTTTCAAGTCCTCTTGGCAGCCTTACTTCAGTCTATTTTTGGACGATAGCTCTCATTTATAACTCTGCAGGTTTGTGAATTACAGTGCCCCTGAGCTCCTTTCTTCAACTCGCTTTCTTGTGACCTGGCCGCAACACCGCAGGATGGCTTCAGGCCCTAATCTGGTTCCGGCCCGGCATGCTGAGCCTTTGGTTAATTCCTCTTCCTGGTGGGAAATGAGAGTTAAATTTGCCCGTCCAGACACCTCCAGCTAGCCTCTCATTGGTTCTCGCTATTCCTGTTCATCTTCCACAGAAATTGCAAACTGGGCCAAACAGGAGGTTAAAGGGACTGACTCTCCAAGTCGGGAGAGTGTTAGTAAAGCGTCTGGAATGTTGCACCTGAGTACCAGGGGAGGAAAACTGAGACATATTTGAACACGTCTCCCGTTCACATGGTTGATCATACTTGGGTTCCACATGCATGTTTTAGCTGAAGGAAGAATACCTTAAACCTGTGTATTTGAAACCCGTGGAATGGGTACCATGCAATATGACTTCAAAGGGTCTTCATTTGCTCACCGAACCTCTCCAATCCTATCACTGCTGCGTTTATGCCCCTGTACACATGCTTGATTCTGTTTCAGAGACATAGCAATCCATAGGTTGTAAGATACTTACTAGTCAGGTACATTCTTAGGCGTTTAATATGCGGTGTTTAGTCCATTTCGTTGAGCAAGGAGTAGCTCTTGTCTATTCCATATTTGGCTTAAGGAACTTTATCTGTGCTCATTTCAATCTCTGGTTTTATGCAGCACCCCAACTCACCTTTACCCTTAAGCAAGCATAAGTTGGTTTTCTAAATTTGAGACCCTGTTCTGTTCTGTAATTCAGTTCCTGTGTAGCCAAGTTTACATTCCGTGTATTACTGATATCTTATGATGTTTCTTTTTCTGTGTGACTTATTTCAGTTAGAATCATCATACCTGAATTCACTCATTGTGCTGCTAAGGGCCTTGTGACACAGATTTCATTGCTGAGTGATATTGCTTTGTAAGTAAATACCACAACTTCTTTATCCATTTTTCACTTTCTGCGATGTTGAACTTGTACTGTAAACGAGGTTCTTGTAAACAGAGCCTTTCGAAACTTTGGGGTGGCTGTTTCTTTTCGATTTTAATTTCCCTAAGCTATAGGACCATAAGTGGAAGTGCCCTAGGCTCTGTTGCTTTGTTTTTTAGATGTTTCAGGAAACACCATACACTTCACCCCAGTGGCTGTTGGCAATTTACATCCCGCCCATCAGCATAACAAGGCTCCCAGTTCTCCATGGCCTGTCCTGCCTTTCTGGATTTTACACTTTTTTCAGATGGCCCTTTTGACCGGGGGGAAGTGAGACTTCATTGTAGTGCAGATTTCCTTTGCAAGCTTGCTTGGTTGGCCAAAAAGGGCGTATGCGTTTTTTCCTGAATATATTCAGGAAAAAACGCATACGCCCTTTTTGGCCAAGTGCATCATTGTGGACCTTAGGCCTCTTTTCCTATGCTTTCAATGCAATTCCAGTCTACCTCCTGAAATCAGTTTCCTGCAATTGTGCCCTGCTTTCAAGTCCTCTTGGCAGCCTTACTTCAGTCTATTTTTGGACGATAGTTGTCATTTATAACTCTGCAGGTTTGTGAATTACAGTGCCCCTGAGCTCCTTTCTTCAACTCGCTTTCTTGTGAGCTGGCCGCAACACCACAGGATGGCTTCAGGCCCTAATCTGGTTCCGGCACTGCACCCTGAGCCTTTGGTTAATTCCTCTTCCTGGTGGGAAATGAGAGTTAAATTTGCCCATCCAGACACCTCCAGCTAGTCTCTCATTGGTTCTCGCTATTCCTGTTCATCTTCCGCAGAAATTGCAAACTGGGCCAAACAGGAGGTTAAAGGGACTGACTCTCCAAGTCGGGGGAGTGTTAGTAAAGCGTCTGGAATATTGCACCCGAGTACCAGGGTACGAAAACTGAGACATATTTGAACACGTCTCCCGATCACATGGTTGATCATATTCTAGGTTCCACATGCATGTTTTAGCTGAAGGAAGAATACCTTAAACCTGGGTAGTTGAAACCCGTGTAATGGGTACCATGCAATATGACTTCAAAGGGTCTTCATTTGCTCACCGAACCTCTCCAATCCTATCACTGCTGCGTTTATGCCCCTGTACACACGCTTGATTCTCTTTTGGAGACATAGCAATCCATAGGTTTTAAGATACTTACTAGTCAGGTACATTCTTAGGCGTTTAATATGGGGTGTTGAGTCCATTTCGTTGAGCAAGGAGTAGCTCTTGTCTATTCCATATTTGGCTTAAGGAACTTTATCTGTGCTCATTTCAATCTCTGGTTTTATGCAGCACCCCAACTCACCTTTCCCCTTAAGCAAGCATAAGTTGGTTTTCTAAATTTGAGACCCTGTTCTGTTTTGGAATGCAGTTCCTCTGTAGCCAAGTTTACATTCCGTGTATTAGTGATATCTTATGATGTTTCTTTTTCTGTGTGACTTATTTCAGTTAGAATCATCGTACCTGAATCCACTCATTATGCTGCTACGGGCCTGATGACATAGATTTCATTGCTGAGTGATACTGCATTGTACGTAAGTACCACAAGTTCTTTATCCATTTTTCACTTTCTGTGATATTGAACTTGTACGGTAAATGAGGTTCTTGTAAATGGAGGCGTCCCAAACTTTGGGGTGGCTGTGTCTTTTTGATTTTAATTTCCCTAAGCTATAGGACCATAAGTGGAAGTGCCCTAGGCTCTGTTGCTTTGTTTTTTAGATGTTTCAAGAAACACCATACACTTCTCCCGAGTGTCTGTTGGCAATTTACATCCCGCCCATCAGCATAACAAGGCTCCCAGTTCTCCATGGCCTGTCCTGACTTTCTGGATTTTACACTTTTTTCAGATGGCCCTTTTGACCGGGGGGAAGTGAGACTTCATTGTAGTGCAGATTTCCTTTGCAAGCTTGCTTGGTTGGCCAAAAAGGGCGTATGCGTTTTTTCCTAAATATATTCAGGAAAAAACGCATACGCCCTTTTTGGCCAAGTGCATCATTCTGGACGTTCTGCCTCTTTTCCTATGCTTTCAATGCAATTCCAGTCTACCTCCTGAAATCGGTTTCCTGCAATTCTGCCCCGCTTTCAAGTCCTCTTGGCAGCCTTACTTCAGTCTATTTCTGGACGATAGCTGTCATTTATAACTCTGCAGGTTTGTGAATTACAGTGCCCCTGAGCTCCTTTCTTCAACTCGCTTTCTTGTGACCTGGCTGCAACACCGCATAATGGCTTCAGGCCCTAATATGGTTCCGGCACGGCACGCTGAGCCTTTGGTTATTTCCTCTTCCTGGTGGGAAATGAGAGTTAAATTTGCCCGTCCAGACACCTCCAGCTAGTCTCTCATTGGTTCTCGCTATTCCTGTTCATCTTCCGCAGAAATTGCAAACTGGGCCAAACAGGAAGTTAAAGGCGCTGACTCTCCAAGTGGGGAGAGTGTTAGTAAAGCGTCTGGAATGTTGCACCCGAGTACCAGGGGAGGAAAACTGAGACATATTTGAACACGTCTCCCGTTCACATGGTTGATCATACTTGGGTTCCACATGCATGTTTTAGCTGAAGGAAGAATACCTAAAACCTGGGTAGTTGAAACCCGTGGAATGGGTACCATGCAATATGACTTCAAAGGGTCTTCATTTGCTCACCGAACTTCTCCAATCCTATCACTGCTGCGTTTATGCCCCTGTACACATGCTTGATTCTCTTTCGGAGACATAGCAATCCATAGGTTTTAAGATACTTACTAGTCAGGTACATTCTTAGGCGTTTAATATGCGGTGTTGAGTCCATTTCGTTGAGCAAGGAGTAGCTCTTGTCTATTCCATATTTGGCTTAAGGAACTTTATCTGTGCTCATTTCAATCTCTGGTTTTATGCAGCACCCCAACTCACCTTTCCCCTTAAGCAAGCATAAGTTGGTTTTCTAAATTTGAGACCCTTTCTGTTCTGTAATTCAGTTCCTGTGTAGCCAAGTTTACATTCTGTGTATTACTGATATCTTATGATGTTTCTTTTTCTGTGTGACTTATTTCAGTTAGAATCATCATACCTGAATCCACTCATTGTGCTGCTAAGGGCCTGATGACACAGATTTCATTGCTGAGTGATATTGCTTTGTAAGTAAGTACCACAACTTCTTTATCCATTTTTCACTTTCTGCGATGTTGAACTTGTACTGTAAACGAGGTTCTTGTAAACAGAGCCGTTCCAAACTTTGGGGTGGCTGTGTCTTTTTGATTTTAAATTCCCTAATCTATAGGACCATAAGTGGAAGTGCCCTAGGCTCTGTTGCTTTGTTTTTTAGATGTTTCAGGAAACACCATACACTTCTCCCGAGTGGTTGTTGGCAATTTACATCCCGCCCATCAGCATAACAAGGCTCCCAGTTCTCCATGGCCTGTCCTGCCTTTCTGGATTTTACACTTTTTTCAGATGGCCCTTTTGACCGGGGGGAAGTGAGACTTCATTGTAGTGCAGATTTCCTTTGCAAGCTTGCTTGGTTGGCCAAAAAGGGCGTATGCGTTTTTTCCTGAATATATTCAGGAAAAAACGCATACGCCCTTTTTGGCCAAGTGCATCATTGTGGACGTTCTGCCTCTTTTCCTATGCATTCAATGCAATTCCAGTCTACCTCCTAAAATCGGTTTCCTGCAATTCTGCCCCGCTTTCAAGTCCTCTTGGCAGCCTTACTTCAGTCTATTTTTGGACGATAGCTGTCATTTATAACTCTGCAGGTTTGTGAATTACAGTGCCCCTGAGCTCCTTTCTTCAACTCGCTTTCTTGTGAGCTGGCCGCAACACCGCAGGATGGCTTCAGGCCCTAATCTGGTTCCGGCACGGCACACTGAGCCTTTGGTTATTTCCTCTTCCTGGTGGGAAATGAGAGTTAAATTTGCCCGTCCAGACACCTCCAGCTAGCCTCTCATTGGTTCTCGCTATTCCTGTTCATCTTCCGCAGAAATTGCAAACTGTGCCAAACAGGAGGTTAAAGGCGCTGACTCTCCAAGTGGGGAGAGTGTTAGTAAAGCGTCTGGAATGTTGCACCCGAGTACCAGGGGAGGAAAACTGAGACATATTTGAACACGTCTCCCGTTCACATGGTTGATCATACTTGGGTTCCACATGCATGTTTTAGCTGAAGGAAGAATACCTAAAACCTGGGTAGTTGAAACCCGTGGAATGGGTACCATGCAATATGACTTCAAAGGGTCTTCATTTGCTCACCGAACCTCCCCAACCCTATCACTGCTGCGTTTATGCGCCTGTACACATGCTTGATTCTCTTTCGGAGACATAGCAATCCATAGGTTTTAAGATACTTACTAGTCAGGTACATTCTTAGGCGTTTAATATGCGGTGTTGAGTCCATTTCGTTGAGCAAGGAGTAGCTCTTGTCTATTCCATATTTGGCTTAAGGAACTTTATCTGTGCTCATTTCAATCTCTGGTTTTATGCAGCACCCCAACTCACCTTTCCCCTTAAGCAAGCATAAGTTGGTTTTCGAAATTTGAGACCCTGTTCTGTTCTGTAATTCAGTTCCTGTGTA
Organism: Stenella coeruleoalba; assembly: GCF_951394435.1. NCBI lineage: Eukaryota > Metazoa > Chordata > Mammalia > Artiodactyla > Delphinidae > Stenella > Stenella coeruleoalba. Next base: position 206,913 of record NW_027645872.1, read on the forward strand.
GCCAAGTTTACATTCCGTGTATTACTGATATCTTATGATGTTTCTTTTTCTGTGTGACTTATTTCAGTTAGAATCATCATACCTGAATCCACTCATTGTGCTGCTAAGGGCCTGATGACACAGATTTCATTGCTGAGTGATATTGCTTTGTAAGTAAATACCACAACTTCTTTATCCATTTTTCACTTTCTGCGATGTTGAACTTGTACTGTAAACGAGGTTCTTGTAAACAGAGCCATTCCAAACTTTGTGGTGGCTGTGTCTTTTTGATTTTAATTTCCCTAAGCTATAGGACCATAAGTGGAAGTGCCCTAGGTTCTGTTGCTTTGTTTTTTAGATGTTTCAGGAAACACCATACACTTCTCCCGAGTGGTTGTTGGCAATTTACATCTCGCCCATCAGCATAACAAGGCTCCCAGTTCTCCATGGCCTGTCCTGCCTTTCTGGATTTTACACTTTTTTCAGATGGCCCTTTTGACCGGGGGGAAGTGAGACTTCATTGTAGTGCAGATTTCCTTTGCAAGCTTGCTTGGTTGGCCAAAAAGGGCGTATGCGTTTTTTCCTGAATATATTCAGGAAAAAACGCATACGCCCTTTTTGGCCAAGTGCATCATTGTGGACGTTCTGCCTCTTTTCCTATGCTTTCAATGCAATTCCAGTCTACCTCCTGAAATCGGTTTCCTGCAATTCTGCCCCGCTTTCAAGTCCTCTTGGCAGCCTTACTTCAGTCTATTTTTGGACGATAGCTGTCATTTATAACTCTGCAGGTTTGTGAATTACAGTGCCCCTGAGCTCCTTTCTTCAACTCGCTTTCTTGTGACCTGGCCGCAACACCGCAGGATGGCTTCAGGCCCTAATCTGGTTCCGGCACGGCACACTGAGCCTTTGGTTATTTCCTCTTCCTGGTGGGAAATGAGAGTTAAATTTGCCCGTCCAGACACCTCCAGCTAGCCTCTCATTGGTTCTCGCTATTCCTGTTAATCTTCCGCAGAAATTGCAAACTGGGCCAAACAGGAGGTTAAAGGGACTGACTCTCCAAGTGGGGAGAGTGTTAGTAAAGCGTCTGGAATGTTGCACCTGAGTACCAGGGGAGGAAAACTGAGACATATTTGAACACGTCTCCCGTTCACATGGTTGATCATACTTGGGTTCCACATGCATGTTTTAGCTGAAGGAAGAATACCTAAAACCTGGGTAGTTGAAACCCTTGGAATGGGTACCATGCAATATGACTTCAAAGGGTCTTCATTTGCTCACCGAACCTCCCCAATCCTATCACTGCTGCGTTTATGCGCCTGTACACATGCTTGATTCTCTTTCGGAGACATAGCAATCCATAGGTTTTAAGATACTTACTAGTCAGGTACATTCTTAGGCGTTTAATATGCGGTGTTGAGTCCATTTCGTTGAGCAAGGAGTAGCTCTTGTCTATTCCATATTTGGCTTAAGGAACTTTATCTGTGCTCATTTCAATCTCTGGTTTTATGCAGCACCCCAACTCACCTTTCCCCTTAAGCAAGCATAAGTTGGTTTTCTAAATTTGAGACCCTGTTCTGTTCTGTAATTCAGTTCCTGTGTAGCCAAGTTTACATTCCGTGTATTACTGATATCTTATGATGTTTCTTTTTCTGTGTGACTTATTTCAGTTAGAATCATCATACCTGAATCCACTCATTGTGCTGCTAAGGGCCTGATGACACAGATTTCATTGCTGAGTGATATTGCTTTGTAAGTAAATACCACAACTTCTTTATCCATTTTTCACTTTCTGCGATGTTGAACTTGTACTGTAAACGAGGTTCTTGTAAACAGAGCCGTTCCATACTTTGGGGTGGCTGTGTCTTTTTGATTTTAATTTCCCTAAGCTATAGGACCATAAGTGGAAGTGCCCTAGGTTCTGTTGCTTTGTTTTTTAGATGTTTCAGGAAACACCATACACTTCTACCGAGTGGTTGTTGGCAATTTACATCCCGCCCATCAGCATAACAAGGCTCCCAGTTCTCCATGGCCTGTCCTGCGTTTCTGGATTTTACACTTTTTTCAGATGGCCCTTTTGACCGGGGGGAAGTGAGACTTCATTGTAGTGCAGATTTCCTTTGCAAGCTTGCTTGGTTGGCCAAAAAGGGCGTATGCGTTTTTTCCTGAATATATTCAGGAAAAAACGCATACGCCCTTTTTGGCCAAGTGCATCATTGTGGACGTTCTGCCTCTTTTCCTATGCTTTCAATGCAATTCCAGTCTACCTCCTGAAATCGGTTTCCTGCAATTCTGCCCCGCTTTCAAGTCCTCTTGGCAGCCTTACTTCAGTCTATTTTTGGACGATAGCTGTCATTTATAACTCTGCAGGTTTGTGAATTACAGTGCCCCTGAGCTCCTTTCTTCAACTCGCTTTCTTGTGACCTGGCCGCAACACCGCAGGATGGCTTCAGGCCCTAATCTGGTTCCGGCACGGCACACTGAGCCTTTGGTTATTTCCTCTTCCTGGTGGGAAATGAGAGTTAAATTTGCCCGTCCAGACACCTCCAGCTAGCCTCTCATTGGTTCTCGCTATTCCTGTTCATCTTCCGCAGAAATTGCAAACTGGGCCAAACAGGAGGTTAAAGGGACTGACTCTCCAAGTGGGGAGAGTGTTAGTAAAGCGTCTGGAATGTTGCACCCGAGTACCAGGGGAGGAAAACTGAGACATATTTGAACACGTCTCCCGTTCACATGGTTGATCATACTTGGGTTCCACATGCATGTTTTAGCTGAAGGAAGAATACCTAAAACCTGGGTAGTTGAAACCCGTGGAATGGGTACCATGCAATATGACTTCAAAGGGTCTTCATTTGCTCACCGAACCTCCCCAATCCTATCACTGCTGCGTTTATGCCCCTGTACACATGCTTGATTCTCTTTCGGAGACATAGCAATCCATAGGTTTTAAGATACTTACTAGTCAGGTACATTCTTAGGCGTTTAATATGCGGTGTTGAGTCCATTTCGTTGAGCAAGGAGTAGCTCTTGTCTATTCCATATTTGGCTTAAGGAACTTTATCTGTGCTCATTTCAATCTCTGGTTTTATGCAGCACCCCAACTCACCTTTCCCCTTAAGCAAGCATAAGTTGGTTTTCGAAATTTGAGACCCTGTTCTGTTCTGTAATTCAGTTCCTGTGTAGCCAAGTTTACATTCCGTGTATTACTGATATCTTATGATGTTTCTTTTTCTGTGTGACTTATTTCAGTTAGAATCATCATACCTGAATCCACTCATTGTGCTGCTAAGGGCCTGATGACACAGATTTCATTGCTGAGTGATATTGCTTTGTAAGTAAATACCACAACTTCTTTATCCATTTTTCACTTTCTGCGATGTTGAACTTGTACTGTAAACGAGGTTCTTGTAAACAGAGCCGTTCCAAACTTTGGGGTGGCTGTGTCTTTTTGATTTTAAATTCCCTAAGCTATAGGACCATAAGTGGAAGTGCCCTAGGCTCTGTTGCTTTGTTTTTTAGATGTTTCAGGAAACACCATACACTTCTCCCGAGTGGTTGTTGGCAATTTATATCCCGCCCATCAGCATAACAAGGCTCCCAGTTCTCCATGGCCTGTCCTGCCTTTCTGGATTTTACACTTTTTTCAGATGGCCCTTTTGACCGGGGGGAAGTGAGACTTCATTGTAGTGCAGATTTCCTTTGCAAGCTTGCTTGGTTGGCCAAAAAGGGCGTATGCGTTTTTTCCTGAATATATTCAGGAAAAAACGCATACGCCCTTTTTGGCCAAGTGCATCATTGTGGACGTTCTGCCTCTTTTCCTATGTATTCAATGCAATTCCAGTCTACCTCCTAAAATCGGTTTCCTGCAATTCTGCCCCGCTTTCAAGTCCTCTTGGCAGCCTTACTTCAGTCTATTTTTGGACGATAGCTGTCATTTATAACTCTGCAGGTTTGTGAATTACAGTGCCCCTGAGCTCCTTTCTTCAACTCGCTTTCTTGTGAGCTGGCCGCAACACCGCAGGATGGCTTCAGGCCCTAATCTTGTTCCGGCACGGCACACTGAGCCTTTGGTTATTTCCTCTTCCTGGTGGGAAATGAGAGTTAAATTTGCCCGTCCAGACACCTCCAGCTAGCCTCTCATTGGTTCTCGCTATTCCTGTTCATCTTCCGCAGAAATTGCAAACTGTGCCAAACAGGAGGTTAAAGGCGCTGACTCTCCAAGTGGGGAGAGTGTTAGTAAAGCGTCTGGAATGTTGCACCCGAGTACCAGGGGAGGAAAACTGAGACATATTTGAACACGTCTCCCGTTCACATGGTTGATCATACTTGGGTTCCACATGCATGTTTTAGCTGAAGGAAGAATACCTAAAACCTGGGTAGTTGAAACCCGTGGAATGGGTACCATGCAATATGACTTCAAAGGGTCTTCATTTGCTCACCGAACCTCCCCAATCCTATCACTGCTGCGTTTATGCGCCTGTACACATGCTTGATTCTCTTTCAGAGACATAGCAATCCATAGGTTTTAAGATACTTACTAGTCAGGTACATTCTTAGGCGTTTAATATGCGGTGTTGAGTCCATTTCGTTGAGCAAGGAGTAGCTCTTGTCTATTCCATATTTGGCTTAAGGAACTTTATCTGTGCTCATTTCAATCTCTGGTTTTATGCAGCACCCCAACTCACCTTTCCCCTTAAGCAAGCATAAGTTGGTTTTCGAAATTTGAGACCCTGTTCTGTTCTGTAATTCAGTTCCTGTGTAGCCAAGTTTACATTCCGTGTATTACTGATATCTTATGATGTTTCTTTTTCTGTGTGACTTATTTCAGTTAGAATCATCATACCTGAATCCACTCATTGTGCTGCTAAGGGCCTGATGACACAGATTTCATTGCTGAGTGATATTGCTTTGTAAGTAAATACCACAACTTCTTTATCCATTTTTCACTTTCTGCGATGTTGAACTTGTACTGTAAACGAGGTTCTTGTAAACAGAGCCGTTCCAAACTTTGGGGTGGCTGTGTCTTTTTGATTTTAATTTCCCTAAGCTATAGGACCATAAGTGGAAGTGCCCTAGGTTCTGTTGCTTTGTTTTTTAGATGTTTCAGGAAACACCATACACTTCTCCCGAGTGGTTGTTGGCAATTTACATCCCGCCCATCAGCATAACAAGGCTCCCAGTTCTCCATGGCCTGTCCTGCCTTTCTGGATTTTACACTTTTTTCAGATGGCCCTTTTGACCGGGGGGAAGTGAGACTTCATTGTAGTGCAGATTTCCTTTGCAAGCTTGCTTGGTTGGCCAAAAAGGGCGTATGCGTTTTTTCCTGAATATATTCAGGAAAAAACGCATACGCCCTTTTTGGCCAAGTGCATCATTGTGGACGTTCTGCCTCTTTTCCTATGCTTTCAATGCAATTCCAGTCTACCTCCTGAAATCGGTTTCCTGCAATTCTGCCCCGCTTTCAAGTCCTCTTGGCAGCCTTACTTCAGTCTATTTTTGGACGATAGCTGTCATTTATAACTCTGCAGGTTTGTGAATTACAGTGCCCCTGAGCTCCTTTCTTCAACTCGCTTTCTTGTGACCTGGCCGCAACACCGTAGGATGGCTTCAGGCCCTAATCTGGTTCCGGCACGGCACACTGAGCCTTTGGTTATTTCCTCTTCCTGGTGGGAAATGAGAGTTAAATTTGCCCGTCCAGACACCTCCAGCTAGCCTCTCATTGGTTCTCGCTATTCCTGTTCATCTTCCGCAGAAATTGCAAACTGGGCCAAACAGGAGGTTAAAGGGACTGACTCTCCAAGTGGGGAGAGTGTTAGTAAAGCGTCTGGAATGTTGCACCCGAGTACCAGGGGAGGAAAACTGAGACATATTTGAACACGTCTCCCGTTCACATGGTTGATCATACTTGGGTTCCACATGCATGTTTTCGCTGAAGGAAGAATACCTAAAACCTGGGTAGTTGAAACCCGTGGAATGGGTACCATGCAATATGACTTCAAAGGGTCTTCATTTGCTCACCGAACCTCCCCAATCCTATCACTGCTGCGTTTATGCGCCTGTACACATGCTTGATTCTCTTTCGGAGACATAGCAATCCATAGGTTTTAAGATACTTACTAGTCAGGTACATTCTTAGGCGTTTAATATGCGGTGTTGAGTCCATTTCGTTGAGCAAGGAGTAGCTCTTGTCTATTCCATATTTGGCTTAAGGAACTTTATCTGTGCTCATTTCAATCTCTGGTTTTATGCAGCACCCCAACTCACCTTTCCCCTTAAGCAAGCATAAGTTGGTTTTCTAAATTTGAGACCCTGTTCTGTTCTGTAATTCAGTTCCTGTGTAGCCAAGTTTACATTCCGTGTATTACTGATATCTTATGATGTTTCTTTTTCTGTGTGACTTATTTCAGTTAGAATCATCATACCTGAATCCACTCATTGTGCTGCTAAGGGCCTGATGACACAGATTTCATTGCTGAGTGATATTGCTTTGTAAGTAAATACCACAACTTCTTTATCCATTTTTCACTTTCTGCGATGTTGAACTTGTACTGTAAACGAGGTTCTTGTAAACAGAGCCGTTCCAAACTTTGTGGTGGCTGTGTCTTTTTGATTTTAATTTCCCTAAGCTATAGGACCATAAGTGGAAGTGCCCTAGGTTCTGTTGCTTTGTTTTTTAGATGTTTCAGGAAACACCATACACTTCTCCCGAGTGGTTGTTGGCAATTTACATCCCGCCCATCAGCATAACAAGGCTCCCAGTTCTCCATGGCCTGTCCTGCCTTTCTGGATTTTACACTTTTTTCAGATGGCCCTTTTGACCGGGGGGAAGTGAGACTTCATTGTAGTGCAGATTTCCTTTGCAAGCTTGCTTGGTTGGCCAAAAAGGGCGTATGCGTTTTTTCCTGAATATATTCAGGAAAAAACGCATACGCCCTTTTTGGCCAAGTGCATCATTGTGGACGTTCTGCCTCTTTTCCTATGCTTTCAATGCAATTCCAGTCTACCTCCTGAAATCGGTTTCCTGCAATTCTGCCCCGCTTTCAAGTCCTCTTGGCAGCCTTACTTCAGTCTATTTTTGGACGATAGCTGTCATTTATAACTCTGCAGGTTTGTGAATTACAGTGCCCCTGAGCTCCTTTCTTCAACTCGCTTTCTTGTGAGCTGGCCGCAACACCGCAGGATGGCTTCAGGCCCTAATCTGGTTCCGGCACGGCACACTGAGCCTTTGGTTATTTCCTCTTCCTGGTGGGAAATGAGAGTTAAATTTGCCCGTCCAGACACCTCCAGCTAGCCTCTCATTGGTTCTCGCTATTCCTGTTCATCTTCCGCAGAAATTGCAAACTGGGCCAAACAGGAGGTTAAAGGGACTGACTCTCCAAGTGGGGAGAGTGTTAGTAAAGCGTCTGGAATGTTGCACCCGAGTACCAGGGGAGGAAAACTGAGACATATTTGAACACGTCTCCCGTTCACATGGTTGATCATACTTGGGTTCCACATGCATGTTTTAGCTGAAGGAAGAATACCTAAAACCTGGGTAGTTGAAACCCGTGGAATGGGTACCATGCAATATGACTTCAAAGGGTCTTCATTTGCTCACCGAACCTCCCCAATCCTATCACTGCTGCGTTTATGCCCCTGTACACATGCTTGATTCTCTTTCGGAGACATAGCAATCCATAGGTTTTAAGATACTTACTAGTCAGGTACATTCTTAGGCGTTTAATATGCGGTGTTGAGTCCATTTCGTTGAGCAAGGAGTAGCTCTTGTCTATTCCATATTTGGCTTAAGGTACTTTATCTGTGCTCATTTCAATCTCTGGTTTTATGCAGCACCCCAACTCACCTTTCCCCTTAAGCAAGCATAAGTTGGTTTTCGAAATTTGAGACCCTGTTCTGTTCTGTAATTCAGTTCCTGTGTAGCCAAGTTTACATTCCGTGTATTACTGATATCTTATGATGTTTCTTTTTCTGTGTGACTTATTTCAGTTAGAATCATCATACCTGAATCCAGTCATTGTGCTGCTAAGGGCCTGATGACACAGATTTCATTGCTGAGTGATATTGCTTTGTAAGTAAATACCACAACTTCTTTATCCATTTTTCACTTTCTGCAATGTTGAACTTGTACTGTAAACGAGGTTCTTGTAAACAGAGCCATTCCAAACTTTGGGGTGGCTGTGTCTTTTTGATTTTAAATTCCCTAAGCTATAGGACCATAAGTGGAAGTGCCCTAGGCTCTGTTGCTTTGTTTTTTAGATGTTTCAGGAAACACCATACACTTCTCCCGAGTGGTTGTTGGCAATTTACATCCCGCCCATCAGCATAACAAGGCTCCCAGTTCTCCATGGCCTGTCCTGCCTTTCTGGATTTTACACTTTTTTCAGATGGCCCTTTTGACCAGGGGGAAGTGAGACTTCATTGTAGTGCAGATTTCCTTTGCAAGCTTGCTTGGTTGGCCAAAAAGGGCGTATGCGTTTTTTCCTGAATATATTCAGGAAAAAACGCATACGCCCTTTTTGGCCAAGTGCATCATTGTGCACGTTCTGCCTCTTTTCCTATGCATTCAATGCAATTCCAGTCTAACTCCTAAAATCGGTTTCCTGCAATTCTGCCCCGCTTTCAAGTCCTCTTGGCAGCCTTACTTCAGTCTATTTTTGGACGATAGCTGTCATTTATAACTCTGCAGGTTTGTGAATTACAGTGCCCCTGAGCTCCTTTCTTCAACTCGCTTTCTTGTGACCTGGCCGCAACACCGCAGGATGGCTTCAGGCCCTAATCTGGTTCCGGCACGGCACACTGAGCCTTTGGTTATTTCCTCTTCCTGGTGGGAAATGAGAGTTAAATTTGCCCGTCCAGACACCTCCAGCTAGCCTCTCATTGGTTCTCGCTATTCCTGTTCATCTTCCGCAGAAATTGCAAAGTGGGCCAAACAGGAGGTTAAAGGGACTGACTCTCCAAGTGGGGAGAGTGTTAGTAAAGCGTCTGGAATGTTGCACCCGAGTACCAGGGGAGTAAAACTGAGACATATTTGAACACGTCTCCCGTTCACATGGTTGATCATACTTGGGTTCCACATGCATGTTTTAGCTGAAGGAAGAATACCTAAAACCTGGGTAGTTGAAACCCGTGGAATGGGTACCATGCAATATGACTTCAAAGGGTCTTCATTTGCTCACCGAACCTCCCCAATCCTATCACTGCTGCGTTTATGCCCCTGTACACATGCTTGATTCTCTTTCGGAGACATAGCAATCCATAGGTTTTAAGATACTTACTAGTCAGGTACATTCTTAGGCGTTTAATATGCGGTGTTGAGTCCATTTCGTTGAGCAAGGAGTAGCTCTTGTCTATTCCATATTTGGCTTAAGGTACTTTATCTGTGCTCATTTCAATCTCTGGTTTTATGCAGCACCCCAACTCACCTTTCCCCTTAAGCAAGCATAAGTTGGTTTTCGAAATTTGAGACCCTGTTCTGTTCTGTAATTCAGTTCCTGTGTAGCCAAGTTTACATTCCGTGTATTACTGATATCTTATGATGTTTCTTTTTCTGTGTGACTTATTTCAGTTAGAATCATCATACCTGAATCCAGTCATTGTGCTGCTAAGGGCCTGATGACACAGATTTCATTGCTGAGTGATATTGCTTTGTAAGTAAATACCACAACTTCTTTATCCATTTTTCACTTTCTGCAATGTTGAACTTGTACTGTAAACGAGGTTCTTGTAAACAGAGCCGTTCCAAACTTTGGGGTGGCTGTGTCTTTTTGATTTTAAATTCCCTAAGCTATAGGACCATAAGTGGAAGTGCCCTAGGCTCTGTTGCTTTGTTTTTTAGATGTTTCAGGAAACACCATACACTTCTACCGAGTGGTTGTTGGCAATTTACATCCCGCCCATCAGCATAACAAGGCTCCCAGTTCTCCATGGCCTGTCCTGCCTTTCTGGATTTTACACTTTTTTCAGATGGCCCTTTTGACCAGGGGGAAGTGAGACTTCATTGTAGTGCAGATTTCCTTTGCAAGCTTGCTTGGTTGGCCAAAAAGGGCGTATGCGTTTTTTCCTGAATATATTCAGGAAAAAACGCATACGCCCTTTTTGGCCAAGTGCATCATTGTGGACGTTCTGCCTCTTTTCCTATGCATTCAATGCAATTCCAGTCTAACTCCTAAAATCGGTTTCCTGCAATTCTGCCCCGCTTTCAAGTCCTCTTGGCAGCCTTACTTCAGTCTATTTTTGGACGATAGCTGTCATTTATAACTCTGCAGGTTTGTGAATTACAGTGCCCCTGAGCTCCTTTCTTCAACTCGCTTTCTTGTGACCTGGCCGCAACACCGCAGGATGGCTTCAGGCCCTAATCTGGTTCCGGCACGGCACACTGAGCCTTTGGTTATTTCCTCTTCCTGGTGGGAAATGAGAGTTAAATTTGCCCGTCCAGACACCTCCAGCTAGCCTCTCATTGGTTCTCGCTATTCCTGTTCATCTTCCGCAGAAATTGCAAACTGTGCCAAACAGGAGGTTAAAGGCGCTGACTCTCCAAGTGGGGAGAGTGTTAGTAAAGCGTCTGGAATGTTGCACCCGAGTACCAGGGGAGTAAAACTGAGACATATTTGAACACGTCTCCCGTTCACATGGTTGATCATACTTGGGTTCCACATGCATGTTTTAGCTGAAGGAAGAATACCTAAAACCTGGGTAGTTGAAACCCGTGGAATGGGTACCATGCAATATGACTTCAAAGGGTCTTCATTTGCTCACCGAACCTCCCCAACCCTATCACTGCTGCGTTTATGCTCCTGTACACATGCTTGATTCTCTTTTGGAGACATAGCAATCCATAGGTTTTAAGATACTTACTAGTCAGGTACATTCTTAGGCGTTTAATATGCGGTGTTGAGTCCATTTCGTTGAGCAAGGAGTAGCTCTTGTCTATTCCATATTTGGCTTAAGGAACTTTATCTGTGCTCATTTCAATCTCTGGTTTTATGCAGCACCCCAACTCACCTTTCCCCTTAAGCAAGCATAAGTTGGTTTTCGAAATTTGAGACCCTGTTCTGTTCTGTAATTCAGTTCCTGTGTAGCCAAGTTTACATTCCGTGTATTACTGATATCTTATGATGTTTCTTTTTCTGTGTGACTTATTTCAGTTAGAATCATCATACCTGCATCCACTCATTGTGATGCTAAGGGCCTGATGACACAGATTTCATTGCTGAGTGATATTGCTTTGTAAGTAAATACCACAACTTCTTTATCCATTTTTCACTTTCTGCGAAGTTGAACTTGTACTGTAAACGAGGTTCTTGTAAACAGAGCCGTTCCAAACTTTGGGGTGGCTGTGTCTTTTTGATTTTAATTTCCCTAAGCTATAGGACCATAAGTGGAAGTGCCCTAGGTTCTGTTGCTTTGTTTTTTAGATGTTTCAGGAAACACCATACACTTCTCCCGAGTGGTTGTTGGCAATTTATATCCCGCCCATCAGCATAACAAGGCTCCCAGTTCTCCATGGCCTGTCCTGCCTTTCTGGATTTTACACTTTTTTCAGATGGCCCTTTTGACCGGGGGGAAGTGAGACTTCATTGTAGTGCAGATTTCCTTTGCAAGCTTGCTTGGTTGGCCAAAAAGGGCGTATGCGTTTTTTCCTGAATATATTCAGGAAAAAACGCATACGCCCTTTTTGGCCAAGTGCATCATTGTGGACGTTCTGCCTCTTTTCCTATGCTTTCAATGCAATTCCAGTCTACCTCCTGAAATCGGTTTCCTGCAATTCTGCCCCGCTTTCAAGTCCTCTTGGCAGCCTTACTTCAGTCTATTTTTGGACGATAGCTGTCATTTATAACTCTGCAGGTTTGTGAATTACAGTGCCCCTGAGCTCCTTTCTTCAACTCGCTTTCTTGTGACCTGGCCGCAACACCGCAGGATGGCTTCAGGCCCTAATCTGGTTCCAGCACGGCACACTGAGCCTTTGGTTATTTCCTCTTCCTGGTGGGAAATGAGAGTTAAATTTGCCCGTCCAGACACCTCCAGCTAGCCTCTCATTGGTTCTCGCTATTCCTGTTCATCTTCCGCAGAAATTGCAAACTGGGCCAAACAGGAGGTTAAAGGCGCTGACTCTCCAAGTGGGGAGAGTGTTAGTAAAGCGTCTGGAATGTTTCACCCGAGTACCAGGGGAGGAAAACTGAGACATATTTGAACACGTCTCCCGATCACATGGTTGATCATACTCTGGGTTCCACATGCATGTTTTAGCTGAAGGAAAAATACCTAAAATCTGGGTAGTTGAAACCCGTGGAATGGGTACCATGCAATATGACTTCAAAGGGTCTTCATTTGCTCACTGAACCTCTCCAATCCTATCACTGCTGCGTTTATGCCCCTGTACACATGCTTGATTCTCTTTCGGAGACATAGCAATCTATAGGTTTTAAGATACTTACTAGTCAGGTACATTCTTAGGCATTTAATATGCGGTGTTGAGTCCATTTCGTTGAGCAAGGAGTAGCTCTTGTCTATTCCATATTTGGCTTAAGGAACTTTATCTGTGCTCATTTCAATCTCTGGTTTTATGCAGCACCCCAACTCACCTTTCCCCTTAAGCAAGCATAAGTTGGTTTTCGAAATTTGAGACCCTGTTCTGTTCTGTAATTCAGTTCCTGTGTAGCCAAGTTTACCTTCCGTGTATTACTGATAACTTATGATGTTTCTTTTTCTGTGTGACTTATTTCAGTTAGAATCATCATACCTGAATCCACTCATTGTGATGCTAAGGGCCTGATGACATAGATTTCATTGCTGAGTGATATTGCTTTGTAAGTAAATACCACAACTTCTTTATCCATTTTTCACTTTCTGCGATGTTGAACTTGTACTGTAAACGAGGTTCTTGTATTCAGAGGCGTCCCAAACTTTGGGGTGGCTGTGTCTTTTTGATTTTAATTTCCCTAAGCTATAGGACCATAAGTGGCAGTGCCCTAGGCTCTGTTGCTTTGTTTTTTAGATGTTTCAGGAAACACCATACACTTCTCCCGAGTGTCTGTTGGCAATTTACATTCCGCCCATCAGCATAACAAAGCTCCCAGTTCTCCATGGCCTGTCCTGCCTTTCTGGATTTTACACTTTTTTCAGATGGCCCTTTTGACCAGGGGGAAGTGAGACTTCATTGTAGTGCAGATTTCCTTTGCAAGCTTGCTTGGTTGGCCAAAAAGGGCGTATGCGTTTTTTCCTGAATATATTCAGGAAAAAATGCATACGCCCTTTTTGGCCAAGTGCATCATTGTGGACGTTCTGCCTCTTTTCCTATGCTTTCAATGCAATTCCAGTCAACCTCCTGAAATCGGTTTCCTGCAATTCTGCCCCGCTTTCAAGTCCTCTTGGCAGCCTTACTTCAGTCTATTTTTGGACGATAGCTGTCATTTATAACTCTGCAGGTTTGTGAATTACAGTGCCCCTGAGCTCCTTTCTTCAACTCGCTTTCTTGTGCCCTGGCCGCAACACCGCAGGATGGCTTCAGGCCCTAATCTGGTTCCGGCCCGGCATGGTGAGCCTTTGGTTAATTCCTCTTCCTGGTGGGAAATGAGAGTTAAATTTGCCCGTCCAGACACCTCCAGCTAGTCTCTCATTGGTTCTCGCTATTCCTGTTCATCTTCCGCAGAAATTGCAAACTGGGCCAAACAGGAGGTTAAAGGGACTGACTCTCCAAGTGGGGAGAGTGTTAGTAAAGCGTCTGGAATGTTGCACCCGAGTACCAGGGGAGGAAAACTGAGACATATTTGAACACGTCTCCCGTTCACATGGTTGATCATACTTGGGTTCCACATGCATGTTTTAGCTGAAGGAAGAATACCTAAAACCTGGGTAGTTGAAACCCGTGGAATGGGTACCATGCAATATGACTTCAAAGGGTCTTCATTTGCTCACCGAACCTCTCCAATCCTATCACTGCTGCGTTTATGCCCCTGTACACATGCTTGATTCTCTTTCGGAGACATAGCAATCCATAGGTTTTAAGATACTTACTAGTCAGGTACATTCTTAGGCGTTTAATATGCGGTGTTGAGTCCATTTCGTTGAGCAAGGAGTAGCTCTTGTCTATTCCATATTTGGCTTAAGGAACTTTATCTGTGCTCATTTCAATCTCTGGTTTTATGCAGCACCCCAACTCACCTTTCCCCTTAAGCAAGCATAAGTTGGTTTTCGAAATTTGAGACCCTGTTCTGTTCTGTAATTCAGTTCCTGTGTAGCCAAGTTTACATTCCGTGTATTACTGATATCTTATGATGTTTCTTTTTCTGTGTGACTTATTTCAGTTAGAATCATCATACCTGAATCCACTCATTGTGCTGCTAAGGGCCTGATGACACAGATTTCATTGCTGAGTGATATTGCTTTGTAAGTAAATACCACAACTTCTTTATCCATTTTTCACATTCTGCGATGTTGAACTTGTACTGTAAACGAGGTTCTTGTAAACAGAGCCGTTCCAAACTTTGGAGTGGCTGTGTCTTTTTGATTTTAAATTCCCTAAGCTATAGGACCATAAGTGGAAGTGCCCTAGGCTCTGTTGCTTTGTTTTTTAGGTGTTTCAGGAAACACCATACACTTCTCCCGAGTGGTTGTTGGCAATTTACATCCCGCCCATCAGCATAACAAGGCTCCCAGTTCTCCATGGCCTGTCCTGCCTTTCTGGATTTTACACTTTTTTCAGATGGCCCTTTTGACCGGGGGGAAGTGAGACTTCATTGTAGTGCAGATTTCCTTTGCAAGCTTGCTTGGTTGGCCAAAAAGTGCGTATGCGTTTTTTCCTGAATATATTCAGGAAAAAACGCATACGCCCTTTTTGGCCAAGTGCATCATTGTGGACGTTCTGCCTCTTTTCCTATGCTTTCAATGCAATTCCAGTCTACCTCCTGAAATCGGTTTCCTGCAATTCTGCCCCGCTTTCAAGTCCTCTTGGCATCCTTACTTCAGTCTATTTTTGGACGATAGCTGTCATTTATAACTCTGCAGGTTTGTGAATTACAGTGCCCCTGAGCTCCTTTCTTCAACTCGCTTTCTTGTGAGCTGGCCGCAACACCGCAGGATGGCTTCAGGCCCTAATCTGGTTCCGGCACAGCACGCTGAGCCTTTGGTTATTTCCTCTTCCTGGTGGGAAATGAGAGTTAAATTTGCCCGTCCAGACACCTCCAGCTAGCCTCTCATTGGCTCTCACTATTCCTGTTCATCTTCCGCAGAAATTGCAAACTGGGCCAAACAGGAGGTTAAAGGGACTGACTCTCCAAGTGGGGAGAGTGTTAGTAAAGCGTCTGGAATGTTGCACCCGAGTACCAGGGGAGGAAAACTGAGACATATTTGAACACGTCTCCCGATCACATGGTTGATCATACTCTGGGTTCCACATGCATGTTTTAGCTGAAGGAAAAATACCTAAAATCTGGGTAGTTGAAACCCGTGGAATGGGTACCATGCAATATGACTTCAAAGGGTCTTCATTTGCTCACTGAACCTCTCCAATCCTATCACTGCTGCGTTTATGCCCCTGTACACATGCTTGATTCTCTTTCGGAGACATAGCAATCTATAGGTTTTAAGATACTTACTAGTCAGGTACATTCTTAGGCATTTAATATGCGGTGTTGAGTCCATTTCGTTGAGCAAGGAGTAGCTCTTGTCTATTCCATATTTGGCTTAAGGAACTTTATCTGTGCTCATTTCAATCTCTGGTTTTATGCAGCACCCCAACTCACCTTTCCCCTTAAGCAAGCATAAGTTGGTTTTCTAAATTTGAGACCCTGTTCTGTTCTGTAATTCAGTTCCTGTGTAGCCAAGTTTACCTTCCGTGTATTACTGATAACTTATGATGTTTCTTTTTCTGTGTGACTTATTTCAGTTAGAATCATCATACCTGAATCCACTCATTGTGATGCTAAGGGCCTGATGACATAGATTTCATTGCTGAGTGATATTGCTTTGTAAGTAAATACCACAACTTCTTTATCCATTTTTCACTTTCTGCGATGTTGAACTTGTACTGTAAACGAGGTTCTTGTATACAGAGGCGTCCCAAACTTTGGGGTGGCTGTGTCTTTTTGATTTTAATTTCCCTAAGCTATAGGACCATAAGTGGCAGTGCCCTAGGCTCTGTTGCTTTGTTTTTTAGATGTTTCAGGAAACACCATACACTTCTCCCGAGTGGTTGTTGGCAATTTACATCCCGCCCATCAGCATAACAAGGCTCCCAGTTCTCCATGGCCTGTCCTGCCTTTCTGGATTTTACACTTTTTTCAGATGGCCCTTTTGACCGGGGGGAAGTGAGACTTCATTGTCGTGCAGATTTCCTTTGCAAGCTTGCTTGGTTGGCCAAAAAGGGCGTATGCGTTTTTTCCTGAATATATTCAGGAAAAAACGCATACGCCCTTTCTGGCCAAGTGCATCATTGTGGACGTTCTGCCTCTTTTCCTATGCTTTCAATGCAATTCCAGTCTACCTCCTGAAATCGGTTTCCTGCAATTCTGCCCCGCTTTCAAGTCCTCTTGGCAGCCTTACTTCAGTCTATTTTTGGACGATAGCTGTCATTTATAACTCTGCAGGTTTGTGAATTACAGTGCCCCTGAGCTCCTTTCTTCAACTCTCTTTCTTGTGACCTGGCCGCAACACCGCAGGATGGCTTCAGGCCCTAATCTGGTTCCGGCCCGGCATGCTGAGCCTTTGGTTAATTCCTCTTCCTGGTGGGAAATGAGAGTTAAATTTGCCCGTCCAGACACCTCCAGCTAGCCTCTCATTGGTTCTCGCTATTCCTGTTTATCTTCCGCAGAAATTGCAAACTGGGCCAAACAGGAGGTTAAAGGGACTGACTCTCCAAGTGGGGAGAGTGTTAGTAAAGCATCTGGAATGTTGCACCCGAGTACCAGGGGAGGAAAACTGAGACATATTTGAACACGTCTCCCGTTCACATGGTTGATCATACTCTGGGTTCCACATGCATGTTTTACCTGAAGGAAGAATACCTAAAACCTGGGTAGTTGAAACCCGTGGAATGGGTACCATGCAATATGACTTCAAAGGGTCTTCATTTGCTCACCGAACCTCTCCAATCCTATCACTGCTGCGTTTATGCCCCTGTACACATGCTTGATTCTCTTTCGGAGAGATAGCAATCCATAGGTTTTAAGATACTTACTAGTCAGGTACATTCTTAGGCGTTTAATATGCGGTGTTGAGTCCATTTCGTTGAGCAAGGAGTAGCTCTTGTCTATTCCATATTTGGCTTAAGGAACTTTATCTGTGCTCATTTCAATCTCTGGTTTTATGTAGCAACCCAACTCACCATTCCCCTTAAGCAAGCATAAGTTGGTTTTCTAAATTTGATAACCTGTTCTGTTTTGGAATTCAGTTCCTGTGTAGCCAAGTTTACATTCCGTGTATTAGTGATATCTTATGATGTTTTTTTTCTGTGTGACTTATTTCAGTTAGAATCATCGTACCTGAATCTACTCATTATGCTGCTACGGGCCTGATGACATAGATTTCATTGCTGAGTGATACTGCATTGTACGTAAGTACCACAAGTTCTTTATCCATTTTTCACTTTCTGCGATGTTGAACTTGTACTGTAAACGAGGTTCTTGTAAACAGAGCCGTTCCAAACTTTGGGGTGGCTGTGTCTTTTTGATTTTAATTTCCCTAAGCTATAGGACCATAAGTGGAAGTGCCCTAGGCTCTGTTGCTTTGTTTTTTAGATGTTTCAGGAAACACCATACACTTCTCCCGAGTGTCTGTTGGCAATTTACATCCCGCCCATCAGCATAACAAGGCTCCCAGTTCTCCATGGCCTGTCCTGCCTTTCTGGATTTTACACTTTTTTCAGATGGCCCTTTTGACCGGGGGGAAGTGAGACTTCATTGTAGTGCAGATTTCCTTTGCAAGCTTGCTTGGTTGGCCAAAAAGGGCGTATGCGTTTTTTCCTGAATATATTCAGGAAAAAACGCATACGCCCTTTTTGGCCAAGTGCATCATTGTGGACGTTCTGCCTCTTTTCCTATGCTTTCAATGCAATTCCAGTCTACCTCCTGAAATCGGTTTCCTGCAATTCTGCCCCGCTTTCAAGTCCTCTTGGCAGCCTTACTTCAGTCTATTTTTGGACGATAGCTGTCATTTATAACTCTGCAGGTTTGTGAATTACAGTGCCCCTGAGCTCCTTTCTTCAACTCGCTTTCTTGTGACCTGGTCGCAACACCGCAGGATGGCTTCAGGCCCTAATCTGGTTCCGGACCGGCATGCTGAGCCTTTGGTTAATTCCTCTTCCTGGTGGGAAATGAGAGTTAAATTTGCCCGTCCAGACACCTCCAGCTAGCCTCTCATTGGTTCTCGCTATTCCTGTTCATCTTCCGCAGAAATTGCAAACTGGGCCAAAGAGGAGGTTAAAGGGACTGACTCTCCAAGTCGGAAGAGTGTTAGTAAAGCGTCTGGAATGTTGCACCCGAGTACCAGGGGAGGAAAACTGAGACATATTTGAACACGTCTCCCGATCACATGGTTGATCATACTCTGGGTTCCACATGCATGTTTTAGCTGAAGGAAGAATACCTTAAACTTGGAGAGTTGAGACCCGTGAAATGGGTACCATGCAATATGACTTCAAAGGGTCTTCATTTGCTTACCGAACCTCTCCAATCCTATCACTGCTGCGTTTATGCCCCTGTACACATGCTTGATTCTCTTTCGGAGACATAGCAATCCATAGGTTTTACGATACTTACTAGTCAGGTACATTCTTAGGCATTTAATATGCGGTGTTGAGTCCATTTCGTTGAGCAAGGAGTAGCTCTTGTCTATTCCATATTTGGCTTAAGGAACTTTATCTGTGCTCATTTCAATCTCTGGTTTTATGCAGCACCCCAACTCACCTTTACCCTTAAGCAAGCATAAGTTGGTTTTCTAAATTTGAGACCCTGTTCTGTTCTGTAATTCAGTTCCTGTGTAGCCAAGATTACATTCCATGTATTACTGATATCTTATGATGTTTCTTTTTCTGTGTGACTTATTTCAGTTAGAATCATCATACCTGAATCCACTCATTGTGATGCTAAGGGCCTGATGACATAGATTTCATTGCTGAGTGATATTGCTTTGTAAGTAAATACCACAACTTCTTTATCCATTTTTCACTTTCTGCGATGTTGAACTTGTACTGTAAACGAGGTTGTTGTAAACAGAGGCGTCCCAAACTTTGGGGTGGCTGTGTCTT
Organism: Stenella coeruleoalba; assembly: GCF_951394435.1. NCBI lineage: Eukaryota > Metazoa > Chordata > Mammalia > Artiodactyla > Delphinidae > Stenella > Stenella coeruleoalba. Next base: position 226,129 of record NW_027645872.1, read on the forward strand.
TTTGATTTTAATTTCCCTAAGCTATAGGACCATAAGTGGCAGTGCCCTAGGCTCTGTTGCTTTGTTTTTTAGATGTTTCAGGAAACACCATACACTTCTCCCGAGTGTCTGTTGGCAATTTACATCCCGCCCATCAGCATAACAAGGCTCCCAGTTCTCCATGGCCTGTCCTGCCTTTCTGGATTTTACACTTTTTTCAGATGGCCCTTTTGACCGGGGGGAAGTGAGACTTCATTGTAGTGCAGATTTCCTTTGCAAGCTTGCTTGGTTGGCCAAAAAGGGCGTATGCGTTTTTTCCTGATTATATTCAGGAAAAAACGCATACGCCCTTTTTGGCCAAGTGCATCATTGTGGACGTTCTGCCTCTTTTCCTATGCTTTCAATGCAATTCCAGTCTACCTCCTGAAATCGGTTTCCTGCAATTCTGCCCCGCTTTCAAGTCCTCTTGGCAGCCTTACTTCAGTCTATTTTTGGACGATAGCTGTCATTTATAACTCTGCAGGTTTGTGAATTACAGTGCCCCTGAGCTCCTTTCTTCAACTCGCTTTCTTGTGACCTGGCCGCAACACCGCAGGATGGCTTCAGGCCCTAATCTGGTTCCGGCCCGGCATGCTGAGCCTTTGGTTATTTCCTCTTCCTGGTGGGAAATGAGAGTTAAATTTGCCCGTCCAGACACCTCCAGCTAGCCTCTCATTGGTTCTCGCTATTCCTGTTCAACTTCCGCAGAAATTGCAAACTGGGCCAAACAGGAGGTTAAAGGCGCTGACTCTCCAAGTGGGGAGAGTGTTAGTAAAGCGTCTGGAATGTTGCACCCGAGTACCAGGGGAGGAAAACTGAGACATATTTGAACACGTCTCCCGATCACATGGTTGATCATACTCTGGGTTCCACATGCATGTTTTAGCTGAAGGAAGAATACCTAAAACCTGGGTAGTTGAAACCCGTGGAATGGGTACCATGCAATATGACTTCAAAGGGTCTTCATTTGCTCACCGAACCTCTCCAATCCTATCACTGCTGCGTTTATGCCCCTGTACACATGCTTGATTCTCTTTTGGAGACATAGCAATCCATAGGTTTTACGATACTTCCTAGTCAGGTACATTCTTAGGCGTTTAATATGCGGTGTTGAGTCCATTTCGTTGAGCAAGGAGTAGCTCTTGTCTATTCCATATTTGACTTAAGGAACTTTATCTGTGCTCATTTCAATCTCTGGTTTTATGCAGCACCCCAACTCACCTTTACCCTTAAGCAAGCATAAGTTGGTTTTCTAAATTTGAGACCCTGTTCTGTTCTGTAATTCAGTTCCTGTGTAGCCAAGTTTACATTCCGTGTATTACTGATATCTTATGATGTTTCTTTTTCTGTGTGACTTATTTCAGTTAGAATCATCATACCTGAATCCACTCATTGTGATGCTAAGGGCCTGATGACATAGATTTCATTGCTGAGTGATATTGCTTTGTAAGTAAATACCACAACTTCTTTATCCATTTTTCACTTTCTGCGATGTTGAACTTGTACTGTAAACGAGGTTCTTGTAAACAGAGCCGTTCCAAACTTTGGGGTGGCTGTGTCTTTTTGATTTTAATTTCCCTAAGCTATAGGACCATAAGTGGCAGTGCCCTAGGCTCTGTTGCTTTGTTTTTTAGATGTTTCAGGAAACACCATACACTTCTCCCGAGTGTCTGTTGGCAATTTACATCCCGCCCATCAGCATAACAAGGCTCCCAGTTCTCCATGGCCTGTCCTGCCTTTCTGGATTTTACACTTTTTTCAGATGGCCCTTTTGACCGGGGGGAAGTGAGACTTCATTGTAGTGCAGATTTCCTTTGCAAGCTTGCTTGGTTGGCCAAAAAGGGTGTATGCGTTTTTTCCTGAATATATTCAGGAAAAACCGTATACGCCCTTTTTGGCCAAGTGCATCATTGTGGACGTTCTGCCTCTTTTCCTATGCTTTCAATGCAATTCCAGTCTACCTCCTGAAATCGGTTTCCTGCAATTCTGCCCCGCTTTCAAGTCCTCTTGGCAGCCTTACTTCAGTCTATTTTTGGACGATAGCTGTCATTTATAACTCTGCAGGTTTGTGAATTACAGTGCCCCTGAGCTCCTTTCTTCAACTCGCTTTCTTTTGAGCTGGCCGCAACACCGCAGGATGGCTTCAGGCCCTAATCTGGTTCCGGCCCGGCATGCTGAGCCTTTGGTTAATTCCTCTTCCTGGTGGGAAATGAGAGTTAAATTTGCCCGTCCAGACACCTCCAGCTAGCCTCTCATTGGTTCTCGCTATTCCTGTTCATCTTCCGCAGAAATTGCAAAGTGGGCCAAACAGGAGGTTAAAGGGACTGACTCTCCAAGTGGGGAGAGTGTTAGTAAAGCGTCTGGAATGTTGCACCCGAGTACCAGGGGAGGAAAACTGAGACATATTTGAACACGTCTCCCGATCACATGGTTGATCATACTCTAGGTTCCACATGCATGTTTTAGCTGAAGGAAGAATACCTTAAACCTGGGTAGTTGAAACCCGTGGAATGGGTACCATGCAATATGACTTCAAAGGGTCTTCATTTGCTCACTGAACTTCTCCAATCCTATCACTGCTGCGTTTATGCCCCTGTACACATGCTTGATTCTCTTTCGGAGACATAGCAATCCATAGGTTTTAAGATACTTACTAGTCAGGTACATTCTTAGGCGTTTAATATGGGGTGTTGAGTCCATTTCATTGAGCAAGGAGTAGCTCTTGTCTATTCCATATTTGGCTTAAGGAACTTTATCTGTGCTCATTTCAATCTCTGGTTTTATGCAGCACCCCAACTCACCTTTACCCTTAAGCAAGAATAAGTTGGTTTTCTAAATTTGAGACCCTGTTCTGTTCTGTAATTCAGTTCCTGTGTAGCCAAGTTTACATTCCGTGTATTACTGATATCTTATGATGTTTCTTTTTCTGTGTGACTTATTTCAGTTAGAATCATCATACCTGAATCCACTCACTGTGCTGCTAAGGGCCTGATGACACAGATTTCATTGCTGAGTGATATTGCTTTGTAAGTAAATACCACAACTTCTTTATCCATTTTTCACTTTCTGCGATGTTGAACTTGTACTGTAAACGAGGTTCTTGTAAACAGAGCCGTTCCAAACTTTGGGGTGGCTGTGTCTTTTTGATTTTAATTTCCCTAAGCTATAGGACCATAAGTGGAAGTGCCCTAGGCTCTGTTGCTTTGTTTTTTAGATGTTTCAGGAAACACCATACACTTCTCCCGAGTGTCTGTTGGCAATTTACATCCCGCCCATCAGCATAACAAGGCTCCCAGTTCTCAATGGCCTGTTGCCTTTCTGGATTTTACACTTTTTTCAGATGGCCCTTTTGACTGGGGGGAAGTGAGACTTCATTGTAGTGCAGATTTCCTTTGCAAGCTTGCTTGGTTGGCCAAAAAGGGCGTATGCGTTTTTTCCTGATTATATTCAGGAAAAAACGCATACGCCCTTTTTGGCCAAGTGCATCATTGTGGACGTTCTGCCTCTTTTCCTATGCTTTCAATGCAATTCCAGTCTACCTCCTGAAATCGGTTTCCTGCAATTCTGCCCCGCTTTCAAGTCCTCTTGGCAGCCTTACTTCAGTCTATTTTTGGACGATAGCTGTCATTTATAACTCTGCAGGTTTGTGAATTACAGTGCCCCTGAGCTCCTTTCTTCAACTCGCTTTCTTGTGACCTGGCCGCAACACCGCAGGATGGCTTCAGGCCCTAATCTGGTTCCGGTACGGCACGCTGAGCCTTTGGTTATTTCCTCTTCCTGGTGGGAAATGAGAGTTAAATTTGCCCGTCCAGACACCTCCAGCTAGCCTCTCATTGGTTCTCGCTATTCCTGTTCATCTTCCGCAGAAATTGCAAACTGGGCCAAACAGGAGGTTAAAGGCGCTGACTCTCCAAGTGGGGAGAGTGTTAGTAAAGCGTCTGGAATGTTGCACCCGAGTACCAGGGGAGAAAAACTGAGACATATTTGAACACGTCTCCTGATCACATGGTTGATCATACTCTGGGTTCCACATGCATGTTTTAGCTGAAGGAAGAATACCTAAAACCTGGGTAGGTGAAACCCGTGGAATGGGTACCATGCAATAAGACTTCAAAGGGTCTTCATTTGCTCACCGAACCTCTCCAATCCTATCACTGCTGCGTTTATGCCCCTGTACACATCCTTGATTCTCTTTCAGAGAGATAGCAATCCATAGGTTTTAAGATACTTACTAGTCAGGTACATTCTTAGGCGTTTAATATGCGTTGTTGAGTCCATTTCGTTGAGCAAGGAGTAGCTCTTGTCTATTCCATATTTGGCTTAAGGAACTTTATCTGTGCTCATTTCAATCTCTGGTTTTATGCAGCACCCCAACTCACCTTTACCCTTAAGCAAGCATAAGTTGGTTTTCTAAATTTGAGTCCCTGTTCTGTTCTGTAATTCAGTTCCTGTGTAGCCAAGTTTACATTCCGTGTATTACTGATATCTTATGATGTTTCTTTTTCTGTGTGACTTACTTCAGTTAGAATCATCATACCTGAATCCACTCATTGTGCTGCTAAGGGCCTGATGACACAGATTTCATTGCTGAGTGATATTGCTTTGTAAGTAAATACCACAACTTCTTTATCCATTTTTCACTTTCTGCGATGTTGAACTTGTACTGTAAACGAGGTTCTTGTAAACAGAGCCATTCCAAACTTTGGGGTGGCTGTGTCTTTTTGATTTTAATTTCCCTAAGCTATAGGACCATAAGTGGAAGTGCCCTAGGTTCTGTTGCTTTGTTTTTTAGATGTTTCAGGAAACACCATACACTTCTCCCGAGTGGTTGTTGGCAATTTACATCCCGCCCATCAGCATAACAAGGCTCCCAGTTCTCCATGGCCTGTCCTGCCTTTCTGGATTTTACACTTTTTTCAGATGGCCCTTTTGACCGGGGGGAAGTGAGACTTCATTGTAGTGCAGATTTCCTTTGCAAGCTTGCTTGGTTGGCCAAAAAGGACGTATGCGTTTTTTCCTGAATATATTCAGGAAAAAACGCATACGCCCTTTTTGGCCAAGTGCATCATTGTGGACGTTCTGCCTCTTTTCCTATGCTTTCAATGTAATTCCAGTCTACCTCCTGAAATCGGTTTCCTGCAATTCTGCCCCGCTTTCAAGTCCTCTTGGCAGCCTTACTTCAGTCTATTTTTGGACAATAGCTGTCATTTATAACTCTGCAGGTTTGTGAATTACAGTGCCCCTGAGCTCCTTTCTTCAACTCGCTTTCTTTTGAGCTGGCCGCAACACCGCAGGATGGCTTCAGGCCCTAATCTGGTTCCGGTACGGCACGCTGAGCCTTTGGTTATTTCCTCTTCCTGGTAGGAAATGAGAGTTAAATTTGCCCGTCCAGACACCTCCAGCTAGCCTCTCATTGGTTCTCGCTATTCCTGTTCATCTTCCGCAGAAATTGCAAACTGGGCCAAACAGGAGGTTAAAGGCGCTGACTCTCCAAGTGGGGAGAGTGTTAGTAAAGCGTCTGGAATGTTGCACCCGAGTACCAGGGGAGGAAAACTGAGACATATTTGAACACGTCTCCCATTCACATGGTTGATCATACTTGGGTTCCACATGCATGTTTTAGCTGAAGGAAGAATACCTTAAACCTGGAGAGTTGAGACCCGTGGAATGGGTACCATGCAATATGACTTCAAAGGGTCTTCATTTGCTCACCGAACCTCTCCAATCCTATCACTGCTGCGTTTATGCCCCTGTACACATGCTTGATTCTCTTTCGGAGACATAGCAATCCATAGGTTTTAAGATACTTACTAGTCAGGTACATTCTTAGGCGTTTAATATGCGGTGTTGAGTCCATTTCGTTGAGCAAGGAGTAGCTCTTGTCTATTCCATATTTGACTTAAGGAACTTTATCTGTGCTCATTTCAATCTCTGGTTTTATGCAGCACCCCAACTCACCTTTCCCCTTAAGCAAGCATAAGTTGGTTTTCTAAATTTGAGACCCTGTTCTGTTCTGTAATTCAGTTCCTGTGTAGCCAAGTTTACATTCCGTGTATTACTGATAACTTATGATGTTTCATTTTCTGTGTGACTTATTTCAGTTAGAATCATCATACCTGCATCCACTCATTGTGATGCTAAGGGCCTGATGACATAGATTTCATTGCTGAGTGATATTGCTTTGTAAGTAAATACCACAACTTCTTTATCCATTTTTCACTTTCTGCGATGTTGAACTTGTACTGTAAACGAGGTTGTTGTAAACAGAGGCGTCCCAAACTTTGGGGTGGCTGTGTCTTTTTGATTTTAATTTCCCTAAGCTATAGGACCATAAGTGGCAGTGCCCTAGGCTCTGTTGCTTTGTTTTTTAGATGTTTCAGGAAACACCATACACTTCTCCCGAGTGTCTGTTGGCAATTTACATCCCGCCCATCAGCATAACAAGGCTCCCAGTTCTCCATGGCCTGTCCTGCCTTTCTGGATTTTACACTTTTTTCAGATGGCCCTTTTGACTGGGGGGAAGTGAGACTTCATTGTAGTGCAGATTTTCTTTGCAAGCTTGCTTGGTTGGCCAAAAAGGGCGTATGCGTTTTTTCCTGAATATATTCAGGAAAAAACGCATACGCCCTTTTTGGCCAAGTGCATCATTGTGGACGTTCTGCCTCTTTTCCTATGCTTTCAATGCAATTCCAGTCTACCTCCTGAAATCGGTTTCCTGCAATTCTGCCCCGCTTTCAAGTCCTCTTGGCAGCCTTACTTCAGTCTATTTTTGGACGATAGCTGTCATTTATAACTCTGCAGGTTTGTGAATTACAGTGCCCCTGAGCTCCTTTCTTCAACTCGCTTTCTTGTGACCTGGCCGCAACACCGCAGGATGGCTTCAGGCCCTAATCTGATTCTGGCATGGCACGCTGAGCCTTTGGTTAATTCCTCTTCCTGGTAGGAAATGAGAGTTAAATTTGCCCGTCCAGACACCTCCAGCTAGTCTCCATTGGTTCTCGCTATTCCTGTTCATCTTCCGCAGAAATTGCAAACTGGGCCAAACAGGAGGTTAAAGGGACTGACTCTCCAAGTCGGGAGAGTGTTAGTAAAGCGTCTGGAATGTTGCACCCGAGTACCAGGGTACGAAAACTGAGACATATTTGAACACATCTCCCGATCACATGGTTGATCATACTCTAGGTTCCACATGCATGTTTTAGATGAAGGAAGAATACCTTAAACCTAGGTAGTTGAAACACGTGGAATGGGTACCATGCAATATGAGTTCAAAGGGTCTTCATTTGCTCACCCAACCTCTCCAATCCTATCACTGCTGCGTTTATGCCCCTGTACACATGCTTGATTCTCTTTTGGAGACATAGCAATCCATAGGTTTTAAGATACTTACAAGTCAGGTACATTCTTAGGCGTTTAATATGCGTTGTTGAGTCCATTTCATTGAGCAAGGAGTAGCTCTTGTCTATTCCATATTTGGCTTAAGGAACTTTATCTGTGCTCATTTCAATCTCTGGTTTTATGCAGCACCCCAACTCACCTTTACCCTTAAGCAAGCATAAGTTTGTTTTCTAAATTTGAGTCCCTGTTCTGTTCTGTAATTCAGTTCCTGTGTAGCCAAGTTTACATTCCGTGTATTACTGATATCTTATGATGTTTCATTTTCTGTGTGACTTATTTCAGTTAGAATCATCATACCTGCATCCACTCATTGTGATGCTAAGGGCCTGATGACACAGATTTCATTGCTGAGTGATATTGCTTTGTAAGTAAATACCACAACTTCTTTATCCATTTTTCACTTTCTGCGATGTTGAACTTGTACTGTAAACGAGGTTCTTGTAAACAGAGGCGTCCCAAACTTTGGGGTGGCTGTGTCTTTTTGATTTTAATTTCCCTAAGCTATAGGACCATAAGTGGCAGTGCCCTAGGCTCTGTTGCTTTGTTTTTTAGATGTTTCAGGAAACACCATACACTTCTCCCGAGTGTCTGTTGGCAATTTACATCCCGCCCATCAGCATAACAAGGCTCCCAGTTCTCCATGGCCTGTCCTGCCTTTCTGGATTTTACACTTTTTTCAGATGGCCCTTTTGACTGGGGGGAAGTGAGACTTCATTGTAGTGCAGATTTCCTTTGCAAGCTTGCTTGGTTGGCCAAAAAGGGCGTATGCGTTTTTTCCTGAATATATTCAGGAAAAAACGCATACGCCCTTTTTGGCCAAGTGCATCATTGTGGACGTTCTGCCTCTTTTCCTATGCTTTCAATGCAATTCCAGTCTACCTCCTGAAATCGGTTTCCTGCAATTCTGCCCCGCTTTCAAGTCCTCTTGGCAGCCTTACTTCAGTCTATTTTTGGACGATAGCTGTCATTTATAACTCTGCAGGTTTGTGAATTACAGTGCCCCTGAGCTCCTTTCTTCAACTCGCTTTCTTGTGACCTGGCCGCAACACCGCAGGATGGCTTCAGGCCCTAATCTGATTCTGGCATGGCACGCTGAGCCTTTGGTTAATTCCTCTTCCTGGTAGGAAATGAGAGTTAAATTTGCCCGTCCAGACACCTCCAGCTAGTCTCCATTTGTTCTCGCTATTCCTGTTCATCTTCCGCAGAAATTGCAAACTGGGCCAAACAGGAGGTTAAAGGGACTGACTCTCCAAGTCGGGAGAGTGTTAGTAAAGCGTCTGGAATGTTGCACCCGAGTACCAGGGTACGAAAACTGAGACATATTTGAACACGTCTCCCGATCACATGGTTGATCATACTCTAGGTTCCACATGCATGTTTTAGATGAAGGAAGAATACCTTAAACCTAGGTAGTTGAAACACGTGGAATGGGTACCATGCAATATGAGTTCAAAGGGTCTTCATTTGCTCACCCAACCTCTCCAATCCTATCACTGCTGCGTTTATGCCCCTGTACACATGCTTGATTCTCTTTTTGAGACATAGCAATCCATAGGTTTTAAGATACTTACAAGTCAGGTACATTCTTAGGCGTTAAATATGCGTTGTTGAGTCCATTTCGTTGAGCAAGGAGTAGCTCTTGTCTATTCCATATTTGGCTTAAGGAACTTTATCTGTGCTCATTTCAATCTCTGGTTTTATGCAGCACCCCAACTCACCTTTACCCTTAAGCAAGCATAAGTTGGTTTTCTAAATTTGAGTCCCTGTTCTGTTCTGTAATTCAGTTCCTGTGTAGCCAAGTTTACATTCTGTGTATTACTGATATCTTATGATGTTTCTTTTTCTGTGTGACTTACTTCAGTTAGAATCATCATACCTGAATCCACTCATTGTGCTGCTAAGGGCCTGATGACACAGATTTCATTGCTGAGTGATATTGCTTTGTAAGTAAATACCACAACTTCTTTATCCATTTTTCACTTTCTGCGATGTTGAACTTGTACTGTAAACGAGGTTCTTGTAAACAGAGCCATTCCAAACTTTGGGGTGGCTGTGTCTTTTTGATTTTAATTTCCCTAAGCTATAGGACCATAAGTGGAAGTGCCCTAGGTTCTGTTGCTTTGTTTTTTAGATGTTTCAGGAAACACCATACACTTCTCCCGAGTGGTTGTTGGCAATTTACATCCCGCCCATCAGCATAACAAGGCTCCCAGTTCTCCATGGCCTGTCCTGCCTTTCTGGATTTTACACTTTTTTCAGATGGCCCTTTTGACCGGGGGGAAGTGAGACTTCATTGTAGTGCAGATTTCCTTTGCAAGCTTGCTTGGTTGGCCAAAAAGGACGTATGCGTTTTTTCCTGAATATATTCAGGAAAAAACGCATACGCCCTTTTTGGCCAAGTGCATCATTGTGGACGTTCTGCCTCTTTTCCTATGCTTTCAATGTAATTCCAGTCTACCTCCTGAAATCGGTTTCCTGCAATTCTGCCCCGCTTTCAAGTCCTCTTGGCAGCCTTACTTCAGTCTATTTTTGGACAATAGCTGTCATTTATAACTCTGCAGGTTTGTGAATTACAGTGCCCCTGAGCTCCTTTCTTCAACTCGCTTTCTTTTGAGCTGGCCGCAACACCGCAGGATGGCTTCAGGCCCTAATCTGGTTCCGGTATGGCACGCTAAGCCTTTGGTTATTTCCTCTTCCTGGTGGGAATTGAGAGTTAAATTTGCCCGTCCAGACACCTCCAGCTAGCCTCTCATTGGTTCTCGCTATTCCTGTTCATCTTCCGCAGAAATTGCAAACTGGGCCAAAGAGGAGGTTAAAGGCGCTGACTCTCCAAGTGGGGAGAGTGTTAGTAAAGCGTCTGGAATGTTGCACCCGAGTACCAGGGGAGGAAAACTGAGACATATTTGAACACGTCTCCCATTCACATGGTTGATCATACTTGGGTTCCACATGCATGTTTTAGCTGAAGGAAGAATACCTTAAACCTGGAGAGTTGAGACCCGTGTAATGGGTACCATGCAATATGACTTCAAAGGGTCTTCATTTGCTCACCGAACCTCTCCAATCCTATCACTGCTGCGTTTATGCCCCTGTACACATGCTTGATTCTCTTTCGGAGACATAACAATCAATAGGTTTTAAGATACTTACTAGTCAGGTACATTCTTAGGCGTTTAATATGCGGTGTTGAGTCCATTTCGTTGAGCAAGGAGTAGCTCTTGTCTATTCCATATTTGACTTAAGGAACTTTATCTGTGCTCATTTCAATCTCTGGTTTTATGCAGCACCCCAATTCACCTTTACCCTTAAGCAAGCATAAGTTGGTTTTCTAAATTTGAGACCCTGTTCTGTTCTGTAATTCAGTTCCTGTGTAGCCAAGTTTACATTCCGTGTATTACTGATATCTTATGATTTTTCATTTTTGTGTGACTTATTTCAGTTAGAATCATCATACCTGCATCCACTCATTGTGATGCTAAGGGCCTGATGACATAGATTTCATTGCTGAGTGATATTGCTTTGTAAGTAAATACCACAAATTCTTTATCCATTTTTCAATTTCTGCGATGTTGAACTTGTACTGTAAACGAGGTTCTTGTAAACAGAGGCGTCCCAAACTTTGGGGTGGCTGTGTCTTTTTGATTTTAATTTCCCTAAGCTATAGGACCATAAGTGGAAGTGCCCTAGGCTCTGTTGCTTTGTTTTTTAGATGTTTCAGGAAACACCATACACTTCTCCCGAGTGTCTGTTGGCAATTTACATCCTGCCCATCAGCATAACAAGGCTCCCAGTTCTCCATGGCCTGTCCTGCCTTTCTGGATTTTACACTTTTTTCAGATGGCCCTTTTGACTGGGGGGAAGTGAGACTTCATTGTAGTGCAGATTTCCTTTGCAAGCTTGCTTGGTTGGCCAAAAAGGGCGTATGCGTTTTTTCCTGAATATATTCAGGAAAAAACGCATACGCCCTTTTTGGCCAAGTGCATCATTGTGGACGTTCTGCCTCTTTTCCTATGCTTTCAATGCAATTCCAGTCTACCTCCTGAAATCGGTTTCCTGCAATTCTGCCCCGCTTTCAAGTCCTCTTGGCAGCCTTACTTCAGTCTATTTTTGGACGATAGCTGTCATTTATAACTCTGCAGGTTTGTGAATTACAGTGCCCCTGAGCTCCTTTCTTCAACTCGCTTTCTTGTGACCTGGCCGCAACACAGCAGGATGGCTTCAGGCCCTAATCTGATTCTGGCATGGCACGCTGAGCCTTTGGTTAATTCCTCTTCCTGGTAGGAAATGAGAGTTAAATTTGCCCGTCCAGACACCTCCAGCTAGTCTCCATTGGTTCTCGCTATTCCTGTTCATCTTCCGCAGAAATTGCAAACTGGGCCAAACAGGAGGTTAAAGGGACTGACTCTCCAAGTCGGGAGAGTGTTAGTAAAGCGTCTGGAATGTTGCACCCGAGTACCAGGGTACGAAAACTGAGACATATTTGAACACGTCTCCCGATCACATGGTTGATCATACTCTAGGTTCCACATGCATGTTTTAGATGAAGGAAGAATACCTTAAACCTAGGTAGTTGAAACACGTGGAATGGGTACCATGCCATATGAGTTCAAAGGGTCTTCATTTGCTCACCCAACCTCTCCAATCCTATCACTGCTGCGTTTATGCCCCTGTACACATGCTTGATTCTCTTTTGGAGACATAGCAATCCATAGGTTTTAAGATACTTACAAGTCAGGTACATTCTTAGGCGTTTAATATGCGTTGTTGAGTCCATTTCGTTGAGCAAGGAGTAGCTCTTGTCTATTCCATATTTGGCTTAAGGAACTTTATCTGTGCTCATTTCAATCTCTGGTTTTATGCAGCACCCCAACTCACCTTTACCCTTAAGCAAGCATAAGTTGGTTTTCTAAATTTGAGTCCCTGTTCTGTTCTGTAATTCAGTTCCTGTGTAGCCAAGTTTACATTCCGTGTATTACTGATATCTTATGATGTTTCTTTTTCTGTGTGACTTACTTCAGTTAGAATCATCATACCTGAATCCACTCATTGTGCTGCTAAGGGCCTGATGACACAGATTTCATTGCTGAGTGATATTGCTTTGTAAGTAAATACCACAACTTCTTTATCCATTTTTCACTTTCTGCGATGTTGAACTTGTACTGTAAACGAGGTTCTTGTAAACAGAGCCATTCCAAACTTTGGGGTGGCTGTGTCTTTTTGATTTTAATTTCCCTAAGCTATAGGACCATAAGTGGAACTGCCCTAGGTTCTGTTGCTTTGTTTTTTAGATGTTTCAGGAAACACCATACACTTCTCCCGAGTGGTTGTTGGCAATTTACATCCCGCCCATCAGCATAACAAGGCTCCCAGTTCTCCATGGCCTGTCCTGCCTTTCTGGATTTTACACTTTTTTCAGATGGCCCTTTTGACCGGGGGGAAGTGAGACTTCATTGTAGTGCAGATTTCCTTTGCAAGCTTGCTTGGTTGGCCAAAAAGGACGTATGCGTTTTTTCCTGAATATATTCAGGAAAAAACGCATACGCCCTTTTTGGCCAAGTGCATCATTGTGGACGTTCTGCCTCTTTTCCTATGCTTTCAATGTAATTCCAGTCTACCTCCTGAAATCGGTTTCCTGCAATTCTGCCCCGCTTTCAAGTCCTCTTGGCAGCCTTACTTCAGTATATTTTTGGACAATAGCTGTCATTTATAACTCTGCAGGTTTGTGAATTACAGTGCCCCTGAGCTCCTTTCTTCAACTCGCTTTCTTTTGAGCTGGCCGCAACACCGCAGGATGGCTTCAGGCCTTAATCTGGTTCCGGTACGGCATGGTGAGCCTTTGGTTAATTCCTCTTCCTGGTGGGAAATGAGAGTTAAATTTGCCCGTCCAGACACCTCCAGCTAGTCTCTCATTGGTTCTCGCTATTCCTGTTCATCTTCCGCAGAAATTGCAAACTGGGCCAAACAGGAGGTTAAAGGGACTGACTCTCCAAGTGGGGAGAGTGTTAGTAAAGCGTCTGGAATGTTGCACCCGAGTACCAGGGGAGGAAAACTGAGACATATTTGAACACATCTCCCGATCACATGGTTGATCATACTCTAGGTTCCACATGCATGTTTTAGCTGAAGGAAGAATACCTTAAACCTGGGTAGTTGAAACCCGTGGAATGGGTACCATGCAATATGACTTCAAAGGGTCTTCATTTGCTCACCGAACCTCTCCAATCCTATCACTGCTGCATTTATGCCCCTGTACACATGCTTGATTCTCTTTCGGAGACATAGCAATCCATAGGTTTTAAGATACTTACTAGTCAGGTACATTCTTAGGCGTTTAATATGGGGTGTTGAGTCCATTTCGTTGAGCAAGGAGTAGCTCTTGTCTATTCCATATTTGGCTTAAGGAACTTTATCTGTGCTCATTTCAATCTCTGGTTTTATGCAGCACCCCAACTCACCTTTCCCCTTAAGCAAGCATAAGTTGGTTTTCTAAATTTGAGACCCTGTTCTGTTCTGTAATTCAGTTCCTGTGTAGCCAAGTTTACATTCCGTGTATTACTGATATCTTATGATGTTTCTTTTTCTGTGTGACTTATTTCAGTTAGAATCATCATACCTGAATCCACTCATTGTGCTGCTAAGGGCCTGATGACACAGATTTCATTGCTGAGTGATATTGCTTTGTAAGTAAATACCACAACTTCTTTATCCATTTTTCACTTTCTGCGATGTTGAACTTGTACTGTAAACGAGGTTCTTGTAAACAGAGCCGTTCCAAACTTTGGGGTGGCTGTGTCTTTTTGATTTTAATTTCCCTAAGCTATAGGACCATAAGTGGAAGTGCCCTAGGTTCTGTTGCTTTGTTTTTTAGATGTTTCAGGAAACACCATACACTTCTCCCGAGTGTCTGTTGGCAATTTACATCCCGCCCATCAGCATAACAAGGCTCCCAGGTCTCCATGGCCTGTCCTGCCTTTCTGGATTTTACACTTTTTTCAGATGGCCCTTTTGACCGGGGGGAAGTGAGACTTCATTGTAGTGCAGATTTCCTTTGCAAGCTTGCTTGGTTGGCCAAAAAGTGCGTATGCGTTTTTTCCTGAATATATTCAGGAAAAAACGCATACGCCCTTTTTGGCCAAGTGCATCATTGTGGACGTTCTGCCTCTTTTCCTATGCTTTCAATGCAATTCCAGTCTACCTCCTGAAATCGGTTTCCTGCAATTCTGCCCCGCTTTCAAGTCCTCTTGGCAGCCTTACTTCAGTATATTTTTGGACGATAGCTGTCATTTATAACTCTGCAGGTTTGTGAATTATAGTGCCCCTGAGCTCCTTTCTTCAACTCGGTTTCTTTTGAGGTGGCCGCAACACCGCAGGATGGCTTCAGGCCCTAATCTGGTTCCGGTACGGCACGCTGAGCCTTTGGTTATTTCCTCTTCCTGTTGGGAAATGAGAGTTAAATTTGCCCGTCCAGACACCTCCAGCTAGCCTCTCATTGGTTCTCGCTATTCCTGTTCATCTTCCGCAGAAATTGCAAACTGGGCCAAACAGGAGGTTAAAGGGACTGACTCTCCAAGTGGGGAGAGTGTTAGTAAAGCGTCTGGAATGTTGCACCCGAGTACCAGGGGAGGAAAACTGAGACATATTTGAACACGTCTCCCGATCACATGGTTGATCATACTCTGGGTTCCACATGCATGTTTTAGCTGAAGGAAGAATACCTTAAACCTGGGTAGTTGAAACCCGTGGAATGGGTACCATGCAATATGACTTCAAAGGGTCTTCATTTGCTCACCGAACATCTCCAATCCTATCACTGCTGCGTTTATGCCCCTGTACACATGCCTGATTCTCTTTCGGAGACATAGCAATCCATAGCTTTTAAGATACTTACTAGTCAGGTACATTCTTAGGCGTTTAATATGGGGTGTTGAGTCCATTTCATTGAGCAAGGAGTAGCTCTGGTCTATTCCATATTTGGCTTAAGGAACTTTATCTGTGCTCATTTCAATCTCTGGTTTTATGCAGCACCCCAACTCACCTTTACCCTTAAGCAAGCATAAGTTGGTTTTCTAAATTTGAGACCCTGTTCTGTTCTGTAATTCAGTTCCTGTGTAGCCAAGTTTCCATTCCGTGTATTACTGATATCTTATGATGTTTCTTTTTCTGTGTGACTTATTTCAGTTAGAATCATCATACCTGAATCCACTCATTGTGCTGCTAAGGGCCTGATGACACAGATTTCATTGCTGAGTGATATTGCTTTGTAAGTAAATACCACAACTTCTTTATCCATTTTTCACTTTCTGCGATGTTGAACTTGTACTGTAAACGAGGTTCTTGTAAACAGAGCCGTCCCAAACTTTGGGGTGGCTGTGTCTTTTTGATTTTAATTTCCCTAAGCTATAGGACCATAAGTGGCAGTGCCCTAGGCTCTGTTGCTTTGTTTTTTAGATGTTTCAGGAAACACCATACACTTCTCCCGAGTGGTTGTTGGCAATTTACATCCCGCCCATCAGCATAACAAGGCTCCCAGTTCTCCATGGCCTGTCCTGCCTTTCTGGATTTTACACTTTTTTCAGATGGCCCTTTTGACCGGGGGGAAGTGAGACTTCATTGTAGTGCAGATTTCCTTTGCAAGCTTGCTTGGTTGGCCAAAAAGGGCGTATGCGTTTTTTCCTGAATATATTCAGGAAAAAACGCATACGCCCTTTTTGGCCAAGTGCATCATTGTGGACGTTCTGCCTCTTTTCCTATGCTTTCAATGCAATTCCAGTCTACCTCCTGAAATTGGTTTCCTGCAATTCTGCCCCGCTTTCAAGTCCTCTTGGCAGCCTTACTTCAGTATATTTTTGGACGATAGCTGTCATTTATAACTCTGCAGGTTTGTGAATTACAGTGCCCCTGAGCTCCTTTCTTCAACTCGGTTTCTTTTGAGGTGGCCGCAACACCGCAGGATGGCTTCAGGCCCTAATCTGGTTCCGGTACGGCATGCTGAGCCTTTGGTTATTTCCTCTTCCTGTTGGGAAATGAGAGTTAAATTTGCCCGTCCAGACACCTCCAGCTAGCCTCTCATTGGTTCTCGCTATTCCTGTTCATCTTCCGCAGAAATTGCAAACTGGGCCAAACAGGAGGTTAAAGGGACTGACTCTCCAAGTGGGGAGAGTGTTAGTAAAGCGTCTGGAATGTTGCACCCGAGTACCAGGGGAGGAAAACTGAGACATATTTGAACACATCCCCCGATCACATGGTTGATCATACTCTGGGTTCCACATGCATGTTTTAGCTGAAGGAAGAATACCTTAAACCTGGGTAGTTGAAACCCGTGGAATGGGTACCATGCAATATGACTTCAAAGGGTCTACATTTGCTCACCGAACCTCTCCAATCCTATCACTGCTGCGTTTATGCCCCTGTACACATGCTTGATTCTCTTTCGGAGACATAGCAATCCATAGGTTTTAAGATACTTACTAGTCAGGTACATTCTTAGGCGTTTAATATGGGGTGTTGAGTCCATTTCATTGAGCACGGAGTAGCTCTTGTCTATTCCATATTTGGCTTAAGGAACTTTATCTGTGCTCATTTCAATCTCTGGTTTTATGCAGCACCCCAACTCACCTTTCCCCTTAAGCAAGCATAAGTTGGTTTTCTAAATTTGAGACCCTGTTCTGTTCTGTAATTCAGTTCCTGTGTAGCCAAGTTTACATTCCGTGTATTACTGATATCTTATGATGTTTCTTTTTCTGTGTGACTTATTTCAGTTAGAATCATCATACCTGAATCCACTCATTGTGCTGCTAAGGGCCTGATGACACAGATTTCATTGCTGAGTGATATTGCTTTGTAAGTAAATACCACAACTTCTTTATCCATTTTTCACTTTCTGTGATGTTGAACTTGTACTGTAAACGAGGTTCTTGTAAACAGAGCTTTTCCAAACTTTGGGGTGGCTGTGTCTTTTTGATTTTAAATTCCCTAAGCTATAGGACCATAAGTGGAAGTGCCCTAGGCTCTGTTGCTTTGTTTTTTAGATGTTTCAGGAAACACCATACACTTCTCCCGAGTGGTTGTTGGCAATTTACATCCCGCCCATCAGCATAACAAGGCTCCCAGTTCTCCATGGCCTGTCCTGCCTTTCTGGATTTTACACTTTTTTCAGATGGCCCTTTTGACCGGGGGGAAGTGAGACTTCATTGTAGTGCAGATTTCCTTTGCAAGTTTGCTTGGTTGGCCAAAAAGCGCGTATGCGTTTTTTCCTGAATATATTCAGGAAAAAACGCATACGCCCTTTTTGGCCAAGTGCATCATTGTGGACGTTCTGCCTCTTTTCCTATGCTTTCAATGTAATTCCAGTCTACCTCCTGAAATCGGTTTCCTGCAATTCTGCCCCGCTTTCAAGTCCTCTTGGCAGCCTTACTTCAGTCTATTTTTGGACGATAGCTGTCATTTATAACTCTGCAGGTTTGTGAATTACAGTGCCCCTGAGCTCCTTTCTTCAACTCGCTTTCTTGTGACCTGGCCGCAACACCGCAGGATGGCTTCAGGCCCTAATCTGGTTCCGGCACGGCACGCTGGGCCTTTGGTTAATTCCTCTTCCTGGTGGGAAATGAGAATTAAATTTGCCCGTTCAGACACCTCCAGCTAGCCTCTCATTGGTTCTCGCTATTCCTGTTCATCTTCCGCAGAAATTGCAAACTGAGCCAAACAGGAGGTTAAAGGGACTGACTCTCCAAGTCGGGAGAGTGTTAGTAAAGTGTCTGGAATGTTGCACCCGAGTACCAGGGTACGAAAACTGAGACATATTTGAACACGTCTCCCGATCACATGGTTGATCATACTCTAGGTTCCACATGCATGTTTTAGCTGAAGGAAGAATAACTTAAACCTGGGTAGTTGAAACCCGTGGAATGGGTACCATGCAATATGACTTCAAAGGGTCTTCATTTGCTCACCGAACCTCTCCAATCCTATCACTGCTGCGTTTATGCCCCTGTACACATGCTTGATTCTCTTTCGGAGACATAGCAATCCATAGGTTTTAAGATACTTACTAGTCAGGTACATTCTTAGGCGTTTAATATGCGGTGTTGAGTCCATTTCGTTGAGCAAGGAGTAGCTCTTGTCTATTCCATATTTGGCTTAAGGAACTTTATCTGTGCTCATTTCAATCTCTGGTTTTATGCAGCAACCCAACTCACCTTTCCCCTTAAGCAAGCATAAGTTGGTTTTCTAAATTTGAGACCCTGTTCTGTTCTGTAATTCAGTACCTGTGTAGCCAAGTTTACATTCCGTGTATTAGTGATATCTTATGATGTTTCTTTTTCTGTGTGACTTATTTCAGTTAGAAAAATCGTACCTGAATCCACTCATTATGCTGCTATGGGCCTGATGCCATAGATTTCATTGCTGAGTGATACTGCATTGTACGTAAGTACCACAAGTTCTTTATCCATTTTTCACTTTCTGTGATATTTAACTTGTACGGTAAACGCGGTTCTCGTAAACAGAGGCGTCCCAAACTTTGGGGTGGCTGTGTCTTTTTGATTTTAATTTCCCTAAGCTATAGGACCATAAGTGGAAGTGCCCTAGGCTCTGTTGCTTTGTTTTTTAGATGTTTCAGGAAACACCATACACTTCTCCCGAGTGTCTGTTGGCAATTTACATCCCGCCCATCAGCATAACAGGGCTCCCAGTTCTCCATGGCCTGTCCTGCCTTTCTGGATTTTACACTGTTTTCAGATGGCCCGTTTGACCGGGGGGAAGTCAGACTTCATTGTAGTGCAGATTTCCTTTGCAAGCTTGCTTGGTTGGCCAAAAAGGGCGTATGCGTTTTTTCCTGAATATATTCAGGAAAAAACGCATACGCCCTTTTTGGCCAAGTGCATCATTGTGGACATTCTGCCTCTTTTCCTATGCTTTCAATGCAATTCCAGTCTACCTCCTGAAATCGGTTTCCTGCAATTCTGCCCCGCTTTCAAGTCCTCTTGGCAGCCTTACTTCAGTATATTTTTGGACGATAGCTGTCATTTATAACTCTGCAGGTTTGTGAATTACAGTGCCCCCGAGCTCCTTTCTTCAACTGGCTTTCTTGTGAGCTGGCCGCAACACCGCAGGATGGCTTCAGGCCCTAATCTGGTTCCGGCACGGCACACTGAGCCTTTGGTTAATTCCTCTTCCTGGTGGGAAATGAGAGTTAAATTTGCCCGTCCAGACACCTCCAGCTAGTCTCTCATTGCTTCTCGCTATTCCTGTTCATCTTCCGCAGAATTTGCAAACTGGGCCAAACAGGAGGTTAAAGGGACTAACTCTCCAAGTCGGGAGAGTGTTAGTAAAGCGTCTGGAATGTTGCACCCGAGTACCAGGGTACGAAAACTGAGACATATTTGAACACGTCTCCCGATCACATGGTTGATCATACTCTACGTTCCACATGCATGTTTTAGGTGAAGGAAGAATACCTTAAACCTGGGTAGTTGAAACCCGTGGAATGGGTACCATGCAATATGACTTCAAAGGGTCTTCATTTCCTCACCGAACCTCTCCAATCCTATCACTGCTGTGTTTATGCCCCTGTACACATGCTTGATTCTCTTTCGGAGACATAGCAATCCATAGGTTTTAAGATACTTACTAGTCAGGTACATTCTTAGGCGTTTAATATGGGGTGTTGAGTCCATTTCGTTGAGCAAGGAGTAGCTCTTGTCTATTCCATATTTGGCTTAAGGAACTTTATCTGTGCTCATTTCGATCTCTGGTTTTATGCAGCAACCCAACTCACCTTTACCCTTAAGCAAGCATAAGTTGGTTTTCTAAATTTGAGACCCTGTTCTGTTCTGTAATTCACTTCCTGTGTAGCCAAGTTTACATTCCGTGTATTAGTGATATCTTATGATGTTTCTTTTTCTGTGTGACTTATTTCAGTTAGAATCATCGTACCTGAATCCACTCATTGTGCTGCTAAGGGCCTGATGACATAGATTTCTTTGCTGAGTGATATTGCTTTATACGTAAATACCACAACTTCTTTATCCATTTTTCACTTTCTGCGATGTTGAACTTGTACTGTAAACGAGGTTCTTGTAAACAGAGCCATTCCAAACTTTGGGGTGGCTGTGTCTTTTTGATTTTAATTTCCCTAAGCTATAGGACCATAAGTGGAAGTGCCCTAGGCTCTGTTGCTTTGTTTTTTAGATGTTTCAGGAAACACCATACACTTCTCCCGAGTGTCTGTTAGCAATTTACATCCCGCCCATCAGCATAACAAGGCTCCCAGTTCTCCATGGCCTGTCCTGCCTTTCTGGATTTTACACTTTTTTCAGATGGCCCTTTTGACCGGGGGGAAGTGAGACTTCATTGTAGTGCAGATTCCCTTTGCAAGCTTGCTTGGTTGGCCAAAAAGGGCGTATGCGTTTTTTCCTGAATATATTCAGGAAAAAACGCATACGCCCTTTTTGGCCAAGTGCATCATTGTGGACGTTCTGCCTCTTTTCCTATGCTTTCAATGCAATTCCAGTCTACCTCCTGAAATCGGTTTCCTGCAATTCTGCCCCGCTTTCAAGTCCTCTTGGCAGCCTTACTTCAGTCTATTTTTGGAC
Organism: Stenella coeruleoalba; assembly: GCF_951394435.1. NCBI lineage: Eukaryota > Metazoa > Chordata > Mammalia > Artiodactyla > Delphinidae > Stenella > Stenella coeruleoalba. The sequence goes on from NW_027645872.1 coordinate 247,137, forward strand.
GATAGCTGTCATTTATAACTCTGCAGGTTTGTGAATTACAGTGCCCCTGAGCCCCTTTCTTCAACTCGCTTTCTTGTGAGCTGGCCGCAACACCGCAGGATGGCTTCAGGCCCTAATCTGGTTCCGGCACGGCACGCTGAGCCTTTGGTTAATTCCTCTTCCTGGTGGGAAATAAGAGTTAAATTTGCCCGTCCAGACACCTCCAGCTAGTCTGTCATTGGTTTTCGCTATTCCTGTTCATCTTCCGCAGAATTGCAAACTGGGCGAAACAGGAGGTTAAAGGGACTGACTCTCCAAGTCGGGAGAGTGTTAGTAAAGCGTCTGGAATGTTGCACCCGAGTACCAGGGTACGAAAACTGAGACATATTTGAACATGTCTCCCGTTCACATGGTTGATCATACTCTAGGTTCCACATGCATGTTTTAGCTGAAGGAAGAATACCTTAAACCTGGGTAGTTGAAACCCGTGGAATGGGTACCATGCAATATGACTTCAAAGGGTCTTCATTTGCTCACCGAACCTCTCCAATCCTATCACTGCTGCGCTTATGCCCCTGTACACATGCTTGATTCCCTTTCGGAGACATAGCAATCCATAGGTTTTAAGATACTTACTAGTCAGGTACATTCTTAGGCGTTTATTATGCGGTGTTGAGTCCATTTCATTGAGCAAGGAGTAGCTCTTGTCTATTCCATATTTGGCTTAAGGAACTTTATCTGTGCTCATTTCAATCTCTGGTTTTATGCAGCACCCCAACTCACCTTTACCCTTAAGCAAGCATAAGTTGGTTTTCTAAATTTGAGACCCTGTTCTGTTCTGTAATTCATTTCCTGTGTAGCCAAGTTTATTCCGTATATTACTGATATCTTATGATGTTTCTTTTTCTGTGTGACTTATTTCAGTTAGAATCATCATACCTGAATCCACTCATTGTGCTGCTAAAGGCCTGATGACATAGATTTCATTGCTGAGTGATACTGCATTGTTCGTAAGTACCGCAAGTTCTTTATGCATTTTTCACTTTCTGTGATATTGAACTTGTATGGTAAACGAGGTTCTTGTTAACAGAGGCGTCCCAAACTTTCGGGTGGCTGCGTCTTTTGGAATTTAATTTCCCTAAGCTATAGGACCATAAGTGGAAGTGCCCTAGGCTCGGTTGCTTTGTTTTTTAGATGTTTCAGGAAACACCATACACTTCTCCCAAGTGTCTGTTGGCAATTTACATCCCGCCCATCAGCATAACAAGGCTCCCAGTTCTCCATGGCCTGTCCTGCCTTTCTGGATTTTACACTTTTTTCAGATGACCCTTTTGACTGGGGGGAAGTGAGACTTCATTGTAGTGCAGATTTCCTTTGCAAGCTTGCTTGGTTGGCCAAAAAGGGCGTATGCGTTTTTTCCTGAATATATTCAGGAAAAAACGCATACGCCCTTTTTGGCCAAGTGCATCATTGTGGACGTTCTGCCTCTTTTCCTATGCTTTCAATGCAATTCCAGTCTACCTCCTGAAATCGGTTTCCTGCAATTCTGCCCCGCTTTCAAGTCCTCTTGGCAGCCTTACTTCAGTATATTTTTGGACGATAGCTGTCATTTATAACTCTGCAGGTTTGTGAATTATAGTGCCCCTGAGCTCCTTTCTTCAACTCGGTTTCTTTTGAGGTGGCCGCAACACCGCAGGATGGCTTCAGGCCCTAATCTGGTTCCGGTACGGCACGCTGAGCCTTTGGTTATTTCCTCTTCCTGTTGGGAAATGAGAGTTAAATTTGCCCGTCCAGACACCTCCAGCTAGCCTCTCATTGGTTCTCGCTATTCCTGTTCATCTTCCGCAGAAATTGCAAACTGGGCCAAACAGGAGGTTAAAGGGACTGACTCTCCAAGTGGGGAGAGTGTTAGTAAAGCGTCTGGAATGTTGCACCCGAGTACCAGGGGAGGAAAACTGAGACATATTTGAACACGTCTCCCGATCACATGGTTGATCATACTCTGGGTTCCACATGCATGTTTTAGCTGAAGGAAGAATACCTTAAACCTGGGTAGTTGAAACCCGTGGAATGGGTACCATGCAATATGACTTCAAAGGGTCTTCATTTGCTCACCGAACATCTCCAATCCTATCACTGCTGCGTTTATGCCCCTGTACACATGCCTGATTCTCTTTCGGAGACATAGCAATCCATAGCTTTTAAGATACTTACTAGTCAGGTACATTCTTAGGCGTTTAATATGGGGTGTTGAGTCCATTTCATTGAGCAAGGAGTAGCTCTTGTCTATTCCATATTTGGCTTAAGGAACTTTATCTGTGCTCATTTCAATCTCTGGTTTTATGCAGCACCCCAACTCACCTTTACCCTTAAGCAAGCATAAGTTGGTTTTCTAAATTTGAGACCCTGTTCTGTTCTGTAATTCACTTCCTGTGTAGCCAAGTTTACATTCCGTGTATTACTGATATCTTATGATGTTTCTTTTTCTGTGTGACTTATTTCAGTTAGAATCATCATACCTGAATCCACTCATTGTGCTGCTAAGGGCCTGATGACACAGATTTCATTGCTGAGTGATATTGCTTTGTAAGTAAATACCACAACTTCTTTATCCATTTTTCACTTTCTGCGATGTTGAACTTGTACTGTAAACGAGGTTCTTGTAAACAGAGCCGTTCCAAACTTTGGGGTGGCTGTGTCTTTTTTATTTTAATTTCCCTAAGCTATAGGACCATAAGTGGAAGTGCCCTAGGTTCTGTTGCTTTGTTTTTTAGATGTTTCAGGAAACACCATACACTTCTCCCGAGTGGTTGTTGGCAATTTACATCCCGCCCATCAGCATAACAAGGCTCCCAGTTCTCCATGGCCTGTCCTGCCTTTCTGGATTTTACACTTTTTTCAGATGGCCCTTTTGACCAGGGGGAAGTGAGACTTCATTGTAGTGCAGATTTCCTTTGCAAGCTTGCTTGGTTGGCCAAAAAGGGCGTATGCGTTTTTTCCTGAATATATTCAGGAAAAAACGCATACGCCCTTTTTGGCCAAGTGCATCATTGTGGACGTTCTGCCTCTTTTCCTATGCTTTCCATACAATTCCAGTCTACCTCCTGAAATCGGTTTCCTGCAATTCTGCCCCGCTTTCAAGTCCTCTTGGCAGCCTTACTTCAGTATATTTTTGGACGATAGCTGTCATTTATAACTCTGCAGGTTTGTGAATTACAGTGCCCCTGAGCTCCTTTCTTCAACTTGCTTTCTTGTGAGCTGGCCGCAACACCGCAGGATGGCTTCAGGCCCTAATCTGGTTCCGGTACGGCACGCTGAGCCTTTGGTTATTTCCTCTTCCTGGTGGGAAATGAGAGTTAAATTTGCCCGTCCAGACACCTCCAGCTAGCCTCTCATTGGTTCTCGCTATTCCTGTTCATCTTCCGCAGAAATTGCAAACTGGGCCAAACAGGAGGTTAAAGGCGCTGACTCTCCAAGTGGGGAGAGTGTTAGTAAAGCGTCTGGAATGTTGCACCCGAGTACCAGGGGAGGAAAACTGAGACATATTTGAACACGTCTCCCGTTCACATGGTTGATCATACTTGGGTTCCACATGCATGTTTTAGCTGAAGGAAGAATACCTTAAACCTGGAGAGTTAAGACCCGTGTAATGGGTACCATGCAATATGACTTCAAAGTGTCTTGATTTGCTCACCGAACCTCTCCAATCCTATCACTGCTGCGTTTATGCCCCTGTACACATGCTTGATTCTCTTTCGGAGACATAGCAATCCATAGGTTTTAAGATACTTACTAGTCAGGTACATTCTTAGGCGTTTAATATGCGGTGTTGAGTCCATTTCGTTGAGCAAGGAGTAGCTCTTGTCTATTCCATATTTGACTTATGGAACTTTATCTGTGCTCATTTCAATCTCTGGTTTTATGCAGCACCCCAACTCACCTTTACCCTTAAGCAAGCATAAGTTGGTTTTCTAAATTAGAGACCCTGTTCTGTTCTGTAATTCAGTTCCTGTGTAGCCAAGTTTCCATTCCGTGTATTACTGATATCTTATGATGTTTCTTTTTCTGTGTGACTTATTTCAGTTAGAATCATCATACCTGAATCCACTCATTGTGCTGCTAAGGGCCTGATGACACAGATTTCATTGCTGAGTGATATTGCTTTGTAAGTAAATACCACAACTTCTTTATCCATTTTTCACTTTCTGCGATGTTGAACTTGTACTGTAAACGAGGTTGTTGTAAACAGAGCCGTTCCAAATTTTGGGGTGGCTGTGTCTTTTTGATTTTAATTTCCCTAAGCTATAGGACCATAAGTGGCAGTGCCCTAGGCTCTGTTGCTTTGTTTTTTAGATGTTTCAGGAAACACCATACACTTCTCCCGAGTGTCTGTTGGCAATTTACATCCCGCCCATCAGCATAACAAGGCTCCCAGTTCTCCATGGCCTGTCCTGCCTTTCTGGATTTTACACTTTTTTCAGATGGCCCTTTTGACCGGGGGGAAGTGAGACTTCATTGTAGTGCAGATTTCCTTTGCAAGCTTGCTTGGTTGGCCAAAAAGTGCGTATGCGTTTTTTCCTGAATATATTCAGGAAAAAACGCATACGCCCTTTTTGGCCAAGTGCATCATTGTGGACGTTCTGCCTCTTTTCCTATGCTTTCAATGCAATTCCAGTCTACCTCCTGAAATCGGTTTCCTGCAATTCTGCCCCGCTTTCAAGTCCTCTTGGCAGCCTTACTTCAGTCTATTTTTGGATGATAGCTGTCATTTATAACTCTGCAGGTTTGTGAATTACAGTGCCCCTGAGCTCCTTTCTTCAACTCGGTTTCTTTTGAGGTGGCCGCAACACCGCAGGATGGCTTCAGGCCCTAATCTGGTTCCGGCACGGCACGCTGAGCCTTTGGTTATTTCCTCTTCCTGTTGGGAAATGAGAGTTAAATTTGCCCGTCCAGACACCTCCAGCTAGCCTCTCATTGGTTCTCGCTATTCCTGTTCATCTTCCGCAGAAATTGCAAACTGGGCCAAACAGGAGGTTAAAGGGACTGACTCTCCAAGTGGGGAGAGTGTTAGTAAAGTGTCTGGAATGTTGCACCCGAGTACCAGGGTACGAAAACTGAGACATATTTGAACACGTCTCCCGATCACATGGTTGATCATACTCTGGGTTCCACATGCATATTTTAGCTGAAGGAAGAATACCTTAAACCTGGGTAGTTGAAACCCGTGGAATGGGTACCATGCAATATGACTTCAAAGGGTCTTCATTTGCTCACCGAACCTCTCCAATCCTATCACTGCTGCGTTTATGCCCCTGTACACATGCTTGATTCTCTTTCGGAGACATAGCAATCCATAGGTTTTAAGATACTTACTAGTCAGGTACATTCTTAGACGTTTAATATGGGGTGTTGAGTCCATTACATTGAGCAAGGAGTAGCTCTTGTCTATTCCATATTTGGCTTAAGGAACTTTATCTGTGCTCATTTCAATCTCTGGTTTTATGCAGCACCCCAACTCACCTTTCCCCTTAAGCAAGCATAAGTTGGTTTTCTAAATTTGAGACCCTGTTCTGTTCTGTAATTCAGTTCCTGTGTAGCCAAGTTTACATTCCGTGTATTACTGATATCTTATGATGTTTCTTTTTCTGTGTGACTTATTTCAGTTAGAATCATCATACCTGAATCCACTCATTGTGCTGCTAAGGGCCTGATGACACAGATTTCATTGCTGAGTGATATTGCTTTGTAAGTAAATACCACAACTTCTTTATCCATTTTTCACTTTCTGCGATGTTGAACTTGTACTGTAAACGAGGTTCTTGTAAACAGAGCCGTTCCAAACTTTGGGGTGGCTGTGTCTTTTTGATTTTAATTTCCCTAAGCTATATGACCATAAGTGGAAGTGCCCTAGGTTCTGTTGCTTTGTTTTTTAGATGTTTCAGGAAACACCATACACTTCTCCCGAGTGGTTGTTGGCAATTTACATCCCGCCCATCAGCATAACAAGGCTCCCAGTTCTCCATGGCCTGTCCTGCCTTTCTGGATTTTACACTTTTTTCAGATGGCCCTTTTGACCGGGGGGAAGTGAGACTTCATTGTAGTGCAGATTTCCTTTGCAAGTTTGCTTGGTTGGCCAAAAAGCGCGTATGCGTTTTTTCCTGAATATATTCAGGAAAAAACGCATACGCCCTTTTTGGCCAAGTGCATCATTGTGGACGTTCTGCCTCTTTTCCTATGCTTTCAATGCAATTCCAGTCTACCTCCTGAAATCGGTTTCCTGCAATTCTGCCCTGCTTTCAAGTCCTCTTGGCAGCCTTACTTCAGTCTATTTTTGGACGATAGCTGTCATTTATAACTCTGCAGGTTTGTGAATTACAGTGCCCCTGAGCTCCTTTCTTCAACTCGCTTTCTTGTGACCTGGCCGCAACACCGCAGGATGGCTTCAGGCCCTAATCTGGTTCCGGCACGGCACGCTGAGCCTTTGGTTAATTCCTCTTCCTGGTGGGAAATGAGAATTAAATTTGCCCGTTCAGACACCTCCAGCTAGCCTCTCATTGGTTCTCGCTATTCCTGTTCATCTTCCGCAGAAATTGCAAACTGGGCCAAACAGGAGGTTAAAGGGACTGACTCTCCACGTCGGGAGAGTGTTAGTAAAGTGTCTGGAATGTTGCACCCGAGTACCAGGGTACGAAAACTGAGACATATTTGAACACGTCTCCCGATCACATGGTTGATCATACTCTAGGTTCCACATGCATGTTTTAGCTGAAGGAAGAATAACTTAAACCTGGGTAGTTGAAACCCGTGGAATGGGTACCATGCAATATGACTTCAAAGGGTCTTCATTTGCTCACCGAACCTCTCCAATCCTATCACTGCTGTGTTTATGCCCCTGTACACATGCTTGATTCTCTTTCGGAGACATAGCAATCCATAGGTTTTAAGATACTTACTAGTCAGGTACATTCTTAGGCGTTTAATATGGGGTGTTTTGTCCATTTCGTTGAGCAAGGAGTAGCTCTTGTCTATTCCATATTTGGCTTAAGGAACTTTATCTGTGCTCATTTCAATCTCTGGTTTTATGCAGCACCCCAACTCACCTTTCCCGTTAAGCAAGCATAAGTTGGTTTTCGAAATTTGAGACCCTGTTCTGTTCTGTAATTCAGTTCCTGTGTAGCCAAGTTTACATTCCGTGTATTACTGATATCTTATGATGTTTCTTTTTCTGTGTGACTTATTTCAGTTAGAATCATCATACCTGAATCCACTCATTGTGCTGCTAAGGGCCTGATGACACAGATTTCATTGCTGAGTGATATTGCTTTGTAAGTAAATACCACAACTTCTTTATCCATTTTTCACTTTCTGTGATGTTGAACTTGTACTGTAAACGAGGTTCTTGTAAACAGAGCTTTTCCAAACTTTGGGGTGGCTGTGTCTTTTTGATTTTAAATTCCCTAAGCTATAGGACCATAAGTGGAAGTGCCCTAGGCTCTGTTGCTTTGTTTTTTAGATGTTTCAGGAAACACCATACACTTCTCCCGAGTGGTTGTTGGCAATTTACATCCCGCCCATCAGCATAACAAGGCTCCCAGTTCTCCATGGCCTGTCCTGCCTTTCTGGATTTTACACTTTTTTCAGATGGCCCTTTTGACCGGGGGGAAGTGAGACTTCATTGTAGTGCAGATTTCCTTTGCAAGCTTGCTGGGTTGGCCAAAAAGGGCGTATGCGTTTTTTCCTGAATATATTCAGGAAAAAACGCATACGCCCTTTTTGGCCAAGTGCATCATTGTGGACGTTCTGCCTCTTTTCCTATGCTTTCAATGCAATTCCAGTCTACCTCCTGAAATCGGTTTCCTGCAATGCTGCCCCGCTTTCAAGTCCTCTTGGCAGCCTTACTTCAGTCTATTTTTGGATGATAGCTGTCATTTATAACTCTGCAGGTTTGTGAATTACAGTGCCCCTGAGCTCCTTTCTTCAACTTGCTTTCTTGTGCCCTGGCCGCAACACCGCAGGATGGCTTCAGGCGCTAATCTGGTTCCGGCACGGCACGCTGAGCCTTTGGTTAATTCCTCTTCCTGGTGGGAAATGAGAGTTAAATTTGCCCGTCCAGACACCTCCAGCTAGTCTCTCATTGGTTCTCGCTATTCCTGTTCATCTTCCGCAGAAATTGCAAATTGGGCCAAACAGGATGTTAAAGGCGCTGACTCTCCAAGTGGGGAGAGTGTTAGTAAAGCATCTGGAATGATGCACCCGAGTACCAGGGGAGGAAAACTGAGACATATTTGAACACGTCTCCCGTTCACATGGTTGATCATACTTGGGTTCCACATGCATGTTTTAGCTGAAGGAAGAATACCTTAAACCTGGAGAGTTAAGACCCGTGTAATGGGTACCATGCAATATGACTTCAAAGGGTCTTCATTTGCTCACCGAACCTCTCCAATCCTATCACTGCTGCGTTTATGCCCCTGTACACATGCTTGATTCTCTTTCGGAGACATAGCAATCCATAGGTTTTAAGATACTTACTAGTCAGGTACATTCTTAGGCGTTTAATATGCGGTGTTGAGTCCATTTCGTTGAGCAAGGAGTAGCTCTTGTCTATTCCATATTTGACTTAAGGAACTTTATCTGTGCTCATTTCAATCTCTGGTTTTATGCAGCACCCCAACTCACCTTTACCCTTAAGCAAGCATAAGTTGGTTTTCTAAATTTGAGACCCTGTTCTGTTCTGTAATTCAGTTCCTGTGTAGCCAAGTTTACATTCCGTGTATTACTGATATCTTATGATGTTTCTTTTTCTGTGTGACTTACTTCAGTTAGAATCATCATACCTGAATCCACTCATTGTGCTGCTAAGAGCCTGATGACACAGATTTCATTGCTGAGTGATATTGCTTTGTAAGTAAATACCACAACTTCTTTATCCATTTTTCACTTTCTGCGATGTTGAACTTGTACTGTAAACGAGGTTCTTGTAAACAGAGCCGTCCCAAACTTTGGGGTGGCTGTGTCTTTTTGATTTTAATTTCCCTAAGCTATAGGACCATAAGTGGCAGTGCCCTAGGCTCTGTTGCTTTGTTTTTTAGATGTTTCAGGAAACACCATACACTTCTCCCGAGTGTCTGTTGGCAATTTACATCCCGCCCATCAGCGTAACAAGGCTCCCAGTTCTCCATGGCCTGTCCTGCCTTTCTGGATTTTACACTTTTTTCAGATGGCCCTTTTGACCGGGGGGAAGTGAGACTTCATTGTAGTGCAGATTTCCTTTGCAAGCTTGCTTGGTTGGCCAAAAAGGGCGTATGCGTTTTTTCCTGAATATATTCAGGAAAAAACGCATACGCCCTTTTTGGCCAAGTGCATCATTGTGGACGTTCTGCCTCTTTTCCTATGCTTTCAATGCAATTCCAGTCTACCTCCTGAAATTGGTTTCCTGCAATTCTGCCCCGCTTTCAAGTCCTCTTGGCAGCCTTACTTCAGTATATTTTTGGACGATAGCTGTCATTTATAACTCTGCAGGTTTGTGAATTATAGTGCCCCTGAGCTCCTTTCTTCAACTCGGTTTCTTTTGAGGTGGCCGCAACACCGCAGGATGGCTTCAGGCCCTAATCTGGTTCCGGTACGGCATGCTGAGCCTTTGGTTATTTCCTCTTCCTGTTGGGTAATGAGAGTTAAATTTGCCCGTCCAGACACCTCCAGCTAGCCTCTCATTGGTTCTCGCTATTCCTGTTCATCTTCCGCAGAAATTGCAAACTGGGCCAAACAGGAGGTTAAAGGGACTGACTCTCCAAGTGGGGAGAGTGTTAGTAAAGCGTCTGGAATGTTGCACCCGAGTACCAGGGGAGGAAAACTGAGACATATTTGAACACATCCCCCGATCACATGGTTGATCATACTCTGGGTTCCACATGCATGTTTTAGCTGAAGGAAGAATACCTTAAACCTGGGTAGTTGAAACCCGTGGAATGGGTACCATGCAATATGACTTCAAAGGGTCTACATTTGCTCACCGAACCTCTCCAATCCTATCACTGCTGCGTTTATGCCCCTGTACACATGCTTGATTCTCTTTCGGAGACATAGCAATCCATAGGTTTTAAGATACTTCCTAGTCAGGTACATTCTTAGGCGTTTAATATGGGGTGTTGAGTCCATTTCATTGAGCAAGGAGTAGCTCTTGTCTATTCCATATTTGGCTTAAGGAACTTTATCTGTGCTCATTTCAATCTCTGGTTTTATGCAGCACCCCAACTCACCTTTCCCCTTAAGCAAGCATAAGTTGGTTTTCTAAATTTGAGACCCTGTTCTGTTCTGTAATTCAGTTCCTGTGTAGCCAAGTTTACATTCCGTGTATTACTGATATCTTATGATGTTTCTTTTTCTGTGTGACTTATTTCAGTTAGAATCATCATACCTGAATCCACTCATTGTGCTGCTAAGGGCCTGATGACACAGATTTCATTGCTGAGTGATATTGCTTTGTAAGTAAATACCACAACTTCTTTATCCATTTTTCACTTTCTGTGATGTTGAACTTGTACTGTAAACGAGGTTCTTGTAAACAGAGCTTTTCCAAACTTTGGGGTGGCTGTGTCTTTTTGATTTTAAATTCCCTAAGCTATAGGACCATAAGTGGAAGTGCCCTAGGCTCTGTTGCTTTGTTTTTTAGATGTTTCAGGAAACACCATACACTTCTCCCGAGTGGTTGTTGGCAATTTACATCCCGCCCATCAGCATAACAAGGCTCCCAGTTCTCCATGGCCTGTCCTGCCTTTCTGGATTTTACACTTTTTTCAGATGGCCCTTTTGACCGGGGGGAAGTGAGACTTCATTGTAGTGCAGATTTCCTTTGCAAGTTTGCTTGGTTGGCCAAAAAGCGCGTATGCGTTTTTTCCTGAATATATTCAGGAAAAAACGCATACGCCCTTTTTGGCCAAGTGCATCATTGTGGACGTTCTGCCTCTTTTCCTATGCTTTCAATGCAATTCCAGTCTACCTCCTGAAATCGGTTTCCTGCAATTCTGCCCCGCTTTCAAGTCCTCTTGGCAGCCTTACTTCAGTCTATTTTTGGACGATAGCTGTCATTTATAACTCTGCAGGTTTGTGAATTACAGTGCCCCTGAGCTCCTTTCTTCAACTCGCTTTCTTGTGACCTGGCCGCAACACCGCAGGATGGCTTCAGGCCCTAATCTGGTTCCGGCACGGCACGCTGGGCCTTTGGTTAATTCCTCTTCCTGGTGGGAAATGAGAATTAAATTTGCCCGTTCAGACACCTCCAGCTAGCCTCTCATTGGTTCTCGCTATTCCTGTTCATCTTCCGCAGAAATTGCAAACTGAGCCAAACAGGAGGTTAAAGGGACTGACTCTCCAAGTCGGGAGAGTGTTAGTAAAGTGTCTGGAATGTTGCACCCGAGTACCAGGGTACGAAAACTGAGACATATTTGAACACGTCTCCCGATCACATGGTTGATCATACTCTAGGTTCCACATGCATGTTTTAGCTGAAGGAAGAATAACTTAAACCTGGGTAGTTGAAACCCGTGGAATGGGTACCATGCAATATGACTTCAAAGGGTCTTCATTTGCTCACCGAACCTCTCCAATCCTATCACTGCTGCGTTTATGCCCCTGTACACATGCTTGATTCTCTTTCGGAGACATAGCAATCCCTAGGTTTTAAGATACTTACTAGTCAGGTACATTCTTAGGCGTTTAATATGCGGTGTTGAGTCCATTTCGTTGAGCAAGGAGTAGCTCTTGTCTATTCCATATTTGGCTTAAGGAACTTTATCTGTGCTCATTTCAATCTCTGGTTTTATGCAGCAACCCAACTCACCTTTCCCCTTAAGCAAGCATAAGTTGGTTTTCTAAATTTGAGACCCTGTTCTGTTCTGTAATTCAGTACCTGTGTAGCCAAGTTTACATTCCGTGTATTAGTGATATCTTATGATGTTTCTTTTTCTGTGTGACTTATTTCAGTTAGAAAAATCGTACCTGAATCCACTCATTATGCTGCTATGGGCCTGATGCCATAGATTTCATTGCTGAGTGATACTGCATTGTACGTAAGTACCACAAGTTCTTTATCCATTTTTCACTTTCTGTGATATTTAACTTGTACGGTAAACGCGGTTCTCGTAAACAGAGGCGTCCCAAACTTTGGGGTGGCTGTGTCTTTTTGATTTTAATTTCCCTAAGCTATAGGACCATAAGTGGAAGTGCCCTAGGCTCTGTTGCTTTGTTTTTTAGATGTTTCAGGAAACACCATACACTTCTCCCGAGTGTCTGTTGGCAATTTACATCCCGCCCATCAGCATAACAGGGCTCCCAGTTCTCCATGGCCTGTCCTGCCTTTCTGGATTTTACACTGTTTTCAGATGGCCCGTTTGACCGGGGGGAAGTCAGACTTCATTGTAGTGCAGATTTCCTTTGCAAGCTTGCTTGGTTGGCCAAAAAGGGCGTATGCGTTTTTTCCTGAATATATTCAGGAAAAAACGCATACGCCCTTTTTGGCCAAGTGCATCATTGTGGACATTCTGCCTCTTTTCCTATGCTTTCAATGCAATTCCAGTCTACCTCCTGAAATCGGTTTCCTGCAATTCTGCCCCGCTTTCAAGTCCTCTTGGCAGCCTTACTTCAGTATATTTTTGGACGATAGCTGTCATTTATAACTCTGCAGGTTTGTGAATTACAGTGCCCCCGAGCTCCTTTCTTCAACTGGCTTTCTTGTGAGCTGGCCGCAACACCGCAGGATGGCTTCAGGCCCTAATCTGGTTCCGGCACGGCACACTGAGCCTTTGGTTAATTCCTCTTCCTGGTGGGAAATGAGAGTTAAATTTGCCCGTCCAGACACCTCCAGCTAGTCTCTCATTGCTTCTCGCTATTCCTGTTCATCTTCCGCAGAATTTGCAAACTGGGCCAAACAGGAGGTTAAAGGGACTAACTCTCCAAGTCGGGAGAGTGTTAGTAAAGCGTCTGGAATGTTGCACCCGAGTACCAGGGTACGAAAACTGAGACATATTTGAACACGTCTCCCGATCACATGGTTGATCATACTCTACGTTCCACATGCATGTTTTAGGTGAAGGAAGAATACCTTAAACCTGGGTAGTTGAAACCCGTGGAATGGGTACCATGCAATATGACTTCAAAGGGTCTTCATTTCCTCACCGAACCTCTCCAATCCTATCACTGCTGTGTTTATGCCCCTGTACACATGCTTGATTCTCTTTCGGAGACATAGCAATCCATAGGTTTTAAGATACTTACTAGTCAGGTACATTCTTAGGCGTTTAATATGGGGTGTTGAGTCCATTTCGTTGAGCAAGGAGTAGCTCTTGTCTATTCCATATTTGGCTTAAGGAACTTTATCTGTGCTCATTTCGATCTCTGGTTTTATGCAGCAACCCAACTCACCTTTACCCTTAAGCAAGCATAAGTTGGTTTTCTAAATTTGAGACCCTGTTCTGTTCTGTAATTCACTTCCTGTGTAGCCAAGTTTACATTCCGTGTATTAGTGATATCTTATGATGTTTCTTTTTCTGTGTGACTTATTTCAGTTAGAATCATCGTACCTGAATCCACTCATTGTGCTGCTAAGGGCCTGATGACATAGATTTCTTTGCTGAGTGATATTGCTTTATACGTAAATACCACAACTTCTTTATCCATTTTTCACTTTCTGCGATGTTGAACTTGTACTGTAAACGAGGTTCTTGTAAACAGAGCCATTCCAAACTTTGGGGTGGCTGTGTCTTTTTGATTTTAATTTCCCTAAGCTATAGGACCATAAGTGGAAGTGCCCTAGGCTCTGTTGCTTTGTTTTTTAGATGTTTCAGGAAACACCATACACTTCTCCCGAGTGTCTGTTAGCAATTTACATCCCGCCCATCAGCATAACAAGGCTCCCAGTTCTCCATGGCCTGTCCTGCCTTTCTGGATTTTACACTTTTTTCAGATGGCCCTTTTGACCGGGGGGAAGTGAGACTTCATTGTAGTGCAGATTCCCTTTGCAAGCTTGCTTGGTTGGCCAAAAAGGGCGTATGCGTTTTTTCCTGAATATATTCAGGAAAAAACGCATACGCCCTTTTTGGCCAAGTGCATCATTGTGGACGTTCTGCCTCTTTTCCTATGCTTTCAATGCAATTCCAGTCTACCTCCTGAAATCGGTTTCCTGCAATTCTGCCCCGCTTTCAAGTCCTCTTGGCAGCCTTACTTCAGTCTATTTTTGGACGATAGCTGTCATTTATAACTCTGCAGGTTTGTGAATTACAGTGCCCCTGAGCCCCTTTCTTCAACTCGCTTTCTTGTGAGCTGGCCGCAACACCGCAGGATGGCTTCAGGCCCTAATCTGGTTCCGGCACGGCACGCTGAGCCTTTGGTTAATTCCTCTTCCTGGTGGGAAATGAGAGTTAAATTTGCCCGTCCAGACACCTCCAGCTAGTCTGTCATTGGTTTTCGCTATTCCTGTTCATCTTCCGCAGAATTGCAAACTGGGCGAAACAGGAGGTTAAAGGGACTGACTCTCCAAGTCGGGAGAGTGTTAGTAAAGCGTCTGGAATGTTGCACCCGAGTACCAGGGTACGAAAACTGAGACATATTTGAACATGTCTCCCGTTCACATGGTTGATCATACTCTAGGTTCCACATGCATGTTTTAGCTGAAGGAAGAATACCTTAAACCTGGGTAGTTGAAACCCGTGGAATGGGTACCATGCAATATGACTTCAAAGGGTCTTCATTTGCTCACCGAACCTCTCCAATCCTATCACTGCTGCGCTTATGCCCCTGTACACATGCTTGATTCCCTTTCGGAGACATAGCAATCCATAGGTTTTAAGATACTTACTAGTCAGGTACATTCTTAGGCGTTTATTATGCGGTGTTGAGTCCATTTCATTGAGCAAGGAGTAGCTCTTGTCTATTCCATATTTGGCTTAAGGAACTTTATCTGTGCTCATTTCAATCTCTGGTTTTATGCAGCACCCCAACTCACCTTTACCCTTAAGCAAGCATAAGTTGGTTTTCTAAATTTGAGACCCTGTTCTGTTCTGTAATTCATTTCCTGTGTAGCCAAGTTTATTCCGTATATTACTGATATCTTATGATGTTTCTTTTTCTGTGTGACTTATTTCAGTTAGAATCATCATACCTGAATCCACTCATTGTGCTGCTAAAGGCCTGATGACATAGATTTCATTGCTGAGTGATACTGCATTGTTCGTAAGTACCGCAAGTTCTTTATGCATTTTTCACTTTCTGTGATATTGAACTTGTACGGTAAACGAGGTTCTTGTTAACAGAGGCGTCCCAAACTTTCGGGTGGCTGCGTCTTTTTGAATTTAATTTCCCTAAGCTATAGGACCATAAGTGGAAGTGCCCTAGGCTCGGTTGCTTTGTTTTTTAGATGTTTCAGGAAACACCATACACTTCTCCCAAGTGTCTGTTGGCAATTTACATCCCGCCCATCAGCATAACAAGGCTCCCAGTTCTCCATGGCCTGTCCTGCCTTTCTGGATTTTACACTTTTTTCAGATGACCCTTTTGACCGGGGGGAAGTGAGACTTCATTGTAGTGCAGATTTCCTTTGCAAGCTTGCTTGGTTGGCCAAAAAGGGCGTATGCGTTTTTTCCTGAATATATTCAGGAAAAAACGCATACGCCCTTTTTGGCCAAGTGCATCATTGTGGACGTTCTGCCTCTTTTCCTATGCTTTCAATGCAATTCCAGTCTACCTCCTGAAATCGGTTTCCTGCAATTCTGCCCCGCTTTCAAGTCCTCTTGGCAGCCTTACTTCAGTATATTTTTGGACGATAGCTGTCATTTATAACTCTGCAGGTTTGTGAATTACAGTGACCTTGAGCTCCTTTCTTCAACTCGCTTTCTTGTGAGCTGGCCGCAACACCACAGGATGGCTTCAGGCCCTAATCTGGTTCCGGCGTGGCACGGTGAGCCTTTAGTTACTTCCTCTTCCTGGTGGGAAATGAGAGTTAAATTTGCCCGTCCAGACACCTCCAGCTAGTCTCTCATTGGTTCTCGCTATTCCTGTTCATCTTCCGCAGAAATTGCAAACTGGGCCAAAGAGGAGGTTAAAGGGACTGACTCTCCAAGTGGTGAGAGTGTTAGTAAAGCGTCTGGAATGTTGCACCCGAGTACCAGGGGAGGAAAACTGAGACATATTTGAACACGTCTCCCGATCACATGGTTGATCATACTCTAGGTTCCACATGCATGTTTTAGCTGAAGGAAGAATACCTTAAACCTGGGTAGTTGAAACCCGTGGAATGGGTACCATGCAATATGACTTCAAAGGGTCTTCATTTGCTCACTGAACCTCTCCAATCCTATCACTGCTGCGTTTATGCCCCTGTACACATGCTTGATTCTCTTTCGGAGACATAGCAATCCATAGGTTTTAAGATACTTACTAGTCAGGTACATTCTTAGGCGTTTAATATGCGGTGTTGAGTCCATTTCGTCGAGCAAGGAGTAGCTCTTGTCTATTCCATATTTGGCTTAAGGAACTTTATCTGTGCTCATTTCAATCTCTGGTTTTATGCAGCACCCCAACTCACCTTTCCCCTTAAGCAAGCATAAGTTGGTTTTCTAAATTTGAGACCCTGTTATGTTTTTTAATTCAGTTCCTGTGTAGCCAAGTTTACATTCCGTGTATTAGTGATATCTTATGATGTTTCTTTTTCTGTGTTACTTATTTCAGTTAGAATCATCGTACCTGAATCCACTCATTGTGCTCCTAAGGGCCTGATGACATAGATTTCATTGCTGAGTGATATTGCTTTGTAAGTAAATACCACAACTTCTTTATCCATTTTTCACTTTCTGCGATGTTGAACTTGTACTGTAAACGAGGTTCTTGTAAACAGAGCCGTCCCAAACTTTGGGATGGCTGTGTCTTTTTGAATTTAATTTCCCTAAGCTATAGGACACTAAGTGGAAGTGCCCTAGGCTCTGTTGCTTTGTTTTTGAGATGTTTCAGGAAACACCATACACTTCTCCCGAGTGTCTGTTAGCAATTTACATCCCGCCCATCAGCATAACAAGGCTCCCAGTTCTCCATGGCCTGTCCTGCCTTTCTGGATTTTACACTTTTTTCAGATGGCCCTTTTGACCGGGGGGAAGTGAGACTTCATTGTAGTGCAGATTCCCTTTGCAAGCTTGCTTGGTTGGCCAAAAAGGGCGTATGCGTTTTTTCCTGAATATATTCAGGAAAAAACGCATACGCCCTTTTTGGCCAAGTGCATCATTGTGGACGTTCTGCCTCTTTTCCTATGCTTTCAATGCAATTCCAGTCTACCTCCTGAAATCGGTTTCCTGCAATTCTGCCCCACTTTCAAGTCCTCTTGGCAGCCTTACTTCAGTATATTTTTGGACGATAGCTGTCATTTATAACTCTGCAGGTTTGTGAATTACAGTGCCCCTGAGCTCCTTTCTTCAACTCGCTTTCTTGTGAGCTGGCCGCAACACCGCAGGATGGCTTCAGGCCCTAATCTGGTTCCGGCACGGCACGCTGAGCTTTTGGTTATTTCCTCTTTCTGGTGGGAAGTGAGAGTTAAATTTGCCCGTCCAGACACCTCCAGCTAGTCTCTCATTGGTTCTCCCTATTCCTGTTCATCTTCCGCAGAAATTGCAAACTGGGCCAAACAGGAGGTTAAAGGGACTGACTCTCCAAGTCGGGAGAGTGTTAGTAAAGCGTCTGGGATGTTGCACCCGAGTACCAGGGTACGAAAACTGAGACATATTTGAACATGTCTCCCGATCACATGGTTGATCATACTCTAGGTTCCACATGCATGTTTTAGCTGAAGGAAGAATACCTTAAACCTGGGTAGTTGAAACCCGTGGAATGGGTACCATGCAATATGACTTCAAAGGGTCTTCATTTGCTCACCGAACCTCTCCAATCCTATCTCTGCTGCGTTTATGTCCCTGTACACATGCTTGATTCCCTTTCGGAGACATAGCAATCCATAGGTTTTAAGATACTTACTAGTCAGGTACATTCTTAGGCGTTTAATATGCGGTGTTGAGTCCATTTCGTTGAGCAAGGAGTAGCTCTTGTCTATTCCATATTTGGCTTAAGGAACTTTATCTGTGCTCATTTCAATCTCTGGTTTTATGCAGCACCCCAACTCACCTTTTCCCTTAAGCAAGCATAAGTTGGTTTTCTAAATTTGAAACCCTGTTTTGTTTTGTAATTCAGTTCCTGTGTAGCCAAGTTTACATTCCGTGTATTAGTGATATCTTATGATGTTTCTTTTTCTGTGTGACTTATTTCAGTTAGAATCATCGTACCTGAATCCACTCATTGTGCTCCTAAGGGCCTGATGACATAGATTTCATTGCTGAGTGATATTGCTTTGTAAGTAAATACCACAACTTCTTTATCCATTTTTCACTTTCTGCGATGTTGAACTTGTACTGTAAACGAGGTTCTTGTAAACAGAGCCGTCCCAAACTTTGGGATGGCTGTGTCTTTTTGAATTTAATTTCCCTAAGCTATAGGAGCCTAAGTGGAAGTGCCCTAGGCTCTGTTGCTTTGTTTTTTAGATGTTTCAGGAAACACCATACACTTCTCCCGAGTGTCTGTTGGCAATTTACATCCCGCCCATCAGCATAACAAGGTTCCCAGTTCTCCATGGCCTGTCCAGCCTTTCTGGATTTTACACTTTTTTCAGATGGCCCTTTTGACCGGGGGGAAGTGAGACTTCATTGTAGTGCAGATTTCCTTTGCAAGCTTGCTTGGTTGGCCAAAAAGGGCGTATGCGTTTTTTCCTGAATATATTTAGGAAAAAACGCATACGCCCTTTTTGGCCAAGTGCATCATTGTGGACGTTCTGCCTCTTTTCCTATGCTTTCAATGCAATTCCAGTCTACCTCCTGAAATCGGTTTCCTGCAATTCTGCCCCGCTTTCAAGTCCTCTTGGCAGCCTTACTTCAGTATATTTTTGGACGATAGCTGTCATTTATAACTCTGCAGGTTTGTGAATTACAGTGCCCCTGAGCTCCTTTCTTCAACTCGCTTTCTTTTGAGCTGGCCGCAACACCGCAGGATGGCTTCAGGCCCTAATCTGGTTCCGGCACGGCACGCTGAGCCTTTGGTTAATTCCTCTTCCTGGTGGGAAATGAGAGTTAAATTTGCCCGTCCAGACACCTCCAGCTAGTCTCTCATTGGTTCTCGCTATTCCTGTTCATCTTCCGCAGAAATTGCAAACTGGGCCAAACAGGAGGTTAAAGGGACTGACTCTCCAAGTCGGGAGAGTGTTAGTAAAGCGTCTGGAATGTTGCACCCGAGTACCAGGGTACGAAATCTGAGACATATTTGAACACGTCTCCCGATCACATGGTTGATCATACTCTAGGTTCCACATGCATGTTTTAGCTGAAGGAAGAATACCTTAAACCTGGGTAGGTGAAACCCGTGGAATGGGTACCATGCAATATGACTTCAAAGGGTCTTCATTTGCTCACCGAACCTCTCCAATCCTATCACTGCTTCGTTTATGCCCCTGTACACACGCTTGATTCTCTTTTGGAGACATAGCAATCCATAGGTTTTAAGATACTTACTAGTCAGGTACATTCTTAGGCGTTTAATATGCGGTGTTGAGTCCATTTCGTTGAGCAAGGAGTAGCTCTTGTCTATTCCATATTTGGCTTAAGGAACTTTATCTGTGCTCATTTCAATCTCTGGTTTTATGCAGCTCCCCAACTCACCTTTCCCCTTAAGCAAGCATAAGTTGGTTTTCTAAATTTGAGACCCTGTTCTGTTCTGTAATTTAGTTCCTGTGTAGCCAAGTTTACATTCCGTGTATTACTGATATCTTATGATGTTTCTTTTTCTGTGTGACTTATTTCAGTTAGAATCATCGTACCTGAATCCACTCATTGTGCTGCTAAGGGCCTGATGACATAGATTTCATTGCTGAGTGATACTGCATTGTACCTAAGTACCACAAGTTCTTTATCAATTTTTCACTTTCTGCGATGTTGAACTTGTACTGTAAACGAGGTTCTTGTAAACAGAGGCGTCCCAAATTTTGGGGTGGCTGTGTCTTTTTGATTTAAATTTCCCTAAGCTATGGGACCATAAGTGGAAGTGCCCTAGGCTCTGTTGCTTTGTTTTTTAGATGTTTCAGGAAACACCATACACTTCTCCCGAGTGTCTGTTGGCAATTTCCATCCCGCCCATCAGCATAACAAGGCTCCCAGTTCTCCATGGCCTGTCCTGCCTTTCTGGATTTTACACTTTTTTCAGATGGCCCTTTTGACCGGGTGGAAGTGAGACTTCATTGTAGTGCAGGTTTCCTTTGCAAGCTTGCTTGGTTGGCCAAAAAGGGCGTATGCGTTTTTTCCTGAATATATTCAGGAAAAAACGCATACGCCCTTTTTGGCCAAGTGCATCATTGTGGACGTTCTGCCTCTTTTCCTATGCTTTCAATGCAATTCCAGTCTACCTCCTGAAATCGGTTTCCTGCAATTCTGCCCCGCTTTCAAGTCCTCTTGACAGCCTTACTTCAGTCTATTTTTGGACGATAGCTGTCATTTATAACTCTGCAGGTTTGTGAATTACAGTGCCCCTGAGCTCCTTTCTTCAACTCGCTTTCTTGTGAGCTGGCCGCAACACCGCAGGATGGCTTCAGGCCCTAATCTGGTTCCGGCACGGCATGCTGAGTCTTTGGTTATTTCCTCTTCCTGGTGGGAAATGAGAGTTAAATTTGCCAGTCCAGACACCTCCAGCTAGTCTCTCATTGGTTCTCCCTATTCCTGTTCATCTTCCACAGAAATTGCAAACTGGGCCAAACAGGAGGTTAAAGGCGCTGACTCTCCAAGGGGGAGAGTGTTAGTAAAGCGTCTGGAATGTTGCACCCGAGTACCAGGGGAGGAAAACTGAGACATATTTGAACACGTCTCCCGTTCACATGGTTGATCATACTCTGGGTTCCACATGCATGTTTTAGCTGAAGGAAGAGTACCTTAAACCTGGAGAGTTGAGACCCGTGGAATGGGTACCATGCAATATGACTTCAAAGGTCTTCATTTGCTCACTGAACCTCTCCAATCCTATCACTGCTGCGTTTATGTCCCTGTACACACGCTTGATTCTCTTTTGGAGACATAGCAATCCATAGGTTTTAAGATACTTACTAGTCAGGTACATTCTTAGGCGTTTAATATGCGGTGTTGAGTCCATTTCGTTGAGCAAGGAATAGCTCTTGTCTATTCCATATTTGGCTTAAGGAACTTTATCTGTGCTCATTTCAATCTCTGGTTTTATGCAGCACCCCAACTCACCTTTCCCCTTAAGCAAGCATAAGTTGGTTTTCTAAATTTGAGACCCTGTTCTGTTTTGGAATTCAGTTCCTGGGTAGCCAAGTTTACATTCCGTGTATTAGTGATATCTTATGATGTTTCTTTTTCTGTGTGACTTATTTTAGTTAGAATCATCGTACCTGAATCCACTCATTATGCTGCTACGGGCCTGATGACATAGAATTCATTGCTGAGTGATACTGCATTGTACGTAAGTACCACAAGTTCTTTAACCATTTTTCACTTTCTGCGATATTGAACTTTACGGTAAACGAGATTCTTGTAAACAGAGGCGTCCCAAACTTTGGGGTGGCTGTGTCTTTTTGATTTTAATTTTCCTAAGCTATAGGACCTTAAGTGGAAGTGCCCTAGGCTCTGTTGCTTTGTTTTTTAGATGTTTCAGGAAACACCATACACTTCTCCAGAATGTCTGTTGGCTATTTACATCCCGCCCATCAGCATAACAAGGCTCCCAGTTCTCCATGGCCTGTACTGCCTTTCTGGATTTTACACTTTTTTCAGATGGCCCTTTTGACCGGGGGGAAGTGAGACTTCATTGTACTGCAGATTTCCTTTGCAAGCTTGCTTGGTTGGCCAAAAAGGGCGTATGCGTTTTTTCCTGAATATATTCAGGAAAAAACGCATACGCCCTTTTTGGCCAAGTGCATCATTGTGGACGTTCTGCCTCTTTTCCTATGCTTTCAATGCAATTCCAGTCTACCTCCTGAAATCGGTTTCCTGCAATTCTGCCCCGCTTTCAAGTCCTCTTGGCAGCCTTACTTCAGTATATTTTGGACGATAGCTGTCATTTATAACTCTGCAGGTTTGTGAATTACAGTGCCCCTGAGCTCCTTTCTTCAACTCGCTTTCTTTTGAGCTGGCCGCAACACCGCAGGATGGCTTCAGGCCCTAATCTGGTTCCGGCATGGCATGCTGAGCCTTTGGTTAATTCCTCTACCTGGTGGGAAATGAGAGTTAAATTTACCCGTCCAGACACCTCCAGCTAGTCTCTCATTGGTTCTCGCTATTCCTGTTCATCTTCCGCAGAAATTGAAAACTGGGCCAAACAGGAGGTTAAAGGGACTGAGTCTCCAAGTCGGGAGAGTGTTAGTAAAGTGTCTGGAATGTTGCACCCGAGTACCAGGGTACGAAAACTGAGACATATTTGAACACATCTCCCGATCAAATGGTTTATCATACTCTAGGTTCCACATGCATGTTTTAGCTGAAGGAAGAATACCTTAAACCTGAGTAGTTGAAACCCTTGGAATGGGTACCATGCAATATGACTTCAAAGGGTCTTCATTTGCTCACCGAACCTCTCCAATCGTATCACTGCTGCATTTATGCCCCTGTACACACGCTTGATTCTCTTTCGGAGACATAGCAATCCATAGGTTTTAAGATACTTACTAGTCAGGTACATTCTTAGGCGTTTAATATGCGGTGTTGAGTCCATTTCGTTGAGCAAGGAGTAGCTCTTGTCTATTCCATATTTGGCTTAAGGAACTTTATCTGTGCTCATTTCAATCTCTGGTTTTATGCAGCACCCCAACTCACCTTTACCCTTAAGCAAGCATAAGTTGGTTTTCTAAATTTGAGACCCTGTTCTGTTTTGGAATTCAGTTCCTGTGTAAGCAAGTTTACATTCCGTGTATTAGTGATATCTTATGATGTTTCTTTTTCTGTGTGACTTATTTCAGTTAGAATCATCATACCTGAATCCACTCATTTCCTGCTAAGGGCCTGATGACATAGATTTCATTGCTGAGTGATATTGCTTTGTAAGTAAATACCACAACTTCTTTATCCATTTTTCACTTTCTGGGATGTTGAACTTCTACTGTAAAGGAGGTTCTTGTAAACAGAGCCGTTCCAAACTTTGGGGTGGCTGTGTCTTTTTGATTTTAATTTCCCTAAGCTATAGGACCCTAAGTGGAAGTGCCCTAGGCTCTGTTGCTTTGTTTTTTAGATGTTTCAGGAAACACCCTACACTTCTCCCGAGTGTCTGTTGGCAATTTACATCCCGCCCATCAGCATAACAAGGCTCCCAGTTCTCCATGGCCTGTCCTGCCTTTCTGGATTTTACACTTTTTTCAGATGGCCCTTTTGACCTGGGGGAAGTGAGACTTCATTGTATTGCAGATTTCCTTTGGAAGCTTGCTTGGTTGGCCAAAAAGTGCGTATGCGTTTTTTCCTGAATATATTCAGGAAAAAACGCATATGCCCTTTTTGGCCAAGTGCATCATTGTGGACGTTCTGCCTCTTTTCCTATGCTTTCAATGCAATTCCAGTCTACCTCCTGAAATCGGTTTCCTGCAATTCTGCCCTGCTTTCAAGTCATCTTGGCAGCCTTACTTCAGTATATTTTTGGACGATAGCTGTCATTTATAACTCTGCAGGTTTGTGCATTACAGTGTCCCTGAGCTCCTTTCTTCAACTCGCTTTCTTGTGAGCTGGCCGCAACACCGCAGGATGGTTTCAGGCCCTAATCTGGTTCAGGCACGGCACACTGAGCCTTTGGTTAATTCCTCTTCCTGGTGGGAAATGAGAGTTAAATTTGCCCGTCCAGACACCTCCAGCTAGTCTCTCATTGGTTCTCGCTATTCCTGTTCATCTTCCCCAGAAATTGCAAACTGGGCCAAACAGGAGGTTAAAGGCGTTGACTCTCCAAGTTGGGAGAGTGTTAGTAAAGCGTCTGGAATGTTGCACCCGAGTACCAGGGGAGAAAAACTGAGACATATTTGAACACGTCTCCCGTTCACACGGTTGATCATACTCTGGGTTCCACATGCATGTTTTAACTGAAGGAAGAATACCTTAAACCTGGGTAGTTGAAACCCGTGGAATGGGTACCATGCAATATGACTTCAAAGGGTCTTCATTTGCTCACCGATCTTCTCCAATCCTATCACTGCTGCGTTTATGCCCCTGTACACACGCTTGATTCTCTTTTGGAGACATAGCAATCCATAGGTTTTAAGATACTTACTAGTCAGGTACATTCTTAGGCGTTTAATATGGGGTGTTGAGTCCATTTCGTTGAGCAAGGAGTAGCTCTTGTCTATTCCATATTTGGCTTAAGGAACTTTATCTGTGCTCATTTCAATCTCTGGTTTTATGCAGCACCCCAACTCACCTTTCCCCTTAAGCAAGCATAAGTTGGTTTTCTAAATTTGAGACCCTGTTCTGTTTTGGAATTCAGTTCCTGTGTAGCCAAGTTTACATTCCGTGTATTAGTGATATCTTATGATATTTCTTTTTCTGTGTGACTTATTTCAGTTAGAATCATCGTACCTGAATCCACTCATTATGGTGCTACGAGCCTGATGACATAGATTTCATGCTGAGTGATACTGCATTGTACGTAAGTACCACAAGTTCTTTATCCGTTTTTCACTTTCTGTGATATTGAACTTGTACGGTAAACGATGTTCTTGTAAACAAAGCTGTCCCAAACTTTGGGGTGGCTGTGTCTTTTTGATTTTAATTTCCCTAAGCTATAGGACCCTAAGTGGAAGTGCCCTAGGCTCTGTTGCTTTGTTTTTTAGATGTTTCAGGAAACACCATACACTTCTCCCGAGTGTCTGTTGGCAATTTACATCCCGCCCATCAGCATAACAAGGCTCCCAGTTCTCCATGGCCTGTCCTGCCTTTCTGGATTTTACACCTTTTTCAGATGGCCCTTTTGACCGGGTGGAAGTGAGACTTCATTGTAGTGCAGCTTTCCTTTGCAAGCTTGCTTGGTTGGCCAAAAAGGGCGTATGCGTTTTTTACTGAATATATTCAGGAAAAAACGCATACGCCCTTTTTGGCCAAGTGCATCATTGTGGACGTTCTGCCTCTTTTCCTATGCTTTCAATGCAATTCCAGTCTACCTCCTGAAATCGGTTTCCTGCAATTCTGCCCCGCTTTCAAGTCCTCTTGACAGCCTTACTTCAGTATATTTTTGGATGATAGCTGTCATTTATAACTCTGCAGGTTTGTGAATTACAGTGCCCCTGAGCTCCTTTCTTCAACTCGCTTTCTTTTGAGCTGGCCGCAACACCGCAGGATGGCTTCAGGCCCTAATCTGGTTCCGGCATGGCATGCTGAGTCTTTGGTTATTTCCTCTTCCTGGTGGGAAATGAGAGTTAAATTTGCCCGTCCAGACACCTCCAGCTAGTCTCTCATTGGTTCTCCCTATTCCTGTTCATCTTCCACAGAAATTGCAAACTGGGCCATCAGGAGGTTAAAGGCGCTGACTCTCCAAGGGGGAGAGTGTTAGTAAAGCGTCTGGAATGTTGCACCCGAGTACCAGGGGAGGAAAACTGAAACATATTTGAACACGTCTCCCGTCCCCATGGTTCATCGTACTCTGGGTTCCACATGCATGTTTTAGCTGAAGGAAGAATACCTTAAACCTGGAGAGTTGAGACCCGTGGAATGGGTACCATGCAATATGAATTCAAAGGTCTTCATTTGCTCACCGAACCTCTCCAATCCTATCACTGCTGCGTTTATGTCCCTGTACACACGCTTGATTCTCTTTTGGAGACATAGCAATCCATAGGTTTTAAGATACTTACTAGTCAGGTACATTCTTAGGCGTTTAATATGGGGTGTTGAGTCCATTTCGTTGAGCAAGGAATAGCTCTTGTCTATTCCATATTTGGCTTAAGGAACTTTATCTGTGCTCATTTCAATGTCTGGTTTTATGCAGCACCCCAACTCACCTTTCCCCTTAAGCAAGCATAAGTTGGTTTTCTAAATTTGAGACCCTGTTCTGTTTTGGAATTCAGTTCCTGTGTAGCCAAGTTTACATTCCGTATATTAGTGATATCTTATGATGTTTCTTTTTCTGTGTGACTTATTTCAGTTAGAATCATCATACCTGAATCCACTCATTGTGCTGCTAAGGGCCTGATGACATAGATTTCATTGCTGAGTGATATTGCTTTGTAAGTAAATACCACAACTTCTTTATCCATTTTTCACTTTCTGGGATGTTGAACTTCTACTGTAAACGAGGTTCTTGTAAACAGAGCCGTTCCAAACTTTGGGGTGGCTGTGTCTTTTGGATTTTAATTTCCCTAATCTATAGGACCATAAGTGGAAGTGCCCTAGGCTCTGTTGCTTTGTTTTTTAGATGTTTCAGGAAACACCATACACTTCTCCCGAGTGTCTGTTGGCAATTTACATCCCGCCCATCAGCATAACAAGGCTCCCAGTTCTCCATGGCCTGTCCTGCTTTTCTGGATTTTACACTTTTTTCAGATGGCCCTTTTGACCGGGGGGAAGTGAGACTTCATTGTAGTGCAGATTTCCTTTGCAAGCTTGCTTGGTTGGCCAAAAAGGGCGTATGCGTTTTTTCCTGAATATATTCAGGAAAAAACGCATACGCCCTTTTTGGCCAAGTGCATCATTGTGGACGTTCTGCCTCTTTTCCTATGCTTTCAATGCAATTCCAGTCTACCTCCTGAAATCGGTTTCCTGCAATTCTGCCCCGCTTTCAAGTCCTCTTGGCAGCCTTACTTCAGTATATTTTTGGACGATAGCTGTCATTTATAACTCTGCAGGTTTCTGCATTACAGTGTCCCCGAGCTCCTTTCTTCAACTGGCTTTCTTGTGAGCTGGCCGCAACACCGCAGGATGGCTTCAGGCCCTAATCTGGTTCATGCACGGCACACTGAGCCTTTGGTTGATTCCTCTTCCTGGTGGGAAATGAGAGTTAAATTTGCCCGTCCAGACACCTCCAGCTAGTCTCTCATTGGTTCTCCCTATTCCTGTTCATCCTCCACAGAAATTGCAAACTGGGCCAAACAGGAGTTTAAAGGCGCTGACTCTCCAAGTGGGGAGAGTGTTAGTAAAGTGTCTGGAATGTTGCACCCGAGTACCAGGGGAGGAAAACTGAGACATATTTGAACACATCTCCCGTTCCCATGGTTCATCGTACTCTGGGTTCCACATGCATGTTTTAGCTGAAGGAAGAATACCTTAAACCTGGAGAGTTGAGACCCGTGGAATGGGTACCATGCAATATGACTTCAAAGGTCTTCATTTGCTCACCGATCCTCTCCAATCCTATCACTGCTGCGTTTATGCCCCTGTACACACGCTTGATTCTCTTTTGGAGACATAGCAATCCATAGGTTTTAAGATACTTACTAGTCAGGTACATTCTTAGGCGTTTAATATGGGATGTTGAGTCCATTTCGTTGAGCAAGGAGTAGCTCTTGTCTATTCCATATTTGGCTTAAGGAACTTTATCTGTGCTCATTTCAATCTCTGGTTTTATGCAGCACCCCAACTCACCTTTCCCCTTAAGCAAGCATAAGTTGGTTTTCTAAATTTGAGACCCTGTTCTGTTTTGGAATTCAGTTCCTGTGTAGCCAAGTTTACATTCCGTGTATTAGTGATATCTTATGATGTTTCTTTTTCTGTGTGACTTATTTCAGTTAGAATCATCGTACCTGAATCCACTCATTATGCTGCTACGGGCCTGATGACATAGATTTCATTGCTGAGTGATATTGCTTTGTAAGTAAATACCACATCTTCTTTATCCATTTTTCACTTTCTGGGATGTTGAACTTCTACTGTAAACGAGGTTCTTGTAAACAGAGCCGTTCCAAACTTTGGGGTGGCTGTGTCTTTTTGATTTTAATTTCCCTAAGCTATAGGACCATAAGTGGAAGTGCCCTAGGCTCTGTTGCTTTGTTTTTTAGATGTTTCAGGAAACACCATACACTTCTCCCAAGTGTCTGTTGGCAATTTACATCCCGCCCATCAGCATAACAAGGCTCCCAGTTCTCCATGGACTGTCCTGCCTTTCTGGATTTTACACTTTTTTCAGATGGCCCTTTTGACCGGGGGGAAGTGAGACTTCATTGTAGTGCAGATTTCCTTTGCAAGCTTGCTTGGTTGGCCAAAAAGGGCGTATGCGTTTTTTCCTGAATATATTCAGGAAAAAACGCATACGCCCTTTTTGGCCAAGTGCATCATTGTGGACGTTCTGCCTCTTTTCCTATGCTTTCAATGCAATTCCAGTCTACCTCCTGAAATCGGTTTCCTGCAATTCTGCCCGGCTTTCAAGTCCTCTTGGCAGCCTTACTTCAGTATATTTTTGGACGATAGCTGTCATTTATAACTCTGCAGGTTTGTGAATTACAGTGCCCCTGAGCTCCTTTTTTCAACTCGCTTTTTTGTGACCTGGCCTCAACACAGCAGGATGGCTTCAAGCCCTAATCTGGTTCCCGCACGGCACGCTGAGCCTTTGGTTAATTCCTCTTCCTGGTGGGAAATGAGAGTTAAATTTGCCCGTCCAGACACCTCCAGCTAGTCTCTCATTGGTTCTCGCTATCCCTGTACATCTTCCGCAGCAATTGCAAACTGGGCCAAACAGGAGGTTAAAGGGACTGACTCTCCAAGTAGGGAGAGTGTTAGTAAAGCGTCTGGAATGTTGCACCCGAGTACCAGGGTACGAAAACTGAGACATATTTGAACACGTCTCCCGATCACATGGTTGATCATACTCTAGGTTCCACATGCATGTTTTAGCTGAAGGAAGAATACCTTAAACCTGGAGAGTTGAAACCCGTGGAATGGGTACCATGCAATATGACTTCAAAGGGTGTTCATTTGCTCACCGAACCTCTCCAATCCTATCACTGCTGCGTTTATGCCCCTGTACACATGCTTGATTCTCTTTCGGAGACATAGCAATCCATAGGTTTTAAGATACTTACTAGTCAGGTACATTCTTAGGCGTTTAATATGCGGTGTTGAGTCCATTTCGTTGAGCAAGGAGTAGCTCTTGTCTATTCCATATTTGGCTTAAGGAACTTTATCTGTGCTCATTTCAATCTCTGGTTTTATGCAGCACCCCAACTCACCTTTCCCCTTAAGCAAGCATAAGTTGGTTTTCTAAATTTGAGACCCTGTTCTGTTTTGGAATTCAGTTCCTGTGTAGCCAAGTTTACATTCCGTGTATTAGTGATATCTTATGATGTTTCTTTTTCTGTGTGACTTATTTCAGTTAGAATCATCATACCTGAATCCACTCATTGTGCTGCTAAGGGCCTGATGACATAGATTTCATTGCTGAGTGATATTGCTTTGTAAGTAAATACCACAACTTCTTTATCCATTTTTCACTTTCTGGGATGTTGAACTTCTACTGTAAACGAGGTTCTTGTAAACAGAGCTGTTCCAAACTTTGGGGTGGCTGTGTCTTTTGGATTTTAATTTCCCTAAACTATAGGACCATACGTGGAAGTGCCCTAGGCTCTGTTGCTTTGTTTTTTAGATGTTTCAGGAAACACCATACACTTCTCCGGAGTGTCTGTTGGCAATTTACATCCCGCCCATCAGCATAACAAGGCTCCCAGTTCTCCATGGCCTGTCCTGCCTTTCTGGATTTTACACTTTTTACAGATGGCCCTTTTGACCGGAGGCGGAAGTGAGACTTCATTGTAGTGCAGATTTCCTTTGCAAGCTTGCTTGGTTGGCCAAAAAGGGCGTATGCGTTTTTTCCTGAATATATTCAGGAAAAAACGCATACGCCCTTTTTGGCCAAGTGCATCATTGTGGACGTTCTGCCTCTTTTCCTATGCTTTCAATGCAATTCCAGTCTACCTCCTGAAATCGGTTACCTGCAATTTTGCCCGGCTTTCAAGTCCTCTTGGCAGCCTTACTTCAGTATATTTTTGGACGATAGCTGTCATTTATAACTCTGCAGGTTTGTGAATTACAGTGCCCCTGAGCTCCTTTCTTCAACTCGCTTTTTTGTGACCTGGCCGCAACACAGCAGGATGGCTTCAAGCCCTAATCTGGTTCCCTCACGGCACGCTGAGCCTTTGGTTAATTCCTCTTCCTGGTGGGAAATGAGAGTTAAATTTGCCCGTCCAGACACCTCCAGCTAGTCTCTCATTGGTTCTCGCTATCCCTGTTCATCTTCCGCAGCAATTGCAAACTGGGCCAAACAGGAGGTTAAAGGGACTGACTCTCCAAGTAGGGAGAGTGTTAGTAAAGCGCCTGGAATGTTGCACCCGAGTACCAGGGTACGAAAACTGAGACATATTTGAACACGTCTCCCGATCACATGGTTGATCATACTCTAGGTTCCACATGCATGTTTTAGCTGAAGGAAGAATACCTTAAACCTGGGTAGTTGAAACCCGTGGAATGGGTACCATGCAATATGACTTCAAAGGGTCTTCATTTGCTCACCGAACCTCTCCAGTCCTATCACTGCTGCGTTTATGTCCCTGTACACATGTTTGATTCTCTTTCGGAGACATAGCAATCCATAGGTTTTAAGATACTTACTAGTCAGGTACATTCTTAGGCGTTTAATATGCGGTGTTGAGTCCATTTCGTTGAGCAAGGAGTAGCTCTTGTCTATTCCATATTTGGCTTAAGGAACTTTATCTGTGCTCATTTCAATCTCTGGTTTTATGCAGCACCCCAACTCACCTTTCCCCTTAAGCAAGCATAAGTTGGTTTTCGAAATTTGAGACCCTGTTCTGTTCTGTAATTCAGTTCCTGTGTAGCCAAGTTTACATTCCGTGTATTACTGATATCTTATGATGATTCTTTTTCTGTGTGACTTATTTCAGTTAGAATCATCATACCTGAATCAACTCATTGTGCTGCTAAGGGCCTGATGACATAGAGTTCATGGCTGAGTGATATTGCTTTGTAAGTAAATACCACAACTTCTTTATCCATTTTTCACTTTCTGTGATATTGAACTTGTATGGTAAACGAGGTTCTTGTAAACAGAGGCGTCCCAAACTTTGGGGTGGCTGTGTCTTTTTGATTTTAATTTGCCTAAGCTATAGGACCATAAGTGGAAGTGACCTTGGCTCTGTTGCTTTGTTTTTTAGATGTTTCAGGAAACACCATACACTTCTCCCGAGTGTCTGTTGGCAATTTACATCCCGCCCATCAGCATAACAAGGCTCCCAGTTCTCCATGGCCTGTCCTGCCTTTCTGGATTTTACACTTTTTTCAGATGGCCCTTTTGACCGCGGGGAAGTGAGACTTCACTGTAGTGCAGATTTCCTTTGCAAGTTTGCTTGGTTGGCCAAAAAGGGCGTATGCGTTTTTTCCTGAATATATTCAGGAAAAAACGCATACGCCCTTTTTGGCCAAGTGCATCATTGTGGACGTTCTGCCTCTTTTCCTATGCTTTCAATGCAATTCCAGTCTACCTCCTGAAATCGGTTTCCTGCAATTCTGCGCCGCTTTCAAGTCCTCTTGGCAGCCTTACTTCAGTATATTTTTGGACGATAGCTGTCATTTATAACTCTGCAGGTTTGTGAATTACAGTGCCCCTGAGCTCCTTTCTTCAACTCGCTTTCTTTTGAGCTGGCCGCAACACCGCAGGATGGCTTCCGGCCCTAATCTGGTTCCAGCATGGCACGTTGAGCCTTTGGTTATTTCCTCTTCCTGGTGGGAAATGAGAGTTAAATTTGCCCGTCCAGACACCTCCAGCTAGTCTCTCATTGGTTCTCCCTATTCCTGTTCATCTTCCGCAGAAATTGCAAACTGGTTCAAACAAGAGTTTAAAGGCGCTGACTCTCAAAGTGGGGAGAGTGTTAGTAAAGAGTCTGGAATGTTGCACCCGAGTACCAGGGGAGGAAAACTGAGACATATTTGAACACGTCTCCCGTTCACACGGTTGATCATACTCTGGGTTCCACATGCATGTTTTAGCTGAAGGAAGAATACCTTAAACCTGGAGAGTTGAGACCCGTGTAATGGGTACCATGCAATATGACTTCAAAGGGTCTTCATTTGAGCACCGAACCTCTCCAATCCTATCACTGCTGCGTTTATGCCCCTGTACACATGCTTGATTCTCTTTTGGATACATAGCAATCCATAGGTTTTAAGATAGTTACTAGTCAGGTACATTCTTAGGCGTTTAATATGGGGTGTTGAGTCCATTTCGTTGAGCAAGGATTAGCTCTTGTCTATTCCATATTTGGCTTAAGGAACTTTATCTGTGCTCATTTCAATCTCTGGTTTTATGCAGCACCCCAAATCACCTTTCCCCTTAAGCAAGCATAAGTTGGTTTTCTAAATTTGAGACCCTGTTCTGTTTTGGAATTCAGTTCCTGTGTAGCCAAGTTTACATTCCGTGTATTAGTGATATCTTATGATGTTTCTTTTTCTGTGTGACTTATTTCAGTTAGAATCATCGTACCTGAATCCACTCATTATGCTGCTACGGGCCTGATGACATAGATTTCATTGCTGAGTGATACTGCATTGTACGTAAGTACCACAAGTTCTTCATCCATTTTTCACTTTCTGTGATATTGAACTTGTACGGTAAACGAGGTTCTTGTAAACAGAGGCGTCCCAAACTTTGGGGTGGCTGTGTCTTTTTGATTTTAATTTCCCTGAGCTATAGGACCATAAGTGGAAGTGCCCTAGGCTCTGTTGCTTTGTTTTTTAGATATTTCAGGAAACACCATACACTTCTCCCGAGTGTCTGTTTGCAATTTACATCCCGCCCATCAGCATAACAAGGCTCCCAGTTCTCCATGGCCTGTCCTGCCTTTCTGGATTTTACACTTTTTTCAGATGGCCCTTTTGACCGGGGGGAAGTGAGACTTCATTGTAGTGCAGATTTCCTTTGCAAGCTTGCTTGGTTGGCCAAAAAGGGCGTATGCGTTTTTTCCTGAATATATTCAGGAAAAAACGCATACGCCCTTTTTGGCCAAGTGCATCATTGTGGACATTCTGCCTCTTTTCCTATGCTTTCAATGCAATTCCAGTCTACCTCCTGAAATCAGTTTCCTGCAATTCTGCCCCGCTTTCAAGTCCTCTTGGCAGCCTTACTTCAGTATATTTTTGGACGATAGCTGTCATTTATAACTCTGCAGGTTTGTGAATTACAGTGCCCCTGAGCTCCTTTCTTCAACTCGCTTTCTTGTGAGCTGGCCGCAACACCGCAGGATGGCTTCAGGCCCTAATCTGGTTCCGGAACGGCACGCTGAGCCTTTGGTTAATTCCTCTTTTTGGTGGGAAATGAGAGTTAAATTTGCCCGTCCAGACACCTCCAGCTAGTCTGTCATTGGTTCTCGCTATTCCTGTTCATCTTCCGCAGAAATTGCAAACTGGGCCAAACAGGAGGTTAAAGGGACTGACTCTCCAAGTGGGGAGAGTGTTAGTAAAGCGTCTGGAATGTTGCACCCGAGTACCAGGGGAGGAAAACTGAGACATATTTGAACACGTCTCCCGATCACATGGTTGATCATACTCTGGGTTCCACATGCATGTTTTAGCTGAAGGAAGAATACCTTAAACCTGGGTAGTTGAAACCCGTGGAATCGGTACCATGCAATATGACTTCAAAGGGTCTTCATTTGATCACCGAACCTCTCCAATCCTATCACTGCTGCGTTTATGTCCCTGTACACATGCTTGATTCTCTTTTGGAGACATAGCAATCCATAGGTTTTAAGATACTTACTAGTCAGGTACATTCTTAGGCGTTTAATATGCGGTGTTGAGTCCATTTTGTTGAGCAAGGAGTAGCTCTTTTCTATTCCATATTTGGCTTAAAGAACTTTATCTGTGCTCATTTCAATCTCTGGTTTTATGTAGCACCCCAACTCACCTTTCCCCTTAAGCAAGCATAAGTTGGTTTTCTAAATTTGAGACCCTGTTCTGTTCTGTAATTCAGTTCCTGTGTAGCCAAGTTTACATTCCGTGTATTACTGATATCTTATGATGTTTCTTTTTCTCTGTGACTTATTTCAATTAGAATCATCATACCTGAATCCACTCATTGTGCTGCTAAGGGCCTGATGACATAGATTTCATTGCTGAGTGATATTGCTTTGTAAGTAAATACCACAACTTCTTTATCCATTTTTCACTTTCTGCGATGTTGAACTTGTTCTGTAAACGAGGTTCTTGTAAACAGGGCCGTTCCAAACTTTGGGGTGGCTGTGTCTTTTTGATTTTAATTTCCCTAAGCTATAGGACCATAAGTGGAAGTGCCCTAGGCTCTGTTGCTTTGTTTTTTAGATGTTTCAGGAAACACCATACACTTCTCCTGTGTGTGTGTTGGCAATTTACATCCTGCCCATCAGCATAACAAGGCTCCCAGTTCTCCATGGCCTGTCCTGCCTTTCTGGGTTTTACACTTTTTTCAGATGGCTCTTTTGACCGGGGGGAAGTGAGACTTCATTGTAGTGCAGATTTCCTTTGCAAACTTGCTTGGTTGGCCAAAAAGGGCGTATGCGTTTTTTTCTGGAATATATTCAGGAAAAAACGCATACGCCCTTTTTGGCCAAGTGCATAATTGTGGACTTTCTGCCTCTTTTCCAATGCTTTCAATGCAATTCCAGTCTACCTCCTGAAATCGGTTTCCTGCAATTCTGCCCCGCTTTCAAGTCCTCTTGGCAGCCTTACTTCAGTATATTTTTGGACGATAGCTGTCATTTATAACTCTGCAGGTTTGTGAATTACAGTGCCCCTGAGCTCCTTTCTTCAACTCGCTTTCTTTTGAGCTGACCTCAACACCGCAGGATGGCTTCAGGCCCTAATCTGTTTCCGGCACGGCACGCTGAGCCTTTGGTTATTTGCTCTTCCTGGTGGGAAATGTGAGTTAAATTTGCCCGTCCAGACACCTCCAGCTAGTCTCTCATTGGTTCTCCATATTCCTGTTCATCTTCCGCAGAAATTGCAAACTGGGCCAAACAGGAGGTTAAAGGCGCTGACTCTCCAAGTGGGGAGAGTGTTAGTAAAGCGTCTGGAATGTTGCACCGAAGTACCAGGGGAGGAAAACTGAGACATATTTGAACACGTCTCCCGATCACATGGTTGATCATACTCTAGGTTCCACATGCATGTTTTAGCTGAAGGAAGAATACCTTAAACCTGGGTAGTTGAAACCCGTGGAATGGGTACCATGCAATATGACTTCAAAGGGTCTTCATTTGCTCACCGAACCTCTCCAATCCTAACACTGCTGCGTTTATGCCCCTGTACACACGTTTGATTCTCTTTCGGAGACATAGCAATCCATAGGTTTTAAGATAGTTACTAGTCAGGTACATTCTTAGGCGTTTAATATGGGGTGTTGAGTGCATTTCGTTGAGCAAGAAGTAGCTCTTGTCTATTCCATATTTGGCTTAAGGAACTTTATCTGTGCTCATTTCAATCTCTGGTTTTATGCAGCACCCCAACTCACCTTTCCCCTTAAGCAAGCATAAGTTGGTTTTCTAAATTTGAGACCCTGTTCTGTTCTGTAATTCAGTTCCTGTGTAGCCAAGTTTACATTCCGTGTATTACTGATATCTTATGATGTTTCTTTTTCTGTGTGACTTATTTCAGTTAGAATCATCATACCTGAGTCCATTCATTGTGCTGCTAAGGGCCTGATGACATAGATTTCATTGCTGAGTGATACTGCATTGTACGTAAGTACCACAAGTTCTTTATCCATTTTTCACTTTCTGTGATATTGAACTTGTACGGTAAACGAGGTTCTTGTAAACAGAGGCGTCCCAAACTTTGGGGTGGCTGTGTCTTTTTGATTTTAATTTCCCTAAGCTATAGGACCATAAGTGGAAGTGCCCTAGGCTCTGTTGCTTTGTTTTTTAGATGTTTCAGGAAACACCATACACTTCTCCTGAGTGTCTGTTGGCAATTTACATCCCGCCCATCAGCATAACAAGGCTCCCAGTTCTCCATGGCCTGTCCTGCCTTTCATTATTTTACACTTTTTTCAGATGGCCCTTTTGACCGGGGGGAAGTGAGACTTCATTTTAGTGCCGATTTCCTTTGCAAGCTTGCTTGGTTGGCCAAAAAGGGCGTATGCGTTTTTTCCTGAGGAAAAAAGGCATACGCCCTTTTTGGCCAAGTGCATCATTGTGGACGTTCTGCCTCTTTTCCTATGCTTTCAATGCAATTCCAGTCTACCTCCTGAAATCGGTTTCCTGCAATTCTGCCCCGCTTTCAAGTCCTCTTGGCAGCCTTACTTCAGTATATTTTTGGACGATAGCTGTCATTTATAACTCTGCAGGTTTGTGAATTACAGTGCCCCTGAGCTCCTTTCTTCAACTCGCTTTCTTGTGAGCTGGCCGCAACACCGCAGGATGGCTTCAGGCCCTAATCTGGTTCCGGCACGGCACGCTGAGCCTTTGGTTATTTCCTCTTCCTGGTGGGAAATGAGAGTTAAATTTGCCCGTCCAGACACCTCCAGCTAGTCTCTCATTGGTTCTCCCTATTCCTGTTCATCTTCCGCAGAAATTGCAAACTGGGCCAAACAGGAGGTTAAAGGTGCTGACTTTCCAAGTGGGAAGAGTGTTAGTAAAGCGTCTGGAATGTTGCACCCGAGTACAAGGGGAGGAAAAGTGAGACATATTTGAACACGTCTCCCGTTCACACGGTTGATCATACTCTGGGTTCCACATGCATGTTTTAGCTGAAGGAAGAATACCTTAAACCTGGAGAGTTGAGACCCGTGTAATGGGTACCATGCAATATGACTTCAAAGGGTCTTCATTTGCTCACTGAACCTCTCCAATCCTATCACTGCTGCGTTTATGCCCGTGTACACACGCTTGATTCTCTTTTGGAGACATAGCAATCCATAGGTTTTAAGATACTTACTAGTCAGGTACATTCTTAGGCGTTTAATATGGGGTGTTGAGTCCATTTCGTTGAGCAAGGAGTAGCTCTTGTCTATTCCATATTTGGCATAAGGAACTTTATCTGTGCTCATTTCAATCTCTGGTTTTATGCAGCACCACAACTCACCTTTCCCCTTAAGCAAGCATAAGTTGGTTTTCTAAATTTGAGACCCTGTTCTGTTCTCTAATTCAGTTCCTGTGTAGCCAAGTTTACATTCCGTGTATTATTGATGTCTTATGATGTTTCTTTTTCTGTGTGACTTATTTCAGTTAGAATCATCGTACCTGAATCCACTCATTATGCTGCTACGGGCCTGATGACATAGATTTCATTGCTGAGTGATACTGCATTGTACGTATGTACCACAAGTTCTTTATCCATTTTTCACTTTCTGTGATATTGAACTTGTACAGTAAACGAGGTTCTTGTAAACAGAGGCGTCCCAAACTTTGGGGTGGCTGTGTCTTTTTGATTTTAATTTCCCTAAGCTATAGGACCATAAGTGGAAGTGCCCTAGGCTCTGTTGCTTTGTTTTTTAGATGTTTCAAAAACACCATACACTTCTCCCGAATGTCTGTTGGCAATTTACAGCCCACCCATCAGCATAACAAGGATCCCAGTTCTCCATGGCCTGTCCTGCCTTTCTGGATTTTACACTTTTTTCAGATGGTCCTTTTGACCGGGGGGATGTGAGACTTCATTGTAGTGCAGATTTCCTTTGCAAGCTTGCTTGGTTGGCCAAAAAGGGCGTATGCGTTTTTTCCTGAATATATTCAGGAAAAAACGCATACGCCCTTTTTGGCCAAGTGCATCATTGTGGACGTTCTGCCTCTTTTCCTATGCTTTCAATGCAATTCCAGTCTACCTCCTGAAATCGGTTTCCTGCAATTCTGCCCCGCTTTCAAGTCCTCTTGGCAGCCTTACTTCAGTATATTTTTGGACGATAGCTGTCATTTATAACTCTGCAGTTTTGTGAATTACACTTCCCCTGAGCTCCTTTCTTCAACTCGCTTTCTTTTGAGCTGTCCGCAACACCGCAGGATGGCTTCAGGCCCTAATCTGGTTCCGGCACGGCACGCTGAGCCTTTGGTTAATTGTTCTTCCTGGTGGGAAATGAGAGTTAAATTTGCCCGTCCAGACACCTCCAGCTAGTCTCTCATTGGTTCTCGCTATTCCTGTTCATCTTCCGCAAAAATTGCAAACTGGGCCAAACAGGAGGTTAAAGGCACTGACTCTCCAAGTGGGGAGAGTGTTAGTAAAGCGTCTGGAATGTTGCACCCGAGTACCAGGGTACGAAAACTGAGATATATTTGAACACGTCTCCCGATCACATGGTTGATCATACTCTAGGTTCCACATGCATGTTTTAGCTGAAGGAAGAATACCTTAAACCTGGAGTGTTGAGACCCGTGGAATGGGTACCATGCAATATGACTTCAAAGGGTCTTCATTTGCTCACCGAACCTCTCCAATCCTATCACTGCTGCGTTTATGCCCCTGTACACACGCTTGATTCTCTTTTGGAGACATAGCAATCCATAGGTTTTAAGATACTTACTAGTCAGGTACATTCTTAGGCGTTTAATATGCGGTGTTGAGTCCATTTCGTTGAGCAAGGAGTAGCTCTTTTCTATTCCATATTTGGCTTAAAGAACTTTATCTGTGCTTATTTCAATCTCTGGTTTTATGCAGCACCCCAACTCACCTTTACCCTTAAGCAAGCATAAGTTGCTTTTCTAAATTTGAGACCCTGTTCTGTTCTGTAATTCAGTTCCTGTGTAGCCAAGTTTACATTCCGTGTATTACTGATAT
Source organism: Stenella coeruleoalba (assembly GCF_951394435.1). Taxonomy (NCBI): domain Eukaryota; kingdom Metazoa; phylum Chordata; class Mammalia; order Artiodactyla; family Delphinidae; genus Stenella; species Stenella coeruleoalba. The sequence goes on from NW_027645872.1 coordinate 285,902, forward strand.
CTTATGATGTTTCTTTTTCTCTGTGACTTATTTCAATTAGAATCATCATACCTGAATCCACTCATTGTGCTGCTAAGGGCCTGATGACATAGATTTCATTGCTGAGTGATATTGCTTTGTAAGTAAATACCACAACTTCTTTATCCATTTTTCACTTTCTGCGATGTTGAACTTGTTCTGTAAATGAGGTTCTTGTAAACAGAGCCATTCCAAACTTTGGGGTGGCTGTGTCTTTTTGATTTTAATTTCCCTAAGCTATAGGACCATAAGTGGAAGTGCCCTAGGCTCTGTTGCTTTGTTTCTTAGATGTTTCAGGAAACACCATACACTTCTCCCGAGTGTCTGTTGGCAATTTACATCCCGCCCATCAGCATAACAAGGCTCCCAGTTCTCCATGGCCTGTCCTGCCTTTCATTATTTTACACTTTTTTCAGATGGCCCTTTTGACCGGGGGGAAGTGAGACTTCATTTTAGTGCCGATTTCCTTTGCAAGCTTGCTTGGTTGGCCAAAAAGGGCGTATGCGTTTTTTCCTGAGGAAAAAAGGCATACGCCTTTTTTGGCCAAGTGCATCATTGTGGACGTTCTGCCTCTTTTCCTATGCTTTCAATGCAATTCCAGTCTACCTCCTGAAATCGGTTTCCTGCAATTCTGCCCCGCTTTCAAGTCCTCTTGGCAGCCTTACTTCAGTATATTTTTGGACGATAGCTGTCATTTATAACTCTGCAGGTTTGTGAATTACAGTGCCCCTGAGCTCCTTTCTTCAACTCGCTTTCTTTTGAGCTGGCCGCAACACCGCAGGATGGCTTCAGGCCCTAATCTGGTTCCGGCACGGCACGCTGAGCCTTTGGTTAATTGCTCTTCCTGGTGGGAAATGAGAGTTAAATTTGCCCGTCCAGACACCTCCAGCTAGTCTCTCATTGGTTCTCGCTATTCCTGTTCATCTTCCGCAGAAATTGCAAACTGGGCCAAACAGGAGGTTAAAGGCGCTGACTCTCCAAGTGGGGAGAGTGTTAGTAAAGCGTTTGGAATGTTGCACCCGAGTACCAGGGGAGGAAAACTGAGACATATTTGGACACGTCTCCCGATCACATGGTTGATCATACTCTAGGTTCCACATGCATGTTTTAGCTGAAGGAAGAATACCTTAAACCTGGAGTGTTGAGACCCGTGGAATGGGTACCATGCAATATGACTTCAAAGGGTCTTCATTTGCTCACCGAACCTCTCCAATCCTATCACTGCTGCGTTTATGCCCCTGTACACACGCTTGATTCTCTTTTGGAGACATAGCAATCCATAGGTTTTAAGATACTTACTAGTCAGGTACATTCTTAGGCGTTTAATATGGGGTGTTGAGTCCATTTCGTTGAGCAAGGAGTAGCTCTTGTCTATTCCATATTTGGCTTAAGGAACTTTATCTGTGCTCATTTCAATCTCTGGTTTTATGCAGCACCCCAACTCACCTTTCCCCTTAAGCAAGCATAAGTTGGTTTTCTAAATTTGAGACCCTGTTCTGTTTTGGAATTCAGTTCCTTTGTAGCCAAGTTTACATTCCGTGTATTACTGATATCTTATGATGTTTCTTTTTCTGTGTGACTTATTTCAGTTAGAATCATCGTACCTGAATCCACTCATTATGCTGCTACGGGCCTGATGACATAGATTTCATTGCTGAGTGATATTGTTTTGTAAGCAAATACCACAAGTTCTTTATCCATTTTTCACTTTCTGCGATGTTGAACTTGTACTGTAAACGACGTTCTTGTAAACAGAGGCGTCCCAAGCTTTGGGGACGCTGTGTCTTTTTGATTTTAATTTCCCTAAGCTATAGGACCATAAGTGGAAGTGCCCTAGGCTCTGTTGCTTTGTTTTTTAGATGTTTCAGGAAACACCATACACTTCTCCCGAGTGTCTGTTGGCAATTTCCATCCCGCCCATCAGCATAACAAAGCTCCCAGTTCTCCATGGCCTGTCCTGCCTTTCTGGATTTTACACTTTTTTCACATGGCCCTTTTGACCGGGGGGAAGTGAGACTTCATTGTAGTGCAGATTTCCTTTGCAAGCTTGCTTGGTTGGCCAAAAAGGGCGTATGCGTTTTTTCCTGAATATATTCAGGAAAAAACGCATACGCCCTTTTTGGCCAAGTGCATCATTGTGGACGCTCTGCCTCTTTTCCTATGCTTTCAATGCAATTCCAGTCTACCTCCTGAAATCGGTTTCCTGCAATTCTGCCCCGCTTTCAAGTCCTCTTGGCAGCCTTACTTCAGTATATTTTTGGACGATAGCTGTCATTTATAACTCTGCAGGTTTGTGAATTACAGTGCCCCTGAGCTCCTTTCTTTAACTCGCTTTCTTGTGAGCTGGCCGCAACACCGCAGGATGGCTTCAGGCCCTAATCTGGTTCCGGCACGGCACGCTGAGCCTTTGGTTATTTCCTCTTCCTGGTGGGAAATGAGAGTTAAATTTGCCCGTCCAGACACCTCCAGCTAGTCTCTCATTGGTTCTCCCTATTCCTGTTCATCTTCCGCAGAAATTGCAATCTGGGCCAAACAGGAGGTTAAAGAAGCTGACTTTCCAAGAGGGAAGAGTGTTAGTAAAGCGTCTGGAATGTTGCACCCGAGTACAAGGGGAGGAAACGTGAGACATATTTGAACACGTCTCCCGTTCACACGGTTGATCATACTCTGGGTTCCACATGCATGTTTTAGCTGAAGGAAGAATACCTTAAACCTGGAGAGTTGAGACCCGTGTAATGGGTACCATGCAATATGACTTCAAAGGGTCTTCATTTGCTCACCGAACCTCTCCAATCCTATCACTGCTGCGTTTATGCCCGTGTACACACGCTTGATTCTCTTTTGGAGACATAGCAATCCATAGGTTTTAAGATACTTACTAGTCAGGTACATTCTTAGGCGTTTAATATGGGGTGTTGAGTCCATTTCGTTGAGCAAGGAGTAGCTCTTGTCTATTCCATATTTGGCATAAGGAACTTTATCTGTGCTCATTTCAATCTCTGGTTTTATGCAGCACCACAACTCACCTTTCCCCTTAAGCAAGCATAAGTTGGTTTTCTAAATTTGAGACCCTGTTCTGTTCTCTAAATCAGTTCCTGTGTAGCCAAGTTTACATTCCGTGTATTAGTGATGTCTTATGATGTTTCTTTTTCTGTGTGACTTATTTCAGTTAGAATCATCGTACCTGAATCCACTCATTATGCTGCTACGGGCCTGATGACATAGATTTCATTGCTGAGTGATACTGCATTGTACGTATGTACCACAAGTTCTTTATCCATTTTTCACTTTCTGTGATATTGAACTTGTACAGTAAACGAGGTTCTTGTAAACAGAGGCGTCCCAAACTTTGGGGTGGCTGTGTCTTTTTGATTTTAATTTCCCTAAGCTATAGGACCATAAGTGGAAGTGCCCTAGGCTCTGTTGCTTTGTTTTTTAGATGTTTCAAAAACACCATACACTTCTCCCGAATGTCTGTTGGCAATTTACAGCCCACCCATCAGCATAACAAGGCTCCCAGTTCTCCATGGCCTGTCCTGCCTGTCATGATTTTACACTTTTTTCAGATGGCCCTTTTGACCTGGGGGAAGTGAGACTTCATTGTAGTGCAGATTTCCTTTGCAAGCTTGCTTGGTTGGCCAAAAAGGGCGTATGCGTTTTTTCCTGAATATATTCAGGAAAAAACGCATACGCACTTTTTGGCCAAGTGCATCATTGTGGACGCTCTGCCTCTTTTCCTATGCTTTCAATGCAATTCCAGTCTACCTCCTGAAATCGGTTTCCTGCAATTCTGCCCCGCTTTCAAGTCCTCTTGGCAGCCTTACTTCAGTATATTTTTGGACGATAGCTGTCATTTATAACTCTGCAGGTTTGTGAATTACACTTCCCCTGAGCTCCTTTCTTCAACTCGCTTTCTTTTGAGCTGGCCGCAACACCGCAGGATGGCTTCAGGCACTAATCTGGTTCCGGCACGGCACGCTGAGCCTTTGGTTAATTGTTCTTCCTGGTGGGAAATGAGAGTTAAATTTCCCCGTCCAGACACCTCCAGCTAGTCTCTCATTGGTTCTCGCTATTCCTGTTCATCTTCCACAAAAATTGCAAACTGGGCCAAACAGGAGGTTAAAGGCGCTGACTCTCCAAGTGGGCAGAGTGTTAGTAAAGCGTCTGGAATGTTGCACCCGAGTACCAGGGTACGAAAACTGAGACATATTTGAACACGTCTCCCGATCACATGGTTGATCATACTCTAGGTTCCACATGCATGTTTTAGCTGAAGGAAGAATACCTTAAAACTGGAGTGTTGAGACCCGTGGAATGGGTACCATGCAATATGACTTCAAAGGGTCTTCATTTGCTCACCGAACCTCTCCAATCCTATCACTGCTGCGTTTATGCCCCTGTACACACGCTTGATTCTCTTTTGGAGACATAGCAATCCATAGGTTTTAAGATACTTACTAGTCAGGTACATTCTTAGGCGTTTAATATGGGGTGTTGAGTCCATTTCGTTGAGCAAGGAGTAGCTCTTGTCTATTCCATATTTGGCTTAAGGAACTTTATCTGTGCTCATTTCAATCTCTGGTTTTATGCAGCACCCCAACTCACCTTTCCCCTTAAGCAAGCATAAGTTGGTTTTCTAAATTTAAGACCCTGTTCTGTTTTGGAATTCAGTTCCTGTGTAGCCAAGTTTACATTCCGTGTATTACTGATATCTTATGATGTTTCTTTTTCTGTGTGACTTATTTCAGTTAGAATCATCGTACCTGAATCCAGTCATTGTGCTGCTAAGGGCCTGATGACATAGATTTCATTGCTGAGTGATATTGCTTTGTAAGTAAATACCACAAGTTCTTTATCCATTTTTCACTTTCTGCGATGTTGAACTTGTACTGTAAACGAGGTTCTTGTAAACAGAGGCGTCCCAAACTTTGGGGACGCTGCGTCTTTTTGATTTTAATTTCCCTAAGCTATAGGACGATAAGTGGAAGTGCCCTAGGCTCTGTTGCTTTGTTTTTTAGATGTTTCAGGAAACACCATACACTTCTTCCCAGTGTCTGTTGGCAATTTCCATCCCGCCCATCAGCATAACAAGGCTCCCTGTTCTCCATGGCCTCTCCTGCTTTTCTGGATTTTACACTTTTTTCAGATGGCCCTTTTGACCGGGGGGAAGTGAGACTTCACTGTAGTGCAGATTTCCTTTGCAAGCTTGCTTGGTTGGCCAAAAAGTGCGTATGCGTTTTTTCCTGAATATATTCAGGAAAAAACGCCTCCCCCCTTTTTGGCCAAGTGCATCATTGTGGACGCTCTGCCTCTTTTCCTATGCTTTCAATGCAATTCCAGTCTACCTCCTGAAATTGGTTTCCTGCACTTCTGCCCCGCTTTCAAGTCCTCTTGGCAGCCTTACTTCAGTCTATTTTTGGACGATAGCTGTCATTTATAACTCTGCAGGTTTGTGAATTACAGTGCCCCTGAGCTCCTTTCTTCAACTTGCTTTCTTGTGAGCTGGCCGCAACACCGCAGGATGGCTTCAGGCCCTAATCTGGTTCCGGCACGGCACGCTGAGCCTTTGGTTATTTCCTCTTCCTGGTGGGAAATGAGAGTTAAATTCGCCCGTCCAGACACCTCCAGCTAGTCTCTCATTTGTTCTCCCTATTCCTTTTCATCTTCCACAGAAATTGCAAACTGGGCCAAACAGGAGGTTAAAGGTGCTAACTCTCCAAGTGGGGAGAGTGTTAGTAAAGCGTCTGGAATGTTGCACCCGAGTACCAGGGGAGGAAAACTGAGACATATTTGAACACGTCTCCGATTCACACGGTTGATCATACTCTGGTCTCCACATGCATGTTTTAGCTGAAGGAAGAATACCTTAAACCTGGAGAGTTGAGACCCGTGTAATGGGTACCATGCAATATGTCTTCAAAGGGTCTTCATTTGCTCACCGAACCTCTCCAATCCTATCACTGCTGCGTTTATGCCCCTGTACACACGCTTGATTCTCTTTTGGAGACATAGCAATCCATAGGTTTTAAGATACTTACTAGTCAGTTACATTCTTAGGCGTTTAATATGGGGTGTTGAGTCCATTTCGTTGAGCAAGGAGTAGCTCTTGTCTATTCCATATTTGGCTTAAGGAACTTTATCTGTGCTCATTTCAATCTCTGGTTTTATGCAGCACCACAACTCACCTTTCCCCTTAAGCAAGCATAAGTTGGTTTTCTAAATTTGAGACCCTGTTCTGTTTTGGAATTCAGTTCCTGTGTAGCCAAGTTTACATTCCGTGTATTACTGATATCTTATGATGTTTCTTTTTCTGTGTGACTTATTTCAGTTAGAATCATCGTACCTGAATCCACTCATTATGCTGCTACGGGCCTGATGACATAGATTTCATTGCTGAGTGATACTGCATTGTACGTAAGTACCACAAGTTCTTTATCCATTTTTCACTTTCTGTGATATTGAACTTGTACGGTAAATGAGGTTCTTGTAAACAGAGGCGTCCCAAACTTTGGGGTGGCTGTGTCTTTTTGATTTTAATTTCCCTAAGCTATAAGACCATAAGTGGAAGTGCCCTAGGCTCTGTTGCTTTGTTTCTTAGATGTTTCAGGAAACACCATACACTTCTCCCGAGTGTCTGTTGGCAATTTACATCCCGCCCATCAGCATAACAAGGCTCCCAGTTCTCCATGGCCTGTTGTGCCTTTCTGGATTTTACGCATTTTTCAGATGGCCTGTTTCACCAGGGGGAAGTGAGACTTCATTGTAGTGCAGATTTCCTTTGCAAGCTTGCTTGGTTGGCCAAAAAGGGCGTATGCGTTTTTTCGTGAATATATTCAGGAAAAAAGGCATATGCCCTTTTTGGCCAAGTGCATCATTGTGGACGTTCTGCCTCTTTTCCTGTGCTTTCAATGCAATTCCAGTCTACCTCCTGAAATCGGTTTCCTGCAATTCTGCCCCACTTTCAACTCCTCTTGGCAGCCTTACTTCAGTATATTTTTGGACGATAGCTGTCATTTATAACTCTGCAGGTTTGTGAATTACAGTGACCCTGAGCTCCTTTCTTCAACTCGCTTTCTTGTGAGCTGGCCGCAACACCGCAGGATGGCTTCAGGCACTAATCTGGTTCCGGCGCGGCACGCTGAGCCTTTGGTTATTTCCTCTTCCTGGTGGGAAATGAGAGTTAAATTTGCGTGTCCAGACATCTCCAACTAGTCTCTCATTGGTTCTCCCTATTCCTGTTCATCTTCCGCAGAAATTGCAAACTGGGCCAAACAGGAGGTTAAAGGGGCTGACTCTCCAAGTGGGGACAGTGTTAGTAAAACGTCTGGAATGTTGCACCCGAGTACCAGGGGAGGAAAACTGAGACATATTTGAACACGTCTCCCGATCACATGGTTGATCATACTCTAGGTTCCACATGCATGTTTTAGCTGAAGGAAGAATACCTCAAACCTGGAGAGTTGAGACCCGTGGAATGGGTACCATGCAATATGACTTCAAAGGGTCTTCATTTGCTCACCGAACCTCTCCAATCCTATCACTGCTGCGTTTATGCCCCTGTACACACGCTTGATTCTCTTTTGGAGACATAGCAATCCATAGGTTTTAAGATACTTACTAGTCAGGTACATTCTTAGGCGTTTAATATGGGGTGTTGAGTCCATTTCATTGAGCAAAGAGTAGTTCTTGTCTATTCCATATTTGGCTTAAGGAACTTTATCTGTGCTCATTTCAATCTCTGGTTTTATGCAGCACCCCAACTCACCTTTCCCCTTAAGGAAGCATAAGTTGGTTTTCTAAATTTGAGACCCTGTTCTGTTTTGGAATTCAGTTCCTGTGTAGCCAAGTTTACATTCAGTGTATTAGTGATACCTTATGATGTTTCTTTTTCTGTGTGACTTATTTCAGTTAGAATCATCGTACCTGAATCCAGTCATTATGCTGCTATGGGCCTGATGACATAGATTTCATTGCTGAGTGATACTGCATTGTACGTAAGTACCACAAGTTCTTTATCCATTTTTCACTTTCTGTGATATTGAACTTGTACGGTAAACGAGGTTCTTGTAAACAGAGGCGTCCCAAACTTTGGGGTGGCTGTGTCTTTTTGATTTTAATTTCCCTAAGCTATAGGACCATAAGTGGAAGTGCCCTAGGCTCTGTTGCTTTGTTTTTTAGATGTTTCAGGAAACACCATACACTTCTCCTGAGTGTCTGTTGGCAATTTACATCCCGCCCATCAGCATAACAAGGCTCCCAGTTCTCCATGGCCTCTCCTGCCTTTCTGGATTTTACGCTTTTTTCAGATGGCCTGTTTCACCAGGGGGAAGTGAGACTTCATTGTAGTGCAGATTTCCTTTGCAAGCTTGCTTGGTTGGCCAAAAAGGGCGTATGCGTTTTTTCCTGAATATATTCAGGAAAAAACGCATACGCCCTTTTTGGCCAAGTGCATCATTGTGGACATTCTGCCTCTTTTCCTATGCTTTCAATGCAATTCCAGTCTACCTCCTGAAATCGGTTTCCTGCAATTCTGCCCCGCTTTCAAGTCCTCTTGGCAGCCTTACTTCAGTATATTTTTGGACGATAGCTGTCATTTATAACTCTGCATGTTTGTGAATTACAGTGCCCCTGAGCTCCTTTCTTCAACTCGCTTTCTTGTGAGCTGGCCGCAACACCGCAGGATGGCTTCAGGCACTAATCTGGTTCCGGCACGGCACGCTGAGCCTTTGGTTATTTCCTCTTCCTGGTGGGAAATGAGAGTTAAATTTGCGTGTCCAGACACCTCCAACTAGTCTCTCATTGGTTCTCCCTATTCCTGTTCATCTTCCGCAGAAATTGCAAACTGGGCCAAACAGGAGGTTAAAGGGGCTGACTCTCCAAGTGGGGAGAGTGTTAGTAAAACGTCTGGAATGTTGCACCCGAGTACCAGGGTACGAAAACTGAGACATATTTGAACACGTCTCCCGATCACATGGTTGATCATACTCTAGGTTCCACATGCATGTTTTAGCTGAAGGAAGAATACCTCAAACCTGGAGAGTTGAGACCCGTGGAATGGGTACCATGCAATATGACTTCAAAGGGTCTTCATTTGCTCACCGAACCTCTCCAATCCTATCACTGCTGCGTTTATGCCCCTGTACACACGCTTGATTCTCTTTTGGAGACATAGCAATCCATAGGTTTTAAGATACTTACTAGTCAGGTACATTCTTAGGCGTTTAATATGGGGTGTTGAGTCCATTTCATTGAGCAAAGAGTAGTTCTTGTCTATTCCATATTTGGCTTAAGGAACTTTATCTGTGCTCATTTCAATCTCTGGTTTTATGCAGCACCCCAACTCACCTTTCCCCTTAAGGAAGCATAAGTTGGTTTTCTAAATTTGAGACCCTGTTCTGTTTTGGAATTCAGTTCCTGTGTAGCCAAGTTTACATTCAGTGTATTAGTGATACCTTATGATGTTTCTTTTTCTGTGTGACTTATTTCAGTTAGAATCATCGTACCTGAATCCAGTCATTATGCTGCTATGTGCCTGATGACATAGATTTCATTGCTGAGTGATACTGCATTGTACGTAAGTACCACAAGTTCTTTATCCATTTTTCACTTTCTGTGATATTGAACTTGTACGGTAAACGAGGTTCTTGTAAACAGAGGCGTCCCAAACTTTGGGGTGGCTGTGTCTTTTTGATTTTAATTTCCCTAAGCTATAGGACCATAAGTGGAAGTGCCCTAGGCTCTGTTGCTTTGTTTTTTAGATGTTTCAGGAAACACCATACACTTCTCCCGAGTGTCTGTTGGCAATTTACATCCCGCCCATCAGCATAACAAGGCTCCCAGTTCTCCATGGCCTCTCCTGCCTTTCTGGATTTTACGCTTTTTTCAGATGGCCTGTTTCACCAGGGGGAAGTGAGACTTCATTGTAGTGCAGATTTCCTTTGCAAGCTTGCTTGGTTGGCCAAAAAGGGCGTATGCGTTTTTTCCTGAATATATTCAGGAAAAAACGCATACGCCCTTTTTGGCCAAGTGCATCATTGTGGACATTCTGCCTCTTTTCCTATGCTTTCAATGCAATTCCAGTCTACCTCCTGAAATCGGTTTCCTGCAATTCTGCCCCGCTTTCAAGTCCTCTTGGCAGCCTTACTTCAGTATATTTTTGGACGATAGCTGTCATTTATAACTCTGCATGTTTGTGAATTACAGTGCCCCTGAGCTCCTTTCTTCAACTCGCTTTCTTGTGAGCTGGCCGCAACACCGCAGGATGGCTTCAGGCCCTAAACTAGTAAAGGCATGGCATGCTGAGCCTTTGGTTATTTCCTCTTCCTGGTGGGAAATGAGAGTTAAATTTGCCTGTCCAGACACCTCCAGCTAGTCTCTCATTGGTTCTCCCTATTCCTGTTCATGTTCCGCAGAAATTGCAAACTGGGCCAAACAGGAGGTTAAAGGCGCTGACTCTCCAAGTGGGGAGAATGTTAGTAAAGCGTCTTGAATGTTGCACCCGAGTACCAGGGGAGGAAAACTGAGACATATTTGAACACATCTCCCGTTCACATGGTTGATCATACTCTGGGTTCCACATGCATGTTTTAGCAGAAGGAAGAATACCTTAAACCTGGAGAGTTGAGACCCGTGTAATGGGTACCATGCAATATGACTTCAAAGGGTCTTCATTTGCTCACCGAACCTCTCCAATCCTATCACTGCTGCGATTATGCCCCTGTACACACACTTGATTCTCTTTTGGAGACATAGCAATCCATAGAATTAAGATACTTACTAGTCAGGTACATTCTTAGGCGTTTAATATGGGGTGTTGAGTCCATTTCGTTGAGCAAGGAGTAGCTCTTGTCTATTACATATTTGGCTTAAGGAACTTTATCTGTGCTCATTTCAATCTCTGGTTTTATGCAGCACCCCAACTCACCTTTCCCCTTAAGCAAGCATAAGTTTGTTTTCTAAATTTGAGACCCTGTTCTGTTTTGGAATTCAGTTCCTGTGTAGCCAAGTTTACATTCCGTGTATTAGTGATATCTTATGATGTTTCTTTTTCTGTGTGACTTATTTCAGTTAGAATCATCGTACCTGAATCCACTCATTATGCTGCTACGGGCCTGATGACATAGATTTCATTGCTGAGTGATACAGCATTGTACGTAAGTACCACAAGTTCTTTATCCATTTTTCACTTTCTGTGATATTGAACTTGTACGGTAAACGAGGTTCTTGTAAACAGAGGCGTCCCAAACTTTGGGGTGGCTGTGTCTTTTTGATTTTAATTTCCCTAAGCTATAGGACCATAAGTGGAAGTGCCCTAGGCTCTGTTGCTTTGTTTTTTAGATGTTTCAGGAAACACCATACACTTCTCCCGAGTGTCTGTTGGCAATTTCCATCTCGCCCATCAGCATAACAAGGCTCCCAGTTCTCCATGGCCAGTCCTGCCTTTCTGGATTTTACGCTTTTTTCACGTGGACCGTTTGACCGGGGAGAAGTGAGACTTCATTGTAGTGCAGATTTCCTTTGCAAGCTGGCTTGGTTGGCCAAAAAGGGGCGTATGCGTTTTTTCCTGAATATATTCAGGAAAAAACGCATACGCACTTTTTGGCCAAGTGCATTATTGTGGACGTTCTGCCTCTTTTCCTATGCTTTCAATGCAATTCCAGTCTATCTCCTGAAATCGGTTTCTTGCAATTCTGCCCCGCTTTCAAGTCCTCTTGGCAGCCTTACTTCAGTCTATTTTTGGATGATAGCTGTCATTTATAACTCTGCAGGTTTGTGAATTACAGTGCCCCTGAGCTCCTTTCTTCAACTTGCTTTCTTGTGCCCTGGCCGCAACACCGCAGGATGGCTTCAGGCGCTAATCTGGTTCCGGCACGGCACGCTGAGCCTTTGGTTAATTCCTCTTCCTGGTGGGAAATGAGAGTTAAATTTGCCCGTCCAGACACCTCCAGCTAGTCTCTCATTGGTTCTCGCTATTCCTGTTCATCTTCCGCAGAAATTGCAAACTGGGCCAAACAGGAGGTTAAACGGACTGACTCTCCAAGTCGGGAGAGTGTAAGTAAAGCGTCTGGAATGTTGCACCCGAGTACCAGGGTATGAAAACTGAGACATATTTGAACACGTCTCCCGATCACATGGTTGATCATACTCTAGGTTCCACATGCATGTTTTAGCTGAAGGAAGAATATCTTAAACCTGGGTAGTTGAAACCCGTGTAATGGGTACCATGCAATATGACTTCAAAGGGTCTTCATTTCCTCACCGACCCTCTCCAATCCTATCACTGCTGCGTTTATGCCCCTGTACACATGCTTGATTCTCTTTCGGAGACATAGCAATCCATAGGTTTTAAGATACTTACTAGTCAGGTACATTCTTAGGCGTTTAGTATGCGGTGTTGAGTCCATTTCGTTGAGCAAGGAGTAGCTCTTGTCTATTCCATATTTGGCTTAAGGAACTTTATCTGTGCTCATTTCAATCTCTGGTTTTATGTAGCAACCCAACTCACCTTTACCCTTAAGCAAGCATAAGTTGGTTTTCTAAATTTGAGACCCTGTTCTGTTTTGGAATTCAGTTCCTGTGTAGCCAAGTTTACATTCCGTGTATTACTGATATCTTATGATGTTTATTTTTCTGTGTGACTTATTTCAGTTAGAATCATCGTACCTGAATCCTCTCATTGTGCTGCTAAGGGCCTGATGACATAGATTTCTTTGCTGAGTGATATTGCTTTATACGTAAATACCACAACTTCTTTATCCATTTTGCACTTTCTGCGATGTTGAACTTGTACGGTAAACGTGGTTCTCGTAAACAGAGGCGTCCCAAACTTTGGGGTGGCTGTGTCTTTTTGATTTTAATTTCCCTAAGCTATAGGACCATAAGTGGAAGTGCCCTAGGCTCTGTTGCTTTGTTTTTTAGATGTTTCAGGAAACACCATACACTTCTCCCGAGTGTCTGTTGGCAATTTACATCCCGCCCATCAGCATAACAAGGCTCCCAGTTCTCCATGGCCTGTCCTGCCTTTCTGGATTTTACACTTTTTTCAGATGGCCCTTTTGACCGGGGGGAAGTGAGACTTCATTGTAGTGCAGATTTCCTTTGCAAGCTTGCTTGGTTGGCCAAAAAGGGCGTATGCGTTTTTTCCTGAATATATTCAGGAAAATACGCATACGCCCTTTTTGGCCAAGTGCATCATTGTGGACGTTCTGCCTCTTTTCCTATGCTTTCAATGCAATTCCAGTCTACCTGCTGAAATCGGTTTCCTGCAATTCTGCCCCGCTTTCAAGTCCTCTTCGCAGCCCTACTTCAGTATATTTTTGGACGATAGCTGTCATTTATAACTCTGCAGGTTTGTGAATTACAGTGCCCCTGAGCTCCTTTCTTCAACTCGCTTTCTTGTGACCTGGCCGCAACACGGCAGGATGGTTTCAGGCCCTAATCTGGTTCCGGCATAGCACACTGAGCCTTTGGTTAATTCCTCTTCCTGGTGGGAAATGAGAGTTAAATTTGCCCGTCCAGACACCTCCAGCTAGTCTCTCATTGCTTCTCGCTATTCCTGTTCATCTTCCACAGAAATTGCAAACTGGGCCAAACAGGAGGTTAAAGGGACTAACTCTCCAAGTCGGGAGAGTGTTAGTAAAGCGTCTGGAATGTTGCACCCGAGTACCAGGGTACGAAAACTGAGACATATTTGAACACGTCTCCCGATCACATGGTTGATCATACTCTACGTTCCACATGCATGTTGTAGGTGAAGGAAGAATACCTTAAACCTGGGTAGTTGAAACCCGTGGAATGGGTACCATGCAATATGACTTCAAAGGGTCTTCATTTCCTCACCGAACCTCTCCAATCCTATCACTGCTGCGTTTATGCCCCTGTACACATGCTTGATTCTCTTTCGGAGACATAGCAATCCATAGGTTTTAAGATACTTACTAGTCAGGTACATTCTTAGGCGTTTAATATGCGGTGTGGAGTCCATTTCGTTGAGCAAGGAGTAGCTCTTGTCTATTCCATATTTGGCTTAAGGAACTTTATCTGTGCTCATTTCGATCTCTGGTTTTATGCAGCAAGCCAACTCACCTTTAACCTTAAGCAAGCATAAGTTGGTTTTCTAAATTTGAGACCCTGTTCTGTTCTGTAATTCAGTTCCTGTGTAGCCAAGTTTACATTCCGTGTATTAGTGATATCTTATGATGTTTCTTTTTCTGTGTGACTTATTTCAGTTAGAATCATCGTACCTGAATCCACTCATTGTGCTGCTAAGGGCCTGATGACATAGATTTCTTTGCTGAGTGATATTGCTTTATACGTAAATACCACAACTTCTTTATCCATTTTTCACTTTCTGCGATGTTGAACTTGTACTGTAAACGAGGTTCTTGTAAACAGAGCCATTCCAAACTTTGGGGTGGCTGTGTCTTTTTGATTTTAATTTCCCTAAGCTATAGGACCATAAGTGGAAGTGCCCTAGGCTCTGTTGCTTTGTTTTTTAGATGTTTCAGGAAACACCATACACTTCTCCCCAGTGTTTGTTGGCAATTTACATCCCGCCCATCAGCATAACAAGGCTCTCAGTTCTCCATGGCCTGTCCTGCCTTTCTGGATTTTACACTTTTTTCAGATGGCCCTTTTGACCGGGGGGATGTGAGACTTCATTGTAGTGCAGATTTCCTTCGCAAGCTTACTTGGTTGGCCAAAAAGTTCGTATGCGTTTTTTCCTGAATATATTCAGGAAAAAACGCATACGCCCTTTTTGGCCAAGTGCATCATTGTGGACGTTCTGCCTCTTTTCCTATGCTTTCAATGAAATTCCAGTCTACCTCCTGAAATCGGTTTCCTGCAATTCTGCCCCGCTTTCAAGTCCTCTTGGCAGCCTTACTTCAGTATATTTTTGGACGATAGCAGTCATTTATAACTCTGCAGGTTTGTGAATTACAGTGCCCCTGAGCTCCTTTCTTCAACTCGCTTTCTTTTGAGCTGGCCGCAACACCGAAAGGATGTCTTCAGGCCCTAATCTGGTTCTGGCACGGCACGCTGAGCCTTTGGTTAATTCCTCTTCCTGGTGGGAAAAGAGAGTTAAATTTGCCCGTCCAGACACCTCCAGCTAGTCTCTCATTGGTTCTCGCTATTCCTGTTCATCTTCCGCAGATATTGCAAACTGGGCCAAACAGGAGGTTAAAGGCGCTGACTCTCCAAGTGGGGAGAGTGTTAGTTAAGCATCTGGAATGTTGCACCCGAGTACCAGGGGAGGAAAACTGAGACATATTTGAACACGTCTCCCATTCACACGGTTGATCGTACTCTGGGTTCCACATGCATGTTTTAGCTGAAGGAAGAATACCTTAAACCTGGAGAGTTGAGACCCGTGTAATGGATACCATGCAATATGACTTCAAAGGGTTTTCATTTGCTCACCGAACCTCTCCAATCCTATCACTGCTGCGTTTATGTCCCTGCACACATGATTGATTCTCTTTCGGAGACATAGCAATCCATAGGTTTTAAGATACTTATTGTCAGGTACATTCTTAGGCGTTTAATATGCGGTGTTGAGTCCATTTCGTTGAGCAAGGAGTAGCTCTTGTCTATTCCATATTTGGCTTAAGGAACTTTATCTGTGCTCATTTCAATCTCTGGTTTTATGCAGCACCCCAACTCACCTTTACCCTTAAGCAAGCATAAGTTGGTTTTCTAAATTTGAGACCCTGTTCTGTTTTGGAATTCAGTTCCTGTGTAGCCAAGTTTACATTCCATGTATTACTGATATCTTATGATGTTTCTTTTTCTGTGTGACTTATTTCAGTTAGAATCATCATACCTGAATCCACTCATTGTGCTGCTAAGGGCCTGATGACATAGATTTCATTGCTGAGTGATATTGCTTTGTAAGTAAATACCACAACTTCTTTATCCATTTTTCAATTTCTGCGATGTTGAACTTGTACTGTAAAGGAGGTTCTTGTAAACAGAGGCGTCCCAAGCTTTGGGGACGCTGTGTCTTTTTGATTTTAATTTCCCTAAGCTATAGGACCATAAGTGGAAGTGCCCTAGGTTCTGTTGCTTTGTTTTTTAGATGTTTCAGGAAACACCATACACTTCTCCCGAGTGTCTGTTGGCAATTTACATCCCGCCCATCAGCATAACAAGGCTCCCAGTTCTCCATGGCCTCTCCTGCTTTTCTGGATCTTACACTTTTTTCAGATGGCCCTTTTGACCGGGGGGAAGTGAGACTTCATTGTAGTGCAGATTTCCTTTGCAAGTTTGCTTGGTTGACCAAAAAGGGCGTATGCGTTTTTTCCTGAATATATTCAGGAAAAAACGCATACGCCCTTTTTGGCCAAGTGCATCATTGTGGACGTTCTGCCTCTTTTCCTATGCTTTCAATGCAATTCCAGTCTACCTCCTGAAATCGGTTTCCTGCAATTCTGCCCCGCTTTCAAGTCCTCTTGGCAGCCTTATTTCAGTGTATTTTTGGATGATAGCTGTCATGTATAACTCTGCAGGTTTGTGAATTACAGTGCCCCTGAGCTCCTTTCTTCAACTCGCTTTCTTGTGAGCTGGCCGCAACACCGCAGGATGGCTTCAGGCCCTAATCTGGTCACGGCACGGCACGCTGAGCCTTTGGTTAATTCCTCTTCCTGGTGGGAAATGAGAGTTAAATTTACACGTCCAGACACCTCCAGCTAGTCTCTCATTGGTTCTCGCTATTCCTGTTCATCTTCCGCAGAAATTGCAAACTGGGCCAAACAGGAGGTTAAAGGGACTGACTCTCCAAGTGGGGAGAGTATTAGTAAAGCGTCTGGAATGTTGCACCCGAGTACCAGGGGAGGAAAACTGAGACATATTTGAACACGTCTCCCGATCACATGGTTGATTATACTCTGGGTTCCACATGAATGTTTTAGCTGAAGGAAGAATACCTTAAACCTGGAGAGTTGAGACCCGTGGAATGGGTACCATGCAATATGACTTCAAAGGGTCTTCATTTGCTCACCGAACCTCTCCAATCCTATCACTGCTGCGTTTATGCCCCTGTACACACGCTTGATTCTCTTTTGGAGACATAGCAATCCATAGGTTTTAAGATACTTACTAGTCAGGTACATTCTTAGGCGTTTAATATGCGGTGTTGAGTCCATTTCGTTGAGCAAGGAGTAGCTCTTTTCTATTCCATATTTGGCTTAAAGAACTTTATCTGTGCTCATTTCAATCTCTGGTTTTATGCAGCACCCCAACTCACCTTTCCCCTTAAGCAAGCATAAGTTGGTTTTCTAAATTTGAGACCCTGTTCTGTTCTGTAATTCAGTTCCTGTGTAGCCAAGTTTCCATTCCGTGTATTACTGATATCTTATGATATTTCTTTTTCTCTGTGACTTATTTCAATTAGAATCATCATACCTGAATCCACTCATTGTGCTGCTAAGGGCCTGATGACATAGATTTCATTGCTGAGTGATATTGCTTTGTAAGTAAATACCACAACTTCTTTATCCATTTTGCACTTTCTGCGATGTTGAACTTGTTCTGTAAACGAGGTTCTTGTAAACAGAGCCATTCCAAACTTTGGGGTGGCTGTGTCTTTTTGATTTTAATTTCCCTAAGCTATAGGACCATAAGTGGAAGTGCCCTAGGCTCTGTTGGTTTGTTTTTTAGATGTTTCAGGAAACACCATACACTTCTCCTGTGTGTGTGTTGGCAATTTACATCCCGGCCATCAGCATAACAAGGCTCCCAGTTCTCCATGGCCTGTCCTGCCTTTCTGGATTTTACACTTTTTTCAGATGGCTCTTTTGACCGGGGGGAAGTGAGACTTCATTGTAGTGCAGATTTCCTTTGCAAACTTGCTTGGTTGGCCAAAAAGGGCGTATGCGTTTTTTTCTGGAATATATTCAGGAAAAAACGCATACGCCCTTTTTGGCCAAGTGCATCATTGTGGACTTTCTGCCTCTTTTCCTATGCTTTCAATGCAATTCCAGTCTACCTCCTGAAATCGGTTTCCTGCAATTCTGCCCCGCTTTCAAGTCCTCTTGGCAGACTTACTTCAGTATATTTTTGGACGATAGCTGTCATTTATAACTCTGCAGGTTTGTGAATTACAGTGCCCCTGAGCTCCTTTCTTCAACTCGCTTTCTTTTGAGCTGACCTCAACACCGCAGGATGGCTTCAGGCCCTAATCTGGTTCCGGCACGGCACGCTGAGCCTTTGGTTATTTGCTCTTCCTGGTGGGAAATGAGAGTTAAATTTGCCCGTCCAGACACCTCCAGCTAGTCTCTCATTGGTTCTCCCTATTCCTGTTCATCTTCCGCAGAAATTGCAAACTGGGCCAAACAGGAGGTTAAAGGCGCTGACTCTCCAAGTGGGGAGAGTGTTAATAAAGCGTCTGGAATGTTGCACCGAAGTACCAGGGGAGGAAAACTGAGACATATTTGAACACGTCTCCCGATCACATGGTTGATCATACTCTAGGTTCCACATGCATGTTTTAGCTGAAGGAAGAATACATTAAAACTGGGTAGTTGAAACCCGTGGAATGGGTACCATGCAATATGACTTCAATGGGTCTTCATTTGCTCAGCGAACCTCTCCAATCCTATCACTGCTGCGTTTATGCCCCTGTACACATGCTTGATTCTCTTTCGGAGACATAGCAATCCATAGGTTTTAAGATACTTACTAGTCAGGTACATTCTTAGGCGTTTAATATGCGGTGTTGAGTCCATTTCGTTGAGCAAGGAGTAGCTCTTGTCTATTCCATATTTGGCTTAAGGAACTTTATCTGTGCTCATTTCAATCTCTGGTTTTATGCAGCACCCCAACTCACCTTTCCCCTTAAGCAAGCATAAGTTGGTTTTCTAAATTTGAGACCCTGTTCTGTTTTGGAATTCAGTTCCTGTGTAGCCAAGTTTACATTCCGTGTATTAGTGATATCTTATGATGTTTCTTTTTCTGTGTGACTTATTTCAGTTAGAATCATCGTACCTGAATCCACTCATTATGCTGCTACGGGCCTGATGACATAGATTTCATTGCTGAGTGATACTGCATTGTACGTAAGTACCACAAGTTCTTTATCCATTTTTCACTTTCTGCGATGTTGAACTTGTACGGTAAACGAGGTTCTTGTAAACAGAGGCGTCCCAAACTTTGGGGTGGCTGTGTCTTTTTGATTTTAATTTCCCTAAGCTATAGGACCATAAGTGGAAGTGCCCTATGCTCTGTTGCTTTGTTTTTTAGATGTTTCAGGAAACACCATACACTTCTCCTGAGTGTGTGTTGGCAATTTACATCCCGCCCATCAGCATAACAAGGCGCCCAGTTCTCCATGGCCTGTCCTGCCTTTCATGATTTTACACTTTTTTCAGATGGCCCTTTTGACTGGGGGAAAGTGAGACTTCATTGTAGTGCAGATTTCCTTTGCAAGCTTGCTTGGTTGACCAAAAAGTGCGTATGCGTTTTTTCCTGAATATATTCAGGAAAAAACGCATACGCCCTTTTTGGCCAAGTACAGCATTGTGGACGTTCTGCCTCTTTTCCTATGCTTTCAATGCAATTCCAGTCTACCTCCTGAAATCGTTTTCCTGCAATTCTGCCCCACTTTCAAGTCCTCTTGGCAGCCTTACTTCAGTATATTTTTGGACGATAGCTGTCATTTATAACTCTGCAGGTTTGTGAATTACAGTGCCCCTGAGCTCCTTTCTTCAACTGGCTTTCTTGTGATCTAGCCGTAACACCGCAGGATGACTTCAGGCCCTAATCTGGTTCCGGCACGGCACGTTGAGCCTTTGGTTAATTCCTCTTCCTGTTGGGAAATGAGAGTTAAATTTGCCCGTCCAGACACCTCCAGCCAATCTCTCATTGGTTCTCGCTATTCCTGTTCATCTTCCGCAGAAATTGCAAACTGGGCCAAACAGGAGGTTAAAGGCGCTGACTCTCCAAGTGGGGAGAGTATTAGTAAAGCGTCTGGAATGTTGCACCCGAGTACCAGGGGAGGAAAACTGAGACATATTTGAACACGTCTCCCGATCACATGGTTAATCATACTCTGGGTTCCACATGCATGTTTTAGCTGAAGGAAGAATACCTTAAACCTGGAGAGTTGAGACCCGTGGAATGGGTACCATGCAATATGACTTCAAAGGGTCTTCATTTGCTCACCGAACCTGTCCAATCCTATCACTGCTGCGTTTATGCCCGTGTACACACGCTTGATTCTCTTTTGGAGACATAGCAATCCATAGGTTTTAAGATACTTACTAGTCAGGTACATTCTTAGGCGTTTAATATGGCGTGTTGAGTCCATTTCGTTGAGCAAGGAGTAGCTCTTGTCTATTCCATATTTGGCTTAAGGAACTTTATCTGTGCTCATTTCAATCTCTGGTTTTATGCAGCACCCCAACTCACCTTTCCCCTTAAGCAAGCATAAGTTGGTTTTCTAAATTTGAGACCCTGTTCTGTTTTGGAATTCAGTTCCTGTGTAGCCAAGTTTACATTCCGTGTATTACTGATATCTTATGATGTTTCTTTTTCTGTGTGACTTATTTCAGTTAGAATCATCGTACCTGAATCCACTCATTATGCTGCTACGGGCCTGATGACATAGATTTCATTGCTGAGTGATATTGTTTTGTAAGCAAATACCAGAAGTTCTTTATCCATTTTTCACTTTCTGCGATGTTGAACTTGTACTGTAAACGACGTTCTTGTAAACAGAGGCGTCCCAAGCTTTGGGGACGCTGTGTCATTTTGATTTTAATTTCCCTAAGCTATAGGACCATAAGTGGAAGTGCCCTAGGCTCTGTTGCTTTGTTTTTTAGATGTTTCAGGAAACACCATACACTTCTCCCGAGTGTCTGTTGGCAATTTCCATCCCGCCCATCAGCATAACAAGGCTCCCAGTTCTCCATGGCCTCTCCTGCTTTTCTGGATTTTACACTTTTTTCAGATGGCCCTTTTGAATGGGGGGATGTGAGACTTCATTGTAGTGCAGATTTCCTTTGCAAGCTTGCTTGGTTGGCCAAAAAGGGCGTATGCGTTTTTTCCTGAATATATTCAGGAAAAAACGCATACGCCCTTTTTGGCCAAGTGCATCATTGTGGACGCTCTGCCTCTTTTCCTATGCTTTCAATGCAATTCCAGTCTACCTCCTGAAATCGGTTTCCTGCAATTCTGCCCCGCTTTCAAGTCCTCTTGGAAGCCTTACTTCAGTATATTTTTGGACGATAGCTGTCATTTATAACTCTGCAGGTTTGTGAATTACAGTGCCCCTGAGCTCCTTTCTTCAACTCGCTTTCTTGTGAGCTGGCCGCAACACCGCAGGATGGCTTCAGGCCCTAATCTGGTTCCGGCACGGCACGCTGAGCCTTTGGTTAATTGTTCTTCCTGGTGGGAAATGAGAGTTAAATTTGCCCGTCCAGACACCTCCAGCTAGTCTCTCATTGGTTCTCCCTATTCCTGTTCATCTTCCGCAGAAATTGCAAACTGGGCCAAACAGGAGGTTAAAGACGCTGACTTTCCAAGAGGGAAGAGTGTTAGTAAAGCGTCTGGAATGTTGCACCCGAGTACAAGGGGAGGAAAAGTGAGACATATTTGAACACGTCTCCCGTTCACACGGTTGATCATACTCTGGGTTCCACATGCATGTTTTAGCTGAAGGAAGAATACCTTAAACCTGGAGAGTTGAGACCCGTGTAATGGGTACCATGCAATATGACTTCAAAGGGTCTTCATTTGCTCACCGAACCTCTCCAATCCTATCACTGCTGCGTTTATGCCTGTGTACACACGCTTGATTCTCTTTTGGAGACATAGCAATCCATAGGTTTTAAGATACTTACTAGTCAGGTACATTCTTAGGCGTTTAATATGGGGTGTTGAGTCCATTTCGTTGAGCAAGGAGTAGCTCTTGTCTATTCCATATTAGGCATAAGGAACTTTATCTGTGCTCATTTCAATCTCTGGTTTTATGCAGCACCCCAACTCACCTTTCCCCTTAAGCAAGCATAAGTTGGTTTTCTAAATTTGAGACCCTGTTCTGTTCTCTAATTCAGTTCCTGTGTAGCCAAGTTTACATTCCGTGTAGTAGTGATGTCTTATGATGTTTCTTTTTCTGTGTGACTTATTTCAGTTAAAATCATCGTACCTGAATCCACTCATTATGCTGCTACGGGCATGATGACATAGATTTCATTGTTGAGTGATACTGCATTGTACGTATGTACCACAAGTTCTTTATCCATTTTTCACTTTCTGTGATATTGAACTTGTACAGTAAACGAGGTTCTTGTAAACAGAGGCGTCCCAAACATTGGGGTGGCTGTGTCTTTTTGATTTTAATTTCCCTAAGCTATAGGACCATAATTGGAAGTGCCCTAGGCTCTGTTGCTTTGTTTTTTAGATGTTTCAAAAACACCATACAGTTCTCCCGAGTGTCTGTTGGCAATTTACAGCCCACCCATCAGCATAACAAGGCTCCCAGTTCTCCATGGCCTGTCCTGCCTTTCATGATTTTACACTTTTTTCAGATGGCCCGTTTCACCGGGGGGAAGTGAGACTTCATTGTAGTGCAGATTTCCTTTGCAAGCTTGCTTGCTTGGCCAAAAAGGGCGTATGCGTTTTTTCCTGAATATATTCAGGAAAAAACGCATACGCCCTTTTTGGCCAAGTGCATCATTGTGGACGCTCTGCCTCTTTTCCTATGCTTTCAATGCAATTCCAGTCTACCTCCTGAAATCGGTTTCCTGCAATTCTGCCCCGCTTTCAAGTCCTCTTGGGAGCCTTACTTCAGTATATTTTTGGACGATAGCTGTCATTTATAACTCTGCAGGTTTGTGAATTAGAGTGCCCCTGAGCTCCTTTCTTCAACTCGCTTTCTTTTGAGCTGGCCGCAACACCGCAGGATGGCTTCAGGCCCTAATCTGGTTCCGGCACGGCACGCTGAGCCTTTGGTTAATTGTTCTTCCTGGTGGGAAATGAGAGTTAAATTTGCCCGTCCAGACACCTCCAGCTAGTCTCTCATTGGTTCTCCCTATTCCTGTTCATCTTCCGCAGAAATTGCAAACTGGGCCAAACAGGAGGTTAAAGGCGCTGACTCTCCAAGTGGGGAGAGTGTTAGTAAAGCGTCTGGAATGTTGCACCCGAGTACCAGGGGAGGAAAACTGAGACATATTTGAACACGTCTCCCGATCACATGGTTGATCATACTCTAGGTTCCACATGTATGTTTTAGCTGAAGGAAGAATACCTTAATCCTGGAGTGTTGAGACCCGTGGAATGGGTACCATGCAATATGACTTCAAAGGGTCTTCATTTGCTCACCGAACCTCTCCAATCCTATCACTGCTGCGTTTATGCCCCTGTACACACGCTTGATTCTCTTTTGGAGACATAGCAATCCATAGGTTTTAAGATACTTACTAGTCAGGTACATTCTTAGGCGTTTAATATGGGGTGTTGAGTCCATTTCGTTGAGCAAGGAGTAGCTCTTGTCTATTCCATATTTGGCTTAAGGAACTTTATCTGTGCTCATTTCAATCTCTGGTTTTATGCAGCACCCCAACTCACCTTTACCCTTAAGCAAGCATAAGTTGGTTTTCTAAATTTAAGACCCTGTTCTGTTTTGGAATTCAGTTCCTGTGTAGCCAAGTTTACATTCCGTGTATTACTGATATCTTATGATGTTTCTTTTTCTGTGTGACTTATTTCAGTTAGAATCATCGTACCTGAATCCACTCATTATGCTGCTACGGGCCTGATGACATAGATTTCATTGCTGAGTGATATTGCTTTGTAAGCTAATACCACAAGTTCTTTATCCATTTTTCACTTTCTGCGATGTTGAACTTGTACTGTAAACGAGGTTCTTGTAAACAGCAGCGTCCCAAGCTTTGGGGACGCTGTGTCTTTTTGATTTTAATTTCCCTAAGCTATAGGACCATAAGTGGAAGTGCCCTAGGCTCTGTTGCTTTGTTTTTTAGATGTTTCAGGAAACACCATACACTTCTCCCGAGTGTCTGTTAGCAATTTACATCCCGCCCATCAGCATAACAAGGCTCCCAGTTCTCCATGGCCTGTCCTCCCTTTCTGGATTTTACACTTTTTTCAGATGGCCCTTTTGACCGGGGGGAAGTGAGACTTCATTGTAGTGCAGATTTCCTTTGCAAGTTTGCTTGGTTGGCCAAAACGGGCGTATGCGTTTTTTCCTGAATATATTCAGGAAAAAACGCATACGCCCTTTTTGGCCAAGTGCATCATTGTGGACGCTCTGCCTCTTTTCCTATGCTTTCAATGCAATTCCAGTCTACCTCCTGAAATCGGTTTCCTGCAATTCTGCCCCGCTTTCAAGTCCTCTTGGGAGCCTTACTTCAGTATATTTTTGGACGATAGCTGTCATTTATAACTCTGCAGGTTTGTGAATTACAGTGCCCCTGAGCTCCTTTCTTCAACTCGCTTTCTTGTGAGCTGGCCGCAACACCGCAGGATGGCTTCAGGCCCTAATCTGGTTCCGGCACGGCACGCTGAGCCTTTGGTTATTTCCTCTTCCTGGTGGGAAATGAGAGTTAAATTTGCCCGTCCAGACACCTCCAGCTAGTCTCTCATTGGTTCTCCCTATTCCTGTTCATCTTCCGCAGAAATTGCAAACTGGGCCAAACAGGAGGTTAAAGGCGCTGACTTTCCAAGTGGGGAGAGTGTTAGTAAAGCGTCTGGAATGTTGCACCCGAGTACAAGGGGAGGAAAACTGAGACATATTTGAACACGTCTCCCGTTCACACAGTTGATCATACTCTGGGTTCCACATGCATGTTTTAGCTGAAGGAAGAATACCTTAAACCTGGAGAGTTGAGACCCGTGTAATGGGTACCATGCAATATGACTTCAAAGGGTCTTCATTTGCTCACCGAACCTCTCCAATCCTATCACTGCTGCGTTTATGCCCGTGTACACACGCTTGATTCTCTTTTGGAGACATAGCAATCCGTAGGTTTTAAGATACTTACTAGTCAGGTACATTCTTAGGCGTTTAATATGGGGTGTTGAGTCCATTTCGTTGAGCAAGGAGTAGCTCTTGTCTATTCCATATTTGGCTTAAGGAACCTTATCTGTGCTCATTTCAATCTCTGGTTTTATGCAGCACCCCAACTCACCTTTCCCCTTAAGCAAGCATAAGTTGGTTTTCTAAATTTGAGACCCTGTTCTGTTCTCTAATTCAGTTCCTGTGTAGCCAAGTTTACATTCCGTGTATTAGTTATGTCTTATGATGTTTCTTTTTCTGTGTGACTTATTTCAGTTAGAATCATCATACCTGAATCCACTCATTATGCTGCTACGGGCCTGATGACATAGATTTCATTGCTGAGTGATACTGCATTGTACGTATGTACCACAAGTTCTTTATCCATTTTTCACTTTCTGTGATATTGAACTTGTACAGTAAACGAGGTTCTTGTAAACAGAGGCGTCCCAAACTTTGGGGTGGCTGTGTCTTTTTGATTTTAATTTCCCTAAGCTATAGGACCATAAGTGGAAGTGCCCTAGGCTCTGTTGCTTTGTTTTTTAGATGTTCCAAAAACACCATACACTTCTCCCGAGTGTCTGTTGGCAATTTACATCCCGCCCATCAGCATAACAAGGCTCCCAGTTCTCCATGGCCTGTCCTGCCTTTCTGGATTTTACACTTTTTTTAGATGGCCCTTTTGACCGGGGGGAAGTGAGACTTCATTTTAGTGCCGAATTCCTTTGCAAGCTTGCTTGGTTGGCCAAAAAGGGCGTATGCGTTTTTTCCTGAGGAAAAAAGGCATACGCCCTTTTTGGCCAAGTGCATCATTGTGGACGTTCTGCCTCTTTTCCTATGCTTTCAATGCAATTCCAGTCTACCTCCTGAAATCGTTTTCCTGCAATTCTGCCCCACTTTCAAGTCCTCTTGGCAGCCTTACTGCAGTATATTTTTGGACGATAGCTGTCATTTATAACTCTGCAGGTTTGTGAATTACAGTGCCCCTGAGCTCCTTTCTTCAACTCGCTTTCTTGTGAGCTGGCCGCAACACCGCAGGATGGCTTCAAGCCCTAATCTGGTTCCGGCACGGCACGCTGAGCCTTTGGTTAATTGCTCTTCCTGGTGGGAAATGAGAGTTAAATTTGCCCGTCCAGACACCTCCAGCTAGTCTCTCATTGGTTCTCGCTATTCCTGTTCATCTTCCGCAGAAATTGCAAACTGGGCCAAACAGGAGGTTAAAGGCGCTGACTCTCCAAGTGGGGAGAGTGTTAGTAAAGCGTCTGGAATGTTGCACCCGAGTACCAGGGTACGAAAACTGAGACATATTTGAACACGTCTCCCGATCACATGGTTGATCATACTCTAGGTTCCACATGTATGTTTTAGCTGAAGGAAGAATACCTTAAACCTGGAGTGTTGAGACCCGTGTAATGGGTACCATGCAATATGACTTCAAAGGGTCTTCATTTGCTCACCGAACCTCTCCAATCCTATCACTGCTGCGTTTATGCCCCTGTACACACGCTTGATTCTCTTTTGGAGACATAGCAATCCATATGTTTTAAGATACTTACTAGTCAGGTACATTCTTAGGCGTTTAATATGGGGTGTTGAGTCCATTTCGTTGAGCAAGGAGTAGCTCTTGTCTATTCCATATTTGGCTTAAGGAACTTTATCTGTGCTCATTTCAATCTCTGGTTTTATGCAGCACCCCAACTCACCTTTCCCCTTAAGCAAGCATAAGTTGGTTTTCTAAATTTGAGAACCTGTTCTGTTTTGGAATTCAGTTCCTGTGTAGCCAAGTTTACATTCCGTGTATTACTGATATCTTATGATGTTTCTTTTTCTGTGTGACTTATTTCAGTTAGAATCATCGTACCTGAATCCACTCATTATGCTGCTACGGGCCTGATGACATAGATTTCATTGCTGAGTGATATTGTTTTGTAAGCAAATACCACAAGTTCTTTATCCATTTTTCACTTTCTGCGATGTTGAACTTGTACTGTAAACGACGTTCTTGTAAACAGAGGCGTCCCAAGCTTTGGGGACGCTGTGTCTTTTTGATTTTAATTTCCCTAAGCTATAGGACCATAAGTGGAAGTGCCCTAGGCTCTGTTGCTTTGTTTTTTAGATGTTTCAGGAAACACCATACACTTCTCCCGAGTGTCTGTTGGCAATTTCCATCCCGCCCATCAGCATAACAAGGCTCCCAGTTCTCCATGGCCTCTCCTGCTTTTCTGGATTTTACACTTTTTTCAGATGGCCCTTTTGACCGGGGGGAAGTGAGACTTCATTGTAGTGCAGATTTCCTTTGCAAGCTTGCTTGGTTGGCCAAAAAGTGCGTATGCGTTTTTTCCTGAATATATTCAGGAAAAAACGCATACGCTCTTTTTGGCCAATTGCATCATTGTGGACGCTCTGCCTCTTTTCCTATGCTTTCAATGCAATTCCAGTCTATCTCCTGAAATCGGTTTCCTGCAATTCTGCCCCGCTTTCAAGTCCTCTTGGCAGCCTTACTTCAGTATATTTTTGGACGATAGCTGTCATTTATAACTCTGCAGGTTTGTGAATTACAGTGCCCCTGAGCTCCTTTCTTCAACTCGCTTTCTTGTGAGCTGGCCGCAACACCGCAGGATGGCTTCAGGCCCTAATCTGGTTCCGGCACGGCACGCTGAGCCTTTGGTTATTTCCTCTTCCTGGTGGGAAATGAGAGTTAAATTTGCCCGTCCAGACACCTCCAGCTAGTCTCTCATTGGTTCTCCCTATTCCTGTTCATCTTCCGCAGAAATTGCAAACTGGGCCAAACAGGAGGTTAAAGGCGCTGACTTTCCAAGTGGGGAGAGTGTTAGTAAAGCGTCTGGAATGTTGCACCCGAGTACAAGGGGAGGAAAACTGAGACATATTTGAACACGTCTCCCGTTCACACGGTTGATCATACTCTGGGTTCCACATGCATGTTTTAGCTGAAGGAAGAATACCTTAAACCTGGAGAGTTGAGACCCGTGGAATGGGTACCATACAATATGACTTCAAAGGGTCTTCTTTTGCTCACCGAACCTCTCCAATCCTATCACTGCTGCGTTTATGGCCCTGTACACACGCTTGATTCTCTTTTGGAGACATAGCAATCCATAGGTTTTAAGATACTTACTAGTCAGGTACATTCTTAGGCGTTTAATATGGCGTGTTGAGTCCATTTCGTTGAGCAAGGAGTAGCTCTTGTCTATTCCATATTTGGCTTAAGGAACTTTATCTGTGCTCATTTCAATCTCTGGTTTTATGCAGCACCCCAACTCACCTTTCCCCTTAAGCAAGCATAAGTTGGTTTTCTAAATTTGAGACCCTGTTCTGTTTTGGAATTCAGTTCCTGTGTAGCCAAGTTTCCATTCCGTGTATTACTGATATCTTATGATGTTTCTTTTTCTGTGTGACTTATTTCAGTTAGAATCATCGTACCTGAATCCACTCATTATGCTGCTACGGGCCTGATGACATAGATTTCATTGCTGAGTGATATTGTTTTGTAAGCAAATACCACAAGTTCTTTATCCATTTTTCACTTTCTGCGATGTTGAACTTGTACTGTAAACGACGTTCTTGTAAACAGAGGCGTCCCAAGCTTTGGGGACGCTGTGTCTTTTTGATTTTAATTTCCCTAAGCTATAGGACCATAAGTGGAAGTGCCCTAGGCTCTGTTGCTTTGTTTTTTAGATGTTTCAGGAAACACCATACACTTCTCCCAAGTGTCTGTTGGCAATTTCCATCCCGCCCATCAGCATAACAAGGCTCCCAGTTCTCCATGGCCTCTCCTGCTTTTCTGGATTTTACACTTTTTTCAGATGGCCCTTTTGACCGGGGGGAAGTGAGACTTCATTGTAGTGCAGATTTCCTTTGCAAGCTTGCTTGGTTGGCCAAAAAGTGCGTATGCGTTTTTTCCTGAATATATTCAGGAAAAAACGCATACGCTCTTTTTGGCCAAGTGCATCATTGTGGACGCTCTGCCTCTTTTCCTATGCTTTCAATGCAATTCCAGTCTATCTCCTGAAATCGGTTTCCTGCAATTCTGCCCCGCTTTCAAGTCCTTTGGCAGCCTTACTTCAGTATATTTTTGGACGATAGCTGTCATTTATAACTCTGCAGGTTTGTGAATTACAGTGCCCATGAGCTCCTTTCTTCAACTCGCTTTCTTGTGAGCTGGCCGCAACACCGCAGGATGGCTTCAGGCCCTAATCTGGTTCCGGCACGGCACGCTGAGCCTTTGGTTATTTCCTCTTCCTGGTGGGAAATGAGAGTTAAATTTGCCCGTCCAGACACCTCCAGCTAGTCTCTCATTGGTTCTCCCTATTCCTGTTCATCTTCCGCAGAAATTGCAAACTGGGCCAAACAGGAGGTTAAAGGCGCTGACTTTCCAAGTGGGGAGAGTGTTAGTAAAGCGTCTGGAATGTTGCACCCGAGTACAAGGGGAGGAAAACTGAGACATATTTGAACACGTCTCCCGTTCACACGGTTGATCATACTCTGGGTTCCACATGCATGTTTTAGCTGAAGGAAGAATACCTTAAACCTGGAGAGTTGAGACCCGTGGAATGGGTACCATACAATATGACTTCAAAGGGTCTTCATTTGCTCACCGAACCTCTCCAATCCTATCACTGCTGCGTTTATGCCCCTGTACACACGCTTGATTCTCTTTTGGAGACATAGCAATCCATAGGTTTTAAGATACTTACTAGTCAGGTACATTCTTAGGCGTTTAATATGGCGTGTTGAGTCCATTTCGTTGAGCAAGGAGTAGCTCTTGTCTATTCCATATTTGGCTTAAGGAACTTTATCTGTGCTCATTTCAATCTCTGGTTTTATGCAGCACCCCAACTCACCTTTCCCCTTAAGCAAGCATAAGTTGGTTTTCTAAATTTGAGACCCTGTTCTGTTTTGGAATTCAGTTCCTGTGTAGCCAAGTTTCCATTCCGTGTATTACTGATATCTTATGATGTTTCTTTTTCTGTGTGACTTATTTCAGTTAGAATCATCGTACCTGAATCCACTCATTATGCTGCTACGGGCCTGATGACATAGATTTCATTGCTGAGTGATATTGTTTTGTAAGCAAATACCACAAGTTCTTTATCCATTTTTCACTTTCTGCGATGTTGAACTTGTACTGTAAACGACGTTCTTGTAAACAGAGGCGTCCCAAGCTTTGGGGATGCTGTGTCTTTTTGATTTTAATTTCCCTAAGCTATAGGACCATAAGTGGAAGTGCCCTAGGCTCTGTTGCTTTGTTTTTTAGATGTTTCAGGAAACACCATACACTTCTCCCGAGTGTCTGTTGGCAATTTCCATCCCGCCCATCAGCATAACAAGGCTCCCAGTTCTCCATGGCCTCTCCTGCTTTTCTGGATTTTACACTTTTTTCAGATGGCCCTTTTGACCGGGGGGAAGTGAGACTTCATTGTAGTGCAGATTTCCTTTGCAAGCTTGCTTGGTTGGCCAAAAAGTGCGTATGCGTTTTTTCCTGAATATATTCAGGAAAAAACGCATACGCTCTTTTTGGCCAAGTGCATCATTGTGGACGCTCTGCCTCTTTTCCTATGCTTTCAATGCAATTCCAGTCTACCTCCTGAAATCGGTTTCCTGCAATTCTGCCCCGCTTTCAAGTCCTCTTGGCAGCCTTACTTCAGTATATTTTTGGACGATAGCTGTCATTTATAACTCTGCAGGTTTGTGAATTACAGTGCCCCTGAGCTCCTTTCTTCAACTCGCTTTCTTGTGAGCTGGCCGCAACACCGCAGGATGGCTTCAGGCCCTAATCTGGTTCCGGCACGGCACGCTGAGCCTTTGGTTATTTCCTCTTCCTGGTGGGAAATGAGAGTTAAATTTGCCCGTCCAGACACCTCCAGCTAGTCTCTCATTGGTTCTCCCTATTCCTGTTCATCTTCCGCAGAAATTGCAAACTGGGCCAAACAGGAGGTTAAAGGCGCTGACTTTCCAAGTGGGGAGAGTGTTAGTAAAGCGTCTGGAATGTTGCACCCGAGTACAAGGGGAGGAAAACTGAGACATATTTGAACACGTCTCCCGTTCACACGGTTGATCATACTCTGGGTTCCACATGCATGTTTTAGCTGAAGGAAGAATACCTTAAACCTGGAGAGTTGAGACCCATGGAATGGGTACCATGCAATATGACTTCAAAGGGTCTTCATTTGCTCACCGAACCTCTCCAATCCTATCACTGCTGCGTTTATGCCCCTGTACACACGCTTGATTCTCTTTTGGAGACATAGCAATCCATAGGTTTTAAGATACTTACTAGTCAGGTACATTCTTAGGTGTTTAATATGGCGTGTTGAGTCCATTTCGTTGAGCAAGGAGTAGCTCTTGTCTATTCCATATTTGGCTTAAGGAACTTTATCTGTGCTCATTTCAATCTCTGGTTTTATGCAGCACCCCAACTCACCTTTCCCCTTAAGCAAGCATAAGTTGGTTTTCTAAATTTGAGACCCTGTTCTGTTCTCTAATTCAGTTCCTGTGTAGCCAAGTTTACATTCCGTGTATTAGTGATGTCTTATGATGTTTCTTTTTCTGTGTGACTTATTTCAGTTAGAATCATCGTACCTGAATCCACTCATTATGCTGCTACGGGCCTGATGACATAGATTTCATTGTTGAGTGATACTGCATTGTACGTATGTACCACAAGTTCTTTATCCATTTTTCACTTTCTGTGATATTGAACTTGTACAGTAAACGAGGTTCTTGTAAACAGAGGCGTCCCAAACTTTGGGGTGGCTGTGTCTTTTTGATTTTAATTTCCCTAAGCTCTAGGACCATAATTGGAAGTGCCCTAGGCTCTGTTGCTTTGTTTTTTAGATATTTCAAAAACACCATACACTTCTCCGGAGTGTCTGTTGGCAATTTACAGCCCACCCATCAGCATAACAAGGCTCCCAGTTCTCCATGGCCTGTCCTGTCTTTCATGATTTTACACTTTTTTCAGATGGCCCGTTTCACCGGGGGGAAGTGAGACTTCATTGTAGTGCAGATTTCCTTTGCAAGCTTGCTTGGTTGGCCAAAAAGGGCGTATGCGTTTTTTCCTGAATATATTCAGGAAAAAACGCATACGCCCTTTTTGGCCAAGTGCATCATTGTGGACGCTCTGCCTCTTTTCCTATGCTTTCAATGCAATTCCAGTCTACCTCCTGAAATCGGTTTCCTGCAATTCTGCCCCGCTTTCAAGTCCTCTTGGCAGCCTTACTTCAGTATATTTTTGGACGATAGCTGTCATTTATAACTCTGCAGGTTTGTGAATTACAGTTCCCCTGAGCTCCTTT
Source organism: Stenella coeruleoalba (assembly GCF_951394435.1). Lineage (NCBI taxonomy): Eukaryota > Metazoa > Chordata > Mammalia > Artiodactyla > Delphinidae > Stenella > Stenella coeruleoalba. Next base: position 318,248 of record NW_027645872.1, read on the forward strand.
CTTCAACTCGCTTTCTTTTGAGCTGGCCGCAACACCGCAGGATGGCTTCAGGCCCTAATCTGGTTCCGGCACGGCACGCTGAGCCTTTGGTTAATTGTTCTTCCTGGTGGGAAATGAGAGTTAAATTTGCCCGTCCAGACACCTCCAGCTAGTCTCTCATTGGTTCTCGCTATTCCTGTTCATCTTCCGCAGAAATTGCAAACTGGGCCAAACAGGAGGTTAAAGGCGCTGACTCTCCAAGTGGGGAGAGTGTTAGTAAAGCGTCTGGAATGTTGCACCCGAGTACCAGGGTACGAAAACTGAGACATATTTGAACACGTCTCCCGATCACATGGTTGATCATACTCTAGGTTCCACATGCATGTTTTAGCAGAAGGAAGAATACCTTAAACCTGGAGTGTTGAGACCCGTGGAATGGACCATGCAATATGACTTCAAAGGGTCTTCATTTGCTCACCGAACCTCTCCAATCCTATCACTGCTGCGTTTACGCCCCTGTACACACGCTTGATTCTCTTTTGGAGACATAGCAATCCATAGGTTTTAAGATACTTACTAGTCAGGTACATTCTTAGGCGTTTAATATGGGGTGTTGAGTCCATTTCGTTGAGCAAGGAGTAGCTCTTGTCTATTCCATATTTGGCTTAAGGAACTTTATCTGTGCTCATTTCAATCTCTGGTTTTATGCAGCACCCCAACTCACCTTTACCCTTAAGCAAGCATAAGTTGGTTTTCTAAATTTAAGACCCTGTTCTGTTTTGGAATTCAGTTCCTGTGTAGCCAAGTTTACATTCCGTGTATTACTGATATCTTATGATGTTTCTTTTTCTGTGTGACTTATTTCAGTTAGAATCATCGTACCTGAATCCACTCATTATGCTGCTACGGGCCTGATGACATAGATTTCATTGCTGAGTGATATTGCTTTGTAAGCAAATACCACAAGTTCTTTATCCATTTTTCACTTTCTGCGATGTTGAACTTGTACTGTAAACGAGGTTCTTGTAAACAGCGGCGTCCCAAGCTTTGGGGATGCTGTGTTTTTGATTTTAATTTCCCTAAGCTATAGGACCATAAGTGGAAGTGCCCTAGGCTCTGTTGCTTTGTTTTTTAGATGTTTCAGGAAACACCATACACTTCTCCCGAGTGTCTGTTGGCAATTTCCATACCGCCCATCAGCATAACAAGGCTCCCAGTTCTCCATGGCCTCTCCTGCTTTTCTGGATTTTACACTTTTTTCAGATGGCCCTTTTGACCGGGGGGAAGTGAGACTTCATTGTAGTGCAGATTTCCTTTGCAAGCTTGCTTGGTTGGCCAAAAAGGGCGTATGCGTTTTTCCCTGAATATATTCAGGGAAAAACGCATACGCCCTTTTTGGCCAAGTGCATCATTGTGGACGCTCTGCCTCTTTTCCTATGCTTTCAATGCAATTCCAGTCTACCTCCTGAAATCGGTTTCCTGCAATTCTGCCCCGCTTTCAAGTCCTCTTGGCAGCCTTACTTCAGTATATTTTTGGACGATAGCTGTCATTTATAACTCTGCAGGTTTGTGAATTACAGTGCCCCTGAGCTCCTTTCTTCAACTCGCTTTCTTGTGAGCTGGCCGCAACACCGCAGGATGGCTTCAGGCCCTAATCTGGTTCTGGCACGGCACGCTGAGCCTTTGGTTAATTGTTCTTCCTGGTGGGAAATGAGAGTTAAATTTGCCCGTCCAGACACCTCCAGCTAGTCTCTCATTGGTTCTCGCTATTCCTGTTCATCTTCCGCAGAAATTGCAAACTGGGCCAAACAGGAGGTTAAAGGCGGTGACTCTCCACGTGGGGAGAGTGTTAGAAAAGCGTCTGGAATGTTGCACCCGAGTACCAGGGTACGAAAACTGAGACATATTTGAACACGTCTCCCGATCACATGGTTGATCATACTCTGGGTTCCACATGCATGTTTTAGCTGAAGGAAGAATACCTTAAACCTGGAGAGTTGAGACCCGTGTAATGGGTACCATGCAATATGACTTCAAAGGGTCTTCATTTGCTCACCGAACCTCTCCAATCCTATCACTGCTACGTTTATGCCCGTGTACACACGCTTGATTCTCTTTTGGAGACATAGCAATCCATAGGTTTTAAGATACTTACTAGTCAGGTACATTCTTAGGCGTTAAATATGGGGTGTTGAGTCCATTTCGTTGAGCAAGGAGTAGCTCTTGTCTATTCCATATTTGGCTTAAGGAACTTTATCTGTGCTCATTTCAATCTCTGGTTTTATGCAGCACCCCAACTCACCTTTCCCCTTAAGCAAGCATAAGTTGGTTTTCTAAATTTGAGACCCTGTTCTGTTCTCTAATTCAGTTCCTGTGTAGCCAAGTTTACATTCCGTGTATTAGTGATGTCTTATGATGTTTCTTTTTCTGTGTGACTTATTGCAGTTAGAATCATCGTACCTGAATCCACTCTTTATGCTGCTATGGGCCTGATGACATAGATTTCATTGCTGAGTGATACTGCATTGTACGTAAGTACCACAAGTTCTTTATCCATTTTTCACTTTCTGTGATATTGAACTTGTACGGTAAACGAGGTTCTTGTAAACAGAGGTGTCCCAAACTTTGGGGTGGCTGTGTCTTTTTGATTTTAATTTCCCTAAGCTATAGGACCATAAGTGGAAGTGCCCTAGGCTCTGTTGCTTTGTTTTTTAGATGTTTCAGGAAACACCATACACTTCTCCCGAGTGTCTGTTGGCAATTTCCATCCCGCCCATCAGCATAAAAAGGCTCCCAGTTCTCCATGGCCTGTCCTGCCTTTCTGGATTTTACACCTTTTTCAGATGGCCCTTTTGACCGGGGGGAAGTGAGACTTCATTGTAGTGCAGATTTCCTTTGCAAGCTTGGTTGGTTGGCCAAAAAGGGCGTATGCGTTTTTTCCTGAATATATTCAGGAAAAAACGCATACGCCCTTTTTGGCCAAGTGCATCATTGTGGACGTTCTGCCTCTTTTCCTATGCTTTCAATGCAATTCCAGTCTACCTCCTGAAATCGGTTTCCTGCAATTCTGCCCCGCTTTCAAGTCCTCTTGGCAGCCTTCCTTCAGTATATTTTTGGACGATAGCTGTCATTTATAACTCTGCAGGTTTGTGAATTACAGTGCTCCTGAGCTCCTTTCTTCAACTCGCTTTCTTTTGAGCTGGCCGCAACACCGCAGGATGGCTTCAGGCCCTAATCTTGTTCCGGCACGGCACGCTGAGCCTTTGGTTATTTCCTCTTCCTGGTGGGAAATGAGAGTTAAATTTGCCCGTCCAGACACCTCCAGCTAGTCTCTCATTGGTTCTCCCTATTCCTGTTCATCTTCCGCAGAAATTGCAAACTGGGCCAAACAGGAGGTTAAAGGCGCTGACTCTCCAAGTGGGGAGAATGTTAGTAAAGCGTCTTGAATGTTGCACTCAAGTACCAGGGGAGGAAAACTGAGACATATTTGAACACGTCTCCCGTTCACACGGTTGATCATACTCTGGGTTCCACATGCATGTTTTAGCAGAAGGAAGAATACCTTAAACCTGGAGAGTTGAGACCCGTGGAATGGGTACCATGCAATATGACTTCAAAGGGTCTTCATTTGCTCACGGAACGTCTCCAATCCTATCACTGCTGCGATTATGCCCCTGTACACACACTTGATTCTCTTTCGGAGACATAGCAATCCATAGGTTTTAAGATACTTACTAGTCAGGTACATTCTTAGGCGTTTAATATGGGGTGTTGAGTCCATTTCGTTGAGCAAGGAGTAGCTCTTTTCTATTCCATATTTGGCTTAAGGAAATTTATCTGTGCTCATTTCAATCTCTGGTTTTATGCAGCACCCCAACTCACCTTTCCCCTTAAGCAAGCATAAGTTGGTTTTCTAAATTTGAGACCCTGTTCTGTTTTGGAATTCAGTTCCTGTGTAGCCAAGTTTACATTCCGTGTATTAGTGATATCTTATGATGTTTCTTTTTCTGTGTGACTTATTTCAGTTAGAATCATCGTACCTGAATCCACTCTTTATGCTGCTACTGGGCCTGATGACATAGATTTCATTGCTGAGTGATACTGCATTGTACGTAAGTACCACAAGTTCTTTATCCATTTTTCACTTTCAGTGATATTGAACTTGTACGGCAACCGAAGTTCTTGTAAACAGAGGTGTCCCAAACTTTGGGGTGGCTGTGTCTTTTTGATTTTAATTTCCCTAAGCTATAGGACCATAAGTGGAAGTGCCCTAGGCTCTGTTGCTTTGTTTTTTAGATGTTTCAGGAAACACCATACACTTCTCCCGAGTGTCTGTTGGCAATTTCCATCCCGCCCATCAGCATAACAAGGCTCCCAGTTCTCCATGGCCTGTCCTGCCTTTCTGGATTTTACACCTTTTTCAGATGGCCCTTTTGACCGGGGGGAAGTGAGACTTCATTGTTGTGCAGATTTCCTTTGCAAGCTTGGTTGGTTGGCCAAAAAGTGCGTATGCGTTTTTTCCTGAATATATTCAGGAAAAAACGCATACGCCCTTTTAGGCCAAGTGCATCATTGTGGACGTTCTGCCTCTTTTCCTATGCTTTCAATTCAATTCCAGTCTACCTCCTGAAATCGGTTTCCTGCAATTCTGCCCTGCTTTCAAGTCCTCTTGGCAGCCTTCCTTCAGTATATTTTTGGACGATAGCTGTCATTTATAACTCTGCAGGTTTGTGAATTACACTGCCCCTGAGCTCCTTTCTTCAACTCGCTTTCTTTTGAGCTGGCCGCAACACCGCAGGATGGCTTCAGGCCCTAATCTGGTTCCGGCATGGCACGCTGAGCCTTTGGTTATTTCCTCTTCCTGGTGGGAAATGAGAGTTAAATTTGCCCGTCCAGACACCTCCAGCTAGTCTCTCATTGGTTCTCCCTATTCCTGTTCATCTTCCGCAGAAATTGCAAACTGGGCCAAACAGGAGGTTAAAGGCGCTGACTCTCCAAGTGGGGAGAATGTTAGTAAAGCGTCTTGAATGTTGCACTCAAGTACCAGGGGAGGAAAACTGAGACATATTTGAACACGTCTCCCGTTCACACGGTTGATCATACTCTGGGTTCCACATGCATGTTTTAGCAGAAGGAAGAATACCTTAAACCTGGAGAGTTGAGACCCATGGAATGGGTACCATGCAATATGACTTCAAAGGGTCTTCATTTGCTCACGGAACGTCTCCAATCCTATCACTGCTGCGATTATGCCCCTGTACACACACTTGATTCTCTTTTGGAGACATAGCAATCCATAGGTTTTAAGATACTTACTAGTCAGGTACATTCTTAGGCGTTTAATATGGGGTGTTGAGTCCATTTCGTTGAGCAAGGAGTAGCTCTTTTCTATTCCATATTTGGCTTAAGGAAATTTATCTGTGCTCATTTCAATCTCTGGTTTTATGCAGCACCCCAACTCACCTTTCCCCTTAAGCAAGCATAAGTTGGTTTTCTAAATTTGAGACCCTGTTCTGTTTTGGAATCCAGTTCCTGTGTAGCCAAGTTTACATTGCGTGTATTAGTGATATCTTATGATGTTTCTTTTTCTGTGTGACTTATTTCAGTTAGAATCATCGTACCTGAATCCACTCATTATGCTGCTACGGGCCTGATGACATAGATTTCATTGCTGAGTGATACTGCATTGTACGTAAGTACCACAAGTTCTTTATCCATTTTTCACTTTCTGTGATATTGAACTTGTACGGTAAACGAGGTTCTTGTAAACAGAGGCGTCCCAAACTTTGGGGTGGCTGTGTCTTTTTGATTTTAATTTCCCTAAGCTATAGGACCATAAGTGGAAGTGCCCTAGGCTCTGTTGCTTTGTTTTTTAGATGTTTCAGGAAACACCATACACTTCTCCCGAGTGTCTGTTGGCAATTTCCATCCCGCCCATCAGCATAACAAGGCTCCCAGTTCTCCATGGCCTGTCCTGCCTTTCTGGATTTTACACCTTTTTCAGATGGCCCTTTTGACCGGGGGGAAGTCAGACTTCATTGTAGTGCAGATTTCCTTTGCAAGCTTGCTTGGTTGGCCAAAAAGGGCGTATGCGTTTTTTCCTGAATATATTCAGGAACAAACGCATACGTCCTTTTTGGCCAAGTGCATCATTGTGGACGCTCTGCCTCTTTTCCTATGCTTTCAATGCAATTCCAGTCTACCTCCTGAAATCGGTTTCCTGCAATTCTGCCCCGCTTTCAAGTCCTCTTGGCAGCCTTACTTCAGTATATTTTTGGCCGATAGCTGTCATTTATAACTCTGCAGGTTTGTGAATTACAGTGTCCCTGAGCTCCTTTCTTCAACTCGCTTTCTTGTGACCTGGCCGCAACACCGCAGGATGGCTTCAGGCCCTAATCTTGTTCCGGCACGGCACGCTGAGCCTTTGGTTATTTCCTCTTCCTGGTGGGAAATGAGAGTTAAATTTGCGTGTCCAGACACCTCCAGCTAGTGTCTCATTGGTTCTCCCTATTCCTGTTCATCTTCCGCAGAAATTGCAAACTGGGCCAAACAGGTGGTTAAAGGCGCTGACACTCCAAGTGGGGAGAGTGTTAGTAAAGCATCTGGAATGTTGCACAAGAGTACCAGGAGAGGAAAACTGAGACATATTTGAACACGTCTCCGATTCACACGGTTGATCATACTCTGGGTTCCACATGCATATTTTAGCTGAAGGAAGAATACCTTAAACCTGGAGAGTTGAGACCCGTGTAATGGGTACTATGCAATATGACTTCAAAGGGTCTTCATTTGCTCAACGAACCTCTCCAATCCTATCACTGCTGCGTTTATGCCCCTGTACACAGGCTTGATTCTCTTTCGGAGACATAGCAATCCATAGGTTTTAAGATACTTACTAGTCAGGTACATTCTTAGGCGTTTAATATGCGGTGTTGAGTCCATTTCGTTGAGCAAGGAGTAGCTCTTGTCTATTCCATATTTGGCTTAAGGAACTTTATCTGTGCTCATTTCGATCTCTGGTTTTATGCAGCACCCCAAGTCACCTTTCCCCTTAAGCAAGCATAAGTTGGTTTTCTAAATTTGAGACCCTGTTCTGTTCTGTAATTCAGTTCCTGTGTAGCCAAGTTTACATTCCGTGTATTAGTGATATCTTATGATGTTTCTTTTTCTGTGTGACTTATTTCAGTTAGAATCATCGTACCTGAATCCACTCATTATGCTGCTACGGGCCTGATGACATAGATTTCATTGCTGAGTGATACTGCATTGTACGTAAGTACCACAAGTTCTTTATCCATTTTTCACTTTCAGTTATATTGAACTTGTACGGTAACCGAAGTTCTTGTAAACAGAGGCGTCCCAAACTTTGGGGTGGCTGTGTCTTTTTTATTTTAATTTCCCTAAGCTAAAGGACCATAAGTGGAAGTGCCCTAGGCTCTGTTGCTTTGTTTTTTAGATGTTTCAGGAAACACCATACACTTCTCCCGAGTGTCTGTTGGCAATTTACATCCCGCCCATCAGCATAACAAGGCTCCCAGTTCTCCATGGCCTGTCCTGTCTTTCTGGATTTTACGCTTTTTTCAGATGGCCCGTTTGACCGGGGGGAAGTGAGACTTCATTGTAGTGCAGATTTCCTTTGCAAGCTTGCTTGGTTAGCCAAAAAGGGCGTATGCGTTTTTTCCTGAATATATTCAGGAAAAAACGCATACGCACTTTTTGGCCAAGTGCATCATTGTGGACGCTCTGCCTCTTTTCCTATGCTTTCAATGCAATTCCAGTATACCTCCTGAAATCGGTTTCCTGCAATTCTACCCCGTTTTCAAGTCCTCTTGGCAGCCTTACTTCAGTATATTTTTGGACGATAGCTGTCATTTATAACTCTGCAGGTTTGTGAATTACAGTGCCCTGAGCTCCTTTCTTCAACTCGCTTTCTTGTGAGCTGGCCGCAACACCGCAGGATGGCTTCAGGCCCTAATCTGGTTCCGGCATGGCACGCTGAGCCTTTGGTTATTTCCTCTTCCTGGTGGGAAATGAGAGTTAAATTTGCCTGTCCAGACACCTCCAGCTAGTCTCTCATTGGTTCTCCCTATTCCTGTTCATCTTCCGCAGAAATTGCAAACTGGGCCAAACAGGAGGTTAAAGGCGCTGACTCTCCAAGTGGGGAGAATGTTAGTAAAGCGTCTTGAATGTTGCACCCGAGTACCAGGGTACGAAAACTGAGACATATTTGAACATGTCTCCCGATCACATGGTTGATCATACTCTACGTTCCACATGCATGTTTTAGGTGAAGGAAGAATACCTTAAACCTGGGTAGTTGAAACCCGTGGAATGGGTACCATGCAATATGACTTCAAAGGGTCTTCATTTCCTCACCGAACCTCTCCAATCCTATCACTGCTGTGTTTATGCCCCTGTACACATGCTTGGTTCTCTTTCGGAGACATAGCAATCCATAGGTTTTAAGATACTTACTAGTCAGGTACATTCTTAGGCGTTTAATATGCGGTGTTGAGTCCATTTCGTTGAGCAAGGAGTAGCTCTTGTCTATTCCATATTTGGCTTAAGGAACTTTATCTGTGCTCATTTCGATCTCTGGTTTTATGCAGCAACCCAACTCACCTTTACCCTTAAGCAAGCATAAGTTGGTTTTCTAAATTTGAGACCCTGTTCTGTTCTGTAATTCAGTTCCTGTGTAGCCAAGTTTACATTCCGTGTATTAGTGATATCTTATGATGTTTCTTTTTCTGTGTGACTTATTTCAGTTAGAATCATCGTACCTGAATCCACTCATTGTGCTGCTAAGGGCCTGATGACATAGATTTCTTTGCTGAGTGATATTGCTTTATACGTAAATACCACAAATTCTTTATCCATTTTTCACTTTCTGCGATGTTGAACTTGTACTGTAAACGAGGTTCTTGTAAACAGAGCCATTCCAAACTTTGGTGTGGCTGTGTCTTTTTGATTTTAATTTCCCTAAGCTATAGGACCATAAGTGGAAGTGCCCTAGGCTCTGTTGCTTTGTTTTTTAGATGTTTCAGGAAACACCATACACTTCTCCCGAGTGTCTGTTGGCAATTTACATCCCGCCCATCAGCATAACAAGGCTCCCAGTTCTCCATGGCCTGTCCTGCCTTTCTGGATTTTACACTTTTTTCAGATGGCCCTTTTGACCGGGGGGAAGTGAGACTTCATTGTAGTGCAGATTCCCTTTGCAAGCTTGCTTGGTTGGCCAAAAAGGGCGTATGCGTTTTTTCCTGAATATATTCAGGAAAAAACGCATACGCCCTTTTTGGCCAAGTGCATCATTGTGGACGTTCTGCCTCTTTTCCTATGCTTTCAATGCAATTCCAGTCTACCTCCTGAAATCGGTTTCCTGCAATTCTGCCCCGCTTTCAAGTCCTCTTGGCAGCCTTACTTCAGTCTATTTTTGGACGATAGCTGTCATTTATAACTCTGCAGGTTTGTGAATTACAGTGCCCCTGAGCTCCTTTCTTCAACTCGCTTTCTTGTGACCTGGCCGCAACACCGCAGGATGGCTTCAGGCCCTAATCTGGTTCCGGCACGGCACGCTGAGCCTTTGGTTAATTCCTCTTCCTGGTGGGAAATGAGAGTTAAATTTGCCCGTCCAGACACCTCCAGCTAGTCTGTCATTGGTTTTCGCTATTCCTGTTCATCTTCCGCAGAAATTGCAAACTGGGCGAAACAGGAGGTTAAAGGGACTGACTCTCCAAGTCGGGAGAGTGTTAGTAAAGCGTCTGGAATGTTGCACCCGAGTACCAGGGTACGAAAACTGAGACATATTTGAACATGTCTCCCGTTCACATGGTTGATCATACTCTAGGTTCCACATGCATGTTTTAGCTGAAGGAAGAATACCTTAAACCTGGGTAGTTGAAACCCGTGGAATGGGTACCATGCAATATGACTTCAAAGGGTCTTCATTTGCTCACCGAACCTCTCCAATACTATCACTGCTGCGCTTATGCCCCTGTACACATGCTTGATTCCCTTTCGGAGACATAGCAATCCATAGCTTTTAAGATACTTACTAGTCAGGTACATTCTTAGGCGTTTAATATGCGGTGTTGAGTCCATTTCATTGAGCAAGGAGTAGCTCTTGTCTATTCCATATTTGGCTTAAGGAACTTTATCTGTGCTCATTTCAATCTCTGGTTTTATGCAGCACCCCAACTCACCTTTACCCTTAAGCAAGCATAAGTTGGTTTTCTAAATTTGAGACCCTGTTCTGTTCTGTAATTCAGTTCCTGTGTAGCCAAGTTTATTCCGTATATTACTGATATCTTATGATGTTTCTTTTTCTGTGTGACTTATTTCAGTTAGAATCATCATACCTGAATCCACTCATTGTGCTGCTAAGGGCCTGATGACATAGATTTCATTGCTGAGTGATACTGCATTGTACGTAAGTACCGCAAGTTCTTTATCCATTTTTCACTTTCTGTGATATTGAACTTGTACGGTAAACGAGGTTCTTGTTAATAGAGGCATCCCAAACTTTGGGGTGGCTGTGTCTTTTTGATTTTAATTTCCCTAAGCTATAGGACCATAAGTGGAAGTGCCCTAGGCTCGGTTGCTTTGTTTTTTAGATGTTTCAGGAAACACCATACACTTCTCCCAAGTGTCTGTTGGCAATTTACATCCCGCCCATCAGCATAACAAGGCTCCCAGTTCTCCATGGCCTGTCCTGCCTTTCTGGATTTTACACTTTTTTCAGATGACCCTTTTGACCGGGGGGAAGTGAGACTTCATTGTAGTGCAGATTTCCTTTGCAAGCTTGCTTGGTTGGCCAAAAAGGGCGTATGCGTTTTTTCCTGAATATATTCAGGAAAAAACGCATACGCCCTTTTTGGCCAAGTGCATCATTGTGGACGTTCTGCCTCTTTTCCTATGCTTTCAATGCAATTCCAGTCTACCTCCTGAAATCGGTTTCCTGCAATTCTGCCCCGCTTTCAAGTCCTCTTGGCAGCCTTACTTCAGTATATTTTTGGACGATAGCTGTCATTTATAACTCTGCAGGTTTGTGAATTACAGTGACCTTGAGCTCCTTTCTTCAACTCGCTTTCTTGTGAGCTGGCCGCAACACCACTGGATGGCTTCAGGCCCTAATCTGGTTCCGGCGTGGCATGGTGAGCCTTTAGTTACTTCCTCTTCCTGGTGGGAAATGAGAGTTAAATTTGCCCGTCCAGACACCTCCAGCTAGTCTCTCATTGGTTCTCGCTATTCCTGTTCATCTTCCGCAGAAATTGCAAACTGGGCCAAAGAGGAGGTTAAAGGGACTGACTCTCCAAGTGGTGAGAGTGTTAGTAAAGCGTCTGGAATGTTGCACCCGAGTACCAGGGGAGGAAAACTGAGACATATTTGAACACGTCTCCCGATCACATGGTTGATCATACTCTAGGTTCCACATGCATGTTTTAGCTGAAGGAAGAATACCTTAAACCTGGGTAGTTGAAACCCGTGGAATGGGTACCATGCAATATGACTTCAAAGGGTCTTCATTTGCTCACCGAACCTCTCCAATCCTATCACTGCTGCGTTTATGCCCCTGTACACATGCTTGATTCTCTTTCGGAGACATAGCAATCCATAGGTTTTAAGATACTTACTAGTCAGGTACATTCTTAGGCGTTTAATATGCGGTGTTGAGTCCATTTCGTCGAGCAAGGAGTAGCTCTTGTCTATTCCATATTTGGCTTAAGGAACTTTATCTGTGCTCATTTCAATCTCTGGTTTTATGCAGCACCCCAACTCACCTTTCCCCTTAAGCAAGCATAAGTTGGTTTTCTAAATTTGAGACCCTGTTATGTTTTGTAATTCAGTTCCTGTGTAGCCAAGTTTACATTCCGTGTATTAGTGATATCTTATGATGTTTCTTTTTCTGTGTTACTTATTTCAGTTAGAATCATCGTACCTGAATCCACTCATTGTGCTCCTAAGGGCCTGATGACATAGATTTCATTGCTGAGTGATATTGCTTTGTAAGTAAATACCACAACTTCTTTATCCATTTTTCACTTTCTGCGATGTTGAACTTGTACTGTAAACGAGGTTCTTGTAAACAGAGCCGTCCCAAACTTTGGGATGGCTGTGTCTTTTTGAATTTAATTTCCCTAAGCTATAGGACACTATGTGGAAGTGCCCTAGGCTCTGTTGCTTTGTTTTTTAGATGTTTCAGGAAACACCATACACTTCTCCCGAGTGTCTGTTGGCAATTTACATCCCGCCCATCAGCATAACAAGGCTCCCAGTTCTCCATGGCCTGTCCTGCCTTTCTGGATTTTACACTTTTTTCAGATGGCCCTTTTGATCGGGGGGATGTGAGACTTCATTGTAGTGCAGATTTCCTTTGCAAGCTTGCTTGGTTGGCCAAAAAGGGCGTATGCGTTTTTTCCTGAATATATTCAGGAAAAAACGCATACGCCCTTTTTGGCCAAGTGCATCATTGTGGACGTTCTGCCTCTTTTCCTATGCTTTCAATGCAATTCCAGTCTACCTCCTGAAATCGGTTTCCTGCAATTCTGCGCCGCTTTCAAGTCCTCTTGGCAGCCTTACTTCAGTATATTTTTGGACGATAGCTGTCATTTATAACTCTGCAGGTTTGTGAATTACAGTGCCCCTGAGCTCCTTTCTTCAACTCGCTTTCTTGTGAGCTGGCCGCAACACCGCAGGATGGCTTCAGGCCCTAATATGGTTCCGGCACGGCACGCTGAGCCTTTGGTTAATTGTTCTTCCTGGTGGGAAATGAGAGTTAAATTTGCCCGTCCAGACACCTCCAGCTAGTCTCTCATTGGTTCTCGCTATTCCTGTTCATCTTCCGCAGAAATTGCAAACTGGGCCAAACAGGAGGTTAAAGGGACTGACTCTCCAAGTTGTGAGAGTGTTAGTAAAGTGTCTGGAATGATGCACCCGAGTACCAGGGTACGAAAACTGAGACATATTTGAACACGTCTCCCGATCACATGGTTGATCATACTCTAGGTTCCACATGCATGTTTTAGCTGAAGGAAGAATACCTTAAACCTGGGTAGTTGAAACCCGTGGAATGGATACCATGCAATATGACTTCAAAGGGTCTTCATTTGCTCACCGAACCTCTCCAATCCTATCACTGCTGCGCTTATGCCCCTGTACACATGCTTGATTCCCTTTCGGAGACATAGCAATCCATAGCTTTTAAGATACTTACTAGTCAGGTACATTCTTAGGCGTTTAATATGCGGTGTTGAGTCCATTTCATTGAGCAAGGAGTAGCTCTTGTCTATTCCATATTTGGCTTAAGGAACTTTATCTGTGCTCATTTCAATCTCTGGTTTTATGCAGCACCCCAACTCACCTTTACCCTTAAGCAAGCATAAGTTGGTTTTCTAAATTTGAGACCCTGTTCTGTTCTGTAATTCAGTTCCTGTGTAGCCAAGTTTATTCCGTATATTACTGATATCTTATGATGTTTCTTTTTCTGTGTGACTTATTTCAGTTAGAATCATCATACCTGAATCCACTCATTGTGCTGCTAAGGGCCTGATGACATAGATTTCATTGCTGAGTGATACTGCATTGTACGTAAGTACCGCAAGTTCTTTATCCATTTTTCACTTTCTGTGATATTGAACTTGTACGGTAAACGAGGTTCTTGTTAACAGAGGCATCCCAAACTTTCGGGTGGCTGTGTCTTTTTGATTTTAATTTCCCTAAGCTATAGGACCATAAGTGGAAGTGCCCTAGGCTCGGTTGCTTTGTTTTTTAGATGTTTCAGGAAACACCATACACTTCTCCCAAGTGTCTGTTGGCAATTTACATCCCGCCCATCAGCATAACAAGGCTCCCAGTTCTCCATGGCCTGTCCTGCCTTTCTGGATTTTACACTTTTTTCAGATGACCCTTTTGACCGGGGGGAAGTGAGACTTCATTGTAGTGCAGATTTCCTTTGCAAGCTTGCTTGGTTGGCCAAAAAGGGCGTATGCGTTTTTTCCTGAATATATTCAGGAAAAAACGCATACGCCCTTTTTGGCCAAGTGCATCATTGTGGACGTTCTGCCTCTTTTCCTATGCTTTCAATGCAATTCCAGTCTACCTCCTGAAATCGGTTTCCTGCAATTCTGCCCCGCTTTCAAGTCCTCTTGGCAGCCTTACTTCAGTATATTTTTGGACGATAGCTGTCATTTATAACTCTGCAGGTTTGTGAATTACAGTGACCTTGAGCTCCTTTCTTCAACTCGCTTTCTTGTGAGCTGGCCGCAACACCGCAGGATGGCTTCAGGCCCTAATCTGGTTCCGGCGTGGCACGGTGAGCCTTTAGTTACTTCCTCTTCCTGGTGGGAAATGAGAGTTAAATTTGCCCGTCCAGACACCTCCAGCTAGTCTCTCATTGGTTCTCGCTATTCCTGTTCATCTTCCGCAGAAATTGCAAACTGGGCCAAACAGGAGGTTAAAGGGACTGACTCTCCAAGTGGTGAGAGTGTTAGTAAAGCGTCTGGAATGTTGCACCCGAGTACCAGGGGAGGAAAACTGAGACATATTTGAACACGTCTCCCGATCACATGGTTGATCATACTCTAGGTTCCACATGCATGTTTTAGCTGAAGGAAGAATACCTTAAACCTGGGTAGTTGAAACCCGTGGAATGGGTACCATGCAATATGACTTCAAAGGGTCTTCATTTGCTCACCGAACCTCTCCAATCCTATCACTGCTGCGTTTATGCCCCTGTACACATGCTTGATTCTCTTTCGGAGACATAGCAATCCATAGGTTTTAAGATACTTACTAGTCAGGTACATTCTTAGGCGTTTAATATGCGGTGTTGAGTCCATTTCTTCGAGCAAGGAGTAGCTCTTGTCTATTCCATATTTGGCTTAAGGAACTTTATCTGTGCTCATTTCAATCTCTGGTTTTATGCAGCACCCCAACTCACCTTTCCCCTTAAGCAAGCATAAGTTGGTTTTCTAAATTTGAGACCCTGTTATGTTTTGTAATTCAGTTCCTGTGTAGCCAAGTTTACATTCCGTGTATTAGTGATATCTTATGATGTTTCTTTTTCTGTGTTACTTATTTCAGTTAGAATCATCGTACCTGAATCCACTCATTGTGCTCCTAAGGGCCTGATGACATAGATTTCATTGCTGAGTGATATTGCTTTGTAAGTAAATACCACAACTTCTTTATCCATTTTTCACTTTCTGCGATGTTGAACTTGTACTGTAAACGAGGTTGTTGTAAACAGAGCCGTCCCAAACTTTGGGATGGCTGTGTCTTTTTGAATTTAATTTCCCTAAGCTATAGGACACTAAGTGGAAGTGCCCTAGGCTCTGTTGCTTTGTTTTTTAGATGTTTCAGGAAACACCATACACTTCTCCCGAGTGTCTGTTGGCAATTTACATCCTGCCCATCAGCATAACAAGGCTCCCAGTTCTCCATGGCCTGTCCTGCCTTTCTGGATTTTACACTTTTTTCAGATGGCCCTTTTGATCGGGGGGATGTGAGACTTCTTTGTAGTGCAGATTTCCTTTGCAAGCTTGCTTGGTTGGCCAAAAAGGGCGTATGCGTTTTTTCCTGAATATATTCAGGAAAAAACGCATACGCCCTTTTTGGCCAAGTGCATCATTGTGGACGTTCTGCCTCTTTTCCTATGCTTTCAATGCAATTCCAGTCTACCTCCTGAAATCGGTTTCCTGCAATTCTGCGCCGCTTTCAAGTCCTCTTGGCAGCCTTACTTCAGTATATTTTTGGACGATAGCTGTCATTTATAACTCTGCAGGTTTGTGAATTACAGTGCCCCTGAGCTCCTTTCTTCAACTCGCTTTCTTGTGAGCTGGCCGCAACACCGCAGGATGGCTTCAGGCCCTAATATGGTTCCGGCACGGCACGCTGAGCCTTTGGTTAATTCCTCTTCCTGGTGGGAAATGAGAGTTAAATTTGCCCGTCCAGACACCTCCAGCTAGTCTCTCATTGGTTCTCGCTATTCCTGTTCATCTTCCGCAGAAATTGCAAACTGGGCCAAACAGGAGGTTAAAGGGACTGACTCTCCAAGTTGTGAGAGTGTTAGTAAAGTGTCTGGAATGATGCACCCGAGTACCAGGGTACGAAAACTGAGACATATTTGAACACGTCTCCCGATCACATGGTTGATCATACTCTAGGTTCCACATGCATGTTTTAGCTGAAGGAAGAATACCTTAAACCTGGGTAGTTGAAACCCGTGGAATGGGTACCATGCAATATGACTTCAAAGGGTCTTCATTTGCTCACCGAACCTCTCCAATCCTATCACTGCTGCGTTTATGCCCCTGTACACATGCTTGATTCTCTTTCGGAGACATAGCAATCCATAGGTTTTAAGATACTTACTAGTCAGGTACATTCTTAGGCGTTTAATATGCGGTGTTGAGTCCATTTCGTCGAGCAAGGAGTAGCTCTTGTCTATTCCATATTTGGCTTAAGGAACTTTATCTGTGCTCATTTCAATCTCTGGTTTTATGCAGCACCCCAACTCAACTTTCCCCTTAAGCAAGCATAAGTTGGTTTTCTAAATTTGAGACCCTGTTTTGTTTTGTAATTCAGTTCCTGTGTAGCCAAGTTTACATTCCGTGTATTACTGATATCTTATGATGTTTCTTTTTCTGTGTTACTTATTTCAGTTAGAATCATCGTACCTGAATCCACTCATTGTGCTCCTAAGGGCCTGATGACATAGATTTCATTGCTGAGTGATATTGCTTTGTAAGTAAATACCACAACTTCTTTATCCATTTTTCACTTTCTGCGATGTTGAACTTGTACTGTAAACGAGGTTCTTGTAAACAGAGCCGTGCCAAACTTTCAGGTGGCTGTGTCTTTTTGATTTTAATTTCCCTAAGCTATAGGACCATAAGTGGAAGTGCCCTAGGCTCTGTTGCTTTGTTTTTTAGATGTTTCAGGAAACACCATACACTTCTCCCGAGTGTCTGTTGGCAATTTACATCCCTCCCATCAGCATAACAAGGCTCCCAGTTCTCCATGGCCTGTCCTGCCTTTCTGGATTTTACACTTTTTTCAGATGACCCTTTTGACCGGGGGGATGTGAGACTTCATTGTAGTGCAGATTTCCTTTGCAAGCTTGCTTGGTTGGCCAAAAAGGGCGTATGCGTTTTTTCCTGAATATATTCAGGAAAAAACGCATACGCCCTTTTTGGCCAAGTGCATCATTGTGGACGTTCTGCCTCTTTTCCTATGCTTTCAATGCAATTCCAGTCTACCTCCTGAAATCGGTTTCCTGCAATTCTGCCCCGCTTTCAAGTCCTCTTGGCAGCCTTACTTCAGTCTATTTTTGGACGATAGCTGTCATTTATAACTCTGCAGGTTTGTGAATTACAGTGACCCTGAGCTCCTTTCTTCAACTCGCTTTCTTGTGAGCTGGCCGCAACACCACAGGATGGCTTCAGGCCCTAATCTGGTTCCGGCGTGGCACGGTGAGCCTTTAGTTACTTCCTCTTCCTGGTGGGAAATGAGAGTTAAATTTGCCCGTCCAGACACCTCCAGCTAGTCTCTCATTGGTTCTCGCTATTCCTGTTCATCTTCCGCAGAAATTGCAAACTGGGCCAAACAGGAGGTTAAAGGGACTGACTCTCCAAGTGGGGAGAGTGTTAGTAAAGCGTCTGGGATGTTGCACCCGAGTACCAGGGTATGAAAACTGAGACATATTTGAACATGTCTCCCGATCACATGGTTGATCATACTCTAGGTTCCACATGCATGTTTTAGCTGAAGGAAGAATACCTTAAACCTGGGTAGTTGAAACCCGTGGAATGGGTACCATGCAATATGACTTCAAAGGGTCTTCATTTGCTCACCCAACCTCTCCAATCCTATCACTGCTGCGTTTATGTCCCTGTACACATGCTTGATTCCCTTTCGGAGACATAGCAATCCATAGGTTTTAAGATAATTACTAGTCAGGTACATTCTTAGGCGTTTAATATGCGGTGTTGAGTCCATTTCGTTGAGCAAGGAGTAGCTCTTGTCTATTCCATATTTGGCTTAAGGAACTTTATCTGTGCTCATTTCAATCTCTGGTTTTATGCAGCACCCCAACTCACCTTTTCCCTTAAGCAAGCATAAGTTGGTTTTCTAAATTTGAGACCCTGTTATGTTTTGTAATTCAGTTCCTGTGTAGCCGAGTTTACATTCCGTGTATTAGTGATATCTTATGATGTTTCTTTTTCTGTGTGACTTTTTTCAGTTAGAATCATCATACCTGAATCCACTCATTGTGCTGCTAAGGGCCTGATGACATAGATTTCATTGCTGAGTGATATTGCTTTGTAAGTAAATACCACAACTTCTTTATCCATTTTTCACTTTCTGCGATGTTGAACTTGTACTGTAAACGAGGTTCTTGTAAACAGAGGCGTCCCAAACTTTGGGGTGGCTGTGTCATTTTGATTTTAATTTCCCTAAGCTATAGGACCATAAGTGGAAGTGCCCTAGGCTCTGTTGCTTTGTTTTTTAGATGTTTCAGGAAACACCATACACTTCTCCCGAGTGTCTGTTGGCAATTTACATCCCGCCCATCAGCATAACAAGGCTCCCAGTTCTCCATGGCCTGTCCTGCCTTTCTGGATTTTACACTTTTTTCAGATGGCCCTTTTGACCGGGGGGAAGTGAGACTTCATTGTAGTGCAGATTTCCTTTGCAAGCTTGCTTGGTTGGCCAAAAAGGGCGTATGCGTTTTTTCCTGAATATATTTAGGAAAAAACGCATACGCCCTTTTTGGCCAAGTGCATCATTGTGGACGTTCTGCCTCTTTTCCTATGCTTTCAATGCAATTCCAGTCTACCTCCTGAAATCGGTTTCCTGCAATTCTGCCCCGTTTTCAAGTCCTCTTGGCAGCCTTACTTCAGTATATTTTTGGATGATAGCTGTCATATATAACTCTGCAGGTTTGTGAATAACAGTGCCCCTGAGCCCCTTTCTTCAACTCGCTTTCTTTTGAGCTGGCCGCAACACCGCAGGATGGCTTCAGGCCCTAATCTGGTTCCGGCACGGCACGCTGAGCCTTTGGTTAATTCCTCTTCCTGGTGGGAAATGAGAGTTAAATTTGCCCGTCCAGACACCTCCAGCTACTCTCTCATTGGTTCTCGCTATTCCTGTTCATCTTCCGCAGAAATTGCAAACTGGGCCAAACAGGAGGTTAAAGGGACTGACTCTCCAAGTCGGGAGAGTGTTAGTAAAGCGTCTGGAATGTTGCACCCGAGTACCAGGGGAGGAAAACTGAGACATATTTGAACACGTCTGCCGATCACATGGTTGATCATACTCTAGGTTCCACATGCATGTTTTAGCTGAAGGAAGAATACCTTAAACCTGGGTAGGTGAAACCCGTGGAATGGGTACCATGCAATATGACTTCAAAGGGTCTACATTTGCTCACCGAACCTCTCCAATCCTATCACTGCTGCGTTTATGCCCCTGTACACACGCTTGATTCTCTTTTGGAGACATAGCAATCCATAGGTTTTAAGATACTTACTAGTCAGGTACATTCTTAGGCGTATAATATGCGGTGTTGAGTCCATTTCGTTGAGCAAGGAGTAGCTCTTGTCTATTCCATATTTGGCTTAAGGAACTTTATCTGTGCTCATTTCAATCTCTGGTTTTATGCAGCTCCCCAACTCACCTTTCCCCTTAAGCAAGCATAAGTTGGTTTTCTAAATTTGAGACCCTGTTCTGTTCTGTAATTCAGTTCCTGTGTAGCCAAGTTTACATTCCGTGTATTACTGATATCTTATGATGTTTCTTTTTCTGTGTGACTTATTTCAGTTAGAATCATCGTACCTGAATCCACTCATTGTGCTGCTAAGGGCCTGATGACATAGATTTCATTGCTGAGTGATACTGCATTGTACGTAAGTACCACAAGTTCTTTATCCATTTTTCACTTTCTGCGATGTTGAACTTGTACTGTAAACGAGGTTCTTGTAAACAGAGGCGTCCCAAATTTTGGGGTGGCTGTGTCTTTTTGATTTAAATTTCCCTAAGCTATGGGACCATAAGTGGAAGTGCCCTAGGCTCTGTTGCTTTGTTTTTTAGATGTTTCAGGAAACACCATACACTTCTCCCGAGTGTCTGTTGGCAATTTACATCCCGCCCATCAGCATAACAAGGCTCCCAGTTCTCCATGGCCTGTCCTGCCTTTCTGGATTTTACACTTTTTTCAGA
The DNA here is from genome assembly GCF_951394435.1 of Stenella coeruleoalba. NCBI lineage: Eukaryota > Metazoa > Chordata > Mammalia > Artiodactyla > Delphinidae > Stenella > Stenella coeruleoalba. The sequence continues at coordinate 338,447 of NW_027645872.1, forward strand.
TGGCCCTTTTGACCGGGTGGAAGTGAGACTTCATTGTAATGCAGGTTTCCTTTGCAAGCTTGCTTGGTTGGCCAAAAAGTGCGTATGCGTTTTTTCCTGAATATATTCAGGAAAAAACGCATACGCCCTTTTTGGCCAAGTGCATCATTGTGGACGTTCTGCCTCTTTTCCTATGCTTTCAATGCAATTCCAGTCTACCTCCTGAAATCGGTTTCCTGCAATTCTGCCCCGCTTTCAAGTCCTCTTGACAGCCTTACTTCAGTCTATTTTTGGACGATAGCTGTCATTTATAACTCTGCAGGTTTGTGAATTACAGTGCCCCTGAGCTCCTTTCTTCAACTCGCTTTCTTGTGAGCTGGCCGCAACACCGCAGGATGGCTGCAGGCCCTAATCTGGTTCCGGCACGGCATGCTGAGTCTTTCGTTATTTCCTCTTCCTGGTGGGAAATGAGAGTTAAATTTGCCCGTCCAGACACCTCCAGCTAGTCTCTCATTGGTTCTCCCTATTCCTGTTCATCTTCCACAGAAATTGCAAACTGGTCCAAACAGGAGGTTAAAGGCGCTGACTCTCCAAGGGTGAGAGTGTTAGTAAAGCGTCTGGAATGTTGCACCTGAGTACCAGGGGAGGAAAACTGAGACATATTTGAACACGTCTCCCGATCACATGGTTGATCATACTCTGGGTTCCACATGCATGTTTTAGCTGAAGGAAGAATACCTTAAACCTGGAGAGTTGAGACCCGTGGAATGGGTACCATGCAATATGACTTCAAAGGTCTTCATTTGCTCACTGAACCTCTCCAATCCTATCACTGCTGCGTTTATGTCCCTGTACACACGCTTGATTCTCTTTTGGAGACATAGCAATCCATAGGTTTTAACATACTTACTAGTCAGGTACATTCTTAGGCGTTTAATATGGGGTGTTGAGTCCATTTCGTTGAGCAAGGAATAGCTCTTGTCTATTCCATATTTGGCTTAAGGAACTTTATCTGTGCTCATTTCAATCTCTGGTTTTATGCAGCACCCCATCTCACCTTTCCCCTTAAGCAAGCATAAGTTGGTTTTCTAAATTTGAGACCCTGTTCTGTTTTGGAATTCAGTTCCTGGGTAGCCAAGTTTACATTCCGTGTATTAGTGATATCTTATGATGTTTCTTTTTCTGTGTGACTTATTTTAGTTAGAATCATCGTACCTGAATCCACTCATTATGCTGCTACGGGCCTGATGACATAGAATTCATTGCTGAGTGATACTGCATTGTACGTAAGTACCACAAGTTCTTTAACCATTTTTCACTTTCTGCGATATTGAACTTTACGGTAAACGAGGTTCTTGTAAACAGAGGCGTCCCAAACTTTGGGGTGGCTGTGTCTTTTTGATTTTAATTTTCCTAAGCTATAGGACCTTAAGTGGAAGTGCCCTAGGCTCTGTTGCTTTGTTTTTTAGATGTTTCAGGAAACACCATACACTTCTCCAGAATGTCTGTTGGCTATTTACATCCCGCCCATCAGCATAACAAGGCTCCCAGTTCTCCATGGCCTGTACTGCCTTTCTGGATTTTACACTTTTTTCAGATGGCCCTTTTGACCGGGGGGAAGTGAGACTTCATTGTACTGCAGATTTCCTTTGCAAGCTTGCTTGGTTGGCCAAAAAGGGCGTATGCGTTTTTTCCTGAATATATTCAGGAAAAAATGCATACGCCCTTTTTGGCCAAGTGCATCATTGTGGACGTTCTGCCTCTTTTCCTATGCTTTCAATGCAATTCCAGTCTACCTCCTGAAATCGGTTTCCTGCAATTCTGCCCCGCTTTCAAGTCCTCTTGGCAGCCTTACTTCAGTATATTTTGGATGATAGCTGTCATTTATAACTCTGCAGGTTTGTGAATTACAGTGCCCCTGAGCTCCTTTCTTCAACTCGCTTTCTTTTGAGCTGGCCGCAACACCGCAGGATGGCTTCAGGCCCTAATCTGGTTCCGGCACGGCATGCTGAGCCTTTGGTTAATTCCTCTACCTGGTGGGAAATGAGAGTTAAATTTACCCGTCCAGACACCTCCAGCTAGTCTCTCATTGGTTCTCGCTATTCCTGTTCATCTTCCGCAGAAATTGAAAACTGGGCCAAACAGGAGGTTAAAGGGACTGAGTCTACAAGTCGGGAGAGTGTTAGTAAAGTGTCTGGAATGTTGCACCCGAGTACCAGGGTACGAAAACTGAGACATATTTGAACACATCTCCCGATCACATGGTTGATCATACTCTAGGTTCCACATGCATGTTTTAGCTGAAGGAAGAATACCTTAAACCTGAGTAGTTGAAACCCTTGGAATGGGTACCATGCAATATGACTTCAAAGGGTCTTCATTTGCTCACCCAACCTCTCCAATCGTATCACTGCTGCATTTATGCCCCTGTACACACGCTTGATTCTCTTTCGGAGACATAGCAATCCATAGGTTTTAAGATACTTACTAGTCAGGTACATACTTAGGCGTTTAATATGCGGTTTTGAGTCCATTTCGTTGAGCAAGGAGTAGCTCTTGTCTATTCCATATTTGGCTTAAGGAACTTTATCTGTGCTCATTTCAATCTCTGGTTTTATGCAGCACCCCAACTCACCTTTCCCCTTAAGCAAGCATAAGTTGGTTTTCTAAATTTGAGACCCTGTTCTGTTTTGGAATTCAGTTCCTGTGTAACCAAGTTTACATTCCGTGTATTAGTGATATCTTATGATGTTTCTTTTTCTGTGTGACTTATTTCAGTTAGAATCATCATACCTGAATCCACTCATTGTGCTGCTAAGGGCCTGATGACATAGATTTCATTGCTGAGTGATATTGCTTTGTAAGTAAATACCACAACTTCTTTATCCATTTTTCACTTTCTGCGATGTTGAACTTCTACTGTAAAGGACGTTCTTGTAAACAGAGCCGTTCCAAACTTTGGGGTGGCTGTGTCTTTTTGATTTTAATTTCCCTAAGCTATAGGACCCTAAGTGGAAGTGCCCTAGGCTCTGTTGCTTTGTTTTTTAGATGTTTCAGGAAACACCATACACTTCTCCCGAGTGTCTGTTGGCAATTTACATCCCGCCCATCAGCATAACAAGGCTCCCAGTTCTCCATGGCCTGTCCTGCCTTTCTGGATTTTACACTTTTTTCAGATGGCCCTTTTGACCTGGGGGAAGTGAGACTTCATTGTAGTGCAGATTTCCTTTGGAAGCTTGCTTGGTTGGCCAAAAAGTGCGTATGCGTTTTTTCCTGAATATATTCAGGAGAAAACGCATATGCCCTTTTTGGCCAAGTGCATCATTGTGGACGTTCTGCCTCTTTTCCTATGCTTTCAATGCAATTCCAGTCTACCTCCTGAAATCGGTTACCTGCAATTCTGCCCTGCTTTCAAGTCATCTTGGCAGCCTTACTTCAGTATATTTTTGGACGATAGCTGTCATTTATAACTCTGCAGGTTTGTGCATTACAGTGTCCCTGAGCTCCTTTCTTCAACTCGCTTTCTTGTGAGCTGGCCGCAACACCGCAGGATGGTTTCAGGCCCTAATCTGGTTCAGGCACGGCACACTGAGCCTTTGGTTAATTCCTCTTCCTGGTGGGAAATGAGAGTTAAATTTGCCCGTCCAGACACCTCCAGCTAGTCTCTCATTGGTTCTCGCTATTCCTGTTCATCTTCCCCAGAAATTGCAAACTGGGCCAAATAGGAGGTTAAAGGCGTTGACTCTCCAAGTTGGGAGAGTGTTAGTAAAGCGTCTGGAATGTTGCACCCGAGTACCAGGGGAGAAAAACTGAGACATATTTGAACACGTCTCCCGTTCACACGGTTGATCATACTCTGGGTTCCACATGCATGTTTTAGCTGAAGGAAGAATACCTTAAACCTGGGTAGTTGAAACCCGTGGAATGGGTACCATGCAATATGACTTCAAAGGGTCTTCATTTGCTCACCGAACCTCTCCAATCCTATCACTGCTGCGCTTATGTCCCTGTACACATGCTTGATTCTCTTTTGGAGACATAGCAATCCATAGGTTTTAAGATACTTACTAGTCAGGTACATTCTTAGGCGTTTAATATGGGGTGTTGAGTCCATTTCGTTGAGCAAGGAGTAGCTCTTGTCTATTCCATATTTGGCTTAAGGAACTTTATCTGTGCTCATTTCAATCTCTGGTTTTATGCAGCACCCCAACTCACCTTTCCCCTTAAGCAAGCATAAGTTGGTTTTCTAAATTTGAGACCCTGTTCTGTTTTGGAATTCAGTTCCTGTGTAGCCAAGTTTACATTCCGTGTATTAGTGATATCTTATGATGTTTCTTTTTCTGTGTGACTTATTTCAGTTAGAATCATCGTACCTGAATCCACTCATTATGCTGCTACGAGCCTGATGACATAGATTTCATGCTGAGTGATACTGCATTGTACGTAAGTACCACAAGTTCTTTATCCGTTTTTCACTTTCTGTGATAGTGAACTTGTACGGTAAACGATGTTCTTGTAAACAGAGCTGTCCCAAACTTTGGGGTGGCTGTGTCTTTTTGATTTTAATTTCCCTAAGCTATAGGACCCTAAGTGGAAGTGCCCTAGGCTCTGTTGCTTTGTTTTTTAGATGTTTCAGGAAACACCATACACTTCTCCCGAGTGTCTGTTGGCAATTTACATCCCGCCCATCAGCATAACAAGGCTCCCAGTTCTCCATGGCCTGTCCTGCCTTTCTGGATTTTACACTTTTTTCAGATGGCCCTTTTGACCGGGGGGATGTGAGACTTCATTGTAGTGCAGATTTCCTTTGCAAGCTTGCTTGGTTGGCCAAAAAGGGCGTATGCGTTTTTTCCTGAATATATTCAGGAAAAAACGCGTACGCCCTTTTTGGCCAAGTGCATCATTGTGGACGTTCTGCCTCTTTTCCTATGCTTTCAATGCAATTCCAGTCTACCTCCTGAAATCGGTTTCCTGCAATTCTGCCCCGCTTTCAAGTCCTCTTGACAGCCTTACTTCAGTCTATTTTTGGACGATAGCTGTCATTTATAACTCTGCAGGTTTGTGAATTACAGTGCCCCTGAGCTCCTTTCTTCAACTCGCTTTCTTGTGAGCTGGCCGCAACACCGCAGGATGGCTTCAGGCCCTAATCTGGTTCCGGCATGGCACGCTGAGCCTTTGGTTATTTCCTCTTCCTGGTGGGAAATGAGAGTTAAATTTGCCCGTCCAGACACCTCCAGCTAGTCTCTCATTGGTTCTCCCTATTCCTGTTCATCTTCCGCAGAAATTGCAAACTGGCCCAAACAGGAAGTTAAAGGCGCTGACTCTCCAAGTGGGGAGAGTGTTAGTAAAGCGTCTGGAATGTTGCACCCGAGTACCAGGGGAGGAAAACTGAGACATATTTGAACACGTCTCCCATTCACACGGTTGATCATACTCTGGGTTCCACATGCATGTTTTAGCAGAAGGAAGAATACCTTAAACCTGGAGAGTTGAGACCCATGGAATGGGTACCATGCAATATGACTTCAAAGGGTCTTCATTTGCTCACCGAACCTCTCCAATCCTATCACTGCTGCGTTTATGCCCCTGTACACACGCTTGATTCTCTTTTGGAGACATAGCATTCCATAGGTTTTAAGATACTTACTAGTCAGGTACATTCTTAGGCGTTTAATATGGGGTGTTGAGTCCATTTCGTTGAGCAAGGAGTAGCTCTTGTCTATTCCATATTTGGCTTAAGGTACTTTATCTGTGCTCATTTCAATCTCTGGTTTTATGCAGCACCCCAACTCACCTTTCCCCTTAAGCAAGCATAAGTTGGTTTTCTAAATTTGAGACCCTGTTCTGTTTTGGAATTCAGTTCCTGTGTAGCCAAGTTTACATTCCGTGTATTAGTGATATCTTATGATGTTTCTTTTTCTGTGTGACTTATTTCAGTTAGAATCATCGTACCTGAATCCACTCATTATGCTGCTATGGGCCTGATGACATAGATTTCATTGCTGAGTGATACTGCATTGTACGTAAGTACCACAAGTTCTTTATCCATTTTTCACTTTCTGTGATATTGAACTTGTACGGTAAACGAGGTTCTTGTAAACAGAGGTGTCCCAAACTTTGGGGTGGCTGTGTCTTTTTGATTTTAATTTCCCTAAGCTATAGGACCATAAGTGGAAGTGCCCTAGGCTCTGTTGCTTTGTTTTTTAGATGTTTCAGGAAACACCATACACTTCTCCCGAGTGTCTGTTGGCAATTTCCATCCCGCCCATCAGCATAACAAGGCTCCCAGTTCTCCATGGCCTGTCCTGCCTTTCTGGATTTTACACCTTTTTCAGATGGCCCTTTTTACCGGGGGGAAGTGAGACTTCATTGTAGTGCAGATTTCCTTTGCAAGCTTGCTTGGTTGGCCAAAAAGGGCGTATGCGTTTTTTCCTGAATATATTCAGGAAAAAACGCATACGCCCTTTTTGGCCAAGTGCATCATTGTGGACGTTCTGCCTCTTTTCCTATGCTTTCAATGCAATTCCAGTCTACCTCCTGAAATCGGTTTCCTGCAATTCTGCCCTGCTTTCAAGTCCTCTTGGCAGCCTTCCTTCAGTATATTTTTGGACGATAGCTGTCATTTATAACTCTGCAGGTTTGTGAATTACACTGCCCCTGAGCTCCTTTCTTCAACTCGCTTTCTTTTGAGCTGGCCGCAACACCGCAGGATGGCTTCAGGCCCTAATCTGGTTCCGGCATGGCACGGTGAGCCTTTGGTTATTTCCTCTTCCTGGTGGGAAATGAGAGTTAAATTTGCCCGTCCAGACACCTCCAGCTAGTCTCTCATTGGTTCTCCCTATTCCTGTTCATCTTCCGCAGAAATTGCAAACTGGGCCAAACAGGAGGTTAAAGGCGCTGACTCTCCAAGTGGGGAGAATGTTAGTAAAGCGTCTTGAATGTTGCACTCAAGTACCAGGGGAGGAAAACTGAGACATATTTGAACACGTCTCCCGTTCACACGGTTGATCATACTCTGGGTTCCACATGCATGTTTTAGCAGAAGGAAGAATACCTTAAACCTGGAGAGTTGAGACCCGTGGAATGGGTACCATGCAATATGATTTCAAAGGGTCTTCATTTGCTCACCGAACCTCTCCAATCCTATCACTGCTGCGATTATGCCCCTGTACACACACTTGATTCTCTTTTGGAGACATAGCAATCCATAGGTTTTAAGATACTTACTAGTCAGGTACATTCTTAGGCGTTTAATATGGGGTGTTGAGTCCATTTCGTTGAGCAAGGAGTAGCTCTTGTCTATTCCATATTTGGCTTAAGGAACTTTATCTGTGCTCATTTCAATCTCTGGTTTTATGCAGCACCCCAACTCACCTTTCCCCTTAAGGAAGCATAAGTTGGTTTTCTAAATTTGAGACCCTGTTCTGTTTTGGAATTCAGTTCCTGTGTAGCCAAGTTTACATTCCGTGTATTAGTGATATCTTATGATGTTTCTTTTTCTGTGTGACTTATTTCAGTTAGAATCATCGTACCTGAATCCACTCATTATGCTGCTACGGGCCTGATGACATAGATTTCATTGATGAGTGATACCGCATTGTACGTAAGTACCACAAGTTCTTTATCCATTTTTCACTTTCTGTGATATTGAACTTGTACGGTAAATGAGGTTCTTGTAAACAGAGGCGTCCCAAACTTTGGGGTGGCTGTGTCTTTTTGATTTTAATTTCCCTAAGCTATAGGACCATAAGTGGAAGTGCCCTAGGCTCTGTAGCTTTGTTTTTTAGATATTTCAGGAAACACCATACACTTCTCCCAAGTGTCTGTTGGCAATTTCCATCCCGCCCATCAGCATAACAAGGCTCCCAGTTCTCCATGGCCTGTCCTGCCTTTCTGGATTTTACGCTTTTTTCAGGTGGACCGTTTGACCGGGGGGAAGTGAGACTTCATTGTAGTGCAGATTTCTTTGCAAGCTTGCTTGGTTGGCCAAAAAGGGTGTATGCGTTTTTAACTGAATATATTCAGGAAAAAACGCATATGCACTTTTTGGCCAAGTGCATCATTGTGGACGCTCTGCCTCTTTTCCTATGCTTTCAATGCAATTCCAGTCTACCTCCAGAAATCGGTTTCCTGCAATTCTGCCCCACTTTCAAGTCCTCTTGGCAGCCTTACTTCAGTATATTTTTGGACGATAGCTGCCATTTATAACTCTGCAGGTTTGTGAATTACAGTGCCCCTGAGCTCCTTTCTTCAACTCGCTTTCTTTTGAGCTGGCCAAAACACCGCAGAATGGCTTCAGGCCCTAATCTTGTCCGGCACGGCACGCTGAGCCTTTGGTTATTTCCTCTTCCTGGTGGGAAATGAGAGTTAAATTTGCCCGTCCAGACACCTCCAGCTAGTCTCTCATTGGTTCTCGCTATTCCTGTTCATCTTCCGCAGAAATTGCAAACTGGGCCAAACAGGAGGTTAAAGGGACTGACTCTCCAAGTCGGGAGAGTGTTAGTAAAGCGTCTGGAAAGTTGCACCCAAGTACCAGGGGAGGAAAACTGAGACATATTTGAACATGTCTCCCGTTCACACGGTTGATCATACTCTGGGTTCCACATGCATGTTTTAGCTGAAGGAAGAATACCTTAAACCTGGAGAGTTGAGACCCGTGGAATGGGTACCATGCAATATGACTTCAAAGGGTCTTCATTTGCTCACCGAACCTCTCCAATCCTATCACTGCTGCGTTTACGCCCCTGTACACACGCTTGATTCTCTTTTGGAGACATAGCAATCCATAGGTTTTAAGATACATACTAGTCAGGTACATTCTTAGGCATTTAATATGGGGTGTTGAGTCCATTTCGTTGAGCAAGGAGTAGCTCTTGTCTATTCCATATTTGGCTTAAGGAACTTTATCTGTGCTCATTTCGATCTCTGGTTTTATGCAGCAAGCCAACTCACCTTTAACCTTAAGCAAGCATAAGTTGGTTTTCTAAATTTGAGACCCTGTTCTGTTCTGTAATTCACTTCCTGTGTAGCCAAGTTTACATTCCGTGTATTAGTGATATCTTATGATGTTTCTTTTTCTGTGTGACTTATTTCAGTTAGAATCATCGTACCTGAATCCACTCATTGTGCTGCTAAGGGCCTGATGACATAGATTTCTTTGCTGAGTGATATTGCTTTATACGTAAATACAACAACTTCTTTATCCATTTTTCACTTTCTGCGATGTTGAACTTGTACTGTAAACGAGGTTCTTGTAAACAGAGCCATTCCAAACTTTGGGGTGGCTGTGTCTTTTTGATTTTAATTTCCCTAAGCTATAGGACCATAAGTGGAAGTGCCCTAGGCTCTGTTGCTTTGTTTTTTAGATGTTTCAGGAAACACCATACACTTCTCCCGAGTGTCTGTTGGCAATTTACATCCCGCCCATCAGCATAACAAGGCTCCCAGTTCTCCATGGCCTGTCCTGCCTTTCTGGATTTTACACTTTTTTCAGATGGCCCTTTTGACCGGGGGGAAGTGAGACTTCATTGTAGTGCAGATTCCCTTTGCAAGCTTGCTTGGTTGGCCAAAAAGGGCGTATGCGTTTTTTCCTGAATATATTCAGGAAAAAACGCATACGCCCTTTTTGGCCAAGTGCATCATTGTGGACGTTCTGCCTCTTTTCCTATGCTTTCAATGCAATTCCAGTCTACCTCCTGAAATCGGTTTCCTGCAATTCTGCCCCGCTTTCAAGTCCTCTTGGCAGCCTTACTTCAGTCTATTTTTGGACGATAGCTGTCATTTATAACTCTGCAGGTTTGTGAATTACAGTGCCCCTGAGCCCCTTTCTTCAACTCGCTTTCTTGTGAGCTGGCCGCAACACCACAGGATGGCTTCAGGCCCTAATCTGGTTCCGGCACGGCACGCTGAGCCTTTGGTTAATTCCTCTTCCTGGTGGGAAATGAGAGTTAAATTTGCCCGTCCAGACACCTCCAGCTAGTCTGTCATTGGTTTTCGCTATTCCTGTTCATCTTCCGCAGAAATTGCAAACTGGGCGAAACAGGAGGTTAAAGGGACTGACTCTCCAAGTCGGGAGAGTGTTAGTAAAGCGTCTGGAATGTTGCACCCGAGTACCAGGGTACGAAAACTGAGACATATTTGAACACGTCTCCCGATCACATGGTTGATCATACTCTACGTTCCACATGCATGTTTTAGGTGAAGGAAGAATACCTTAAACCTGGGTAGTTGAAACCCGTGGAATGGGTACCATGCAATATGACTTCAAAGGGTCTTCATTTCCTCACCGAACCTCTCCAATCTTATCACTGCTGTGTTTATGCCCCTGTACAGATGCTTGATTCTCTTTCGGAGACATAGCAATCCATAGGTTTTAAGATACTTACTAGTCAGGTACATTCTTAGGCGTTTAATATGGGGTGTTGAGTCCATTTCGTTGAGCAAGGAGTAGCTCTTGTCTATTCCATATTTGGCTTAAGGAACTTTATCTGTGCTCATTTCGATCTCTGGTTTTATGCAGCAACCCAACTCACCTTTACCCTTAAGCAAGCATAAGTTGGTTTTCTAAATTTGAGACCCTGTTCTGTTCTGTAATTCACTTCCTGTGTAGCCAAGTTTACATTCCGTGTATTAGTGATATCTTATGATGTTTCTTTTTCTGTGTGACTTATTTCAGTTAGAATCATCGTACCTGAATCCACTCATTGTGCTGCTAAGGGCCTGATGACATAGATTTCTTTGCTGAGTGATATTGCTTTATACGTAAATACCACAACTTCTTTATCCATTTTTCACTTTCTGCGATGTTGAACTTGTACTGTAAACGAGGTTCTTGTAAACAGAGCCATTCCAAACTTTGGGGTGGCTGTGTCTTTTTGATTTTAATTTCCCTAAGCTATAGGACCATAAGTGGAAGTGCCCTAGGCTCTGTTGCTTTGTTTTTTAGATGTTTCAGGAAACACCATACACTTCTCCCGAGTGTCTGTTGGCAATTTACATCCCGCCCATCAGCATAACAAGGCTCCCAGTTCTCCATGGCCTGTCCTGCCTTTCTGGATTTTACACTTTTTTCAGATGGCCCTTTTGACCGGGGGGAAGTGAGACTTCATTGTAGTGCAGATTCCCTTTGCAAGCTTGCTTGGTTGGCCAAAAAGGGCGTATGCGTTTTTTCCTGAATATATTCAGGAAAAAACGCATACGCCCTTTTTGGCCAAGTGCATCATTGTGGACGTTCTGCCTCTTTTCCTATGCTTTCAATGCAATTCCAGTCTACCTCCTGAAATCGGTTTCCTGCAATTCTGCCCCACTTTCAAGTCCTCTTGGCAGCCTTACTTCAGTCTATTTTTGGACGATAGCTGTCATTTATAACTCTGCAGGTTTGTGAATTACAGTGCCCCTGAGCCCCTTTCTTCAACTCGCTTTCTTGTGAGCTGGCCGCAACACCGCAGGATGTCTTCAGGCCCTAATCTGGTTCCGGCACGGCACGCTGAGCCTTTGGTTAATTCCTCTTCCTGGTGGGAAATGAGAGTTAAATTTGCCCGTCCAGACACCTCCAGCTAGTCTGTCATTGGTTTTCGCTATTCCTGTTCATCTTCCGCAGAAATTGCAAACTGGGCGAAACAGGAGGTTAAAGGGACTGACTCTCCAAGTCGGGAGAGTGTTAGTAAAGCGTCTGGAATGTTGCACCCGAGTACCAGGGTACGAAAACTGAGACATATTTGAACATGTCTCCCGTTCACATGGTTGATCATACTCTAGGTTCCACATGCATGTTTTAGCTGAAGGAAGAATACCTTAAACCTGGGTAGTTGAAACCCGTGGAATGGGTACCATGCAATATGACTTCAAAGGGTCTTCATTTGCTCACCGAACCTCTCCAATCCTATCACTGCTGCGCTTATGCCCCTGTACACATGCTTGATTCCCTTTCAGAGACATAGCAATCCATAGCTTTTAAGATACTTACTAGTCAGGTACATTCTTAGGCGTTTATTATGCGGTGTTGAGTCCATTTCATTGAGCAAGGAGTAGCTCTTGTCTATTCCATATTTGGCTTAAGGAACTTTATCTGTGCTCATTTCGATCTCTGGTTTTATGCAGCAACCCAACTCACCTTTACCCTTAAGCAAGCATAAGTTGGTTTTCTAAATTTGAGACCCTGTTCTGTTCTGTAATTCAGTTCCTGTGTAGCCAAGTTTATTCCGTATATTACTGATATCTTATGATGTTTCTTTTTCTGTGTGACTTATTTCAGTTAGAATCATCATACCTGAATCCACTCATTGTGCTGCTAAGGGCCTGATGACATAGATTTCATTGCTGAGTGATACTGCATTGTTCGTAAGTACCGCAAGTTCTTTATGCATTTTTCACTTTCTGTGATATTGAACTTGTACGGTAAACGAGGTTCTTGTTAACAGAGGCGTCCCAAACTTTCGGGTGGCTGTGTCTTTTTGATTTTAATTTCCCTAAGCTATAGGACCATAAGTGGAAGTGCCCTAGGCTCGGTTGCTTTGTTTTTTAGATGTTTCAGGAAACACCATACACTTCTCCCAAGTGTCTGTTGGCAATTTACATCCCGCCCATCAGCATAACAAGGCTCCCAGTTCTCCATGGCCTGTCCTGCCTTTCTGGATTTTACACTTTTTTCAGATAACACTTTTGACCGGGGGGAAGTGAGACTTCATTGTAGTGCAGATTTCCTTTGCAAGCTTGCTTGGTTGGCCAAAAAGGGCGTATGCGTTTTTTCCTGAATATATTCAGGAAAAAACGCATACGCCCTTTTTGGCCAAGTGCATCATTGTGGACGTTCTGCCTCTTTTCCTATGTTTTCAATGCAATTCCAGTCTACCTCCTGAAATTGGTTTCCTGCAATTCTGCCCCGCTTTCAAGTCCTCTTGGCAGCCTTACTTCAGTATATTTTTGGACGATAGCTGTCATTTATAACTCTCCAGGTTTGTGAATTACAGTGACCTTGAGCTCCTTTCTTCAACTCGCTTTCTTGTGAGCTGGCTGCAACACCACAGGATGGCTTCAGGCCCTACTCTGGTTCCGGCGTGGCACGGTGAGCCTTTAGTTACTTCCTCTTCCTGGTGGGAAATGAGAGTTAAATTTGCCCGTCCAGACACCTCCAGCTAGTCTCTCATTGGTTTTCGCTATTCCTGTTCATCTTCCGCAGAAATTGCAAACTGGGCCAAACAGGAGGTTAAAGGCACTGACTCTCCAAGTCGGGAGAGTGTTAGTAAAGCGTCTGGAATGTTGCACCCGAGTACCAGGGTACGAAAACTGAGACATATTTGAACACGTCTCCCGATCACATGGTTGATCATACTCTAGGTTCCACATGCATGTTTTAGCTGAAGGAAGAATACCTTAAACCTGGGTAGTTGAAACCCGTGGAATGGGTACCATGCAATATGACTTCAAAGGGTCTTCATTTGCTCACCGAACCTCTCCAATCCTATCACTGCTGCGTTTATGCCCCTGTACACACGCTTGATTCTCTTTTGGAGACATAGCAATCCATAGGTTTTAAGATACATACTAGTCAGGTACATTCTTAGGCGTTTAATATGGGGTGTTGAGTCCATTACGTTGAGCAAGGAGTAGCTCTTGTCTATTCCATATTTGCCTTAAGGAACTTTATCTGTGCTCATTTCAATCTCTGGTTTTATGCAGCACCCCAACTCACCTTTCCCCTTAAACAAGCATAAGTTGGTTTTCTAAATTTGAGATCCTGTTCTGTTTTGGAATTCAGTTCCTGTGTAGCCAAGTTTACATTCCGTGTATTAGTGATATCTTATGATGTTTCTTTTTCTGTGTGACTTATTTCAGTTAGAATCATCGTATCTGAATCCACTCATTATGCTGCTACGGGCCTGATGACATAGATTTCATTGCTGAGTGATACTGCATTGTACGTAAGTACCACAAGTTCTTTATCCATTTTTCACTTTCTGTGATATTAAACTTGTACTGTAAACGAGGTTCTTGTAAACAGAGCCGTCCCAAACTTTGGGGTGGCTGTGTCTTTTTGAATTTAATTTCCCTAATCTATAGGACCATAAGTGGAAGTGCCCTAGGCTCTGTTGCTTTGTTTTTTAGATGTTTCAGGAAACACCATACACTTCTCCGGAGTGTCTGTTGGCAATTTACATCCCGCCCATCAGCATAACAAGGCTCCCAGTTCTCCATGGCCTGTCCTGCTTTTCTGGATTTTACACTTTTTTCAGATGGTCCTTTTGACCGGGGGGATGTGAGACTTCATTGTAGTGCAGATTTCCTTTGCAAGCTTGCTTGGTTGGCCAAAAAGGGCGTATGCGTTTTTTCCTGAATATATTCAGGAAAAAACGCATACGCCCTTTTTGGTCAAGTGCATCATTGTGGACGTTCTGCCTCTTTTCCTATGCTTTCAATGCAATTCCAGTCTACCTCCTGAAATCGGTTTCCTGCAATTCTGCCCCGCTTTCAAGTCCTCTTGGCAGCCTTACTTCAGTGTATTTTTGGACGATAGCTGTCATTTATAACTCTGCAGGTTTGTGAATTACAGTGCCCCTGAGCTCCTTTCTTCAACTCGCTTTCTTGTGACCTGGCCGCAACACCGCAGGATGGCTTCAGGCCCTAATCTGGTTCCGGCACGGCACGCTGAGTCTTTGGTTAATTCCTCTTCCTGGTGGGAAATGAGAGTTAAATTTGCCCGTCCAGACACCTCCAGCTAGTCTCTCATTGGTTCTCGCTATTCCTGTTCATCTTCTGCAGAAATTGCAAACTGGGCCAAACAGGAGGTTAAAGGGACTGACTCTCCAAGTCGGGAGAGTGTTAGTAAAGCGTCTGGAATGTTGCACCCGAGTACCAGGGTACGAAAACTGAGACATGTTTGAACATGTCTCCCGATCACATGGTTGATCATACTCTAGGTTCCACATGCATGTTTTAGCTGAAGGAAGAATACCTTAAACCTGGGTAGTAGAAACCCGTGGAATGGGTACCATGCAATATGACTTCAAAGGGTCTTCATTTGCTCACCGAACCTCTCCAATCCTATCACTGCTGCGTTTATGCCCCTGTACACACGCTTGATTCTCTTTTGGAGACATAGCAATCCATAGGTTTTAAGATACATACTAGTCAGGTACATTCTTAGGCGTTTAATATGGGGTGTTGAGTCCATTACGTTGAGCAAGGAGTAGCTCTTGTCTATTCCATATTTGCCTTAAGGAACTTTATCTGTGCTCATTTCAATCTCTGGTTTTATGCAGCACCCCAACTCACCTTTCCCCTTAAACAAGCATAAGTTGGTTTTCTAAATTTGAGATCCTGTTCTGTTTTGGAATTCAGTTCCTGTGTAGCCAAGTTTACATTCCGTGTATTAGTGATATCTTATGATGTTTCTTTTTCTGTGTGACTTATTTCAGTTAGAATCATCGTATCTGAATCCACTCATTATGCTGCTACGGGCCTGATGACATAGATTTCATTGCTGAGTGATACTGCATTGTACGTAAGTACCACAAGTTCTTTATCCATTTTTCACTTTCTGTGATATTAAACTTGTACTGTAAACGAGGTTCTTGTAAACAGAGCCGTCCCAAACTTTGGGGTGGCTGTGTCTTTTTGAATTTAATTTCCCTAATCTATAGGACCATAAGTGGAAGTGCCCTAGGCTCTGTTGCTTTGTTTTTTAGATGTTTCAGGAAACACCATACACTTCTCCGGAGTGTCTGTTGGCAATTTACATCCCGCCCATCAGCATAACAAGGCTCCCAGTTCTCCATGGCCTGTCCTGCCTTTCTGGATTTTACACTTTTTTCAGATGGTCCTTTTGACCGGGGGGATGTGAGACTTCATTGTAGTGCAGATTTCCTTTGCAAGCTTGCTTGGTTGGCCAAAAAGGGCGTATGCGTTTTTTCCTGAATATATTCAGGAAAAAACGCATACGCCCTTTTTGGTCAAGTGCATCATTGTGGACGTTCTGCCTCTTTTCCTATGCTTTCAATGCAATTCCAGTCTACCTCCTGAAATCGGTTTCCTGCAATTCTGCCCCGCTTTCAAGTCCTCTTGGCAGCCTTACTTCAGTGTATTTTTGGACGATAGCTGTCATTTATAACTCTGCAGGTTTGTGAATTACAGTGCCCCTGAGCTCCTTTCTTCAACTCGCTTTCTTGTGACCTGGCCGCAACACCGCAGGATGGCTTCAGGCCCTAATCTGGTTCCGGCACGGCACGCTGAGTCTTTGGTTAATTCCTCTTCCTGGTGGGAAATGAGAGTTAAATTTGCCCGTCCAGACACCTCCAGCTAGTCTCTCATTGGTTCTCGCTATTCCTGTTCATCTTCTGCAGAAATTGCAAACTGGGCCAAACAGGAGGTTAAAGGGACTGACTCTCCAAGTCGGGAGAGTGTTAGTAAAGCGTCTGGAATGTTGCACCCGAGTACCAGGGTACGAAAACTGAGACATGTTTGAACATGTCTCCCGATCACATGGTTGATCATACTCTAGGTTCCACATGCATGTTTTAGCTGAAGGAAGAATACCTTAAACCTGGGTAGTAGAAACCCGTGGAATGGGTACCATGCAATATGACTTCAAAGGGTCTTCATTTGCTCACCGAACCTCTCCAATCCTATCACTGCTGCGTTTATGCCCCTGTACACATGCGTGATTCTCTTTCGGAGACATAGCAATCCATAGGTTTTAAGATACTTACTAGTCAGGTACATTCTTAGGCGTTTAATATGCGGTGTTGAGTCCATTTCATTGAGCAAGGAGTAGCTCTTGTCTATTCCATATTTGGCTTAAGGAACTTTATCTGTGCTCATTTCGATCTCTGGTTTTATGGAGCACCCCAACTCACCTTTACCCTTAATTAAGCATAAGTTGGTTTTCTAAATTTGAGACCCTGTTCTGTTCTGTAATTCATTTCCTGTGTAGCCAAGTTTATTGCGTGTATTACTGATATCTTATGATGTTTCTTTTTCTGTGTGACTTTTTTCAGTTAGAATCATCATACCTGAATCCACTCATTGTGCTGCTAAGGGCCTGATGACATAGATTTCATTGCTGAGTGATATTGCTTTGTAAGTAAATACCACAACTTCTTTATCCATTTTTCACTTTCTGCGATGTTGAACTTGTACTGTAAACGAGGTTCTTGTAAACAGAGGCGTCCCAAAGTTTGGGGTGGCTGTGTCATTTTGATTTTAATTTCCCTAAGCTATAGGACCATAAGTGGAAGTGCCCTAGGCTCTGTTGCTTTGTTTTTTAGATGTTTCAGGAAACACCATACACTTCTCCCGAGTGTCTGTTGGCAATTTACATCCCGCCCATCAGCATAACAAGGCTCCCAGTTCTCCATGGCCTGTCCTGCCTTTCTGGATTTTACACTTTTTTCAGATGGCCCTTTTGACCGGGGGGGAAGTGAGACTTCATTGTAGTGCAGATTTCCTTTGCAAGCTTGCTTGGTTGGCGAAAAAGGGCGTATGCGTTTTTTCCTGAATATATTTAGGAAAAAACGCATACGCCCTTTTTGGCCAAGTGCATCATTGTGGACGTTCTGCCTCTTTTCCTATGCTTTCAATGCAATTCCAGTCTACCTCCTGAAATCGGTTTCCTGCAATTCTGCCCCGCTTTCAAGTCCTCTTGGCAGCCTTACTTCAGTATATTTTTGGATGATAGCTGTCATATATAACTCTGCAGGTTTGTGAATAACAGTGCCCCTGAGCTCCTTTTTCAACTCGCTTTCTTTTGAGCTGGCCGCAACACCGCAGGATGGCTTCAGGCCCTAATCTGGTTCCGGCACGGCATGCTGAGCCTTTGGTTAATTCCTCTTCCTGGTGGGAAATGAGAGTTAAATTTGCCCGTCCAGACACCTCCAGCTAGTCTCTCATTGGTTCTCGCTATTCCTGTTCATCTTCCGCAGAAATTGCAAACTGGGCCAAACAGGAGGTTAAAGGGACTGACTCTCCAAGTCGGGAGAGTGTTAGTAAAGCGTCTGGAATGTTGCACCCGAGTACCAGGGTACGAAATCTGAGACATATTTGAACACGTCTCCCGATCACATGGTTGATCATACTCTAGGTTCCACATGCATGTTTTAGCTGAAGGAAGAATACCTTAAACCTGGGTAGGTGAAACCCGTGGAATGGGTACCATGCAATATGACTTCAAAGGGTCTTTATTTGCTCACCGAACCTCTCCAATCCTATCACTGCTGCGTTTATGCCCCTGTACACACGCTTGATTCTCTTTTGGAGACATAGCAATCCATAGGTTTTAAGATACTTACTAGTCAGGTACATTCTTAGGCGTTTAATATGCGGTGTTGAGTCCATTTCGTTGAGCAAGGAGTAGCTCTTGTCTATTCCATATTTGGCTTAAGGAACTTTATCTGTGCTCATTTCAATCTCTGGTTTTATGCAGCTCCCCAACTCACCTTTCCCCTTAAGCAAGCATAAGTTGGTTTTCTAAATTTGAGACCCTGTTCTGTTCTGTAATTCAGTTCCTGTGTAGCCAAGTTTACATTCCGTGTATTACTGATATCTTATGATGTTTCTTTTTCTGTGTGACTTATTTCAGTTAGAATCATCATACCTGAATCCACTCATTGTGCTGCTAAGGGCCTGATGACATAGATTTCATTGCTGAGTGATACTGCATTGTACGTAAGTACCACAAGTTCTTTATCCATTTTTCACTTTCTGCGATGTTGAACTTGTACTGTAAACGAGGTTCTTGTAAACAGAGGCGTCCCAAATTTTGGGGTGGCTGTGTCTTTTTGATTTAAATTTCCCTAAGCTATGGGACCATAAGTGGAAGTGCCCTAGGCTCTGTTGCTTTGTTTTTTAGATGTTTCAGGAAACACCATACACTTCTCCCGAGTGTCTGTTGGCAATTTCCATCCCGCCCATCAGCATAACAAGGCTCCCAGTTCTCCATGGCCTGTCCTGCCTTTCTGGATTTTACACTTTTTTCAGATGGCCCTTTTGACCGGGTGGAAGTGAGACTTCATTGTAGTGCAGGTTTCCTTTGCAAGCTTGCTTGGTTGGCCAAAAAGGGCGTATGCGTTTTTTCCTGAATATATTCAGGAAAAAACGCATACGCCCTTTTTGGCCAAGTGCATCATTGTGGACTTTCTGCCTCTTTTCCTATGCTTTCAATGCAATTCCAGTCTACCTCCTGAAATCGGTTTCCTGCAATTCTGCCCCGCTTTCAAGTCCTCTTGACAGCCTTACTTCAGTCTATTTTTGGACGATAGCTGTCATTTATAACTCTGCAGGTTTGTGAATTACAGTGCCCCTGAGCTCCTTTCTTCAACTCGCTTTCTTGTGAGCTGGCCGCAACACCGCAGGATGGCTTCAGGCCCTAATCTGGTTCCGGCACGGCATGCTGAGTCTTTGGTTATTTCCTCTTCCTGGTGGGAAATGAGAGTTAAATTTGCCCGTCCAGACACCTCCAGCTAGTCTCTCATTGGTTCTCCCTATTCCTGTTCATCTTCCACAGAAATTGCAAACTGGGCCAAACAGGAGGTTAAAGGCGCTGACTCTCCAAGGGGGAGAGTGTTAGTAAAGCGTCTGGAATGTTGCACCCGAGTACCAGGGGAGGAAAACTGAGACATATTTGAACACGTCTCCCGTTCACATGGTTGATCATACTCTGGGATCCACATGCATGTTTTAGCTGAAGGAAGAATACCTTAAACCTGGAGAGTTGAGACCCGTGGAATGGGTACCATGCAATATGACTTCAAAGGTCTTCATTTGCTCACTGAAACTCTCCAATCCTATCACTGCTGCGTTTATGTCCCTGTACACACGCTTGATTCTCTTTTGGAGACATAGCAATCCATAGGTTTTAAGATACTTACTAGTCAGGTACATTCTTAGGCGTTTAATATGGGGTGTTGAGTCCATTTCGTTGAGCAAGGAATAGCTCTTGTCTATTCCATATTTGGCTTAAGGAACTTTATCTGTGCTCATTTCAATCTCTGGTTTTATGCAGCACCCCAACTCACCTTTACCCTTAAGCAAGCATAAGTTGGTTTTCTAAATTTGAGACCCTGTTCTGTTTTGGAATTCAGTTCCTGGGTAGCCAAGTTTACATTCCGTGTATTAGTGATATCTTATGATGTTTCTTTTTCTGTGTGAAGTATTTTAGTTAGAATCATCGTACCTGAATCCACTCATTATGCTGCTACGGGCCTTATGACATAGAATTCATTGCTGAGTGATACTGCATTGTACGTAAGTACCACAAGTTCTTTAACCATTTTTCACTTTCTGCGATATTGAACTTTACGGTAAACGAGGTTCTTGTAAACAGAGGCGTCCCAAACTTTGGAGTGGCTGTGTCTTTTTGATTTTAATTTTCCTAAGCTATAGGACCTTAAGTGGAAGTGCCCTAGGCTCTGTTGCCTTGTTTTTTAGATGTTTCAGGAAACACCATACACTTCTCCAGAATGTCTGTTGGCTATTTACATCCCGCCCATCAGCATAACAAGGCTCCCAGTTCTCCATGGCCTGTACTGCCTTTCTGGATTTTACACTTTTTTCAGATGGCCCTTTTGACCGGGGGGAAGTGAGACTTCATTGTACTGCAGATTTCCTTTGCAAGCTTGCTTGGTTGGCCAAAAAGGGCGTATGCGTTTTTTCCTGAATATATTCAGGAAAAAATGCATACGCCCTTTTTGGCCAAGTGCATCATTGTGGACGTTCTGCCTCTTTTCCTATGCTTTCAATGCAATTCCAGTCTACCTCCTGAAATCGGTTTCCTGCAATTCTGCCCCGCTTTCAAGTCCTCTTGGCAGCCTTACTTCAGTATATTTTGGATGATAGCTGTCATTTATAACTCTGCAGGTTTGTGAATTACAGTGCCCCTGAGCTCCTTTCTTCAACTCGCTTTCTTTTGAGCTGGCCGCAACACCGCAGGATGGCTTCAGGCCCTAATCTGGTTCCGGCACGGCATGCTGAGTCTTTGGTTAATTCCTCTACCTGGTGGGAAATGAGAGTTAAATTTACCCGTCCAGACACCTCCAGCTAGTCTCTCATTGGTTCTCGCTATTCCTGTTCATCTTCCGCAGAAATTGAAAACTGGGCCAAACAGGAGGTTAAAGGGACTGAGTCTCCAAGTCGGGAGAGTCTTAGTAAAGTGTCTGGAATGTTGCACCCGAGTACCAGGGTACGAAAACTGAGACATATTTGAACACATCTCCCGATCACATGGTTGATCATACTCTAGGTTCCACATGCATGTTTTAGCTGAAGGAAGAATACCTTAAACCTGAGTAGTTGAAACCCTTGGAATGGGTACCATGCAATATGACTTCAAAGGGTCTTCATTTGCTCACCGAACCTCTCCAATCGTATCACTGCTGCATTTATGCCCCTGTACACACGCTTGATTCTCTTTCGGAGACATAGCAATCCATAGGTTTTAAGATACTTACTAGTCAGGTACATACTTAGGCGTTTAATATGCGGTGTTGAGTCCATTTCGTTGAGCAAGGAGTAGCTCTTGTCTATTCCATATTTGGCTTAAGGAACTTTATCTGTGCTCATTTCAATCTCTGGTTTTATGCAGCACCCCAACTCACCTTTACCCTTAAGCAAGCATAAGTTGGTTTTCTAAATTTGAGACCCTGTTCTGTTTTTGAATTCAGTTCCTGTGTAACCAAGTTTACATTCCGTGTATTAGTGATATCTTATGATGTTTCTTTTTCTGTGTGACTTATTTCAGTTAGAATCATCATACCTGAATCCACTCATTGTGCTGCTAAGGGCCTGATGACATAGATTTCATTGCTGAGTGATATTGCTTTGTAAGTAAATACCACAACTTCTTTATCCATTTTTCACTTTCTGGGATGTTGAACTTCTACTGTAAAGGAGGTTCTTGTAAACAGAGCCGTTCCAAACTTTGGGGTGGCTGTGTCTTTTTTTATTTTAATTTCCCTAAGCTATAGGACCCTAAGTGGAAGTGCCCTAGGCTCTGTTGCTTTGTTTTTTAGATGTTTCAGGAAACACCATACACTTCTCCCAAGTGTCTGTTGGCAATTTACATCCCGCCCATCAGCATAACAAGGCTCCCAGTTCTCCATGGCCTGTCCTGCCTTTCTGGATTTTACACCTTTTTCAGATGGCCCTTTTGACCGGGTGGAAGTGAGACTTCATTGTAGTGCAGCTTTCCTTTGCAAGCTTGCTTGGTTGGCCAAAAAGGGCGTATGCGTTTTTTACTGAATATATTCAGGAAAAAACGCATACGCCCTTTTTGGCCAAGTGCATCATTGTGGACGTTCTGCCTCTTTTCCTATGCTTTCAATGCAATTCCAGTCTACCTCCTGAAATCGGTTTCCTGCAATTCTGCCCCGCTTTCAAGTCCTCTTGACAGCCTTACTTCAGTATATTTTTGGACGATAGCTGTCATTTATAACTCTGCAGGTTTCTGCATTACAGTGTCCCCGAGCTCCTTTCTTCAACTGGCTTTCTTGTGCGCTGGCCGCAACACCGCAGGATGGCTTCAGGCCCTAATCTGGTTCAGGCACGGCACACTGAGCTTTTGGTTAATTCCTCTTCCTGGTGGGAAATGAGAGTTAAATTTGCCCGTCCAGACACCTCCAGCTAGTCTCTCATTGGTTCTCCCTATTCCTGTTCATCTTCCACAGAAATTGCAAACTGGGCCAAACAGGAGGTTAAAGGCGCTGACTCTCCAAGTGGGGAGAGTGTTAGTAAAGTGTCTGGAATGTTGCACCCGAGTACCAGGGGAGGAAAACTGAGACATATTTGAACACATCTCCCGTTCCCATGGTTCATCGTACTCTGGGTTCCACATGCATGTTTTAGCTGAAGGAAGAATACCTTAAACCTGGAGAGTTGAGACCCGTGGAATGGGTACCATGCAATATGAATTCAAAGGTCTTCATTTGCTCACCGAACCTCTCCAATCCTATCACTGCTGCGTTTATGTCCCTGTACACACGCTTGATTCTCTTTTGGAGACATAGCAATCCATAGGTTTTAAGATACTTACAAGTCAGGTACATTCTTAGGCGTTTAATATGGGGTGTTGAGTCCATTTCGTTGAGCTAGTAGTACCTCTTGTCTATTCCATAATGGCTTAAGGAACTTTATCTGTGCTCATTTCAATCTCTGGTTTTATGCAGCACCCCAACTCACCTTTCCCCTTAAGCAAGCATAAGTTGGTTTTCTAAATTTGAGACCCTGTTCTGTTTTGGAATTCAGTTCCTGTGTAGCCAAGTTTACATTCCGTGTATTAGTGATATCTTATGATGTTTCTTTTTCTGTGTGATTTATTTCAGTTAGAATCATCGTACCTGAATCCACTCATTATGCTGCTATGGGCCTGATGACATAGATTTCATTGCTGAGTGATACTGCATTGTACGTAAGTACCACAAGTTCTTTATCCATTTTTCACTTTCTGCGATGTTGAACTTGTACTGTAAACGAGGTTCTTGTAAACAGAGGCGTCCCAAACTTTGGGGTGGCTGTGTCTTTTTGATTTCAATTTCCCTAAGCTATAGGACCATAAGTGGAAGTGCCCTAGGCTCTGTTGCTTTGTTTTTTAGATGTTTCAGGAAACACCATACACTTCTCCCGAGTGTCTGTTGGCAATTTACATCCCGCCCATCAGCATAACAAGGCTCCCAGTTCTCCATGGCCTGTCCTGCCTTTCTGGATTTTACACTTTTTTCAGATGGCCCTTTTGACCGGGGGGGAAGTGAGACTTCATTGTAGTTCAGATTTCCTTTGCAAGCTTGCTTGGTTGGCCAAAAAGGGCGTATGCGTTTTTTTCCTGAATATATTCAGGAAAAAACGCATACGCCCTTTTTGGCCAAGTGCATCATTGTGGACGTTCTGCCTCTTTTCCTATGCTTTCAATGAAATTCCAGTCTACCTCCTGAAATCGGTTTCCTGCAATTCTGCCCCGCTTTCAAGTCCTCTTGGCAGCCTTACTTCAGTATATTTTTGGACGATAGCTGTCATTTATAACTCTGCAGGTTTGTGAGTTACAGTGCCCCTGAGCTCTTTTCTTCACCTCGCTTTCTTTTGAGCTGGCCGCAACACCGCAGGATGGCTTCAGGCCCTAATCTGGTTCCGGCACGGCACGCTGAGCCTTTGGTTATTTCCTCTTCCTGGTGGGAAATGAGAGTTAAATTTGCCCGTCCAGACACCTCCAGCTAGTCTCTCATTGGTTCTCGCTATTCCTGTTCATCTTCCACAGAAATTGCAAACTGGGCCAAACAGGAGGTTAAAGGCGCTGACTCTCCAAGTGGGGAGAGTGTTAGTAAAGCGTCTGGAATGTTGCACCCGAGTACCAGGGTACGAAAACTGAGACATATTTGAACACGTCTCCCGTTCACACGGTTGATCATACTCTGGGTTCCACATGCATGTTTTAGCTGAAGGAAGAATACCTTAAACCTGGAGAGTTGAGACCCGTGGAATGGGTACCATGCAATATGACTTCAAAGGTCTTCATTTGCTCACCGATCCTCTCCAATCCTATCACTGCTGCGTTTATGCCCCTGTACACACGCTTGATTCTCTTTTGGAGACATAGCAATCCATAGGTTTTAAGATACTTACTAGTCAGGTACATTCTTAGGCGTTTAATATGGGATGTTGAGTCCATTTCGTTGAGCAAGGAGTACCTCTTGTCTATTCCATATTTGGCTTAAGGAACTTTATCTGTGCTCATTTCAATCTCTGGTTTTATGCAGCACCCCAACTCACCTTTCCCCTTAAGCAAGCATAAGTTGGTTTTCTAAATTTGAGACCCTGTTCTGTTTTGGAATTCAGTTCCTGTGTAGCCAAGTTTACATTCCGTGTATTAGTGATATCTTATGATGTTTCTTTTTCTGTGTGACTTATTTCAGTTAGAATCATCGTACCTGAATCCACTCATTATGCTGCTACGGGCCTGATGACATAGATTTCATTGCTGAGTGATATTGCTTTGTAAGTAAATACCACATCTTCTTTATCCATTTTTCACTTTCTGGGATGTTGAACTTCTACTGTAAACGAGGTTCTTGTAAACAGAGCCGTTCCGAACTTTGGGATGGCTGTGTCTTTTTGATTTTAATTTCCCTAAGCTATAGGACCATAAGTGGAAGTGCCCTAGGCTCTGTTGCTTTGTTTTTTAGATGTTTCAGGAAACACCATACACTTCTCCCAAGTGTCTGTTGGCAATTTACATCTCGCCCATCAGCATAACAAGGCTCCCAGTTCTCCATGGACTGTCCTGCCTTTCTGGATTTTACACTTTTTTCAGATGGCCCTTTTGACCGGGGGGAAGTGAGACTTCATTGTAGTGCAGATTTCCTTTGCAAGCTTGCTTGGTTGGCCAAAAAGGGCGTATGCGTTTTTTCCTGAATATATTCAGGAAAAAACGCATACGCCCTTTTTGGCCAAGTGCATCATTGTGGACGTTCTGCCTCTTTTCCTATGCTTTCAATGCAATTCCAGTCTACCTCCTGAAATCGGTTTCCTGCAATTCTGCCCGGCTTTCAAGTCCTCTTGGCTGCCTTACTTCAGTATATTTTTGGACGATAGCTGTCATTTATAACTCTGCAGGTTTGTGAATTACAGTGCCCCTGAGCTCCTTTTTTCAACTCGCTTTTTTGTGACCTGGCCGCAACACAGCAGGATGGCTTCAAGCCCTAATCTGGTTCCCGCATGGCACGCTGAGCCTTTGGTTAATTCCTCTTCCTGGTAGGAAATTAGAGTTAAATTTGCCCGTCCAGACACCTCCAGCTAGTCTCTCATTGGTTCTCGCTATTCCTGTTCATCCTCCGCAGCAATTGCAAACTGGGCCAAACAGGAGGTTAAAGGGACAGACTCTCCAAGTAGGGAGAGTGTTAGTAAAGCGTCTGGAATGTTGCACCCGAGTACCAGGGTACGAAAACTGAGACATATTTGAACACGTCTCCCGATCACATGGTTGATCATACTCTAGGTTCCACATGCATGTTTTAGCTGAAGGAAGAATACCTTAAACCTGGAGAGTTGAAACCCGTGGAATGGGTACCATGCAATATGACTTCAAAGGGTCTTCATTTGCTCACCGAACCTCTCCAATCCTATCACTGCTGCGTTTATGCCCCTGTACACATGCTTGATTCTCTTTTGCAGACATAGCAATCCATAGGTTTTAAGATACTTACTAGTCAGGTACATTCTTAGGCGTTTAATATGCGGTGTTGAGTCCATTTCGTTGAGCAAGGAGTAGCTCTTGTCTATTCCATATTTGGCTTAAGGAACTTTATCTGTGCTCATTTCAATCTCTGGTTTTATGCAGCACCCCAACTCACCTTTCCCCTTAAGCAAGCATAAGTTGGTTTTCTAAATTTGAGACCCTGTTCTGTTTTGGAATCCAGTTCCTGTGTAGCCAAGTTTACATTCCGTGTATTACTGATATCTTATGATGTTTCTTTTTCTGTGTGACTTATTTCAGTTAGAATCATCGTACCTGAATCCACTCATTATGCTGCTACGGGCCTGATGACATAGATTTCACTGCTGAGTGATACTGCATTGTACGTAAGTACCACAATTTCTTTATCCATTTTTCACTTTCTGTGATATTGAACTTGTACGGTAAACGAGGTTCTTGTAAACAGAGGCCTCCCAAACTTTGGGGTGGCTGTGTCTTTTTGATTTTAATTTCCCTAAGCTATAGGACCATAAGTGGAAGTGCCCTAGGCTCTGTTGCTTTGTTTTTTAGATGTTTCAGGAAACACCATACACTTCTCCCGAGTGTCTGTGTGCAATTTAAATCCCGCCCATCAGCATAACAACGCTCCCAGTTCTCCATGGACTGTCCTGCCTTTCTGGATTTTACACTTTTTTCAGATGCTCCTTTTGACCGGGGGGAAGTGCGACTTCATTGTAGTGCAGATTTCCTTTGCAAGTTTGCTTGGTTGGCCAAAAAGGGCGTATGCGTTTTTTCCTGAATATATTCAGGAAAAAACGCATACGCCCTTTTTGGCCAAGTGCATCATTGTGGACGCTCTGCCTCTTTTCCTATGCTTTCAATGCAATTCCAGTCTACCTCCTGAAATCGGTTTCCTGCAATTCTGCCCTGCTTTCAAGTCCTCTTGGCAGCCTTACTTCAGTATATTTTTGGACGATAGCTGTCATTTATAACTCTGCAGGTTTGTGAATTACAGTGCCCCTGAGCTCCTTTCTTCAACTCGCTTTCTTGTGAGCTGGCCGCAACACCGCAGGATGGCTTCAGGCCCTAATCTGGTTCCGGCACGGCACGCTGAGCCTTTGGTTAATTCCTCTTCCTGGTGGGAAATGAGAGTTAAATTTGCCCGTCCAGACACCTCCAGCTAGTCTCTCATTGGTTCTCGCTATTCCTGTTCATCTTCCGCAGAAATTGCAAACTGGGCCAAACAGGAGGTTAAAGGCGCTGACTCTCCAAGTGGGGAGAGTGTTAGTAAAGCGTCTGGAATGTTGCACACGAGTACCAGGGTATGAAAACTGAGACATATTTGAACACGTCTCCCGATCACATGGTTGATCATGCTTTAGGTTCCACATGCATGTTTTAGCTGAAGGAAGAATACCTTAAACCTGCAGAGTTGAAACCCGGGAATGGGTACCATGCAATGTGACTTCAAAGGGTTTTCATTTGCTCACCGAACCTCTCCAATCCTATCACTGCTGCGTTTATGCCCCTGTACACATGCTTGATTCTCTTTCGGAGACATAGCAATCCATAGGTTTTAAGATACTTACTAGTCAGGTACATTCTTAGGCGTTTAATATGCGGTGTTGAGTCCATTTCGTTGAGCAAGGAGTAGCTCTTGTCTATTCCATATTTGGCTTAAGGAACTTTATCTGTGCTCATTTCAATCTCTGGTTTTATGCAGCACCCCAACTCACCTTTCCCCTTAAGCAAGCATAAGTTGGTTTTCTAAATTTGAGACCCTGTTCTGTTTTGGAATCCAGTTCCTGTGTAGCCAAGTTTACATTCCGTGTATTAGTGATATCTTATGATGTTTCTTTTTCTGTGTGACTTATTTCAGTTAGAATCATCGTACCTGAATCCACTCGTTATGCTGCTACGGGCCTGATGACATAGATTTCATTGCTGAGTGATACTGCATTGTACGTAAGTACCACAATTTCTTTATCCATTTTTCACTTTCTGTGATATTGAACTTGTACGGTAAACGAGGTTCTTGTAAACAGAGGCCTCCCAAACTTTGAGGTGGCTGTGTCTTTTTGATTTTAATTTCCCTAAGCTATAGGACCATAAGTGGAAGTGCCCTAGGCTCTGTTGCTTTGTATTTTAGATGTTTCAGGAAACACCATACACTTCTCCTGAGTGTCTGTGTGCAATTTACATCCCGCCCATCAGCATAACAAGGCTCCCAGTTCTCCATGGACTGTCCTGCCTTTCTGGATTTTACACTTTTTTCAGATGGTCCTTTTGACCGGAGGGAAGTGCGACTTCATTGTAGTGCAGATTTCCTTTGCAAGTTTGCTTGGTTGGCCAAAAAGGGCGTATGCGTTTTTTCCTGAATATATTCAGGAAAAAACGCATACGCCCTTTTTGGCCAAGTGCATCATTGTGGACGCTCTGCCTCTTTTCCTATGCTTTCAATGCAATTCCAGTCTACCTCCTGAAATCGGTTTCCTGCAATTCTGCCCCGCTTTCAAGTCCTCTTGGCAGCCTTACTTCAGTATATTTTTGGACGATAGCTGTCATTTATAACTCTGCAGGTTTGTGCATTACAGTGCCCCTGAGCTCCTTTCTTCAACTCGCTTTCTTGTGAGCTGGCCGCAACACCGCAGGATGGCTTCAGGCCCTAATCTGGTTCCGGCACGGCATGCTGAGCCTTTGGTTAATTCCTCTTCCTGGTGGGAAATGAGAGTTAAATTTGCCCGTCCAGACACCTCCAGCTAGTCTCTCATTGGTTCTCGCTATTCCTGTTCATCTTCCGCAGAAATTGCAAACTGGGCCAAACAGGAGGTTAAAGGCGCTGACTCTCCAAGTGGGGAGAGTGTTAGTAAAGCGTCTGGAATGTTGCACACGAGTACCAGGGTATGAAAACTGAGACATATTTCAACACGTCTCCCGATCACATGGTTGATTATGCTTTAGGTTCCACATGCATGTTTTAGCTGAAGGAAGAATACCTTAAACCTGCAGAGTTGAAACCCGGGAATGGGTACCATGCAATGTGACTTCAAAGGGTTTTCATTTGCTCACCGAACCTCTCCAATCCTATCACTGCTGCGTTGATGCCCCTGTACACATGCTTGATTCTCTTTCGGAGACATAGCAATCCATAGGTTTTAAGATACTTACTAGTCAGGTACATTCTTAGGCGTTTAATATGCGGTGTTGAGTCCATTTCGTTGAGCAAGGAGTAGCTCTTGTCTATTCCATATTTGGCTTAAGGAACTTTATCTGTGCTCATTTCAATCTCTGGTTTTATGCAGCACCCCAACTCACCTTTCCCCTTAAGCAAGCATAAGTTGGTTTTCTAAATTTGAGACCCTGTTCTGTTTTGGAATTCAGTTCCTGTGTAGCCAAGTTTACATTCCGTGTATTAGTGATATCTTATGATGTTTCTTTTTCTGTGTGACTTATTTCAGTTAGAATCATCATACCTGAATCCACTCATTGTGCTGCTAAGGGCCTGATGACATAGATTTCATTGCTGAGTGATATTGCTTTGTAAGTAAATACCACAACTTCTTTATCCATTTTTCACTTTCTGGGATGTTGAACTTCTTCTGTAAACGAGGTTCTTGTAAACAGAGCCGTTCCAATCTTTGGGGTGGCTGTGTCTTTTTGATTTTAATTTCCCTAAGCTATAGGACCATAAGTGGAAGTGCCCTAGGCTCTGTTGCTTTGTTTTTTAGATGTTTCAGGAAACACCATACACTTCTCCCGAGTGTCTGTTGGCAATTTACATCCCGCCCATCAGCATAACAAGGCTCCCATTTCTCCATGGACTGTCCTGCCTTTCTGGATTTTACACTTTTTTCAGATGGCCCTTTTGACCGGGGGGAAGTGAGACTTCATTGTAGTGCAGATTTCCTTTGCAAGCTTGCTTGGTTGGCCAAAAAGGGCGTATGCGTTTTTTCCTGAATATATTCAGGAAAAAACGCATACGCCCTTTTTGGCCAAGTACAGCATTGTGGACGCTCTGCCTCTTTTCCTATGCTTTCAATGCAATTCCAGTCTACCTCCTGAAATCGGTTTCCTGCAATTTTGCCCCGCATTCAAGTCCTCTTGGCAGCCTTACTTCAGTATATTTTTGGACGATAGCTGTCATTTATAACTCTGCAAGTTTGTGCATTACAGTGTCCCTGAGCTCCTTTCTTCAACTCGCTTTCTTGTGAGCTGGCCGCAACACCGCAGGATGGCTTCAGGCCCTAATCTGGTTCCGGCACGGCATCCTGAGCCTTTGGTTAATTCCTCTTCCCGGACGGAAATGAGAGTTAAATTTGCCCGTCCAGACACCTCCAGCTAGTCTCTCATTGGTTCTCGCTATTCCTGTTCATCTTCCGCAGAAATTGCAAACTGGGCCAAACAGGAGGTTAAAGGCGCTGACTCTCCAAGTGGGGAGAGTGTTAGTAAAGCGTCTGGAATGTTGCACCCGAGTACCAGGCGAGAAAAACTGAGACATATTTGAACACGTCTCCCGTTCACACGGTTGATCATACTCTGGGTTCCACATGCATGTTTTAGCTGAAGGAAGAATACCTTAAACCTGGAGAGTTGAAACCCGTGGAATGGGTACCATGCAATATGACTTCAAAGGGTCTTCATTTGCTCACCGAACGTCTCCAATCCTATCACTGCTGCGTTTATGCCCCTGTACACATGCTTGATTCTCTTTCGGAGACATAGCAATCCATAGGTTTTAAGATACTTACTAGTCAGGTACATTCTTAGGCTTTAATATGCGGTGTTGAGTCCATTTCGTTGAGCAAGGAGTAACTCTTGTCTACTCCATATTTGGCTTAAGGAACTTTATCTGTGCTCATTTCAATCTCTGGTTTTATGCAGCACCCCAACTCACCTTTCCCCTTAAGCAAGCATAAGTTGGTTTTCTAAATTTGAGACCCTGTTCTGTTTTGGAATTCAGTTCCTGTGTAGCCAAGTTTACATTCCGTGTATTACTGATATCTTATGATGCTTCTTTTTCTGTATGACTTATTTCAGTTAGAATCATCGTACCTGAATCCACTCATTATGCTGCTACGGGCCTGATGACATAGATTTCATTGCTGAGTGATACTGCATTGTACGTAAGTACCACAAGTTCTTTATCCATTTTTCACTTTCTGTGATATTGAACTTGTACGGTAAACGAGGTTCTTGTAAACAGAGGCGTCCCAAACTTTGGGGTGGCTGTGTCTTTTTTATTTTAATTTCCCTAAGCTATAGGACCATAAGTGGAAGTGCCCTAGGCTCTGTTGCTTTGTTTTTTAGATGTTTCAGGAAACACCATACACTCCTCCGGAGTGTCTGTCGGCAATTTACATCCCGCCCATCAGCATAACAAGGCTCCCAGTTCTCCATGGCCTGTCCTGCCTTTCTGGATTTTACACTTTTTTCAGATGGCCCTTTTGACCGGGGGGGGGGGAAGTGAGACTTCTTTGTAGTGCAGATTTCCTTTGCAAGCTTGCTTGGTTGGCCAAAAAGGGCGTATGCGGTTTTTCCTGAATATATTCAGGAAAAAACGCATACGCCCTTTTTGGCCAAGTGCATCATTGTGGATGTTCTGCCTCTTTTCCTATGCTTTCAATGCAATTCCAGTCTACCTCCTGAAATCGGTTTCCTGCAATTCTGCCCCGCTTTCAAGTCCTCTTGGCAGCCTTACTTCAGTATATTTTTGGACGATAGCTGTCATTTATAACTCTGCAGGTTTGTGAATTACAGTGCCCCTGAGCTCCTTTCTTCAACTCGCTTTCTTGTGAGCTGGCCGCAACACCGCAGGATGGCTTCAGGCCGTAATCTGGTTCCTGCACGGCATGCTGAGCCTTTGGTTATTTCCTCTTCCTGGTGGGAAATGAGAGTTAAATTTGCCCGTCCAGACACCTCCAGCTAGTCTCTCATTGGTTCTCCCTATTCCTGTTCATCTTCCGCTGAAATTTCAAACTGGGCCAAACAGGAGGTTAAAGGCGCTGACTCTCCAAGTGGGGAGAGTGTTAGTAAAGCGTCTGGAATGTTGCACCCGAGTACCAGGGGAGGAAAACTGAGACATATTTGAACACGTCTCCCGATCACATGGTTGATCATACTCTAGGTTACACATGCATGTTTTAGCTGAAGGAAGAATACCTTAAACCTGGAGAGTTGAAACCTGTGGAATGGATACCATGCAATATGACTTCAAAGGGTCTTCATTTGCTCACCGAACCTCTCCAATCCTATCAGTGCTGCGTTTATGCCCCTGTACACATGCTTGATTCTCTTTCGGAGACATAGCAATCCATAGGTTTTAAGATACTTACTAGTCAGGTACATTCTTAGGCGTTTAATATGCGGTGTTGAGTCCATTTCGTTGAGCAAGGAGTAGCTCTTGTCTATTCCATATTTGGCTTAAGGAACTTTATCTGTGCTCATTTCAATCTCTGGTTTTATGTAGCACCCCAACTCACCTTTACCCTTAAGCAAGCATAAGTTGGTTTTCTAAATTTGAGACCCTGTTCTGTTCTGTAATTCAGTTCCTGTGTAGCCAAGTTTACATTCTGTGTATTACTGATATCTTATGATGTTTCTTTTTCTGTGTGACTTATTTCAGTTAGAATCATCATACCTGAATCCACTCATTGTGCTGCTAAGGGCCTGATGTCATAGAATGCATTGCTGAGTGATATTGCTTTGTAAGTAAATACCACAACTTCTTTATCCATTTTTCACTTTCTGCGATGTTGAACTTGTACTGTAAATGACGTTCTTGTAAACAGAGGCGTCCCAAACTTTGGGGTGGCTGTGTCTTTTTGATTTTAATATCCCTAAGCTATAGGACCATAAGTGGAAGTGCCCTAGGCTCTGTTGCTTTGTTTTTTAGATGTTTCAGGAAGCACCATACACTTCTCGCAAGTGTCTGTTGGCAATTTACATCCCGCCCATCAGCATAACAAGGCTCCCAGTTTTCCATGGCCTGTCCAGCCTTTCTGGATTTTACACTTTTTTCAGATGGCCCTTTTGACCGGGGGGAAGTGAGACTTCATTGTAGTGCAGATTTCCTTTGCAAGCTTGCTTGGTTGGCCAAAAAGGGCGTATGCGTTTTTTCCTGAATATATTCAGGAAAAAACGCATACGCCCTTTTTGGCCAAGTGCATCATTGTGGACGTTCTGCCTCTTTTCCTATGCTTTCAATGCAATTCCAGTCTACCTCCTGAAATCGGTTTCCTGCAATTCTGCCCCGCTTTCAAGTCCTCTTGGCAGCCTTACTTCAGTTTATTTTTGGACGATAGCTGTCATTTATAACTCTGCAGGATTGTGAATTACAGTGCTCCTGAGCTCCTTTCTTCAACTCGCTTACTTTTGAGCTGGCCGCAACACCGCAGGAAAGTTTCAGGCCCTAATCTGGTTCCGGCATGGCACGCTGAGCCTTTGGTTAATTCCTCTTCCTGGTGGGAAATGAGAGTTAAATTTGCCCGTCCAGACACCTCCAGCTAGTCTCTCATTGTTTCTCGCTATTCCTGTTCATCTTCCGCAAAAATTGCAAACTGGGCCAAACAGGAGGTTAAAGACGCTGACTTTCCAAGAGGGAAGAGTGTTAGTAAAGCATCTGGAATGTTGCACCCGAGTACAAGGGGAGGAAAAGTGAGACATATTTGAACACGTCTCCCGTTCACACGGTTGATCATACTCTGGGTTCCACATGCATGTTTTAGCTGAAGGAAGAATACCTTAAACCTGGAGAGTTGAGACCCGTGTAATGGGTACCATGCAATATGACTTCAAAGGGTCTTCATTTGCTCACCGAACCTCTCCAATCCTATCACTGCTGCGTTTATGCCCGTGTACACACGCTTGATTCTCTTTTGGAGACATAGCAATCCATAGGTTTTAAGATACTTACTAGTCAGGTACATTCTTAGGCGTTTAATATGGGGTGTTGAGTCCATTTCGTTGAGCAAGGAGTAGCTCTTGTCTATTCCATATTTGGCTTAAGGAACTTTATCTGTGCTCATTTCAATCTCTGGTTTTATGCAGCACCCCAACTCACCTTTCCCCTTAAGCAAGCATAAGTTGGTTTTCTAAATTTGAGACCCTGTTCTGTTTTGGAATTCAGTTCCTGTGTAGCCAAGTTTACATTCCGTGTATTACTGATATCTTATGATGTTTCTTTTTCTGTGTGACTTATTTCAGTTAGAATCATCGTACCTGAATCCACTCATTATGCTGCTACGGGCCTGATGACATAGATTTCATTGCTGAGTGATATTGTTTTGTAAGCAAATACCACAAGTTCTTTATCCATTTTTCACTTTCTGCGATGTTGAACTTGTACTGTAAACGAGGTTCTTGTAAACAGAGGCGTCCCAAGCTTTGGGGACGCTGTGTCATTTTGATTTTAATTTCCCTAAGCTATAGGACCATAAGTGGAAGTGCCCTAGGCTCTGTTGCTTTGTTTTTTAGATGTTTCAGGAAACACCATACACTTCTCCCGAGTGTCTGTTGGCAATTTCCATCCCGCCCATCAGCATAACAAGGCTCCCAGTTCTCCATGGCCTCTCCTGCTTTTCTGGATTTTACACTTTTTTCAGATGGCCCTTTTGACCGGGGGGAAGTGAGACTTCATTGTAGTGCAGATTTCCTTTGCAAGCTTGCTTGGTTGGCCAAAAAGGGCGTATGCGTTTTTTCCTGAATATATTCAGGAAAAAACGCATATGCCCTTTTTGGCCAAGTGCATCATTGTGGACGCTCTGCCTCTTTTCCTATGCTTTCAATGCAATTCCAGTCTACCTCCTGAAATCGGTTTCCTGCAATTCTGCCCCGCTTTCAAGTCCTCTTGGCAGCCTTACTTCAGTCTATTTTTGGACGATAGCTGTCATTTATAACTCTGCAGGTTTGTGAATTACAGTGCCCCTGAGCTCCTTTCTTCAACTCGCTTTCTTGTGAGCTGGCCGCAACACCGCAGGATGGCTTCAGGCCCTAATCTGGTTCCGGCACGGCACGCTGAGCCTTTGGTTATTTCCTCTTCCTGGTGGGAAATGAGAGTTAAATTTGCCCGTCCAGACACCTCCAGCTAGTCTCTCATTGGTTCTCCCTATTCCTGTTCATCTTCCGCAGAAATTGCAAACTGGGCAAAACAGGAGGTTAAAGACGCTGACTTTCCAAGAGGGAAGAGTGTTAGTAAATCATCTGGAATGTTGCACCCGAGTACAAGGGGAGGAAAAGTGAGACATATTTGAACACGTCTCCCGTTCACACGGTTGATCATACTCTGGGTTCCACATGCATGTTTTAGCTGAAGGAAGAATACCTTAAACCTGGAGAGTTGAGACCCGTGTAATGGGTACCATGCAATATGACTTCAAAGGGTCTTCATTTGCTCACCGAACCTCTTCAATCCTATCACTGCTGCGTTTATGCCCGTGTACACACGCTTGATTCTCTTTTGGAGACATAGCAATCCATAGGTTTTAAGATACTTACTAGTCAGGTATATTCTTAGGCGTTTAATATGGGGTGTTGAGTCCATTTCGTTGAGCAAGGAGTAGCTCTTGTCTATTCCATATTATGCATAAGGAACTTTATCTGTGCTCATTTCAATCTCTGGTTTTATGCAGCACCCCAACTCACCTTTCCCCTTAAGCAAGCATAAGTTGGTTTTCTAAATTTGAGACCCTGTTCTGTTCTCTAATTCAGTTCCTGTGTAGCCAAGTTTACATTCCGTGTATTAGTGATGTCTTATGATGTTTCTTTTTCTGTGTGACTTATTTCAGTTAGAATCATCGTACCTGAATCCACTCATTATGCTGCTACGGGCCTGATGACATAGATTTCATTGTTGAGTGATACTGCATTGTACGTATGTACCACAAGTTCTTTAACCATTTTTCACTTTCTGTGATATTGAACTTGTACAGTAAACGAGGTTCTTGTAAACAGAGGCGTCCCAAACTTTGGGGTGGCTGTGTCTTTTTGATTTTAATTTCCCTAAGCTCTAGGACCATGATTGGAAGTGCCCTAGGCTCTGTTGCTTTGTTTTTTAGATGTTTCAGGAAACACCATACACTTCTCCGGAGTGTCTGTTGGCAATTTACAGCCCACCCATCAGCATAACAAGGCTCCCAGTTCTCCATGGCCTGTCCTGTCTTTCATGATTTTACACTTTTTTCAGATGGCCCGTTTCACCGGGGGGAAGTGAGACTTCATTGTAGTGCAGATTTCCTTTGCAAGCTTGCTTGGTTGGCCAAAAAGGGCGTATGCGTTTTTTCCTGAATATATTCAGGAAAAAACGCATACGCCCTTTTTGGCCAAGTGCATCATTGTGGACGCTCTGCCTCTTTTCCTATGCTTTCAATGCAATTCCAGTCTACCTCCTGAAATCGGTTTCCTGCAATTCTGCCCCGCTTTCAAGTCCTCTTGGCAGCCTTACTTCAGTATATTTTTGGACGATAGCTGTCATTTATAACTCTGCAGGTTTGTGAATTACAGTTCCCCTGAGCTCCTTTCTTCAACTCGCTTTCTTTTGAGCTGGCCGCAACACCGCAGGATGGCTTCAGGCCCTAATCTGGTTCCAGCACGGCACGCTGAGCCTTTGGTTAATTGTTCTTCCTGGTGGGAAATGAGAGTTAAATTTGCCCGTCCAGACACCTCCAGCTAGTCTCTCATTGGTTCTCGCTATTCCTGTTCATCTTCCGCAGAAATTGCAAACTGGGCCAAACAGGAGGTTAAAGGCGCTGACTCTCCAAGTGGGGAGAGTGTTAGTAAAGCGTCTGGAATGTTGCACCCGAGTACCAGGGTACGAAAACTGAGACATATTTGAACACGTCTCCCGATCACATGGTTGATCATACTCTAGGTTCCACATGCATGTTTTAGCTGAAGGAAGAATACCTTAAACCTGGAGTGTTGAGACCCGTGGAATGGGTACCATGCAATATGACTTCAAAGGGTCTTCATTTGCTCACCGAACCTCTCCAATCCTATCACTGCTGCGTTTACGCCCCTGTACACACGCTTGTTTCTCTTTTGGAGACATAGCAATCCATAGGTTTTAAGATACTTACTAGTCAGGTACATTCTTAGGCGTTTAATATGGGGTGTTGAGTCCATTTCATTGAGCAAGGAGTAGCTCTTGTCTATTCCATATTTGGCTTAAGGAACTTTATCTGTGCTCATTTCAATCTCTGGTTTTATGCAGCACCCCAACTCACCTTTACCCTTAAGAAAGCATAAGTTGGTTTTCTAAATTTAAGACCCTGTTCTGTTTTGGAATTCAGTTCCTGTGTAGCCAAGTTTACATTCCGTGTATTACTGATATCTTATGATGTTTCTTTTTCTGTGTGACTTATTTCAGTTAGAATCATCGTACCTGAATCCACTCATTATGCTGCTACGGGCCTGATGACATAGATTTCATTGCTGAGTGATATTGTTTTGTAAGCAAATACCACAAGTTCTTTATCCATTTTTCACTTTCTGCGATGTTGAACTTGTACTGTAAACGAGGTTCTTGTAAACAGCGGCGTCCCAAGCTTTGGGGATGCTGTGTCTTTTTGATTTTAATTTCCCTAAGCTATAGGACCATAAGTGGAAGTGCCCTAGGCTCTGTTGCTTTGTTTTTTAGATGTTTCAGGAAACACCATACACTTCTCCCGAGTGTCTGTTGGCAATTTCCATCCCGCCCATCAGCATAACAAGGCTCCCAGTTCTCCATGGCCTCTCCTGCTTTTCTGGATTTTACACTTTTTTCAGATGGCCCTTTTGACCGGGGGGAAGTGAGACTTCATTGTAGTGCAGATTTCCTTTGCAAGCTTGCTTGGTTGGCCAAAAAGGGCGTATGCGTTTTTCCCTGAATATATTCAGGAAAAAACGCATACGCCCTTTTTGGCCAAGTGCATCATTGTGGACGCTCTGCCTCTTTTCCTATGCTTTCAATGCAATTCCAGTCTACCTCCTGAAATCGGTTTCCTGCAATTCTGCCCCGCTTTCAAGTCCTCTTGGCAGCCTTACTTCAGTCTATTTTTGGACGATAGCTGTCATTTATAACTCTGCAGGTTTGTGAATTACAGTGCCCCTGAGCTCCTTTCTTCAACTCGCTTTCTTGTGAGCTGGCCGCAACACCGCAGGATGGCTTCAGGCCCTAATCTGGTTCCGGCACGGCACGCTGAGCCTTTGGTTAATTGTTCTTCCTGGTGGGAAATGAGAGTTAAATTTGCCCGTCCAGACACCTCCAGCTAGTCTCTCATTGGTTCTCCCTATTCCTGTTCATCTTCCGCAGAAATTGCAAACTGGGCCAAACAGGAGGTTAAAGGCGCTGACTCTCCAAGTGGAGAGAGTGTTAGTAAAGCGTCTGGAATGTTGCACCCGAGTACCAGGGTACGAAAACTGAGACATATTTGAACACGTCTCCCGATCACATGGTTGATCATACTCTGGGTTCCACATGCATGTTTTAGCTGAAGGAAGAATACCTTAAACCTGGAGAGTTGAGACCCGTGTAATGGGTACCATGCAATATGACTTCAAAGGGTCTTCATTTGCTCACCGAACCTCTCCAATCCTATCACTGCTGCGTTTATGCCCCTGTACACACGCTTGTTTCTCTTTTGGAGACATAGCAATCCATAGGTTTTAAGATACTTACTAGTCAGGTACATTCTTAGGCGTTTAATATGGGGTGTTGAGTCCATTTCATTGAGCAAGGAGTAGCTCTTGTCTATTCCATATTTGGCTTAAGGAACTTTATCTGTGCTCATTTCAATCTCTGGTTTTATGCAGCACCCCAACTCACCTTTACCCTTAAGAAAGCATAAGTTGGTTTTCTAAATTTAAGACCCTGTTCTGTTTTGGAATTCAGTTCCTGTGTAGCCAAGTTTACATTCCGTGTATTACTGATATCTTATGATGTTTCTTTTTCTGTGTGACTTATTTCAGTTAGAATCATCGTACCTGAATCCACTCATTATGCTGCTACGGGCCTGATGACATAGATTTCATTGCTGAGTGATATTGTTTTGTAAGCAAATACCACAAGTTCTTTATCCATTTTTCACTTTCTGCGATGTTGAACTTGTACTGTAAACGAGGTTCTTGTAAACAGCGGCGTCCCAAGCTTTGGGGATGCTGTGTCTTTTTGATTTTAATTTCCCTAAGCTATAGGACCATAAGTGGAAGTGCCCTAGGCTCTGTTGCTTTGTTTTTTAGATGTTTCAGGAAACACCATACACTTCTCCCGAGTGTCTGTTGGCAATTTCCATCCCGCCCATCAGCATAACAAGGCTCCCAGTTCTCCATGGCCTCTCCTGCTTTTCTGGATTTTACACTTTTTTCAGATGGCCCTTTTGACCGGGGGGAAGTGAGACTTCATTGTAGTGCAGATTTCCTTTGCAAGCTTGCTTGGTTGGCCAAAAAGGGCGTATGCGTTTTTCCCTGAATATATTCAGGAAAAAACGCATACGACCTTTTTGGCCAAGTGCATCATTGTGGACGCTCTGCCTCTTTTCCTATGCTTTCAATGCAATTCCAGTCTACCTCCTGAAATCGGTTTCCTGCAATTCTGCCCCGCTTTCAAGTCCTCTTGGCAGCCTTACTTCAGTATATTTTTGGACGATAGCTGTCATTTATAACTCTGCAGGTTTGTGAATTACAGTGCCCCTGAGCTCCTTTCTTCAACTCGCTTTCTTGTGAGCTGGCCGCAACACCGCAGGATGGCTTCAGGCCCTAATCTGGTTCCGGCACGGCACGCTGAGCCTTTGGTTAATTGTTCTTCCTGGTGGGAAATGAGAGTTAAATTTGCCCGTCCAGACACCTCCAGCTAGTCTCTCATTGGTTCTCGCTATTCCTGTTCATCTTCCGCAGAAATTGCAAACTGGGCCAAACAGGAGGTTAAAGGCGCTGACTCTCCAAGTGGAGAGAGTGTTAGTAAAGCGTCTGGAATGTTGCACCCGAGTACCAGGGTACGAAAACTGAGACATATTTGAACACGTCTCCCGATCACATGGTTGATCATACTCTGGGTTCCACATGCATGTTTTAGCTGAAGGAAGAATACCTTAAACCTGGAGAGTTGAGACCCGTGTAATGGGTACCATGCAATATGACTTCAAAGGGTCTTCATTTGCTCACCGAACCTCTCCAATCCTATCACTGCTGCGTTTATGCCCCTGTACACACGCTTGATTCTCTTTTGGAGACATAGCAATCCATAGGTTTTAAGATACTTACTAGTCAGGTACATTCTTAGGCGTTTAATATGGGGTGTTGAGTCCATTTCGTTGAGCAAGGAGTAGCTCTTGTCTATTCCATATTTGGCTTAAGGAACTTTATCTGTGCTCATTTCAATCTCTGGTTTTATGCAGCACCCCAACTCACCTTTCCCCTTAAGCAAGCATAAGTTGGTTTTCTAAATTTGAGACCCTGTTCTGTTTTGGAATTCAGTTCCTGTGTAGCCAAGTTTACATTCCGTGTATTAGTGATGTCTTATGATGTTTCTTTTTCTGTGTGACTTATTGCAGTTAGAATCATCGTACCTGAATCCACTCATTATGCTGCTACGGGCCTGATGACATAGATTTCATTGCTGAGTGATACTGCATTGTACGTAAGTACCACAAGTTCTTTATCCATTTTTCACTTTCTGTGATATTGAACTTGTACGGTAAACGAGGTTCTTGTAAACAGAGGTGTCCCAAACTTTGGGGTGGCTGTGTCTTTTTGATTTTAATTTCCCTAAGCTATAGGACCATAAGTGGAAGTGCCCTAGGCTCTGTTGCTTTGTTTTTTAGATGTTTCAGGAAACACCATACACTTCTCCCGAGTGTCTGTTGGCAATTTCCATCCCGCCCATCAGCATAACAAGGCTCCCAGTTCTCCATGGCCTGTCCTGCCTTTCTGGATTTTACACCTTTTTCAGATGGCCCTTTTGACCGGGGGGAAGTGAGACTTCATTGTAGTGCAGATTTCGTTTGCAAGCTTGGTTGGTTGGCCAAAAAGGGCGTATGCGTTTTTTCCTGAATATATTCAGGAAAAAACGCATACGCCCTTTTTGGCCAAGTGCATCATTGTGGACGTTCTGCCTCTTTTCCTATGCTTTCAATGCAATTCCAGTCTACCTCCTGAAATCGGTTTCCTGCAATTCTGCCCTGCTTTCAAGTCCTCTTGGCAGCCTTCCTTCAGTATATTTTTGGACGATAGCTGTCATTTATAACTCTGCAGGTTTGTGAACTACAGTGCTCCTGAGCTCCTTTCTTCAACTCGCTTTCTTTTGAGCTGGCCGCAACACCGCAGGATGGCTTCAGGCCCTAATCTGGTTCCGGCATGGCACGCTGAGCCTTTGGTTATTTCCTCTTCCTGGTGGGAAATGAGAGTTAAATTTGCCCGTCCAGACACCTCCAGCTAGTCTCTCATTGGTTCTCCCTATTCCTGTTCATCTTCCGCAGAAATTGCAAACTGGGCCAAACAGGAGGTTAAAGGCGCTGACTCTCCAAGTGGGGAGAATGTTAGTAAAGCGTCTTGAATGTTGCACTCAAGTACCAGGGGAGGAAAACTGAGACATATTTGAACACGTCTCCCGTTCACACGGTTGATCATACTCTGGGTTCCACATGCATGATTTAGCAGAAGGAAGAATA
The DNA here is from genome assembly GCF_951394435.1 of Stenella coeruleoalba. NCBI lineage: Eukaryota > Metazoa > Chordata > Mammalia > Artiodactyla > Delphinidae > Stenella > Stenella coeruleoalba. Next base: position 380,231 of record NW_027645872.1, read on the forward strand.
CCTAAAACCTGGAGAGTTCAGACCCGTGGAATGGGTACCATGCAATATGACTTCAAAGGGTCTTCATTTGCTCACGGAACGTCTCCAATCCTATCACTGCTGCGATTATGCCCCTGTACACACACTTGATTCTCTTTTGGAGACATAGCAATCCATAGGTTTTAAGATACTTACTAGTCAGGTACATTCTTGGGCGTTTAATATGGGGTGTTGAGTCCATTTCGTTGAGCAAGGAGTAGCTCTTTTCTATTCCATATTTGGCTTAAGGAAATTTATCTGTGCTCATTTCAATCTCTGGTTTTATGCAGCACCCCAACTCACCTTTCCCCTTAAGCAAGCATAAGTTGGTTTTCTAAATTTGAGACCCTGTTCTGTTTTGGAATTCAGTTCCTGTGTAGCCAAGTTTACATTCCGTGTATTAGTGATATCTTATGATGTTTCTTTTTCTGTGTGACTTATTTCAGTTAGAATCATCGTACCTGAATCCACTCATTATGCTGCTACGGGCCTGATGACATAGATTTCATTGCTGAGTGATACTGCATTGTACGTAAGTACCACAAGTTCTTTATCCATTTTTCACTTTCTGTGATTTTGAACTTGTACGGTAAACGAGGTTCTTGTAAACAGAGGCGTCCCAAACTTTGGGGTGGCTGTGTCTTTTTGATTTTAATTTCCCTAAGCTATAGGACCATAAGTGGAAGTGCCCTAGGCTCTGTTGCTTTGTTTCTTAGATGTTTCAGGAAACACCATACACTTCTCCCGAGTGTCTGTTGGCAATTTACATCCCGCCCATCAGCATAACAAGGCTCTCAGTTCTCCATGGCCTGTCCTGCCTTTCTGGATTTTACGCTTTTTTCAGATGGCCCGTTTAACCGGGGGGAAGTGAGACTTCATTGTAGTGCAGATTTCCTTTGCAAGCTTGCTTGGTTGGCCAAAAAGGGCGTATGCGTTTTTTCCTGAATATATTCAGGAAAAAACGCATACGCCCTTTTTGGCCAAGTGCATCATTTGTGGACGTTCTGCCTCTTTTCCTATGCTTTCAATGCAATTCCAGTCTACCTCCTGAAATCGGGTTCCTGCAATTCTGCCCCACTTTCAAGTCCTCTTGGCAGCCTTACTTCAGTATATTTTTGGACGATAGCTGTCATTTATAACTCTGCAGGTTTGTGAATTACAGTGCCCCTAGCTCCTTTCTTCAACTCGCTTTCTTGTGAGCTGGCCGCAACACCGCAGGATGGCTTCAGGCCGTAATCTGGTTCCTGCACGGCATGCTGAGCCTTTGGTTATTTCCTCTTCCTGGTGGGAAATGAGAGTTAAATTTGCCCGTCCAGACACCTCCAGCTAGTCTCTCATTGGTTCTCCCTATTCCTGTTCATCTTCCGCTGAAATTTCAAACTGGGCCAAACAGGAGGTTAAAGGCGCTGACTCTCCAAGTGGGGAGAGTGTTAGTAAAGCGTCTGGAATGTTGCACCCGAGTACCAGGGGAGGAAAACTGAGACATATTTGAACACGTCTCCCGATCACATGGTTGATCATACTCTAGGTTCCACATGCATGTTTTAGCTGAAGGAAGAATACCTTAAACCTGGAGAGTTGAAACCTGTGGAATGGGTACCATGCAATATGACTTCAAAGGGTCTTCATTTGCTCACCGAACCTCTCCAATCCTATCAGTGCTGCGTTTATGCCCCTGTACACATGCTTGATTCTCTTTCGGAGACATAGCAATCCATAGGTTTTAAGATACTTACTAGTCAGGTACATTCTTAGGCGTTTAATATGCGGTGTTGAGTCCATTTCGTTGAGCAAGGAGTAGCTCTTGTCTATTCCATATTTGGCTTAAGGAACTTTATCTGTGCTCATTTCAATCTCTGGTTTTATGCAGCACCCCAACTCACCTTTACCCTTAAGCAAGCATAAGTTGGTTTTCTAAATTTGAGACCCTGTTCTGTTCTGTAATTCAGTTCCTGTGTAGCCAAGTTTACATTCTGTGTATTACTGATATCTTATGATGTTTCTTTTTCTGTGTGACTTATTTCAGTTAGAATCATCATACCTGAATCCACTCATTGTGCTGCTAAGGGCCTGATGTCATAGAATGCATTGCTGAGTGATATTGTTTGTAAGTAAATACCACAACTTCTTTATCCATTTTTCACTTTCTGCGATGTTGAACTTGTACTGTAAACGACGTTCTTGTAAACAGAGGCGTCCCAAACTTTGGGGTGGCTGTGTCTTTTTGATTTTAATATCCCTAAGCTATAGGACCATAAGTGGAAGTGCCCTAGGCTCTGTTGCTTTGTTTTTTAGATGTTTCAGGAAGCACCATACACTTCTCGCAAGTGTCTGTTGGCAATTTACATCCCGCCCATCAGCATAACAAGGCTCCCAGTTTTCCATGGCCTGTCCAGCCTTTCTGGATTTTACACTTTTTTCAGATGGCCCTTTTGACCGGGGGGAAGTGAGACTTCATTGTAGTGCAGATTTCCTTTGCAAGCTTGCTTGGTTGGCCAAAAAGGGCGTATGCGTTTTTTCCTGAATATATTCAGGAAAAAACGCATACGCCCTTTTTGGCCAAGTGCATCATTGTGGACGTTCTGCCTCTTTTCCTATGCTTTCAATGCAATTCCAGTCTACCTCCTGAAATCGGTTTCCTGCAATTCTGCCCCGCTTTCAAGTCCTCCTGGCAGGCTTACTTCAGTATATTTTTGGACGATAGCTGTCATTTATAACTCTGCAGGATTGTGAATTACAGTGCTCCTGAGCTCCTTTCTTCAACTCGCTTACTTTTGAGCTGGCCGCAACACCGCAGGAAAGTTTCAGGCCCTAATCTGGTTCCGGCATGGCACGCTGAGCCTTTGGTTAATTCCTCTTCCTGGTGGGAAATGAGAGTTAAATTTGCCCGTCCAGACACCTCCAGCTAGTCTCTCATTGTTTCTCGCTATTCCTGTTCATCTTCCGCAAAAATTGCAAACTGGGCCAAACAGGAGGTTAAAGACGCTGACTTTCCAAGAGGGAAGAGTGTTAGTAAAGCATCTGGAATGTTGCACCCGAGTACAAGGGGAGGAAAAGTGAGACATATTTGAACACGTCTCCCGTTCACACGGTTGATCATACTCTGGGTTCCACATGCATGTTTTAGCTGAAGGAAGAATACCTTAAACCTGGAGAGTTGAGACCCGTGTAATGGGTACCATGCAATATGACTTCAAAGGGTCTTCATTTGCTCACCGAACCTCTCCAATCCTATCACTGCTGCGTTTATGCCCGTGTACACACGCTTGATTCTCTTTTGGAGACATAGCAATCCATAGGTTTTAAGATACTTACTAGTCAGGTACATTCTTAGGCATTTAATATGGGGTGTTGAGTCCATTTCGTTGAGCAAGGAGTAGCTCTTGTCTATTCCATATTTGGCTTAAGGAACTTTATCTGTGCTCATTTCAATCTCTGGTTTTATGCAGCACCCCAACTCACCTTTCCCCTTAAGCAAGCATAAGTTGGTTTTCTAAATTTGAGACCCTGTTCTGTTTTGGAATTCAGTTCCTGTGTAGCCAAGTTTACATTCCGTGTATTACTGATATCTTATGATGTTTCTTTTTCTGTGTGACTTATTTCAGTTAGAATCATCGTACCTGAATCCACTCATTATGCTGCTACGGGCCTGATGACATAGATTTCATTGCTGAGTGATATTGTTTTGTAAGCAAATACCACAAGTTCTTTATCCATTTTTCACTTTCTGCGATGTTGAACTTGTACTGTAAACGAGGTTCTTGTAAACAGAGGCGTCCCAAGCTTTGGGGACGCTGTGTCATTTTGATTTTAATTTCCCTAAGCTATAGGACCATAAGTGGAAGTGCCCTAGGCTCTGTTGCTTTGTTTTTTAGATGTTTCAGGAAACACCATACACTTCTCCCGAATGTCTGTTGGCAATTTCCATCCCGCCCATCAGCATAACAAGGCTCCCAGTTCTCCATGGCCTCTCCTGCTTTTCTGGATTTTACACTTTTTTCAGATGGCCCTTTTGACCGGGGGGAAGTGAGACTTCATTGTAGTGCAGATTTCCTTTGCAAGCTTGCTTGGTTGGCCAAAAAGGGCGTATGCGTTTTTTCCTGAATATATTCAGGAAAAAACGCATACGCCCTTTTTGGCCAAGTGCATCATTGTGGACGTTCTGCCTCTTTTCCTATGCTTTCAATGCAATTCCAGTCTACCTCCTGAAATCGGTTTCCTGCAATTCTGCCCCGCTTTCAAGTCCTCTTGGCAGCCTTACTTCAGTATATTTTTGGACGATAGCTGTCATTTATAACTCTGCAGGTTTGTGAATTACAGTGCCCCTGAGCTCCTTTCTTCAACTCGCTTTCTTGTGAGCTGGCCGCAACACCGCAGGATGGCTTCAGGCCCTAATATGGTTCCGGCACGGCACGCTGAGCCTTTGGTTAATTCCTCTTCCTGGTGGGAAATGAGAGTTAAATTTGCCCGTCCAGACACCTCCAGCTAGTCTCTCATTGGTTCTCGCTATTCCTGTTCATCTTCCGCAGAAATTGCAAACTGGGCCAAACAGGAGGTTTAAGGCGCTGACTCTCCAAGTGGGGAGAGTGTTAGTAAAGCATCTGGAATGTTGCAGCCAAGTACAAGGGGAGGAAAAGTGAGACATATTTGAACACGTCTCCCGTTCACACGGTTGATCATACTCTGGGTTCCACATGCATGATTTAGCAGAAGGAAGAATACCTTAAACCTGGAGAGTTGAGACCCGTGGAATGGGTACCATGCAATATGACTTCAAAGGGTCTTCATTTGCTCACGGAACGTCTCCAATCCTATCACTGCTGCGATTATGCCCCTGTACACACACTTGATTCTCTTTTGGAGACATAGCAATCCATAGGTTTTAAGATACTTACTAGTCAGGTACATTCTTGGGCGTTTAATATGGGGTGTTGAGTCCATTTCGTTGAGCAAGGAGTAGCTCTTTTCTATTCCATATTTGGCTTAAGGAAATTTATCTGTGCTCATTTCAATCTCTGGTTTTATGCAGCACCCCAACTCACCTTTCCCCTTAAGCAAGCATAAGTTGGTTTTCTAAATTTGAGACCCTGTTCTGTTTTGGAATTCAGTTCCTGTGTAGCCAAGTTTACATTCCGTGTATTAGTGATATCTTATGATGTTTCTTTTTCTGTGTGACTTATTTCAGTTAGAATCATCGTACCTGAATCCACTCATTATGCTGCTACGGGCCTGATGACATAGATTTCATTGCTGAGTGATACTGCATTGTACGTAAGTACCACAAGTTCTTTATCCATTTTTCACTTTCTGTGATATTGAACTTGTACGGAAAACGAGGTTCTTGTAAACAGAGGCGTCCCAAACTTTGGGGTGGCTGTGTCTTTTTGATTTTAATTTCCCTAAGCTATAGGACCATAAGTGGAAGTGCCCTAGGCTCTGTTGCTTTGTTTCTTAGATGTTTCAGGAAACACCATACACTTCTCCCGAGTGTCTGTTGGCAATTAACATCCCGCCCATCAGCATAACAAGGCTCTCAGTTCTCCATGGCCTGTCCTGCCTTTCTGGATTTTACGCTTTTTTCAGATGGCCCGTTTAACCGGGGGGAAGTGAGACTTCATTGTAGTGCAGATTTCCTTTGCAAGCTTGCTTGGTTGGCCAAAAAGGGCGTATGCGTTTTTTCCTGAATATATTCAGGAAAAAACGCATACGCCCTTTTTGGCCAAGTGCATCATTGTGGACGTTCTGCCTCTTTTCCTATGCTTTCAATGCAATTCCAGTCTACCTCCTGAAATCGGTTTCCTGCAATTCTGCCCCGCTTTCAAGTCCTCTTGGCAGCCTTACTTCAGTCTATTTTTGGACGATAGCTGTCATTTATAACTCTGCAGGTTTGTGAATTACAGTGCCCCTGAGCTCCTTTCTTCAACTCGCTTTCTTGTGAGCTGGCCGCAACACCGCAGGATGGCTTCAGGCCCTAATCTGGTTCCGGCACGGCACGCTGAGCATTTGGTTAATTCCTCTTCCTGGTGGGAAATGAGAGTTAAATTTGCCCGTCCAGACACCTCCAGCTAGTCTGTCATTGGTTTTCGCTATTCCTGTTCATCTTCCGCAGAAATTGCAAACTGGGCGAAACAGGAGGTTAAAGGGACTGACTCTCCAAGTCGGGAGAGTGTTAGTAAAGCGTCTGGAATGTTGCACCCGAGTACCAGGGTACGAAAACTGAGACATATTTGAACATGTCTCCCGTTCACATGGTTGATCATACTCTAGGTTCCACATGCATGTTTTAGCTGAAGGAAGAATACCTTAAACCTGGGTAGTTGAAACCCGTGGAATGGGTACCATGCAATATGACTTCAAAGGGTCTTCATTTGCTCACCGAACCTCTCCAATCCTATCACTGCTGCGCTTATGCCCCTGTACACATGCTTGATTCCCTTTCGGAGACATAGCAATCCATAGCTTTTAAGATACTTACTAGTCAGGTACATTCTTAGGCGTTTAATATGCGGTGTTGAGTCCATTTCATTGAGCAAGGAGTAGCTCTTGTCTATTCCATATTTGGCTTAAGGAACTTTATCTGTGCTCATTTCACTCTCTGGTTTTATGCAGCACCCCAACTCACCTTTACCCTTAAGCAAGCATAAGTTGGTTTTCTAAATTTGAGACCCTGTTCTGTTCTGTAATTCATTTCCTGTGTAGCCAAGTTTATTGCGTGTATTAGTGATATCTTATGATGTTTCTTTTTCTGTGTGACTTTTTTCAGTTAGAATCATCATACCTGAATCCTACCATTGTGCTGCTAAGGGCCTGATGACATAGATTTCATTGCTGAGTGATATTACTTTGTAAGTAAATACCACAACTTCTTTATCCATTTTTCACTTTCTGCGATGTTGAACTTGTACTGTAAACGAGGTTCTTGTAAACAGAGGCATCCCAAATTCGGGGTGGCTGTGTCATTTTGATTTTAATTTCCCTAAGCTATAGGACCATAAGTGGAAGTGCCCTAGGCTCTGTTGCTTTGTTTTTTAGATGTTTCAGGAAACACCATACACTTCTCCCGAGTGTCTGTTGGCAATTTACATCCCGCCCATCAGCATAACAAGGCTCCCAGTTCTCCATGGCCTGTCCTGCCTTTCTGGATTTTACACTTTTTTCAGATGGCCCTTTTGACCGGGGGGAAGTGAGACTTCATTGTAGTGCAGGTTTCCTTTGCAAGCTTGCTTGGTTGGCCAAAAAGGGCGTATGCGTTTTTTCCTGAATATATTCAGGAAAAAACGCATACGTCCTTTTTGGCCAAGTGCATCATTGTGGACGTTCTGCCTCTTTTCCTATGCTTTCAATGCAATTCCAGTCTACCTCCTGAGATCGGTTTCCTGCAATTCTGCCCCGCTTTCAAGTCCTCTTGACAGCCTTACTTCAGTCTATTTTTGGACGATAGCTGTCATTTATAACTCTGCAGGTTTGTGAATTACAGTGCCCCTGAGCTCCTTTCTTCAACTCGCTTTCTTGTGAGCTGGCCGCAACACCGCAGGATGGCTTCAGGCCCTAATCTGGTTCCGGCACGGCATGCTGAGTCTTTGGTTATTTCCTCTTCCTGGTGGGAAATGAGAGTTAAATTTGCCCATCCAGACACCTCCAGCTAGTCTCTCATTGGTTCTCCCTATTCCTGTTCATCTTCCACAGAAATTGCAAACTGGGCCAAACAGGAGGTTAAAGGCGCTGACTCTCCAAGGGGGAGAGTGTTAGTAAAGCGTCTGGAATGTTGCACCCGAGTACCAGGGGAGGAAAACTGAGACATATTTGAACACGTCTCCCGTTCACATGGTTGATCATACTCTGGGTTCCACATGCATGTTTTAGCTGAAGGAAGAATACCTTAAACCTGGAGAGTTGAGACCCGTGGAATGGGTACCATGCAATATGACTTCAAAGGTCTTCAATTGCTCACTGAACCTCTCCAATCCTATCACTGCTGCGTTTATGCCCCTGTACACACGCTTGATTCTCTTTTGGAGACATAGCAATCCATAGGTTTTAAGATACTTACTAGTCAGGTACATTCTTAGGCGTTTAATATGGGATGTTGAGTCCATTTCGTTGAGCAAGGAGTAGCTCTTGTCTATTCCATATTTGGCTTAAGGAACTTTATCTGTGCTCATTTCAATCTCTGGTTTTATGCAGCACCCCAACTCACCTTTCCCCTTAAGCAAGCATAAGTTGGTTTTCTAAATTTGAGACCCTGTTCTGTTTTGGAATTCAGTTCCTGTGTAGCCAAGTTTACATTGCGTGTATTAGTGATATCTTATGATGTTTCTTTTTCTGTGTGACTTATTTCAGTTAGAATCATCGTACCTGAATCCACTCATTATGCTGCTACGGGCCTGATGACATAGATTTCATTGCTGAGTGATACTGCATTGTACGTAAGTACCACAAGTTCTTTATCCATTTTTCACTTTCTGTGATATTGAACTTGTACGGTAAACGAGGTTCTTGTAAACAGAGGCGTCCCAAACTTTGGGGTGGCTGTGTCTTTTTGATTTTAATTTCCCTAAGCTATAGGACCATAAGTGGAAGTGCCCTAGGCTCTGTTGCTTTGTTTCTTAGATGTTTCAGGAAACACCATACACTTCTCCCGAGTGTCTGTTGGCAATTTACATCCCGCCCATCAGCATAACAAGGCTCCCAGTTCTCCATGGCCTGTCGTGCCTTTCTGGATTTTACGCTTTTTTCTAATGGCCCGTTTAACCGGGGGGAAGTGAGACTTCATTGTAGTGCAGATTTCCTTTGCAAGCTTGCTTGGTTGGCCAAAAAGGGCGTATGCGTTTTTTCCTGAATATATTCAGGAAAAAACGCATACGTCCTTTTTGGCCAAGTGCATCATTGTGGACGCTCTGCCTCTTTTCCTATGCTTTCAATGCAATTCCAGTCTACCTCCTGAAATCGGTTTCCTGCAATTCTGCCCCACTTTCAAGTCCTCTTGGCAGCCTTACTTCAGTATATTTTTGGACGATAGCTGTCATTTATAACTCTGCAGGTTTGTGAATTACTGTGTCCCTGAGCTCCTTTCTTCAACTCGCTTTCTTGTGAGCTGGCCGCAACACCGCAGGATGGCTTCAGGCCCTAATCTTGTTCCGGCATGGCACGCTGAGCCTTTGGTTATTTCCTCTTCCTGGTGGGAAATGAGAGTTAAATTTGCCTGTCCAGACACCTCCAGCTAGTCTCTCATTTGTTCTCCCTATTCCTGTTCATCTTCCGCAGCAATTGCAAACTGGGCCAAACAGGAAGTTAAAGGCGCTGACTCTCCAAGTGGGGAGAGTGTTAGTAAAGCGTCTGGAATGTTGCACCCGAGTACCAGGGGAGGAAAACTGAGACATATTTGAACACATCTCCCGTTCACATGGTTGATCATACTCTGGGTTCCACATGCATGTTTTAGCAGAAGGAAGAATACCTTAAACCTGGAGAGTTGAGACCCGTGTAATGGGTACCATGCAATATGATTTCAAAGGGTCTTCATTTGCTCACCGAACCTCTCCAATCCTATCACTGCTGCGATTATGCCCTGTACACACACTTGATTCTCTTTTGGAGACATAGCAATCCATAGGTTTTAAGATACTTACTAGTCAGGTACATTCTTAGGCGTTTAATATGGGGTGTTGAGTCCATTTCATTGAGCAAGGAGTAGCTCTTGTCTATTCCATATTTGGCTTAAGGAACTTTATCTGTGCTCATTTCAATCTCTGGTTTTATGCAGCACCCCAACTCACCTTTCCCCTTAAGGAAGCATAAGTTGGTTTTCTAAATTTGAGACCCTGTTCTGTTTTGGAATTCAGTTCCTGTGTAGCCAAGTTTACATTCCGTGTATTAGTGATATCTTATGATGTTTCTTTTTCTGTGTGACTTATTTCAGTTAGAATCATCGTACCTGAATCCACTCGTTATGCTGCTACGGGCCTGATGACATAGATTTCATTGCTGAGTGATACTGCATTGTACGTAAGTACCACAAGTTCTTTATCCATTTTTCACTTTCTGTGATATTGAACTTGTACGGTAAATGAGGTTCTTGTAAACAGAGGCGTCCCAAACTTTGGGGTGGCTGTGTCTTTTTGATTTTAATTTCCCTAAGCTATAGGACCATAAGTGGAAGTGCCCTAGGCTCTGTAGCTTTGTTTTTTAGATGTTTCAGGAAACAGCATACACTTCTCCCAAGTGTCTGTTGGCAATTTCCATCTCGCCCATCAGCATAACAAGGCTCCCAGTTCTCCATGGCCTGTCCTGCCTTTCTGGATTTTACGCTTTTTTCAGGTGGACCGTTTGACCGGGGGGAAGTGAGACTTCATTGTAGTGCAGATTTCTTTGCAAGCTTGCTTGGTTGGCCAAAAAGCGTGTATGCGTTTTTAATTGAATATATTCAGGAAAAAACGCATATGCACTTTTTGGCCAAGTGCATCATTGTGGACGCTCTGTCTCTTTTCCTATGCTTTCAATGCAATTCCAGTCTACCTCCAGAAATCGGTTTCCTGCAATTCTGCCCCACTTTCAAGTCCTCTTGGCAGCCTTACTTCAGTATATTTTTGGACGATAGCTGCCATTTATAACTCTGCAGGTTTGTGAATTACAGTGCCCCTGAGCTCCTTTCTTCAACTCGCTTTCTTTTGAGCTGGCCGCAACACCGCAGAATGGCTTCAGGCCCTAATCTTGTCCGGCACGGCATGTTGAGCCTTTGGTTATTTCCTCTTCCTGGTGGGAAATGAGACTTAAATTTGCCCGTCCAGACACCTCCAGCTAGTCTCTCATTGGTTCTCGCTATTCCTGTTCATCTTCCGCAGAAATTGCAAACTGGGCCAAACAGGAGGTTAAAGGGACTGACTCTCCAAGTCGGGAGAGTGTTAGTAAAGCGTCTGGAAAGTTGCACCCAAGTACCAGGGGAGGAAAACTGAGACATATTTGAACATGTCTCCCGTTCACACGGTTGATCATACTCTGGGTTCCACATGCATGTTTTAGCTGAAGGAAGAATACCTTAAACCTGGAGAGTTGAGACCCGTGGAATGGGTACCATGCAATATGACTTCAAAGGGTCTTCATTTGCTCACCGAACCTCTCCAATCCTATCACTGCTGCGTTTATGCCCCTGTACACACGCTTGATTCTCTTTTGGAGAAATAGCAATCCATAGGTTTTAAGATACATACTAGTCAGGTACATTCTTAGGCATTTAATATGGGGTGTTGAGTCCATTTCGTTGAGCAAGGAGTAGCTCTTGTCTATTCCATATTTGGCTTAAGGAACTTTATCTGTGCTCATTTCAATCTCTGGTTTTATGCAGCAACCCAACTCACCTTTACCCTTAAGCAAGCATAAGTTGGTTTTCTAAATTTGAGACCCTGTTCTGTTCTGTAATTCAGTACCTGTGTAGCCAAGTTTACATTCCGTGTATTAGTGATATCTTATGATGTTTCTTTTTCTGTGTGACTTATTTCAGTTAGAATAATCGTACCTGAATCCACTCATTATGCTGCTATGGGCCTGATGACATAGATTTCATTGCTGAGTGATACTGCATTGTACGTAAGTACCACAAGTTCTTTATCCATTTTTCACTTTCTGTGATATTTAACTTGTACGGTAAACGCGGTTCTCGTAAACAGAGGCGTCCCAAACTTTGGGGTGGCTGTGTCTTTTTGATTTTAATTTCCCTAAGCTATAGGACCATAAGTGGAAGTGCCCTAGGCTCTGTTGCTTTGTTTTTTAGATGTTTCAGGAAACACCATACACTTCTCCCGAGTGTCTGTTGGCAATTTACATCCCGCCCATCAGCATAACAGGGCTCCCAGTTCTCCATGGCCTGTCCTGCCTTTCTGGATTTTACACTGTTTTCAGATGGCCCGTTTGACCGGGGGGAAGTGAGACTTCATTGTAGTGCAGATTTCCTTTGCAAGCTTGCTTGGTTGGCCAAAAAGGGCGTATGCGTTTTTTCCTGAATATATTCAGGAAAAAACGCATACGCCCTTTTTGGCCAAGTGCATCATTGTGGACATTCTGCCTCTTTTCCTATGCTTTCAATGCAATTCCAGTCTACCTCCTGAAATCGGTTTCCTGCAATTCTGCCCCGCTTTCAAGTCCTCTTGGCAGCCTTACTTCAGTATATTTTTGGACGATAGCTGTCATTTATAACTCTGCAGGTTTGTGAATTACAGTGCCCCCGAGCTCCTTTCTTCAACTGGCTTTCTTGTGAGCTGGCCGCAACACCACAGGATGGCTTCAGGCCCTAATCTGGTTCCGGCACGGCACACTGAGCCTTTGGTTAATTCCTCTTCCTGGTGGGAAATGAGAGTTAAATTTGCCCGTCCAGACACCTCCAGCTAGTCTCTCATTGGTTCTCGCTATTCCTGTTCATCTTCCGCAGAAATTGCAAACTGGGCCAAAGAGGAGGTTAAAGGGACTGACTCTCCAAGTGGTGAGAGTGTTAGTAAAGCGTCTGGAATGTTGCACCCGAGTACCAGGGGAGGAAAACTGAGACATATTAGAACACGTCTCCCGATCACATGGTTGATCATACTCTAGGTTCCACATGCATGTTTTAGCTGAAGGAAGAATACCTTAAACCTGGGTAGTTGAAACCCGTGGAATGGGTACCATGCAATATGACTTCAAAGGGTCTTCATTTGCTCACCGAACCTCTCCAATCCTATCACTGCTGCGTTTATGCCCCTGTACACATGCTTGATTCTCTTTCGGAGACATAGCAATCCATAGGTTTTAAGATACTTACTAGTCAGGTACATTCTTAGGCGTTTAATATGCGGTTTGAGTCCATTTCGTTGAGCAAGGAGTAGCTCTTGTCTATTCCATATTTGGCTTAAGGAACTTTATCTGTGCTCATTTCAATCTCTGGTTTTATGCAGCACCCCAACTCACCTTTCCCCTTAAGCAAGCATAAGTTGGTTTTCTAAATTTGAGACCCTGTTATGTTTTGTAATTCAGTTCCTGTGTAGCCAAGTTTACATTCCGTGTATTAGTGATATCTTATGATGTTTCTTTTTCTGTGTTACTTATTTCAGTTAGAATCATCGTACCTGAATCCACTCATTGTGCTCCTAAGGGCCTGATGACATAGATTTCATTGCTGAGTGATATTGCTTTGTAAGTAAATACCACAACTTCTTTATCCATTTTTCACTTTCTGCGATGTTGAACTTGTACTGTAAACGAGGTTCTTGTAAACAGAGCCGGCCCAAACTTTGGGATGGCTGTGTCTTTTTGAATTTAATTTCCCTAAGCTATAGGACACTAAGTGGAAGTGCCCTAGGCTCTGTTGCTTTGTTTTTTAGATGTTTCAGGAAACACCATACACTTCTCCCGAGTGTCTGTTAGCAATTTACATCCCGCCCATCAGCATAACAAGGCTCCCAGTTCTCCATGGCCTGTCCTGCCTTTCTGGATTTTACACTTTTTTCAGATGGCCCTTTTGACCGGGGGGAAGTGAGACTTCATTGTAGTGCAGATTCCCTTTGCAAGCTTGCTTGGTTGGCCAAAAAGGGCGTATGCGTTTTTTCCTGAATATATTCAGGAAAAAACGCATACGCCCTTTTTGGCCAAGTGCATCATTGTGGACGTTCTGCCTCTTTTCCTATGCTTTCAATGCAATTCCAGTCTACCTCCTGAAATCGGTTTCCTGCAATTCTGCCCCGCTTTCAAGTCCTCTTGGCAGCCTTACTTCAGTCTATTTTTGGACGATAGCTGTCATTTATAACTCTGCAGGTTTGTGAATTACAGTGCCCCTGAGCCCCTTTCTTCAACTCGCTTTCTTGTGAGCTGGCCGCAACACCGCAGGATGGCTTCAGGCCCTAATCTGGTTCCGGCAAGGCACGCTGAGCCTTTGGTTAATTCCTCTTCCTGGTGGGAAATGAGAGTTAAATTTGCCCGTCCAGACACCTCCAGCTAGTCTCTCATTGGTTTTCGCTATTCCTGTTCATCTTCCGCAGAAATTGCAAACTGGGCGAAACAGGAGGTTAAAGGGACTGACTCTCCAAGTGGGGAGAGTGTTAGTAAAGCGTCTGGAATGTTGAACCCGAGTACCAGGGTACGAAAACTGAGACATATTTGAACATGTCTCCCGTTCACATGGTTGATCATACTCTAGGTTCCACATGCATGTTTTAGCTGAAGGAAGAATACCTTAAACCTGGGTAGTTGAAACCCGTGGAATGGGTACCATGCAATATGACTTCAAAGGGTCTTCATTTGCTCACCGAACCTCTCCAATCCTATCACTGCTGCGCTTATGCCCCTGTACACATGCTTGATTCCCTTTCAGAGACATAGCAATCCATAGCTTTTAAGATACTTACTAGTCAGGTACATTCTTAGGCGTTTATTATGCGGTGTTGAGTCCATTTCATTGAGCAAGGAGTAGCTCTTGTCTATTCCATATTTGGCTTAAGGAACTTTATCTGTGCTCATTTCAATCTCTGGTTTTATGCAGCACCCCAACTCACCTTTACCCTTAAGCAAGCATAAGTTGGTTTTCTAAATTTGAGACCCTGTTCTGTTCTGTAATTCATTTCCTGTGTAGCCAAGTTTATTCCGTATATTACTGATATCTTATGATGTTTCTTTTTCTGTGTGACTTATTTCAGTTAGAATCATCATACCTGAATCCACTCATTGTGCTGCTAAGGGCCTGATGACATAGATTTCATTGCTGCGTGATACTGCATTGTTCGTAAGTACCGCAAGTTCTTTATGCATTTTTCACTTTCTGTGATATTGAACTTGTACGGTAAACGAGGTTCTTGTTAACAGAGGCGTCCCAAACATTCGGGTGGCTGTGTCTTTTTGATTTTAATTTCCCTAAGCTATAGGACCATAAGTGGAAGTGCCCTAGGCTCGGTTGCTTTGTTTTTTAGATGTTTCAGGAAACACCATACACTTCTCCCAAGTGTCTGTTGGCAATTTACATCCCGCCCATCAGCATAACAAGGCTCCCAGTTCTCCATGGCCTGTCCTGCCTTTCTGGATTTTACACTTTTTTCAGATGACCCTTTTGACCGGGGGGAAGTGAGACTTCATTGTACTGCAGATTTCCTTTGCAAGCTTGCTTGGTTGGCCAAAAAGGGCGTATGCGTTTTCTCCTGAATATATTCAGGAAAAAACGCATACGCCCTTTTTGGCCAAGTGCATCATTGTGGACGTTCTGCCTCTTTTCCTATGCTTTCAATGCAATTCCAGTCTACCTCCTGAAATCGGTTTCCTGCAATTCTGCCCCGTTTTCAAGTCCTCTTGGCAGCCTTACTTCAGTATATTTGTGGACGATAGCTGTCATTTATAACTCTGCAGGTTTGTGAATTACAGTGACCTTGAGCTCCTTTCTTCAACTCGCTTTCTTGTGAGCTGGCAGCAACACCACAGGATGGCTTCAGGCCCTAATCTGGTTCCGGCGTGGCACGGTGAGCTTTTAGTTACTTCCTCTTCCTGGTGGGAAATGAGAGTTAAATTTGCCCGTCCAGACACCTCCAGCTAGTCTCTCATTGGTTCTCGCTATTCCTGTTCATCTTCCGCAGAAATTGCAAACTGGGCCAAAGAGGAGGTTAAAGGGACTGACTCTCCAAGTGGTGAGAGTGTTAGTAAAGCGTCTGGAATGTTGCACCCGAGTACCAAGGGAGGAAAACTGAGACATATTTGAACACGTCTCCCGATCACATGGTTGATCATACTCTAGGTTCCACATGCATGTTTTAGCTGAAGGAAGAATACCTTAAACCTGGGTAGTTGAAACCCGTGGAATGGGTACCATGCAATATGACTTCAAAGGGTCTTCATTTGCTCACCGAACCTCTCCAATCCTATCACTGCTGCGTTTATGCCCCTGTACACATGCTTGATTCTCTTTCGGAGACATAGCAATCCATAGGTTTTAAGATACTTACTAGTCAGGTACATTCTTAGGCGTTTAATATGCGGTGTTGAGTCCATTTCGTCGAGCAAGGAGTAGCTCTTGTCTATTCCATATTTGGCTTAAGGAACTTTATCTGTGCTCATTTCAATCTCTGGTTTTATGCAGCACCCCAACTCACCTTTCCCCTTAAGCAAGCATAAGTTGGTTTTCTAAATTTGAGACCCTGTTATGTTTTGCAATTCAGTTCCTGTGTAGCCAAGTTTACATTCCGTGTATTAGTGATATCTTATGATGTTTCTTTTTCTGTGTTACTTATTTCAGTTAGAATCATCGTACCTGAATCCACTCATTGTGCTCCTAAGGGCCTGATGACATAGATTTCATTGCTGAGTGATATTGCTTTGTAAGTAAATACCACAACTTCTTTATCCATTTTTCACTTTCTGCGATGTTGAACTTGTACTGTAAACGAGGTTCTTGTAAACAGAGCCGTCCCAAACTTTGGGATGGCTGTGTCTTTTTGAATTTAATTTCCCTAAGCTATAGGACACTAAGTGGAAGTGCCCTAGGCTCTGTTGCTTTGTTTTTTAGATGTTTCAGGAAACACCATACACTTCTCCCGAGTGTCTGTTAGCAATTTACATCCCGCCCATCAGCATAACAAGGCTCCCAGTTCTCCATGGCCTGTCCTGCCTTTCTGGATTTTACACTTTTTTCAGATGGCCCTTTTGACCGGGGGGAAGTGAGACTTCATTGTAGTGCAGATTCCCTTTGCAAGCTTGCTTGGTTGGCCAAAAAGGGCGTATGCGTTTTTTCCTGAATATATTCAGGAAAAAACGCATACGCCCTTTTTGGCCAAGTGCATCATTGTGGACGTTCTGCCTCTTTTCCTATGCTTTCAATGCAATTCCAGTCTACCTCCTGAAATCGGTTTCCTGCAATTCTGCCCCGCTTTCAAGTCCTCTTGGCAGCCTTACTTCAGTCTATTTTTGGACGATAGCTGTCATTTATAACTCTGCAGGTTTGTGAATTACAGTGCCCCTGAGCCCCTTTCTTCAACTCGCTTTCTTGTGAGCTGGCCGCAACACCGCAGGATGGCTTCAGGCCCTAATCTGGTTCCGGCACGGCACGCTGAGCCTTTGGTTAATTCCTCTTCCTGGTGGGAAATGAGAGTTAAATTTGCCCGTCCAGACACCTCCAGCTAGTCTGTCATTGGTTTTCGCTATTCCTGTTCATCTTCCGCAGAAATTGCAAACTGGGCGAAACAGGAGGTTAAAGGGACTGACTCTCCAAGTCGGGAGAGTGTTAGTAAAGCGTCTGGAATGTTGCACCCGAGTACCAGGGGAGGAAAACTGAAACATATTTAAACACGGCTCCCGTTCACACGGTTGATCATACTCTGGGTTCCTCATGCATGTTTTAGCTGAAGGAAGAATACCTTAAACCTGGAGAGTTGAGACCCGTGGAATGGGTACCATGCAATATGACTTCAGAGGTCTTCATTTGCTCATTGAACCTCTCCAATCCTATCACTGCTGCGTTTATGTCCCTGTACACACGCTTGATTCTCTTTTGGAGACATAGCAATCCATAGGTTTTAAGATACTTACTAGTCAGGTACATTCTTAGGCGTTTAATATGCGGTGTTGAGTCCATTTCGTTGAGCAAGGAGTAGCTCTTGTCTATTCCATATTTGGCTTAAGGAACTTTATCTGTGCTCATTTCAATCTCTGGTTTTATGCAGCACCCCAACTCACCTTTCCCCTTAAGCAAGCATAAGTTGGTTTTCTAAATTTGAGACCCTGTTCTGTTTTGGAATTCAGTTCCTGTGTAGCCAAGTTTACATTCCGTGTATTAGTGATATCTTATGATGTTTCTTTTTCTGTGTGACTTATTTCAGTTAGAATCATCATACCTGAATCCACTCATTGTGCTGCTAAGGGCCTGATGACATAGATTTCATTGCTGAGTGATATTGCTTTGTAAGTAAATACCACAACTTCTTTATCCATTTTTCACTTTCTGGGATGTTGAACTTCTACTGTAAACGAGGTTCTTGTAAACAGAGCCGTTCCAAACTTTGGGGTGGCTGTGTCTTTTGGATTTTAATTTCCCTAATCTATAGGACCATAAGTGGAAGTGCCCTAGGCTCTGTTGCTTTGTTTTTTAGATGTTTCAGGAAACACCATACACTTCTCCCGAGTGTCTTTTGGCAATTTACATCCCGCCCATCAGAATAACAAGGCTCCCAGTTCTCCATGGCCTGTCCTGCCTTTCTGGATTTTACACTTTTTTCAGATGGCCCTTTTGACCGGGGGGAAGTGAGACTTCATTGTAGTGCAGATTTCCTTTGCAAGCTTGCTTGGTTGGCCAAAAAGGGCGTATGCGTTTTTTCCTGAATATATTCAGGAAAAAACGCATACGCCCTTTTTGGCCAAGTGCATCATTGTGGACGTTCTGCCTCTTTTCCTATGCTTTCAATGCAATTCCAGTCTACCTCCTGAAATCGGTTTCCTGCAATTCTGCCCTGCTTTCAAGTCCTCTTGGCAGCCTTACTTCAGTATATTTTTGGACGATAGCTGTCATTTATAACTCTGCAGGTTTCTGCATTACAGTGTCCCCGAGCTCCTTTCTTCAACTGGCTTTCTTGTGAGCTGGCCGCAACACCGCAGGATGGCTTCAGGCCCTAATCTGGTTCAGGCACGGCACACTGAGCCTTTGGTTAATTCCTCTTCCTGGTGGGAAATGAGAGTTAAATTTGCCCGTCCAGACACCTCCAGCTAGTCTCTCATTGGTTCTCCCTATTCCTGTTCATCCTCCACAGAAATTGCAAACTGGGCCAAACAGGAGGTTAAAGGCGCTGACTCTCCAAGTGGGGAGAGTGTTAGTAAAGTGTCTGGAATGTTGCACCCGAGTACCAGGGGAGGAAAACTGAGACATATTTGAACACGTCTCCCATTCACACGGTTGATCGTACTCTGGGTTCCACATGCATGTTTTAGCTGAAGGAAGAATACCTTAAACCTGGAGAGTTGAGACCCGTGTAATGGATACCATGCAATATGACTTCAAAGGGTCTTCATTTGCTCACCGAACCTCTCCAATCCTATCACTGCTGCGTTTATGCCCCTGCACACATGCTTGATTCTCTTTCGGAGACATAGCAATCCATAGGTTTTAAGATACTTACTAGTCAGGTACATTCTTAGGCGTTTAATATGCGGTGTTGAGTCCATTTCGTTGAGCAAGGAGTAGCTCTTGTCTATTCCATATTTGGCTTAAGGAACTTTATCTGTGCTCATTTCAATCTCTGGTTTTATGCAGCACCCCAACTCACCTTTCCCCTTAAGCAAGCATAAGTTGGTTTTCTAAATTTGAGACCCTGTTCTGTTCTGTAATTCAGTTCCTGTGTAGCCAAGTTTACATTCCGTGTATTACTGATATCTTATGATGATTCTTTTTCTGTGTGACTTATTTCAGTTAGAATCATCATACCTGAATCAACTCATTGTGCTGCTAAGGGCCTGATGACATATAGTTCATGGCTGAGTGATATTGCTTTGTAAGTAAATACCACAACTTCTTTATCCATTTTTCACTTTCTGTGATATTGAACTTGTACGGTAAACGAGGTTCTTGTAAACAGAGGCGTCCCAAACTTTGGGGTGGCTGTGTCTTTTTGATTTTAATTTCCCTAAGCTATAGGACCATAAGTGGAAGTGACCTTGGCTCTGTTGCTTTGTTTTTTAGATGTTTCAGGAAACACCATACACTTCTCCCGAGTGTCTGTTGGCAATTTACATCCCGCCCATCAGCATAACAAGGCTCCCAGTTCTCCATGGCCTGTCCTGCCTTTCTGGATTTTACACTTTTTTCAGATGGCCGTTTTGACCGCGGGGAAGTGAGACTTCACTGTAGTGCAGATTTCCTTTGCAAGTTTGCTTGGTTGGCCAAAAAGGGCGTATGCGTTTTTTCCTGAATATATTCAGGAAAAAACGCATACGCCCTTTTTGGCCAAGTGCATCATTGTGGACGTTCTGCCTCTTTTCCTATGCTTTCAATGCAATTCCAGTCTACCTCCTGAAATCGGTTTCCTGCAATTCTGCGCCGCTTTCAAGTCCTCTTGGCAGCCTTACTTCAGTATATTTTTGGACGATAGCCTGTCATTTATAACTCTGCAGGTTTGTGAATTACAGTGCCTCTGAGCTCCTTTCTTCAACTCGCTTTCTTGTGAGCTGGCCGCAACACCGCAGGATGGCTTCCGGCCCTAATCTGGTTCCAGCATGGCACGTTGAGCCTTTGGTTATTTCCTCTTCCTGGTGGGAAATGAGAGTTAAATTTGCCCGTCCAGACACCTCCAGCTAGTCTCTCATTGGTTCTCCCTATTCCTGTTCATCTTCCGCAGAAATTGCAAACTGGTTCAAACAAGAGTTTAAAGGCGCTGACTCTCAAAGTGGGGAGAGTGTTAGTAAAGAGTCTGGAATGTTGCACCCGAGTACCAGGGGAGGAAAACTGAGACATATTTGAACACGTCTCCCGTTCACACGGTTGATCATACTCTGGGTTCCACATGCATGTTTTAGCTGAAGGAAGAATACCTTAAACCTGGAGAGTTGAGACCCGTGTAATGGGTACCATGCAATATGACTTCAAAGGGTCTTCATTTGAGCACTGAACCTCTCCAATCCTATCACTGCTGCGTTTATGCCCCTGTACACATGCTTGATTCTCTTTTGGATACATAGCAATCCATAGGTTTTAAGATAGTTACTAGTCAGGTACATTCTTAGGCGTTTAATATGGGGTGTTGAGTCCATTTCGTTGAGCAAGGATTAGCTCTTGTCTATTCCATATTTGGCTTAAGGAACTTTATCTGTGCTCATTTCAATCTCTGGTTTTATGCAGCACCCCAAATCACCTTTCCCCTTAAGCAAGCATAAGTTGGTTTTCTAAATTTGAGACCCTGTTCTGTTTTGGAATTCAGTTCCTGTGTAGCCAAGTTTACATTCCGTGTATTAGTGATATCTTATGATGTTTCTTTTTCTGTGTGACTTATTTCAGTTAGAATCATCGTACCTGAATCCACTCATTATGCTGCTACGGGCCTGATGACATAGATTTCATTGCTGAGTGATACTGCATTGTAGGTAAGTACCACAAGTTCTTTATCCATTTTTCACTTTCTGTGATATTGAACTTGTACGGTAAACGAGGTTCTTGTAAACAGAGGCGTCTCAAACTTTGGGGTGGCTGTGTCTTTTTGATTTTAATTTCCCTAAGCTATAGGACCATAAGTGGAAGTGCCCTAGGCTCTGTTGCTTTGTTTTTTAGATGTTTCAGGAAACACCATACACTTCTCCGGAGTGTCTGTTGGCAATTTACATCCCGCCCATCAGCATAACAAGGCTCCCAGTTCTCCATGGCCTGTCCTGCCTTTCTGGATTTTACACTTTTTTCAGATGGCCCTTTTGACCGGGGGGGAAGTGAGACTTCAATGTAGTGCAGATTTCCTTTGCAAGCTTGCTTGGTTGGCCAAAAAGGGCGTATGCGTTTTTTCCTGAATATATTCAGGAAAAAACGCATACGCCCTTTTTGACCAAGTGCATCATTGTGGACGTTCTGCCTCTTTTCCTATGCTTTCAATGCAATTCCAGCCTACCTCCTGAAATCGGTTTCCTGCAATTCTGCCCGGCTTTCAAGTCCTCTTGGCAGCCTTACTTCAGTATATTTTTGGACGATAGCTGTCATTTATAACTCTGCAGGTTTGTGAATTACTGTGCCCCTGAGCTCCTTTCTTCAACTCGCTTTTTTGTGACCTGACCGCAACACAGCAGGATGGCTTCAAGCCCTAATCTGGTTCCCGCACGGCACGCTGAGCCTTTGGTTAATTCCTCTTCCTGGTGGGAAATGAGAGTTAAATTTGCCCGTCCAGACACCTCCAGCTAGTCTCTCATTGGTTCTCGCTATCCCTGTTCATCTTCCGCAGCAATTGCAAACTGGGCCAAACAGGAGGTTAAAGGGACTGACTCTCCAAGTAGGGAGAGTGTTAGTAAAGCGTCTGGAATGTTGCACCCGAGTACCAGGGTACGAAAACTGAGACATATTTGAACACGTCTCCCGATCACATGGTTGATCATACTCTAGGTTCCACATGCATGTTTTAGCTGAAGGAAGAATACCTTAAACCTGGAGAGTTGAAACCCGTGGAATGGGTACCATGCAATATGACTTCAAAGGGTCTTCATTTGCTCACCGAACCTCTCCAATCCTATCACTGCTGCGTTTATGCCCCTGTACACATGCTTGATTCTCTTTTGCAGACATAGCAATCCATAGGTTTTAAGATACTTACTAGTCAGGTACATTCTTAGGCGTTTAATATGCGGTGTTGAGTCCATTTCGTTGAGCAAGGAGTAGCTCTTGTCTATTCCATATTTGGCTTAAGGAACTTTATCTGTGCTCATTTCAATCTCTGGTTTTATGCAGCACCCCAACTCACCTTTCCCCTTAAGCAAGCATAAGTTGGTTTTCTAAATTTGAGACCCTGTTCTGTTTTGGAATCCAGTTCCTGTGTAGCCAAGTTTACATTCCGTGTATTACTGATATCTTATGATGTTTCTTTTTCTGTGTGACTTATTTCAGTTAGAATCATCGTACCTGAATCCACTCATTATGCTGCTACGGGCCTGATGACATAGATTTCATTGCTGAGTGATACTGCATTGTACGTAAGTACCACAATTTCTTTATCCATTTTTCACTTTCTGTGATATTGAACTTGTACGGTAAATGAGGTTCTTGTAAACAGAGGCCTCCCAAACTTTGGGGTGGCTGTGTCTTTTTGATTTTAATTTCCCTAAGCTATAGGACCATAAGTGGAAGTGCCCTAGGCTCTGTTGCTTTGTTTTTTAGATGTTTCAGGAAACACCATAAACTCCTCCCGAGTGTCTGTGTGCAATTTACATCCCGCCCATCAGCATAACAAGGCTCCCAGTTCTCCATGGACTGTCCTGCCTTTCTGGATTTTACACTTTTTTCAGATGCTCCTTTTGACCGGGGGGAAGTGCGACTTCATTGTAGTGCAGATTTCCTTTGCAAGTTTGCTTGGTTGGCCAAAAAGGGCGTATGCGTTTTTTCCTGAATATATTCAGGAAAAAACGCATACGCCCTTTTTGGCCAAGTGCATCATTGTGGACGCTCTGCCTCTTTTCCTATGCTTTCAATGCAATTCCAGTCTACCTCCTGAAATCGGTTTCCTGCAATTTTGTCCCGCTTTCAAGTCCTCTTGGCAGCCTTACTTCAGTATATTTTTGGACGATAGCTGTCATTTATAACTCTGCAAGTTTGTGCATTACAGTGTCCCTGAGCTCCTTTCTTCAACTCGCTTTCTTGTGAGCTGGCCGCAACACCGCAGGATGGCTTCAGGCCCTAATCTGGTTCCGGCACGGCATCCTGAGCCTTTGGTTAATTCCTCTTCCCGGTCGGAAATAAGAGTTAAATTTGCCCGTCCAGACACCTCCAGCTAGTCTCTCATTGGTTCTCGCTATTCCTGTTCATCTTCCGCAGAAATTGCAAACTGGGCCAAACAGGAGGTTAAAGGCGCTGACTCTCCAAGTGGGGAGAGTGTTAGTAAAGCGTCTGGAATGTTGCACCCGAGTACCAGGGTACGAAAACTGAGACATATTTGAACACGTCTCCCGATCACATGGTTGATCATACTCTAGGTTCCACATGCATGTTTTAGCTGAAGGAAGAATACCTTAAACCTGGAGAGTTGAGACCCGTGGAATAGGTACCATGCAATATGACTTCAAAGGGTCTTCATTTGCTCACCGAACCTCTCCAATCTTATCACTGCTGCGTTTATGCCCCTGTACACATGCTTGATTCTCTTTCGGAGACATAGCAATCCATAGGTTTTAAGGTACTTACTAGTCAGGTACATTCTTAGGCGTTTAATATGCGGTGTTGAGTCCATTTCGTTGAGCAAGGAGTAGCTCTTGTCTTTTCCATATTTGGCTTAAGGAACTTTATCTGTGCTCATTTCAATCTCTGGTTTTATGCAGCACGCCAAATCACCTTTCCCCTTAAGCAAGCATAAGTTGGTTTTCTAAATTTGAGACCCTGTTCTGTTCTGTAATTCTGTTCCTGTGTAGCCAAGTTTACATTCCGTGTATTACTGATATCTTATGATGTTTCTTTTTCTGTGTGACTTATTTCAGTTAGAATCATCATACCTGAATCCACTCATTGTGCTGCTAAGGGCCTGATGTCATAGAATGCATTGCTGAGTGATATTGCTTTGTAAGTAAATACCACAACTTCTTTATCCATTTTTCACTTTCTGCGATGTTGAACTTGTACTGTAAACGACGTTCTTGTAAACAGAGGCGTCCCAAACTTTGGGGTGGCTGTGTCTTTTTGATTTTAATATCCCTAAGCTATAGGACCATAAGTGGAAGTGCCCTAGGCTCTGTTGCTTTGTTTTTTAGATGTTTCAGGAAGCACCATACACTTCTCCCAAGTGTCTGTTGGCAATTTACATCCCGCCCATCAGCATAACAAGGCTCCCAGTTTTCCATGGCCTGTCCAGCCTTTCTGGATTTTACACTTTTTTCAGATGGCCCTTTTGACCGGGGGGAAGTGAGACTTCATTGTAGTGCAGATTTCCTTTGCAAGCTTGCTTGGTTGGCCAAAAAGGGCGTATGCGTTTTTTCCTGAATATATTCAGGAAAAAACGCATACGCCCTTTTTGGCCAAGTGCATCATTGTGGACGTTCTGCCTCTTTTCCTATGCTTTCAATGCAATTCCAGTCTACCTCCTGAAATCGGTTTCCTGCAATTCTGCCCCGCTTTCAAGTCCTCTTGGCAGCCTTACTTCAGTATATTTTTGGACGATAGCTGTCATTTATAACTCTGCAGGTTTGTGAATTACAGTGCCCCTGAGCCCCTTTCTTCAACTCGCTTTCTTGTGAGCTGGCCGCAACACCGCAGGATGGCTTCAGGCCCTAATCTGGTTCCGGCGTGGCACGGTGAGCCTTTAGTTACTTCCTCTTCCTGGTGGGAAATGAGAGTTAAATTTGCCCGTCCAGACACCTCCAGCTAGTCTCTCATTGGTTCTCGCTATTCCTGTTCATCTTCCGCAGAAATTGCAAACTGGGCCAAAGAGGAGGTTAAAGGGACTGACTCTCCAAGTGGTGAGAGTGTTAGTAAAGCGTCTGGAATGTTGCACCCGAGTACCAGGGGAGGAAAACTGAGACATATTAGAACACGTCTCCCGATCACATGGTTGATCATACTCTAGGTTCCACATGCATGTTTTAGCTGAAGGAAGAATACCTTAAACCTGGGTAGTTGAAACCCGTGGAATGGGTACCATGCAATATGACTTCAAAGGGTCTTCATTTGCTCACCGAACCTCTCCAATCCTATCACTGCTGCGTTTATGCCCCTGTACACATGCTTGATTCTCTTTCGGAGACATAGCAATCCATAGGTTTTAAGATACTTACTAGTCAGGTACATTCTTAGGCGTTTAATATGCGGTTTGAGTCCATTTCGTTGAGCAAGGAGTAGCTCTTGTCTATTCCATATTTGGCTTAAGGAACTTTATCTGTGCTCATTTCAATCTCTGGTTTTATGCAGCACCCCAACTCACCTTTCCCCTTAAGCAAGCATAAGTTGGTTTTCTAAATTTGAGACCCTGTTATGTTTTGTAATTCAGTTCCTGTGTAGCCAAGTTTACATTCCGTGTATTAGTGATATCTTATGATGTTTCTTTTTCTGTGTTACTTATTTCAGTTAGAATCATCGTACCTGAATCCACTCATTGTGCTCCTAAGGGCCTGATGACATAGATTTCATTGCTGAGTGATATTGCTTTGTAAGTAAATACCACAACTTCTTTATCCATTTTTCACTTTCTGCGATGTTGAACTTCTACTGTAAACGAGGTTCTTGTAAACAGAGCCGGCCCAAACTTTGGGATGGCTGTGTCTTTTTGAATTTAATTTCCCTAAGCTATAGGACACTAAGTGGAAGTGCCCTAGGCTCTGTTGCTTTGTTTTTTAGATGTTTCAGGAAACACCATACACTTCTCCCGAGTGTCTGTTAGCAATTTACATCCCGCCCATCAGCATAACAAGGCTCCCAGTTCTCCATGGCCTGTCCTGCCTTTCTGGATTTTACACTTTTTTCAGATGGCCCTTTTGACCGGGGGGAAGTGAGACTTCATTGTAGTGCAGATTCCCTTTGCAAGCTTGCTTGGTTGGCCAAAAAGGGCGTATGCGTTTTTTCCTGAATATATTCAGGAAAAAACGCATACGCCCTTTTTGGCCAAGTGCATCATTGTGGACGTTCTGCCTCTTTTCCTATGCTTTCAATGCAATTCCAGTCTACCTCCTGAAATCGGTTTCCTGCAATTCTGCCCCGCTTTCAAGTCCTCTTGGCAGCCTTACTTCAGTCTATTTTTGGACGATAGCTGTCATTTATAACTCTGCAGGTTTGTGAATTACAGTGCCCCTGAGCCCCTTTCTTCAACTCGCTTTCTTGTGAGCTGGCCGCAACACCGCAGGATGGCTTCAGGCCCTAATCTGGTTCTGGCACGGCACGCTGAGCCTTTGGTTAATTCCTCTTCCTGGTGGGAAATGAGAGTTAAATTTGCCCGTCCAGACACCTCCAGCTAGTCTCTCATTGGTTTTCGCTATTCCTGTTCATCTTCCGCAGAAATTGCAAACTGGGCGAAACAGGAGGTTAAAGGGACTGACTCTCCAAGTGGGGAGAGTGTTAGTAAAGCGTCTGGAATGTTGAACCCGAGTACCAGGGTACGAAAACTGAGACATATTTGAACATGTCTCCCGTTCACATGGTTGATCATACTCTAGGTTCCACATGCATGTTTTAGCTGAAGGAAGAATACCTTAAACCTGGGTAGTTGAAACCCGTGCAATGGGTACCATGCAATATGACTTCAAAGGGTCTTCATTTGCTCACCGAACCTCTCCAATCCTATCACTGCTGCGCTTATGCCCCTGTACACATGCTTGATTCCCTTTCAGAGACATAGCAATCCATAGCTTTTAAGATACTTACTAGTCAGGTACATTCTTAGGCGTTTATTATGCGGTGTTGAGTCCATTTCATTGAGCAAGGAGTAGCTATTGTCTATTCCATATTTGGCTTAAGGAACTTTATCTGTGCTCATTTCAATCTCTGGTTTTATGCAGCACCCCAACTCACCTTTACCCTTAAGCAAGCATAAGTTGGTTTTCTAAATTTGAGACCCTGTTCTGTTCTGTAATTCATTTCCTGTGTAGCCAAGTTTATTCCGTATATTACTGATATCTTATGATGTTTCTTTTTCTGTGTGACTTATTTCAGTTAGAATCATCATACCTGAATCCACTCATTGTGCTGCTAAGGGCCTGATGACATAGATTTCATTGCTGCGTGATACTGCATTGTTCGTAAGTACCGCAAGTTCTTTATGCATTTTTCACTTTCTGTGATATTGAACTTGTACGGTAAACGAGGTTCTTGTTAACAGAGGCGTCCCAAACATTCGGGTGGCTGTGTCTTTTTGATTTTAATTTCCCTAAGCTATAGGACCATAAGTGGAAGTGCCCTAGGCTCGGTTGCTTTGTTTTTTAGATGTTTCAGGAAACACCATACACTTCTCCCAAGTGTCTGTTGGCAATTTACATCCCGCCCATCAGCATAACAAGGCTCCCAGTTCTCCATGGCCTGTCCTGCCTTTCTGGATTTTACACTTTTTTCAGATGACCCTTTTGACCGGGGGGAAGTGAGACTTCATTGTACTGCAGATTTCCTTTGCAAGCTTGCTTGGTTGGCCAAAAAGGGCGTATGCGTTTTTTCCTGAATATATTCAGGAAAAAACGCATACGCCCTTTTTGGCCAAGTGCATCATTGTGGACGTTCTGCCTCTTTTCCTATGCTTTCAATGCAATTCCAGTCTACCTCCTGAAATCGGTTTCCTGCAATTCTGCCCCGTTTTCAAGTCCTCTTGGCAGCCTTACTTCAGTATATTTGTGGACGATAGCTGTCATTTATAACTCTGCAGGTTTGTGAATTACAGTGACCTTGAGCTCCTTTCTTCAACTCGCTTTCTTGTGAGCTGGCCGCAACACCACAGGATGGCTTCAGGCCCTAATCTGGTTCCGGCGTGGCACGGTGAGCTTTTAGTTACTTCCTCTTCCTGGTGGGAAATGAGAGTTAAATTTGCCCGTCCAGACACCTCCAGCTAGTCTCTCATTGGTTCTCGCTATTCCTGTTCATCTTCCGCAGAAATTGCAAACTGGGCCAAAGAGGAGGTTAAAGGGACTGACTCTCCAAGTGGTGAGAGTGTTAGTAAAGCGTCTGGAATGTTGCACCCGAGTACCAGGGGAGGAAAACTGAGACATATTTGAACACGTCTCCCGATCACATGGTTGATCATACTCTAGGTTCCACATGCATGTTTTAGCTGAAGGAAGAATACCTTAAACCTGGGTAGTTGAAACCCGTGGAATGGGTACCATGCAATATGACTTCAAAGGGTCTTCATTTGCTCACCGAACCTCTCCAATCCTATCACTGCTGCGTTTATGCCCCTGTACACATGCTTGATTCTCTTTTGGAGACATAGCAATCCATAGGTTTTAAGATACTTACTAGTCAGGTACATTCTTAGGCGTTTAATATGCGGTGTTGAGTCCATTTCGTCGAGCAAGGAGTAGCTCTTGTCTATTCCATATTTGGCTTAAGGAACTTTATCTGTGCTCATTTCAATCTCTGGTTTTATGCAGCACCCCAACTCACCTTTCCCCTTAAGCAAGCATAAGTTGGTTTTCTAAATTTGAGACCCTGTTCTGTTTTGGAATCCAGTTCCTGTGTAGCCAAGTTTACATTCCGTGTATTAGTGATATCTTATGATGTTTCTTTTTCTGTGTTACTTATTTCAGTTAGAATCATCGTACCTGAATCCACTCATTGTGCTCCTAAGGGCCTGATGACATAGATTTCATTGCTGAGTGATATTGCTTTGTAAGTAAATACCACAACTTCTTTATCCATTTTTCACTTTCTGCGATGTTGAACTTGTACTGTAAACGAGGTTCTTGTAAACAGAGCCGTCCCAAACTTTGGGATGGCTGTGTCTTTTTGAATTTAATTTCCCTAAGCTATAGGACACTAAGTGGAAGTGCCCTAGGCTCTGTTGCTTTGTTTTTTAGATGTTTCAGGAAACACCATACACTTCTCCCGAGTGTCTGTTAGCAATTTACATCCCGCCCATCAGCATAACAAGGCTCCCAGTTCTCCATGGCCTGTCCTGCCTTTCTGGATTTTACACTTTTTTCAGATGGCCCTTTTGACCGGGGGGAAGTGAGACTTCATTGTAGTGCAGATTCCCTTTGCAAGCTTGCTTGGTTGGCCAAAAAGGGCGTATGCGTTTTTTCCTGAATATATTCAGGAAAAAACGCATACGCCCTTTTTGGCCAAGTGCATCATTGTGGACGTTCTGCCTCTTTTCCTATGCTTTCAATGCAATTCCAGTCTACCTCCTGAAATCGGTTTCCTGCAATTCTGCCCCGCTTTCAAGTCCTCTTGGCAGCCTTACTTCAGTCTATTTTTGGACGATAGCTGTCATTTATAACTCTGCAGGTTTGTGAATTACAGTGCCCCTGAGCCCCTTTCTTCAACTCGCTTTCTTGTGAGCTGGCCGCAACACCGCAGGATGGCTTCAGGCCCTAATCTGGTTCCGGCACGGCACGCTGAGCCTTTGGTTAATTCCTCTTCCTGGTGGGAAATGAGAGTTAAATTTGCCCGTCCAGACACCTCCAGCTAGTCTGTCATTGGTTTTCGCTATTCCTGTTCATCTTCCGCAGAAATTGCAAACTGGGCGAAACAGGAGGTTAAAGGGACTGACTCTCCAAGTCGGGAGAGTGTTAGTAAAGCGTCTGGAATGTTGCACCCGAGTACCAGGGGAGGAAAACTGAAACATATTTAAACACGGCTCCCGTTCACACGGTTGATCATACTCTGGGTTCCTCATGCATGTTTTAGCTGAAGGAAGAATACCTTAAACCTGGAGAGTTGAGACCCGTGGAATGGGTACCATGCAATATGACTTCAGAGGTCTTCATTTGCTCATTGAACCTCTCCAATCCTATCACTGCTGCGTTTATGTCCCTGTACACACGCTTGATTCTCTTTTGGAGACATAGCAATCCATAGGTTTTAAGATACTTACTAGTCAGGTACATTCTTAGGCGTTTAATATGCGGTGTTGAGTCCATTTCGTCGAGCAAGGAGTAGCTCTTGTCTATTCCATATTTGGCTTAAGGAACTTTATCTGTGCTCATTTCAATCTCTGGTTTTATGCAGCACCCCAACTCACCTTTCCCCTTAAGCAAGCATAAGTTGGTTTTCTAAATTTGAGACCCTGTTCTGTTTTGGAATTCAGTTCCTGTGTAGCCAAGTTTACATTCCGTGTATTAGTGATATCTTATGATGTTTCTTTTTCTGTGTGACTTATTTCAGTTAGAATCATCATACCTGAATCCACTCATTGTGCTGCTAAGGGCCTGATGACATAGATTTCATTGCTGAGTGATATTGCTTTGTAAGTAAATACCACAACTTCTTTATCCATTTTTCACTTTCTGGGATGTTGAACTTCTACTGTAAACGAGGTTCTTGTAAACAGAGCCGTTCCAAACTTTGGGGTGGCTGTGTCTTTTGGATTTTAATTTCCCTAATCTATAGGACCATAAGTGGAAGTGCCCTAGGCTCTGTTGCTTTGTTTTTTAGATGTTTCAGGAAACACCATACACTTCTCCCGAGTGTCTGTTGGCAATTTACATCCCGCCCATCAGCATAACAAGGCTCCCAGTTCTCCATGGCCTGTCCTGCCTTTCTGGATTTTACACTTTTTTCAGATGGCCCTTTTGACCGGGGGGAAGTGAGACTTCATTGTAGTGCAGATTTCCTTTGCAAGCTTGCTTGGTTGGCCAAAAAGGGCGTATGCGTTTTTTCCTGAATATATTCAGGAAAAAACGCATACGCCCTTTTTGGCCAAGTGCATCATTGTGGACGTTCTGCCTCTTTTCCTATGCTTTCAATGCAATTCCAGTCTACCTCCTGAAATCGGTTTCCTGCAATTCTGCCCTGCTTTCAAGTCCTCTTGGCAGCCTTACTTCAGTATATTTTTGGACGATAGCTGTCATTTATAACTCTGCAGGTTTCTGCATTACAGTGTCCCCGAGCTCCTTTCTTCAACTGGCTTTCTTGTGAGCTGGCCGCAACACCGCAGGATGGCTTCAGGCCCTAATCTGGTTCAGGCACGGCACACTGAGCCTTTGGTTAATTCCTCTTCCTGGTGGGAAATGAGAGTTAAATTTGCCCGTCCAGACACCTCCAGCTAGTCTCTCATTGGTTCTCCCTATTCCTGTTCATCCTCCACAGAAATTGCAAACTGGGCCAAACAGGAGGTTAAAGGCGCTGACTCTCCAAGTGGGGAGAGTGTTAGTAAAGTGTCTGGAATGTTGCACCCGAGTACCAGGGGAGGAAAACTGAGACATATTTGAACACGTCTCCCATTCACACGGTTGATCGTACTCTGGGTTCCACATGCATGTTTTAGCTGAAGGAAGAATACCTTAAACCTGGAGAGTTGAGACCCGTGTAATGGATACCATGCAATATGACTTCAAAGGGTCTTCATTTGCTCACCGAACCTCTCCAATCCTATCACTGCTGCGTTTATGCCCCTGCACACATGCTTGATTCTCTTTCGGAGACATAGCAATCCATAGGTTTTAAGATACTTACTAGTCAGGTACATTCTTAGGCGTTTAATATGCGGTGTTGAGTCCATTTCGTTGAGCAAGGAGTAGCTCTTGTCTATTCCATATTTGGCTTAAGGAACTTTATCTGTGCTCATTTCAATCTCTGGTTTTATGCAGCACCCCAACTCACCTTTCCCCTTAAGCAAGCATAAGTTGGTTTTCTAAATTTGAGACCCTGTTCTGTTCTGTAATTCAGTTCCTGTGTAGCCAAGTTTACATTCCGTGTATTACTGATATCTTATGATGATTCTTTTTCTGTGTGACTTATTTCAGTTAGAATCATCATACCTGAATCAACTCATTGTGCTGCTAAGGGCCTGATGACATATAGTTCATGGCTGAGTGATATTGCTTTGTAAGTAAATACCACAACTTCTTTATCCATTTTTCACTTTCTGTGATATTGAACTTGTACGGTAAACGAGGTTCTTGTAAACAGAGGCGTCCCAAACTTTGGGGTGGCTGTGTCTTTTTGATTTTAATTTCCCTAAGCTATAGGACCATAAGTGGAAGTGACCTTGGCTCTGTTGCTTTGTTTTTTAGATGTTTCAGGAAACACCATACACTTCTCCCGAGTGTCTGTTGGCAATTTACATCCCGCCCATCAGCATAACAAGGCTCCCAGTTCTCCATGGCCTGTCCTGCCTTTCTGGATTTTACACTTTTTTCAGATGGCCGTTTTGACCGCGGGGAAGTGAGACTTCACTGTAGTGCAGATTTCCTTTGCAAGTTTGCTTGGTTGGCCAAAAAGGGCGTATGCGTTTTTTCCTGAATATATTCAGGAAAAAACGCATACGCCCTTTTTGGCCAAGTGCATCATTGTGGACGTTCTGCCTCTTTTCCTATGCTTTCAATGCAATTCCAGTCTACCTCCTGAAATCGGTTTCCTGCAATTCTGCGCCGCTTTCAAGTCCTCTTGGCAGCCTTACTTCAGTATATTTTTGGACGATAGCCTGTCATTTATAACTCTGCAGGTTTGTGAATTACAGTGCCTCTGAGCTCCTTTCTTCAACTCGCTTTCTTGTGAGCTGGCCGCAACACCGCAGGATGGCTTCCGGCCCTAATCTGGTTCCAGCATGGCACGTTGAGCCTTTGGTTATTTCCTCTTCCTGGTGGGAAATGAGAGTTAAATTTGCCCGTCCAGACACCTCCAGCTAGTCTCTCATTGGTTCTCCCTATTCCTGTTCATCTTCCGCAGAAATTGCAAACTGGTTCAAACAAGAGTTTAAAGGCGCTGACTCTCAAAGTGGGGAGAGTGTTAGTAAAGAGTCTGGAATGTTGCACCCGAGTACCAGGGGAGGAAAACTGAGACATATTTGAACACATCTCCCGTTCACACGGTTGATCATACTCTGGGTTCCACATGCATGTTTTAGCTGAAGGAAGAATACCTTAAACCTGGAGAGTTGAGACCCGTGTAATGGGTACCATGCAATATGACTTCAAAGGGTCTTCATTTGAGCACTGAACCTCTCCAATCCTATCACTGCTGCGTTTATGCCCCTGTACACATGCTTGATTCTCTTTTGGATACATAGCAATCCATAGGTTTTAAGATAGTTACTAGTCAGGTACATTCTTAGGCGTTTAATATGGGGTGTTGAGTCCATTTCGTTGAGCAAGGATTAGCTCTTGTCTATTCCATATTTGGCTTAAGGAACTTTATCTGTGCTCATTTCAATCTCTGGTTTTATGCAGCACCCCAAATCACCTTTCCCCTTAAGCAAGCATAAGTTGGTTTTCTAAATTTGAGACCCTGTTCTGTTTTGGAATTCAGTTCCTGTGTAGCCAAGTTTACATTCCGTGTATTAGTGATATCTTATGATGTTTCTTTTTCTGTGTGACTTATTTCAGTTAGAATCATCGTACCTGAATCCACTCATTATGCTGCTACGGGCCTGATGACATAGATTTCATTGCTGAGTGATACTGCATTGTAGGTAAGTACCACAAGTTCTTTATCCATTTTTCACTTTCTGTGATATTGAACTTGTACGGTAAACGAGGTTCTTGTAAACAGAGGCGTCTCAAACTTTGGGGTGGCTGTGTCTTTTTGATTTTAATTTCCCTAAGCTATAGGACCATAAGTGGAAGTGCCCTAGGCTCTGTTGCTTTGTTTTTTAGATGTTTCAGGAAACACCATACACTTCTCCGGAGTGTCTGTTGGCAATTTACATCCCGCCCATCAGCATAACAAGGCTCCCAGTTCTCCATGGCCTGTCCTGCCTTTCTGGATTTTACACTTTTTTCAGATGGCCCTTTTGACCGGGGGGGAAGTGAGACTTCAATGTAGTGCAGATTTCCTTTGCAAGCTTGCTTGGTTGGCCAAAAAGGGCGTATGCGTTTTTTCCTGAATATATTCAGGAAAAAACGCATACGCCCTTTTTGACCAAGTGCATCATTGTGGACGTTCTGCCTCTTTTCCTATGCTTTCAATGCAATTCCAGCCTACCTCCTGAAATCGGTTTCCTGCAATTCTGCCCGGCTTTCAAGTCCTCTTGGCAGCCTTACTTCAGTATATTTTTGGACGATAGCTGTCATTTATAACTCTGCAGGTTTGTGAATTACTGTGCCCCTGAGCTCCTTTCTTCAACTCGCTTTTTTGTGACCTGACCGCAACACAGCAGGATGGCTTCAAGCCCTAATCTGGTTCCCGCACGGCACGCTGAGCCTTTGGTTAATTCCTCTTCCTGGTGGGAAATGAGAGTTAAATTTGCCCGTCCAGACACCTCCAGCTAGTCTCTCATTGGTTCTCGCTATCCCTGTTCATCTTCCGCAGCAATTGTAAACTGGGCCAAACAGGAGGTTAAAGGGACTGACTCTCCAAGTAGGGAGAGTGTTAGTAAAGCGTCTGGAATGTTGCACCCGAGTACCAGGGTACGAAAACTGAGACATATTTGAACACGTCTCCCGATCACATGGTTGATCATACTCTAGGTTCCACATGCATGTTTTAGCTGAAGGAAGAATACCTTAAACCTGGAGAGTTGAAACCCGTGGAATGGGTACCATGCAATATGACTTCAAAGGGTCTTCATTTGCTCACCGAACCTCTCCAATCCTATCACTGCTGCGTTTATGCCCCTGTACACATGCTTGATTCTCTTTTGCAGACATAGCAATCCATAGGTTTTAAGATACTTACTAGTCAGGTACATTCTTAGGCGTTTAATATGCGGTGTTGAGTCCATTTCGTTGAGCAAGGAGTAGCTCTTGTCTATTCCATATTTGGCTTAAGGAACTTTATCTGTGCTCATTTCAATCTCTGGTTTTATGCAGCACCCCAACTCACCTTTCCCCTTAAGCAAGCATAAGTTGGTTTTCTAAATTTGAGACCCTGTTCTGTTTTGGAATCCAGTTCCTGTGTAGCCAAGTTTACATTCCGTGTATTACTGATATCTTATGATGTTTCTTTTTCTGTGTGACTTATTTCAGTTAGAATCATCGTACCTGAATCCACTCATTATGCTGCTACGGGCCTGATGACATAGATTTCATTGCTGAGTGATACTGCATTGTACGTAAGTACCACAATTTCTTTATCCATTTTTCACTTTCTGTGATATTGAACTTTTACGGTAAATGAGGTTCTTGTAAACAGAGGCCTCCCAAACTTTGGGGTGGCTGTGTCTTTTTGATTTTAATTTCCCTAAGCTATAGGACCATAAGTGGAAGTGCCCTAGGCTCTGTTGCTTTGTTTTTTAGATGTTTCAGGAAACACCATAAACTCCTCCCGAGTGTCTGTGTGCAATTTACATCCCGCCCATCAGCATAAAAAGGCTCCCAGTTCTCCATGGACTGTCCTGCCTTTCTGGATTTTACACATTTTTCAGATGCTCCTTTTGACCGGGGGGAAGTGCGACTTCATTGTAGTGCAGATTTCCTTTGCAAGTTTGCTTGGTTGGCCAAAAAGGGCGTATGCGTTTTTTCCTGAATATATTCAGGAAAAAACGCATACGCCCTTTTTGGCCAAGTGCATCATTGTGGACGCTCTGCCTCTTTTCCTATGCTTTCAATGCAATTCCAGTCTACCTCCTGAAATCGGTTTCCTGCAATTTTGTCCCGCTTTCAAGTCCTCTTGGCAGCCTTACTTCAGTATATTTTTGGACGATAGCTGTCATTTATAACTCTGCAAGTTTGTGCATTACAGTGTCCCTGAGCTCCTTTCTTCAACTCGCTTTCTTGTGAGCTGGCCGCAACACCGCAGGATGGCTTCAGGCCCTAATCTGGTTCCGGCACGGCATCCTGAGCCTTTGGTTAATTCCTCTTCCCGGTCGGAAATGAGAGTTAAATTTGCCCGTCCAGACACCTCCAGCTAGTCTCTCATTGGTTCTCGCTATTCCTGTTCATCTTCCGCAGAAATTGCAAACTGGGCCAAACAGGAGGTTAAAGGCGCTGACTCTCCAAGTGGGGAGAGTGTTAGTAAAGCGTCTGGAATGTTGCACCCGAGTACCAGGGTACGAAAACTGAGACATATTTGAACACGTCTCCCGATCACATGGTTGATCATACTCTAGGTTCCACATGCATGTTTTAGCTGAAGGAAGAATACCTTAAACCTGGAGAGTTGAGACCCGTGGAATAGGTACCATGCAATATGACTTCAAAGGGTCTTCATTTGCTCACCGAACCTCTCCAATCTTATCACTGCTGCGTTTATGCCCCTGTACACATGCTTGATTCTCTTTCGGAGACATAGCAATCCATAGGTTTTAAGGTACTTACTAGTCAGGTACATTCTTAGGCGTTTAATATGCGGTGTTGAGTCCATTTCGTTGAGCAAGGAGTAGCTCTTGTCTTTTCCATATTTGGCTTAAGGAACTTTATCTGTGCTCATTTCAATCTCTGGTTTTATGCAGCACGCCAAATCACCTTTCCCCTTAAGCAAGCATAAGTTGGTTTTCTAAATTTGAGACCCTGTTCTGTTCTGTAATTCTGTTCCTGTGTAGCCAAGTTTACATTCCGTGTATTACTGATATCTTATGATGTTTCTTTTTCTGTGTGACTTATTTCAGTTAGAATCATCATACCTGAATCCACTCATTGTGCTGCTAAGGGCCTGATGTCATAGAATGCATTGCTGAGTGATATTGCTTTGTAAGTAAATACCACAACTTCTTTATCCATTTTTCACTTTCTGCGATGTTGAACTTGTACTGTAAACGACGTTCTTGTAAACAGAGGCGTCCCAAACTTTGGGGTGGCTGTGTCTTTTTGATTTTAATATCCCTAAGCTATAGGACCATAAGTGGAAGTGCCCTAGGCTCTGTTGCTTTGTTTTTTAGATGTTTCAGGAAGCACCATACACTTCTCCCAAGTGTCTGTTGGCAATTTACATCCCGCCCATCAGCATAACAAGGCTCCCAGTTTTCCATGGCCTGTCCAGCCTTTCTGGATTTTACACTTTTTTCAGATGGCCCTTTTGACCGGGGGGAAGTGAGACTTCATTGTAGTGCAGATTTCCTTTGCAAGCTTGCTTGGTTGGCCAAAAAGGGCGTATGCGTTTTTTCCTGAATATATTCAGGAAAAAACGCATACGCCCTTTTTGGCCAAGTGCATCATTGTGGACGTTCTGCCTCTTTTCCTATGCTTTCAATGCAATTCCAGTC
Source organism: Stenella coeruleoalba (assembly GCF_951394435.1). NCBI lineage: Eukaryota > Metazoa > Chordata > Mammalia > Artiodactyla > Delphinidae > Stenella > Stenella coeruleoalba. The sequence continues at coordinate 417,616 of NW_027645872.1, forward strand.
TACCTCCTGAAATCGGTTTCCTGCAATTCTGCCCCGCTTTCAAGTCCTCTTGGCAGCCTTACTTCAGTATATTTTTGGACGATAGCTGTCATTTATAACTCTGCAGGATTGTGAATTACAGTGCTCCTGAGCTCCTTTCTTCAACTCGCTTACTTTTGAGCTGGACGCAACACCGCAGGAAAGTTTCAGGCCCTAATCTGGTTCCGGCACGGCAGGCTGAGCCTTTGGTTAATTCCTCTTCCTGGTGGGAAATGAGAGTTAAATTTGCCCGTCCAGACACCTCCAGCTAGTCTCTCATTGGTTCTCGCTATTCCTGTTCATCTACCGCAGAAATTGCAAACTGGGCCAAACAGGAGGTTAAAGGGACTGACTCTCCAAGTGGGGAGAGTGTTAGTAAAGCGTCTGGAATGTTGCACCCGAGTACCAGGGGAGGAACACTGAGACATATTTGAACACGTCTCCCATTCACACGGTTGATCGTACTCTGGGTTCCACATGCATGTTTTAGCTGAAGGAAGAATACCTTAAACCTGGAGAGTTGAGACCCGTGTAATGGATACCATGCAATATGACTTCAAAGGGTCTTCATTTGCTCACCGAACCTCTCCAATCCTATCACTGCTGCGTTTATGCCCCTGCACACATGCTTGATTCTCTTTCGGAGACATAGCAATCCATAGGTTTTAAGATACTTACTAGTCAGGTACATTCTTAGGCGTTTAATATGCGGTGTTGAGTCCATTTCGTTGAGCAAGGAGTAGCTCTTGTCTATTCCATATTTGGCTTAAGGAACTTTATCTGTGCTCATTTCAATCTCTGGTTTTATGCAGCACCCCAACTCACCTTTCCCCTTAAGCAAGCATAAGTTGGTTTTCTAAATTTGAGACCCTGTTCTGTTCTGTAATTCAGTTCCTGTGTAGCCAAGTTTACATTCCGTGTATTACTGATATCTTATGATGATTCTTTTTCTGTGTGACTTATTTCAGTTAGAATCATCATACCTGAATCAACTCATTGTGCTGCTAAGGGCCTGATGACATATAGTTCATGGCTGAGTGATATTGATTTGTAAGTAAATACCACAACTTCTTTATCCATTTTTCACTTTCTGTGATATTGAACTTGTACGGTAAACGAGGTTCTTGTAAACAGAGGCGTCCCAAACTTTGGGGTGGCTGTGTCTTTTTGATTTTAATTTCCCTAAGCTATAGGACCATAAGTGGAAGTGACCTTGGCTCTGTTGCTTTGTTTTTTAGATGTTTCAGGAAACACCATACACTTCTCTCGAGTGTCTGTTGGCAATTTACATCCCGCCCATCAGCATAACAAGGCTCCCAGTTCTCCATGGCCTGTCCTGCCTTTCTGGATTTTACACTTTTTTCAGATGGCCGTTTTGACCGCGGGGAAGTGAGACTTCACTGTAGTGCAGATTTCCTTTGCAAGTTTGCTTGGTTGGCCAAAAAGGGCGTATGCGTTTTTTCCTGAATATATTCAGGAAAAAACGCATACGCCCTTTTTGGCCAAGTGCATCATTGTGGACGTTCTGCCTCTTTTCCTATGCTTTCAATGCAATTCCAGTCTACCTCCTGAAATCGGTTTCCTGCAATTCTGCGCCGCTTTCAAGTCCTCTTGGCAGCCTTACTTCAGTATATTTTTGGACGATAGCTGTCATTTATAACTCTGCAGGTTTGTGAATTACAGTGCCCCTGAGCTCCTTTCTTCAACTCGCTTTCTTGTGAGCTGGCCGCAACACCGCAGGATGGCTTCCGGCCCTAATCTGGTTCCAGCATGGCACGTTGAGCCTTTGGTTATTTCCTCTTCCTGGTGGGAAATGAGAGTTAAATTTGCCCGTCCAGACACCTCCAGCTAGTCTCTCATTGGTTCTCCCTATTCCTGTTCATCTTCCGCAGAAATTGCAAACTGGTTCAAACAAGAGTTTAAAGGCGCTGACTCTCAAAGTGGGGAGAGTGTTAGTAAAGAGTCTGGAATGTTGCACCCGAGTACCAGGGGAGGAAAACTGAGACATATTTGAACACGTCTCCCGTTCACACGGATGATCATACTCTGGGTTCCACATGCATGTTTTAGCTGAAGGAAGAATACCTTAAACCTGGAGAGTTGAGACCCGTGTAATGGGTACCATGCAATATGACTTCAAAGGGTCTTCATTTGAGCACTGAACCTCTCCAATCCTATCACTGCTGCGTTTATGCCCCTGTACACATGCTTGATTCTCTTTTGGATACATAGCAATCCATAGGTTTTAAGATAGTTACTAGTCAGGTACATTCTTAGGCGTTTAATATGGGGTGTTGAGTCCATTTCGTTGAGCAAGGATTAGCTCTTGTCTATTCCATATTTGGCTTAAGGAACTTTATCTGTGCTCATTTCAATCTCTGGTTTTATGCAGCACCCCAAATCACCTTTCCCCTTAAGCAAGCATAAGTTGGTTTTCTAAATTTGAGACCCTGTTCTGTTTTGGAATTCAGTTCCTGTGTAGCCAAGTTTACATTCCGTGTATTAGTGATATCTTATGATGTTTCTTTTTCTGTGTGACTTATTTCAGTTAGAATCATCGTACCTGAATCCACTCATTATGCTGCTACGGGCCTGATGACATAGATTTCATTGCTGAGTGATACTGCATTGTACGTAAGTACCACAAGTTCTTCATCCATTTTTCACTTTCTGTGATATTGAACTTGTGCGGTAAACGAGGTTCTTGTAAACAGAGCCATTCCAAACTTTGGGGTGGCTGTGTCTTTTTGATTTTAATTTCCCTAAGCTATAGGACCATAAGTGGAAGTGCCCTAGGCTCTGTTGCTTTGTTTTTTAGATGTTTCAGGAAACACCATACACTTCTCCCGAGTGTCTGTTGGCAATTTACATCCCGCCCATCAACATAACAAGGCTCCCAGTTCTCCATGGCCTGTCCTGCCTTTCTGGATTTTACACTTTTTTCAGATGGCCCTTTTGACCGGGGGGAAGTGAGACTTCATTGTAGTGCAGATTTCCTTTGCAAGCTTGCTTGGTTGGCCAAAAAGGGCGTATGCGTTTTTTCCTGAATATATTCAGGAAAAAACGCATACGCCCTTTTTGGCCAAGTGCATCATTGTGGACGTTCTGCCTCTTTTCCTATGCTTTCAATGCAATTCCAGTCTACCTCCTGAAATCGGTTTCCTGCAATTCTGCCCCGCTTTCAAGTCCTCTTGGCAGCCTTACTTCAGTATATTTTTGGACGAGAGCTGTCATTTATAACTCTGCAGGTTTGTGAATTACAGTGCCCCTGAGCTCCTTTCTTCAACTCGCTTTCTTGTGAGCTGGCCGCAACACCGCAGGATGGCTTCAGGCCCTAATCTGGTTCCGGAACGGCACGCTGAGCCTTTGGTTAATTCCTCTTTTTGGTGGGAAATGAGAGTTAAATTTGCCCGTCCAGACACCTCCAGCTAGTCTGTCATTGGTTCTCGCTATTCCTGTTCATCTTCCGCAGAAATTGCAAACTGGGCCAAACAGGAGGTTAAAGGGACTGACTCTCCAAGTGGGGAGAGTGTTAGTAAAGCGTCTGGAATGTTGCACCGAAGTACCAGGGGAGGAAAACTGAGACATATTTGAACACGTCTCCCGATCACATGGTTGATCATACTCTAGCTTCCACATGCATGTTTTAGCTGAAGGAAGAATACCTTAAAAATGGGTAGTTGAAACCCGTGGAATGGGTACCATGCAATATGACTTCAAAGGGTCTTCATTGGCTCACCGAACCTCTCCAATCCTAACACTGCTGCGTTTATGCCCCTGTACACACGTTTGATTCTCTTTTGGAGACATAGCAATCCATAGGTTTTAAGATAGTTACTAGTCAGGTACATTCTTAGGCGTTTAATATGGGGTGTTGAGTGCATTTCGTTGAGCAAGAAGTAGCTCTTGTCTATTCCATATTTGGCTTAAGGAACTTTATCTGTGCTCATTTCAATCTCTGGTTTTATGCAGCACCCCAACTCACCTTTCCCCTTAAGCAAGCATAAGTTGGTTTTCTAAATTTGAGACCCTGTTCTGTTCTGTAATTCAGTTCCTGTGTAGCCAAGTTTACATTCCGTGTATTACTGATATCTTATGATGTTTCTTTTTCTGTGTGACTTATTTCAGTTAGAATCATCATACCTGAGTCCATTCATTGTGCTGCTAAGGGCCTGATGACATAGATTTCATTGCTGAGTGATACTGCATTGTACGTAAGTACCACAAGTTCTTTATCCATTTTTCACTTTCTGTGATATTGAACTTGTACGGTAAACGAGGTTCTTGTAAACAGAGGCGTCCCAAACTTTGGGGTGGCTGTGTCTTTTTGATTTTAATTTCCCTAAGCTATAGGACCATAAGTGGAAGTGCCCTAGGCTCTGTTGCTTTGTTTTTTAGATGTTTCAGGAAACACCATACACTTCTCCTGAGTGTCTGTTGGCAATTTACATCCCGCCCATCAGCATAACAAGGCTCCCAGTTCTCCATGGCCTGTCCTGCCTTTCATTATTTTACACTTTTTTCAGATGGCCCTTTTGACCGGGGGGAAGTGAGACTTCATTTTAGTGCCGATTTCCTTTGCAAGCTTGCTTGGTTGGCCAAAAAGGGCGTATGCGTTTTTTCCTGAGGAAAAAAGGCATACGCCCTTTTTGGCCAAGTGCATCATTGTGGACGTTCTGCCTCTTTTCCTATGCTTTCAATGCAATTCCAGTCTACCTCCTGAAATCGGTTTCCTGCAATTCTGCCCCGCTTTCAAGTCCTCTTGGCAGCCTTACTTCAGTATATTTTTGGACGATAGCTGTCATTTATAACTCTGCAGGTTTGTGAATTACAGTGCCCCTGAGCTCCTTTCTTCAACTCGCTTTCTTGTGAGCTGGCCGCAACACCGCAGGATGGCTTCAGGCCCTAATCTGGTTCCGGCACGGCACGATGAGCCTTTGGTTATTTCCTCTTCCTGGTGGGAAATGAGAGTTAAATTTGCCCGTCCAGACACCTCCAGCTAGTCTCTCATTGGTTCTCCCTATTCCTGTTCATCTTCCGCAGAAATTGCAAACTGGGCCAAACAGGAGGTTAAAGGTGCTGACTTTCCAAGTGGGAAGAGTGTTAGTAAAGCGTCTGGAATGTTGCACCCGAGTACAAGGGGAGGAAAAGTGAGACATATTTGAACACGTCTCCCGTTCACACGGTTGATCATACTCTGGGTTCCACATGCATGTTTTAGCTGAAGGAAGAATACCTTAAACCTGGAGAGTTGAGACCCGTGTAATGGGTACCATGCAATATGACTTCAAAGGGTCTTCATTTGCTCACTGAACCTCTCCAATCCTATCACTGCTGCGTTTATGCCCGTGTACACACGCTTGATTCTCTTTTGGAGACATAGCAATCCATAGGTTTTAAGATACTTACTAGTCAGGTACATTCTTAGGCGTTTAATATGGGGTGTTGAGTCCATTTCGTTGAGCAAGGAGTAGCTCTTGTCTATTCCATATTTGGCATAAGGAACTTTATCTGTGCTCATTTCAATCTCTGGTTTTATGCAGCACCCCAACTCACCTTTCCCCTTAAGCAAGCATAAGTTGGTTTTCTAAATTTGAGACCCTGTTCTGTTCTCTAATTCAGTTCCTGTGTAGCCAAGTTTACATTCCGTGTATTAGTGATGTCTTATGATGTTTCTTTTTCTGTGTGACTTATTTCAGTTAGAATCATCGTACCTGAATCCACTCATTATGCTGCTACGGGCCTGATGACATAGATTTCATTGCTGAGTGATACTGCATTGTACGTATGTACCACAAGTTCTTTATCCATTTTTCACTTTCTGTGATATTGAACTTGTACAGTAAACGAGGTTCTTGTAAACAGAGGCGTCCCAAACTTTGGGGTGGCTGTGTCTTTTTGATTTTAATTTCCCTAAGCTATAGGACCATAAGTGGAAGTGCCCTAGGCTCTGTTGCTTTGTTTTTTAGATGTTTCAAAAACACCATACACTTCTCCCGAATGTCTGTTGGCAATTTACAGCCCACCCATCAGCATAACAAGGATCCCAGTTCTCCATGGCCTGTCCTGCCTTTCATGATTTTACACTTTTTTCAGATGGCCCTTTTGACCGGGGGGAAGTGAGACTTCATTGTAGTGCAGATTTCCTTTGCAAGCTTGCTTGGTTGGCCAAAAAGGGCGTATGCGTTTTTTCCTGAGGAAAAAAGGCATACGCCCTTTTTGGCCAAGTGCATCATTGTGGACGTTCTGCCTCTTTTCCTATGCTTTCAATGCAATTCCAGTCTACCTCCTGAAATCGGTTTCCTGCAATTCTGCCCCGCTTTCAAGTCCTCTTGGCAGCCTTACTTCAGTATATTTTTGGACGATAGCTGTCATTTATAACTCTGCAGGTTTGTGAATTACAGTGCCCCTGAGCTCCTTTCTTCAACTCGCTTTCTTTTGAGCTGGCCGCAACACCGCAGGATGGCTTCAGGCCCTAATCTGGTTCCGGCACGGCACGCTGAGCCTTTGGTTAATTGCTCTTCCTGGTGGGAAATGAGAGTTAAATTTGCCCGTCCAGACACCTCCAGCTAGTCTCTCATTGGTTCTCGCTATTCCTGTTCATCTTCCGCAGAAATTGCAAACTGGGCCAAACAGGAGGTTAAAGGCGCTGACTCTCCAAGTGGGGAGAGTGTTAGTAAAGCGTTTGGAATGTTGCACCCGAGTACCAGGGTACGAAAACTGAGACATATTTGAACACGTCTCCCGATCACATGGTTGATCATACTCTAGGTTCCACATGCATGTTTTAGCTGAAGGAAGAATACCTTAAACCTGGAGTGTTGAGACCCGTGGAATGGGTACCATGCAATATGACTTCAAAGGGTCTTCATTTGCTCACCGAACCTCTCCAATCCTATCACTGCTGCGTTTATGCCCCTGTACACACGCTTGATTCTCTTTTGGAGACATAGCAATCCATAGGTTTTAAGATACTTACTAGTCAGGTACATTTTAGGCGTTTAATATGGGGTGTTGAGTCCGTTTCGTTGAGCAAGGAGTAGCTCTTGTCTATTCCATATTTGGCTTAAGGAACTTTATCTGTGCTCATTTCAATCTCTGGTTTTATGCAGCACCCCAACTCTCCTTTCCCCTTAAGCAAGCATAAGTTGGTTTTCTAAATTTGAGACCCTGTTCTGTTTTGGAATTCAGTTCCTGTGTAGCCAAGTTTACATTCCGTGTATTACTGATATCTTATGATGTTTCTTTTTCTGTGTGACTTATTTCAGTTAGAATCATCGTAACTGAATCCACTCATTATGCTGCTACGGGCCTGATGACATAGATTTCATTGCTGAGTGATATTGTTTTGTAAGCAAATACCACAAGTTCTTTATCCATTTTTCACTTTCTGCGATGTTGAACTTGTACTGTAAACGACGTTCTTGTAAACAGAGGCGTCCCAAGCTCTGGGGACGCTGTGTCTTTTTGATTTTAATTTCCCTAAGCTATAGGACCATAAGTGGAAGTGCCCTAGGCTCTGTTGCTTTGTTTTTTAGATGTTTCAGGAAACACCATACACTTCTCCCGAGTGTCTGTTGGCAATTTCCATCCCGCCCATCAGCATAACAGGGCTCCCAGTTCTCCATGGCCTCTCCTGCTTTTCTGGATTTTACACTTTTTTCAGATGGCCCTTTTGACCGGGGGGAAGTGAGACTTCATTGTAGTGCAGATTTCCTTTGCAAGCTTGCTTGGTTGGCCAAAAAGGGCGTATGCGTTTTTTCCTGAATATATTCAGGAAAAAACGCATACGCCCTTTTTGGCCAAGTGCATCATTGTGGACGCTCTGCCTCTTTTCCTATGCTTTCAATGCAATTCCAGTCTACCTCCTGAAATCGGTTTCCTGCAATTCTGCCCCGCTTTCAAGTCCTCTTGGCAGCCTTACTTCAGTATATTTTTGGACGATAGCTGTCATTTATAACTCTGCAGGTTTGTGAATTACAGTGCCCCTGAGCTCCTTTCTTCAACTCGCTTTCTTGTGACCTGGCCGCAACACCGCAGGATGACTTCAGGCCCTAATCTGGTTCCGGCACGGCACGCTGAGCCTTTGGTTATTTCCTCTTCCTGGTGGGAAATGAGAGTTAAATTTCCCCGTCCAGACACCTCCAGCTAGTCTCTCATTGGTTCTCCCTATTCCTGTTCATCTTCCGCAGAAATTGCAATCTGGGCCAAACAGGAGGTTAAAGACGCTGACTTTCCAAGAGGGAAGAGTGTTAGTAAAGCGTCTGGAATGTTGCACCCGAGTACAAGGGGAGGAAAAGTGAGACATATTTGAACACGTCTCCCGTTCACACGGTTGATCATACTCTGGGTTCCACATGCATGTTTTAGCTGAAGGAAGAATACCTTAAACCTGGAGAGTTGAGACCCGTGTAATGGGTACCATGCAATATGACTTCAAAGGGTCTTCATTTGCTCACCGAACCTCTCCAATCCTATCACTGCTGCGTTTATGCCCGTGTACACACGCTTGATTCTCTTTTGGAGACATAGCAATCCATAGGTTTTAAGATACTTACTAGTCAGGTACATTCTTAGGCGTTTAATATGGGGTGTTGAGTCCATTTCGTTGAGCAAGGAGTAGCTCTTGTCTATTCCATATTTGGCATAAGGAACTTTATCTGTGCTCATTTCAATCTCTGGTTTTATGCAGCACCACAACTCACCTTTCCCCTTAAGCAAGCATAAGTTGGTTTTCTAAATCTGAGACCCTGCTCTGTTCTCTAAATCAGTTCCTGTGTAGCCAAGTTTACATTCCGTGTATTAGTGATGTCTTATGGTGTTTCTTTTTCTGTGTGACTTATTTCAGTTAGGATCATCGTACCTGAATCCACTCATTATGCTGCTACGGGCCTGATGACATAGATTTCATTGCTGAGTGATACTGCATTGTACGTATGTACCACAAGTTCTTTATCCATTTTTCACTTTCTGTGATATTGAACTTGTACAGTAAACGAGGTTCTTGTAAACAGTGGCGTCCCAAACTTTGGGGTGGCTGTGTCTTTTTGATTTTAATTTCCCTAAGCTATAGGACCATAAGTGGAAGTGCCCTAGGCTCTGTTGCTTTGTTTTTTAGATGTTTCAAAAACACCATACACTTCTCCCGAATGTCTGTTGGCAATTTACAGCCCACCCATCAGCATAACAAGGCTCCCAGTTCTCCATGGCCTGTCCTGCCTTTCATGATTTTACACTTTTTTCAGATGGCCCTTTTGACCTGGGGGAAGTGAGACTTCATTGTAGTGCAGATTTCCTTTGCAAGCTTGCTTGGTTGGCCAAAAAGGGCGTATGCGTTTTTTCCTGAATATATTCAGGAAAAAACGCATACGCACTTTTTGGCCAAGTGCATCATTGTGGACGCTCTGCCTCTTTTCCTATGCTTTCAATGCAATTCCAGTCTACCTCCTGAAATCGGTTTCCTGCAATTCTGCCCCGCTTTCAAGTCCTCTTAGCAGCCTTACTTCAGTATATTTTTGGACGATAGCTGTCATTTATAACTCTGCAGGTTTGTGAAATACACTTCCCCTGAGCTCCTTTCTTCAACTCGCTTTCTTTTGAGCTGGCCGCAACACCGCAGGATGGCTTCAGGCACTAATCTGGTTCCGGCACGGCACGCTGAGCCTTTGGTAAATTGTTCTTCCTGGTGGGAAATGAGAGTTAAATTTCCCCGTCCAGACACCTCCAGCTAGTCTCTCATTGGTTCTCGCTATTCCTGTTCATCTTCCACAAAAATTGCAAACTGGGCCAAACAGGAGGTTAAAGGCGCTGACTCTCCAAGTGGGCAGAGTGTTAGTAAAGCGTCTGGAATGTTGCACCCGAGTACCAGGGTACGAAAACTGAGACATATTTGAACACGTCTCCCAATCACATGGTTGATCATACTCTAGGTTCCACATGCATGTTTTAGCTGAAGGAAGAATACCTTAAACCTGGAGTGTTGAGACCCGTGGAATGGGTACCATGCAATATGACTTCAAAGGGTCTTCATTTGCTCACCGAACCTCTCCAATCCTATCACTGCTGCGTTTATGCCCCTGTACACACGCTTGATTCTCTTTTGGAGACATAGCAATCCATAGGTTTTAAGATACTTACTAGTCAGGTACATTCTTAGGCGTTTAATATGGGGTGTTGAGTCCATTTCGTTGAGCAAGGAGTAGCTCTTGTCTATTCCATATTTGGCTTAAGGAACTTTATCTGTGCTCATTTCAATCTCTGGTTTTATGCAGCACCCCAACTCACCTTTCCCCTTAAGCAAGCATAAGTTGGTTTTCTAAATTTAAGACCCTGTTCTGTTTTGGAATTCAGTTCCTGTGTAGCCAAGTTTACATTCCGTGTATTACTGATATCTTATGATGTTTCTTTTTCTGTGTGACTTATTTCAGTTAGAATCATCGTACCTGAATCCACTCATTGTGCTGCTAAGGGCCTGATGACATAGATTTCATTGCTGAGTGATATTGCTTTGTAAGTAAATACCACAAGTTCTTTATCCATTTTTCACTTTCTGCGATGTTGAACTTGTACTGTAAACGAGGTTCTTGTAAACAGAGGCGTCCCAAACTTTGGGGACGCTGTGTCTTTTTGATTTTAATTTCCCTAAGCTATAGGATCATAAGTGGAAGTGCCCTAGGCTCTGTTGCTTTGTTTTTTAGATGTTTCAGGAAACACCATACACTTCTTCCCAGTGTCTGTTGGCAATTTCCATCCCGCCCATCAGCATAACAAGGCTCCCAGTTCTCCATGGCCTCTCCTGCTTTTCTGGATTTTACACTTTTTTCAGATGGCCCTTTTGACCGGGGGGAAGTGAGACTTCACTGTAGTGCAGATTTCCTTTGCAAGCTTGCTTGGTTGGCCAAAAAGTGCGTATGCGTTTTTTCCTGAATATATTCAGGAAAAAACGCATACGCCCTTTTTGGCCAAGTGCATCATTGTGGACGCTCTGCCTCTTTTCCTATGCTTTCAATGCAATTCCAGTCTACCTCCTGAAATTGGTTTCCTGCACTTCTGCCCCGCTTTCAAGTCCTCTTGGCAGCCTTACTTCAGTCTATTTTTGGACGATAGCTGTCATTTATAACTCTGCAGGTTTGTGAATTACAGTGCCCCTGAGCTCCTTTCTTCAACTTGCTTTCTTGTGAGCTGGCCGCAACACCGCAGGATGGCTTCAGGCCCTAATCTGGTTCCGGCACGGCACGCTGAGCCTTTGGTTATTTCCTCTTCCTGGTGGGAAATGAGAGTTAAATTTGCCCGTCCAGACACCTCCAGCTAGTCTCTCATTTGTTCTCCCTATTCCTGTTCATCTTCCACAGAAATTGCAAACTGGGCCAAACAGGAGGTTAAAGGTGCTAACTCTTCAAGTGGGGAGAGTGTTAGTAAAGCGTCTGGAATGTTGCACCCGAGTACCAGGGGAGGAAAACTGAGACATATTTGAACACGTCTCCCGTTCACATGGTTGATCATACTCTGGGCTCCACATGCATGTTTTAGCTGAAGGAAGAATACCTTAAACCTGGAGAGTTGAGACCCGTGTAATGGGTACCATGCAATATGTCTTCAAAGGGTCTTCATTTGCTCACCGAACCTCTCCAATCCTATCACTGCTGCGTTTATGCCCCTGTACACACGCTTGATTCTCTTTTGGAGACATAGCAATCCATAGGTTTTAAGATACTTACTAGTCAGTTACATTCTTAGACGTTTAATATGGGGTGTTGAGTCCATTTCGTTGAGCAAGGAGTAGCTCTTGTCTATTCCATATTTGGCTTAAGGAACTTTATCTGTGCTCATTTCAATCTCTGGTTTTATGCAGCACCACAACTCACCTTTCCCCTTAAGCAAGCATAAGTTGGTTTTCTAAATTTGAGACCCTGTTCTGTTCTGTAATTCAGTTCCTGTGTAGCCAAGTTTTCATTCCGTGTATTACTGATATCTTATGATGTTTCTTTTTCTGTGTGACTGATTTCAGTCAGAATCATTGTACCTGCATCCAATCATTATGCTGCTACGGGCCTGATGACATAGATTTCATTGCTGAGTGATATTGCATTGTACGTAAGTACCACAACTTCTTCATCCATTTTTCACTTTCTGTGATATTGAACTTGTACGGTAAAGGAGGTTCTTGTAAACAGAGGCGTCCCAAACTTTGGGGTGGCTGTGTCTTTTTGATTTTAATTTCCCTAAGCTATAGGACCATAAGTGGAAGTGCCCTAGGCTCTGTTGCTTTGTTTTCTAGATGTTTCAGGAAACACCATACACTTCTCCCAAGTGGCTGTTGGCAATTTACATCCCGCCCATCAGCATAACAAGGCTCCCAGTTCTCCATGGCCTGTCCTGACTTTCTGGACTTTACACTTTTTTCAGATGGCCCTTTTGACCGGGGGGAAGTGAGACTTCATTGTAGTGCAGATTTCCTTTGCAAGCTTGCTTGGTTGGCCAAAAAGGGCGTATGCGTTTTTTCCTGAATATATTCAGGAAAAAACGCATACGCCCTTTTTGGCCAAGTGCATCATTGTGGACGTTCTGCCTCTTTTCCTATGCTTTCAATGCAATTCCAGTCTACCTCCTGAAATCGGTTTCCTGCAATTCTGCCCCGCTTTCAAGTCCTCTTGGCAGCCTTATTTCAGTATATTTTTGGATGATAGCTGTCAATTATAACTCTGCAGGTTTGTGAATTACAGTGCCCCTGAGCTCCTTTCTTCAACTCGCTTTCTTGTGAGCTGGCTGCAACACCGCAGGATGGCTTCAGGCCCTAATCTGGTTCCGGCACGGCACGCTGAGCCTTTGGTTAATTCCTCTTCCTGCTGGGAAATGAGAGTTAAATTTGCCCGTCCAGACACCTCCAGCTAGTCTCTCATTGGTTCTCCCTATTCCTGTTCATCTTCCGCAGAAATTGCAAACTGGGCCAAACAGGAGGTTAATGGCACTGACTCTCCAAGTCGGGTGAGTGTTAGTAAAGCGTCTGGAATGTTGCACCCGAGTACCAGACGACGAGAATGGAGACATATTTGAACACGTCTCCCGATCACACGGTTGATCATACTCTGGGTTTCACATGTATGTTTTAGCTGAAGGAAGAATCCCTTAAACCTGGAGAGTTGAGACCCGTGGAATGGGTACCATGCAATATGACTTCAAAGGGTCTTCATTTGCTCACCGAACCTCTCCAATCCTATCACTGCTGCGTTTATGCCCCTGTACACACGCCTGATTCTCTTTCGGAGACATAGCAATCCATAGGTTTTAAGATACTTATTAGTCGGGTACATTCTTAGGCGTTTAATATGGGGTGTTGAGTCCATTTCGTTGAGCAAGGAGTAGCTCTTGTCTATTCCATATTTGGCTTAAGGAACTTTATCTGTGCTCATTTCAATCTCTGGTTTTATGCAGCACCCCAACTCACCTTTCCCCTTAAGCAAGCATAAGTTGGTTTTCTAAATTTGAGACCCTGTTCTGTTTTGTAATCCAGTTCCTGTTTAGCCAAGTTTACATTCCATGTATTAGTGATATCTTATGATGTTTCTTTTTCTGTGTGACTTATTTCAGTTAGAATCATCATACCTGAATCCACTCACTATGCTGCTACGGGCCTGATGACATAGATGTCATTGCTGAGTGATATTGCATTGTACGTAAGTACCACAACCTCTTCATCCATTTTTCACTTTCTGCGATATTGAACTTGTACCGTAAACGAGGTTCTTGTAAACAGAGCCGTCCCAAACTTTGGGGTGGTGGTGTCTTTTTGATTTTCATTTCCCTAAGCTATAGGACCATAAGTGGAAGTGCCCTAGGCTCTGTTGCTTTGTTTTTTAGATGTTTCAGGAAACACCATACACTTCTCCCGAGTGTCTGTTGGCAATTTACATCCCGCCCATCAGCATAACAAGGCTCCCAGTTCTCCATGGCCTGTCCTGCCTTTCTGGATTTTACACTTTTTTCAGATGGCCCTTTTGACCGGGGGAAGTGAGACTTCATTGTAGTGCAGATTTCCTTTGCAAGCTTGCTTGGTTGGCCAAAAAGGGCGTATGCGTTTTTTCCTGAATATATTCCGGAAAAAACGCATACGCCCTTTTTGGCCAAGTGCATCATTGTGGACGTTCTGCCTCTTTTCCTATGCTTTCAATGCAATTCCAGTCTACCTCCTGAAATCGGTTTCCTGCAATTCTGCCCCACTTTCAAGTCCTCTTGGCAGCCTTACTTCAGTATATTTTTGGACGATAGCTGTCATTCATAACTCTGCAGGTTTGTGAATTACAGTGCCCCTGAGCTCCTTTCTTCAACTCGCTTTCTTGTGAGATGGCCGCAACACCGCAGGATTGCTTCAGGCCCTAATCTGGTTCCGGCACGGCACGCTGAGCCTTTGGTTAATTCCTCTGCCTGGTGGGAAAAGAGAGTTAAATTTGCCCGTCCAGACACCTCCAACTAGTCTCTCATTGGTTCTCCCTCTTCCTGTTCATCTTCCGCAGAAATTGCAAACTGGGCCAAACAGGAGGTTAAAGGCACTGACTCTCCATCTCGGGAGACTGTTAGTAAAGCGTCTGGAATGTTGCACCCTAGTACCAGGGTATGAAAACTGAGACATATTTGAACACGTCTCCCGATCACACGGTTGATCATACTCTAGGTTCCACATGCATGTTTTAGCTGAAGGAAGAATCCCTTAAACCTGGAGAGTTTAGACCCGTGGAATGGGTACCATGCAATATGACTTCAAAGGGTCTTCATTTGCTCACCGAACCTCTCCAATCCTATCACTGCTGCGTTTATGCCCCTGTACACACGCTTGATTCTCTTTCGGAGACATAGCAATCCATAGGTTTTAAGATACTTACTAGTCAGGTACATTCTTAGGCGTTTAATATGGGGTGTTGAGTCCATTTCGTTGAGCAAGGAGTAGCTCTTGTCTATTCCATATTTGGCTTAAGGAACTTTATCTGTGCTCATTTCAATCTCTGGTTTTATGCAGCACCCCAACTCACCTTTCCCCTTAAGCAAGCATAGGTTAGTTTTCTAAATTGGAGACCCTGTTCTGTTTTGTAATTCAGTTCCTGTGTAGCCAAGTTTACATTCCGTGTATTAGTGATATCTTATGATGTTTCTTTTTCTGTGTGACTTATTTCAGTTAGAATCATCATACCTGAATCCACTCATTATGCTGCTATGGGCCTGATGACATAGATGTCATTGCTGAGTGATATTGCATTGTACGTAAGTACCACAACTTCTTCATCCATTTTTCACTTTCTGCGATATTGAACTTGTCCCGCAACGAGGTTCTTGTAAACAGAGCCGTCCCAAACTTTGGGGTGGCTGTGTCTTTTTGATTTTCATTTCCCTAAGCTATAGGACCATAAGTGGAAGTGCCCTAGGCTCTGTTGCTTTGTTTTTTAGATATTTCAGGAAACACCATACACTTCTCCCTAGTGGTGTTGGCAACTTACATCCCGCCCATCAGCATAACAGGGCTCCCAGTTCTCCATGGCCTGTCCTGCCTTTCTGGATTTTACACTTTTTTCAGATGGCCCTTTTGACCGGGGGGAAGTGAGACTTCATTGTAGTGCAGATTTCCTTTGCAAGCTTGCTTGGTTGGCCAAAAAGGGCATATGCGTTTTTTCCTGAATATATTCAGGAAAAAACGCATACGCCTTTTTTGGCCAAGTGCATCATTGTCGAGGTTCTGACTTTCTTCATATGTTTTCAATGCAATTCCAGTCTACCTCCTCAAATCGGTTTCCTGCATTTCTGCCTTGCTTTCATTGACTCTTCATAGCCTTACCTCAGTATATTTTTTGAAAGTAGTTGGCCTTTATAACTCTGCAGGTTTTTGAATTGCAGTGTCCCTTAGCTCCATTTTTCAGCTCTTATTTTTGTGATTTTGCCTCATAACCACACGATTCCTTCAGGCCCTATTCTTCTGGGGCACCTTGCTGTGCCTTTGGTTAATTCTTCTTACTGATGTGAAATTAGAGTGACATGTGCCCATTGAAACCGCTACAGCTAGTTTCTCGCTGGTTCCCCCTATTCCCATTCATCCTCCGCACTAACTGCAGACTGTGCGATACCAGATCTTAAAGGCATTGACTCTCCTTGTGGGGATGTTGTTAGTAAAGCGGCTGGAATGTCGATCCGGAGCCCCAGGAGAGGAAAAATGAGGTGCGTTTTAGAAACCTTTCCCGATCATATGGTATACCAGTCGCTGGGTTTCCCAAGCATGGTTTAGCTGTAGGAAGATTCCCTTCAACCTGGAGTGTTGGGACCCTTGGAATGAGCAGCATGAAGTATTGCATTAAACTTTCGGCAGTTGCTCACCAAAGCTCACCAATCCTCTCAGCCCCAAGTGTCCAGCCTTATGTCTTATCCAGCTGTGGGTTTATATGTGGTCAATCCAGGTTGCATCACAGCCCCTGAGCGAATTTTGTAAGAATTTTTCTCTCTTTCATTGTTTCTGCATTTTGTTTTTAAAATTTATTTCTATAATGGGGTTTAGCTCATTTTCACTGCTGTGTTTGTGCTGCTCTGCACACACTTGATTCCCTTATGGAGATATATCAATACATGGGTTTTAAGACTCTTATTACTCAGATATATTTCTCTGTGGTGTATAGGGTGTGTTGAGGCCAGTTCATTGAGCAAGGTGTAGATCTTGTCTAATACCTATTTGGTTTATTGAACAGTATCTGTGCTAATTTCAAACTCTGGTTTTATGCATCACCCCACCTCTCCTTTCCCCTTAAGCTGACATAAGTGTGTTTTCTAAATGTGAGACACTGTTCTGTTCTGTAATTCATTTCTTGTGCAGCCATATTTACCCTCCCTCTATAGGTGATATCTTATGATATGTTTCTTTTTCTGTTTGACTTATTTCAAGTAGTATTATCGGACCTAAATCCACTCTTTATCCTTCTACTAGCCTTATTACATTGATTTCATGGTGAAGAGATATTCCGTTGTACATAAGTACCACATCTTCTTTATCCATTGTTCTCTTTCCTGGGATATTTAAGGTGTACTGAAGTTGAGGTTCTTGTAAACAGAGTAGCCCTAAACTGTGGTGTGCTTGTTTCTTGTTGATTTTTAGACTTCCCTAGATATACTCCCATGATTGGAAGTGTCCTATGCTCTGTAGCTCTGTTTTTTAGATGATTTAGGAACCACCATACACTTCTCCAGAGTGGCTCTCGGCAGTTCACACACTGCCCATCAGCGTATAAAGGCTCCCTGTTCTCCATGGCCTGTCCTGCATTTCTGGTTTTTACAATTTTTTAGGATGGCTCTTTTGACCGGTGGGAAATGAGACTTCTTTGTTGTGCACATTTGCATTGCTTGCTTGCCCATATGGGCTTCCTTCCCATAAAGTGCGTATGCGTTTTTTCCTGGATATAATCAGGAAAAACGCATATGCCCTTTTGGGCCAACTGCATCATTGTCGAAATTCTGCCGCTTTTCATGTGCTTTAAAGATGAGTCCAATCTATCTCTTGAAATCTGTTTCTTGCAATTCTGTCTTGCATTCAGATCCTCTTCTTTGCCTTACCTCAACATATTTTTGGACGTTAGTTTTCATTTATAACTCTGCAGGTTTGTGAATTGCAGTGACCCTGAGCTCCATTTTTTAAGTTGCTCTTTTGTGAGCTGGCCTCAAACCCGCAGGATTGCTTCAGGCCCTATTTTGGCTCCGGCGAGGCAGGCTGAGCCTTTTTTCAATTCTTATTCTTAATGGGAAATTAGATTGATATGTGCCCGTCCAACCCCCTACAACTATTCTCTCATTGGTTCCCCCTCTTCCCGTTCATCCTCCTCACAATTTGCAAAATGTGTGAAACAGAAGTTGAAATGTGCTGATTCTCCAAGTGGGGAGATTCTAAGTAACGTGGCTGGAATGGTGAACAGGAGCACCAGGAGAGGATAAATGAGCTGCATTTTAGACACATCTCCCGATCACATGGTGTACAGTCCTCTGGGTTTTCCATGCATGTTTTAGCTGTAGGAAGATCCCTTGAACCTGCAGATTTGGGACCCATTGAATGGGCACCAGGTAGTATTACTTTAAAGGGTGTGCATTTCCTCACCCAACCTCACATTTCTCTTAGCGCAGTTTCCAGCCTTATGTCTCATCCTGCTGTGGGTCTAGATGTGTTCAATCCATGTTGCATCACCATCCCTGAGGAAAAGTTGTAAGAGGTTTTCTCTGTCTCTCTGTCATTTATTTTTTTCAATTTATTACTATATTGGTTACAGCTGATTTTCAGAGCTCTGTTTCTTGCTGCTGTACATCCACTTGATTCACGTACAGAGAGACATCAATAAATTCTTTTTCAGATTCTTACCAGTCGTATATATTCTTTTCCGGTGACTTGAGTGTGCTGAGTGCAGTTCTTTTAGCTACCGTGTAGGCCTTGTTGATTATCAGTTTGGTATTTGGAATGGTATCTTTGCTAATTTCAACCTCCTGGATGATGCCTCACCCCTCCCCACCTTTCCCGTTTAGCAGCCTTATGCGTGTTTTCTACATATTTGACTATGTTTTTGTTTTGTAATTTATTTCATGTGTAGCCATTTTGGATTCCACCTTTAAGTGATATCTTATGATATGTGTCTTTTTCTTTTTGAATTCTGTCACTTAGAATGATCATACGTAACTCCTCCGGAGTTGTTACAACTGGCCATATTTCATTGATTTCCAGGCTGAATAATATTCCACTCTACCTAAGTACCACATCTCTATCCATTTTTTCCCTCCAGAGACATTTAAGTTATATCCTAGTCGAGGATCTTTTAAACAGAGAGGGGGTAAACATTGGGGTGCCTGTGTCCTCTCGATTTTTGTTTTTCCCAAGATATACGCCCATGAGTGCAAGTGCCCTATGCTCTGTAGCTCATTTTTTAGATGCTTTAGTAAACACAATACACTTCTCCAGAATGGCCATTGGCAATATACATTTCCACTATAAGTCTCACAGGGCTCCCTCTTCTCGTTGCCCTGTCCTGCATTTCTGTTGTTTACGCTTTATGAGGATGGCTCTTCTGACTGATGCGAAGTGATATCTTTTGTAGTATTGACTTCCAGTGCCCACCTGTTTGGTTGGCTAAAAAAGTGTATGCCCTTTTCTTGAATATATACAGAAAAAAACGCATACACCCTTTTTGGCCAACTGCAATGTTGGCAATGTTCAGCTCCTTTTCTTGTGCTTAATGGCGAGTCCTTTCTACCTCCTCAAATCCCTTTCCTGCCATTCTCCCTTGCTTACAAGTCCTTTTCTCTGACTTTCCTCAAGACATTTTTCAGTGATGGATATTTTCAACTCTGCAGTTTCGTGAATTTTACTGCCCCTGAGTTCCATTGTTCAACTTGTGTTTATGGGAACTGGCCACAAAGCAGCAGGATTTCCTCAAGCCCTATACTGTTTCCATGGGCAACCCTAGCCTTTGGTCAATTCGTCTTCCTGATTGGAAATTAGAGTGACATGTGCCTGTCTGAACACCTAGGACTTGTCTCTCATTGTTCCTCATCCTTCCGCTTCATCCTCTGGACAAATTCCAAACTGTACGCAACAGGATGTTGACAGTGCTGACATCTCCAAGTGGGGAGACTGTTAGTAAAGACGCTGGAGGGGTGAACCTGAGCACCAGGAGATGAGGAGATGAGATGCCTTTTCCAAACTCTTCCCGATCAGACGGTATACCATCCTCTGGGTGTGACAGACATGTTTTAGCAGTAGGAAGAGTCCCATTCATGTAAGGAGAACACCAGGGCTTTTTCAAAATCAGTGTCTCCCCGAAACCCAAACTGGGGAATTTTTTAAGCTACGGCTACACATATGTTCATTAAGGGCCTTGGGAAGTAGGCAGAGTCCAAACTTTAGATGATTGAAGTCTTCAGGGTCAGAAGCACTCACCACCAGCTTCCCTTAGGTTACACTTTAACTGTCATTGATAGATGATGTCAATAAAAATATCTATTCTTTTTCAGATTATTTCCCCTTATAGGTTATTGCAAAATGTTGAGTGTAGTTCCCTGTGCTATACAGTAGCTCCTTGTTGATGATCTATTTTATACATAGCAGTGTGTATGTGTTAATCCCAAACTGTTAATTTATCCCTCCTCCCACCTTTCCCCTTTGGTAATAATAAATTATAAGATTTTATACTTCTCAGAAATGGGGGAGCTGAAAGAGAGGTATCATTTTCAATGGAAAAGCATTTAAAACAAGATTGAAGGTTTAACCAAGATTATTAGCTGTACATCCTTGGAAAGAAATCACTTCGTTTCTCTAATATTGACCTGACAAATAAGACAAACCTTTTCACTGAACTTGCTTATAATAAAGTGATGGAAATATCAAATGGAAGTGTTAGAAACATCTTATTTTACCGGAGCCTTATACACTGTTCTATGTTAACTACAGTTTGGCTCACACATCTGTTCATTGAGGTTACAATAGTCTCAATTTCTGTTACTGATCCTCCAGAGTGGACCCCAACAAGTGTCCCCCTGCCCAGTGTCATTGGGGCCAACAGATCGAGACTGAGTTTGGTTCACAAGCAAAGGAAACTTTATATTTTGATCAGAGAATGGAGAGGTGAGAGCATGCACTACCCCGTGGGCTGTGGGCTGGGCTGCTGTGTAGAGATCCTGTCAGAGTCAGTGGGAGGGAGGGGGCGGAGCTCTCGAGGGCGGGGTTGGCTGCAGCTCAGGCTCTATATCGCGGAGTCTGCACTGGGCCCCAGGAGCTGAGGTGTCGACCCAGCCATTCTGCACTAGGAAATCTGGTCTGAAGTGCCGGGTGTGGAACCTCTGCATGCGGGACCCTAGGAGCACATGAAATTAGACAAAGCACAAAGGATAAAAAAGGTTAGACTTGACTTTATTGCCCAGATTCTATTTTTATCTCCCAGGGATTTTTAATGGGCTTTGCTGGGGACAAAACCCTCCTCTGCCTTTTGTCCCGTTCCTCATTCTTGGAGTGCTGAGGGTGCAGACCCTTCTTCTGTAACTGCTGAGTGCTGAGTTGGGAGCCCTCATACCCGGGGGCGAGGGTCAGAGCTTCTCCCCAGCAGCCTCCAGGTGACGTTGATTGTCCCCAGGACCCCTGCCTCCCTGCTCGTCCACCTGAGCACCAGCATTGGAAGTGTTATAGATTCTAATGACCTTTAAGGGTCCAGGAAAGAGATGTGCAGAGACGCTGTGGGGGCCGGTTTCACCCCGCCCCACATTTGTTTGGCCACCTTAGGCTGACCGTTTCTGCCAGCCTAGATGCTCTGACCAGTAGTCTGCGCTTTCTTCAATTAGGCCCCTGAATTAATGTACAAACAGCACCAGGTGTCAGAGCCCTGCCCGCTCCACTCCCAGACAGTCCAGGGTCAGTGGTGATCAAGGACCATGATGGCCACTGAGTCAACAGCCTTTTGAAGTAAACAGGAGTCCAGCCGGTCTTATTGGCCACCATCAGCACAGTGTCTGTAGGCTTTTCTATGGTGACAGTGTGATATACGGTTCCCCCGCCAAGATTATTAGCTCCCCTCTGGGTGCAGTAAGTCCTGCAAGCAGTAGTCTACTCTTTTGGGACACACTCTTGTTGTTTTATGAGAGAAACTCCAGGTCAAGTGATGTTCACACGAGTCGTCATGGTGCCCTGTTGCCCCTGGTTATCTCTCTGGATGTTGGAGTTGGAGGGCCTCCTCACTCGAGGTCGGTGTGCCCACGGAGCGAACCCTGCAACTTCAGGGCATGGTTGGTGGTTAGGATCACCACGTGGGGTCCTTTTCCCTTAGGAGGGAGGTGGCCTTTTGGGCTGCTGATTTCCAGGTTTTTAGATACCGCCAGTATCTTGGCCAGATGTGGCAGTGGGCCAAGCCCCTTGGTGACCGTAGTTTATCCTACCTGGATGGCATTCTTGCATTGTTCCATTTCAAGTGGTCCCAGTTTTTGCACTAATTCTCCAATGGCGATTCACCTTTCACCGGGAATGTAAAGGTCAAAGGGTTTAGCTAAATTAGGGAGTTCCATGGCAAGGGTCTGAATTGACTGCTCTTTCCATTCTTGAAAGGTCACTTCTGGATTCTATTCAAAAGGATCATCATCTTTTCCTTTCAGTGTTTCATATAGAGGCCCAGCTAGTAGACTGTAGTTAGGGATCCAGAAGCAGCAAACCCTGGCCTCCCCAGGAACCCCTAAGCTGTCTTCTAGTTTTAGAAAGGGGTAAGGCTGAAAATGGTTTCTTCCCTTTCCTGGGATGGGCTTCTCCGACCTTCTGTGAGAATGAAGCCCAGGCAGGTCACCGCAGTCTGTGATATTTGAGCTTTTTCTTGAACAACTTCTATCCTTTATTGGCTTGGTAGTTCAGAGGCCTCCTTAGTAGGGCTGGCGATCAGAATGTCGTCTGCGTACTGAAGGAGGATTTCCTTTTCCAGAGGTAGAACTTTTAGGTCTTTAGCTAAGCTGTCCCCAAAGATGGTGTGGGAATTTTTGCACCCTTGGGGCAAGACGGCCCGGAAGTATTGTTTTAGTTGTATGTTGAGTCCTGCCACTCACAAGCCAAAATTTCTTGTGACTCTGGGACTAATGGAATGCAAAAGAAGGCATCATTGAAGACTAATACAGAATACCATGTCCTGGTGGTTGGTAGAATGACCAGCAGGGTGTAGGAATTAGGAGCAACTGGAGGTATATCCTCGGTGGCTTCACTGACTGTCCTGACATCCTTTACCAGGTCCCCAGCAGCCCATGGGGCTCTCGTGGTCAGACCAATCCCAGAATATGGAGCTCACCTGGGCAGGTACCCCACCCCCACCCCAGCCCATGGGGCTCTCGTGGTCAGGCCCCTCCCAGGATACAGAGCTACCCTTGCAGGTACCGTGGCAGGGCTGGGCACACAGGAACTGTGCACATAGCCCTCATTGCAGAGCACCCCCAGCTCACCTGTCGCTCAGAGCTGACACAGAGCACCTCAGAGCAGGACTTGAACTAACAAACAGCAGCTGCGACAGGTCTGTGACCCTGGGCATCACTCTGTGTGGCCTCCTTCCACCTGGTCTTCCAGAGACTTCCACTGCACCCGGGGCACCAGGCCTCTGTCTCCAACCACCACCCACCCCTCCTCTCCCTGACTCCTGGTTTCCTCTCATTAGGAGAGGGTTTTCTTGAAGTTGTCTCCCACTCATGGGCCAGATAAAATGATTAGAAAACAAGCCAAAGCTGCAGCCCCTTGTCTATCCTGACTCTCAGGAGCCCACACCTGTTCCTTGGACCTGGCCGGTTTAGCAAGTTCCATTTTCTGCAACTGTGAGCCCCTGAGGGGTGATGATTGGCTGAGCTGGGCAGCCTTACCGTGCCGGCCAGCCCTCCCCAGGTGTGCCTGGGTTGAGATCAATATAAATACCACTCCAGGCAACAAGAGCCCCTGCAGTGCCTGACGCCATTTTCTCTGCCCTGTCAGCAGTCTCGGGGCTGGGCTGGTGGGAGGGAGTGAGAGGCCACAGCTTTGTGGGTGGTCCAGTGTGAGTGGGGCTCTGCTGGACTTTCTGCAGCAGTTGCCATGCTGCCACCTGCTAAAGAAGAGGATGTGTCACCCATACCTGCTGCTGGAATTTCTCCCTGGGCAGAGGTGAGGAAGGAAAAAAGCAGTGGGGGCAGGGACAGGACGGGTATCTCAGGCAGGGAAATGGAAATCTTCCAGAAGAGCACCCAGGGCCAGGACCATCCTGGCTGGCCTGCAGGCACCAAGTCGGCCGGCATGCTGTCACTCGTGTGGCTCTATGGCCCTTCCTCTAGGCTTTCAAGTCCTTGTATATATTCAGGTGTTTTACCTGGGACGGGTGGGAATAGTTCAGCAGCAACTGGCCTGGGGCTCAGCTCACGTTTACTCACAGATGCCTCGGCACGGTGCCCCAGCTTTGCAATGAGGACGCTTGTTGCGTGGGGGCTGCTGGCTGAATGGGAGACGATTCCCCACCACTGACCAACTTCAGAATTGTTTACAACTGGAGCAAGTGCCCTGATACGGTTTTCCTCTGTGGAACTGGTGGGTTCTGTGTTTTTTTTCTCTTTTTCGTTTTTGATTCAAGGTAGGTTTTATTCCTCTTTTTTGTATTTACAGATATAAGCATGGAAATAATTTATTCATATAAATACATGTATGTGAAGAGAATAATTGTTTTTTCTGTTTTATTTTTTAAATTTTATTTCTTTTTAATTTTGAATTTTATTTTATATTTTTATACAGCAGGTTCTTATTGGTTATCTATTTTATACATATAAATGTATACATGCCAATCCCAGTCTCTCAACTCCTCCCACCACCACCCCCCCAACAGCTTTCCCCCCTTGTTGTCCATACGTTTGTTGTCTACATCTGTTGCTCTATTTATGCCTTGCAAAATGGTTAATCTGTACAGTTTTTCTAGGTTCCACATATATGCATGAATATACAAGATTTGTTTTTCTCTTTCTGACTTACTTCACTCTGTATGACAGTCTCTAGATCCATCGACGTCTCTACAAATGACCCAATTTCATTCCTTTTCGTGGCTTAGTAATATTCCATTTTATATATGTACCACAGCTTTATGCATTCGTCTGTCTGTGGGCATTTAGATTGCTTCCATTACCTCGATATTGTAAATAGTGATGCAATGAACATTGTGGTGAATGTCTCTTTTTGATTTATGGTTTTGTCTGGGTATATGTCCAGTACAGGGATTGCTGTATCATATGGTAATTCTATTGTTAGTTTCTTAAGAAACTCCATATTGTTCTCCATAGTGACTGTATCAATTTATATTCCCAACAATAGTGGAAGAGTGTTCCTTTTCTCCACACCCTTTCCAGCATTTTTGTTTGTAGATTTTCTGATGATGCCCATTCTATCAGGTGTGAGGTGATACCTCATTGTTGAGTCCATTTTGTTGAGCAAGGGGTAGGTCTTGTCTATTACATATTTGGCTTATGGAACGGTATCTGTGCTAATTTCAAACTCTGGTTTTATGCAGCACCCCAACTCACCTTACCCCTTAAGCAAACATAAGTTGGTTTTCTAAACTTGAGACCCTGTTCTGTTTTGTAACTCAGTTACTGTGTAGCCAAGTTCACATTCCGTTTATTAGTGATATCTTATGATTTTTTTTTCTGTGTGACTTATTTCAGTTAGAATCATCATTCCTGAATCCACTCATTATGCTGCTACGGGCCTGATGACATAGATGTCATTGCTGAGTGATATTGCATTGTACGTAAGTACCACAACTTCTTTATCCATTTTTCACTTTCTGTGATGTTGAACTTGTACTGTAAACGAGGTTCTTGTAAACAGAGCCGTTCCATACTTTGGGGTGGCTGTGTCTTTTTGATTTTAATTTCCCTAAGCTATACGACCATAAGTGGAAGTGCCCTAGGCTCTGTTGCTTTGTTTTTTAGATGTTTCAGGAAACACCATACACTTCTCCCGAGTGTCTGTTGGCAATTTACATCCCGCCCATCAGCGTAACAAGGCTCCCAGTTCTCCATGGCCTGTCCTGCCTTTCTGGATTTTACACTTTTTTCAGATGGCCCTTTTGACCGGGGGGAAGTGAGACTTCATTGTAGTGCAGATTTCCTTTGGAAGCTTGCTTATTTGGCCAAAAAGGGCGTATGCGTTTTTTCCTGAATATATTCAGGAAAAAACGCATACGCCCTTTTTGGCCAAGTGCATCATTGTGGACGTTCTGCCTCTTTTCCTATTCTATCAATGCAATTCCAGTCTACCTCCTGAAATCGGTTTCCTGCAATTCTGCCCCACTTTCAAGTCCTCTTGGCAGCCTTACTTCAGTATATTTTTGGACGATAGCTGTCATTTATAACTCTGCAGGTTTGTGAATTACAGTGCCCCTGAGCTCCTTTCTTCAACTCGCTTTCTTGTGAGCTGGCCGCAACACCGCAGGATGGCTTCAGGCCCTAATCTGGTTCCGGCACGGCACGCTGAGCCTTTGGTTATTTCCTCTTCCTGGTGGGAAATGAGAGTTAAATTTGCCCATCCAGACACCTCCAGCTAGTCTCTCATTGGTTCTCCCTATTCCTGTTCATCTTCCGCAGAAATTGCAAACTGGGCCAAACAGGAGGTTAAAGGCGCTGACTCTCCAAGTGGGGAGAGTGTTAGTAAAGCGTCTGGAATGTTGCACCCGAGTACCAGGGGAGGAAAACTGAGACATATTTAAATACGGCTCCCGTTCACACGGTTGATCATACTCTGGGTTCCTCATGCATGTTTTAGCTGAAGGAAGAATACCATAAACCTGGAGAGTTGAGACCCGTGGAATGGGTACCATGCAATATGACTTCAGAGGTCTTCATTTGCTCACCGAACCTCTCCAATCCTATCACTGCTGCGTTTATGTCCCTGTACACACGCTTGATTCTCCTTTGGAGACATAGCAATCCATAGGTTTTAAGATACTTACTAGTCAGGTACATTCTTAGGCGTTTAATATGAGGTGATGACTCCATTTCGTTGAGCAAGGAGTAGCTCTTGTCTATTCCATATTTGGCTTAAGGAACTTTATCTGTGCTCATTTCAATCTCTGGTTTTATGCAGCACCCCAACTCACCTTTCCCCTTAAGCAAGCATAAGTTGGTTTTCTAAATTTGAGACCCTGTTCTGTTTTGGAATTCAGTTCCTGTGTAGCCAAGATTACATTCCGTGTATTAGTGATATCTTATGATGTTTCTTTTTCTGTGTGACTTATTTCAGTTAGAATCATCATACCTGAATCCACTCATTGTGCTGCTAAGGGCCTGATGACATAGATTTCATTGCTGAGTGATATTGCTTTGTAAGTAAATACCACAACTTCTTTATCCATTTTTCACTTTCTGGGATGTTGAACTTCTACTGTAAACGAGGTTCTTGTAAACAGAGCCGTTCCAAACTTTGGGGTGGCTGTGTCTTTTGGATTTTAATTTCCCTAATCTATAGGACCATAAGTGGAAGTGCCCTAGGCTCTGTTGCTTTGTTTTTTAGATGTTTCAGGAAACACCATACACTTCTCCCGAGTGTCTGTTGGCAATTTACATCCCGCCCATCAGCATAACAAGGCTCCCAGTTCTCCATGGCCTGTCCTGCCTTTCTGGATTTTACACTTTTTTCAGATGGCCCTTTTGACCGGGGGGAAGTGAGACTTCATTGTAGTGCAGATTTCCTTTGCAAGCTTGCTTGGTTGGCCAAAAAGGGCGTATGCGTTTTTTCCTGAATATATTCAGGAAAAAACGCATACGCCCTTTTTGGCCAAGTGCATCATTCTGGACGTTCTGCCTCTTTTCCTATGCTTTCAATGCAATTCCAGTCTACCTCCTGAAATCGGTTTCCTGCAATTCTGCCCTGCTTTCAAGTCCTCTTGGCAGCCTTACTTCAGTATATTTTTGGACGATAGCTGTCATTTATAACTCTGCAGGTTTCTGCATTACAGTGTCCCCGAGCTCCTTTCTTCAACTGGCTTTCTTGTGAGCTGGCCGCAACACCGCAGGATGGCTTCAGGCCCTAATCTGGTTCAGGCACGGCACACTGAGCTTTTGGTTAATTCCTCTTCCTGGTGGGAAATGAGAGTTAAATTTGCCCGTCCAGACACCTCCAGCTAGTCTCTCATTGGTTCTCCCTATTCCTGTTCATCTTCCACAGAAATTGCAAACTGGGCCAAACAGGAGGTTAAAGGCGCTGACTCTCCAAGTGGGGAGAGTGTTAGTAAAGTGTCTGGAATGTTGCACCCGAGTACCAGGGGAGGAAAACTGAGACATATTTGAACACATCTCCCGTTCCCATGGTTCATCGTACTCTGGGTTCCACATGCATGTTTTAGCTGAAGGAAGAATACCTTAAACCTGGAGAGTTGAGACCCGTGGAATGGGTACCATGCAATATGAATTCAAAGGTCTTCATTTGCTCACCGAACCTCTCCAATCCTATCACTGCTGCGTTTATGTCCCTGTACACACGCTTGATTCTCTTTTGGAGACATAGCAATCCATAGGTTTTAAGATACTTACAAGTCAGGTACATTCTTAGGCGTTTAATATGGGGTGTTGAGTCCATTTCGTTGAGCTAGGAGTACCTCTTGTCTATTCCATAATGGCTTAATGAACTTTATCTGTGCTCATTTCAATCTCTGGTTTTATGCAGCACCCCAACTCACCTTTCCCCTTAAGCAAGCATAAGTTGGTTTTCTAAATTTGAGACCCTGTTCTGTTTTGGAATTCAGTTCCTGTGTAGCCAAGTTTACATTCCGTGTATTAGTGATATCTTATGATGTTTCTTTTTCTGTGTGATTTATTTCAGTTAGAATCATCGTACCTGAATCCACTCATTATGCTGCTATGGGCCTGATGACATAGATTTCATTGCTGAGTGATACTGCATTGTACGTAAGTACCACAAGTTCTTTATCCATTTTTCACTTTCTGCGATGTTGAACTTGTACTGTAAACGAGGTTCTTGTAAACAGAGGCGTCCCAAACTTTGGGGTGGCTGTGTCTTTTTGATTTTAATTTCCCTAAGCTATAGGACCATAAGTGGAAGTGCCCTAGGCTCTGTTGCTTTGTTTTTTAGATGTTTCAGGAAACACCATACACTTCTCCCGAGTGTCTGTTGGCAATTTACATCCCGCCCATCAGCATAACAAGGCTCCCAGTTCTCCATGGCCTGTCCTGCCTTTCTGGATTTTACACTTTTTTCAGATGGCCCTTTTGACCGGGGGGGAAGTGAGACTTCATTGTAGTTCAGATTTCCTTTGCAAGCTTGCTTGGTTGGCCAAAAAGGGCGTATGCGTTTTTTTCCTGAATATATTCAGGAAAAAACGCATACGCCCTTTTTGGCCAAGTGCATCATTGTGGACGTTCTGCCTCTTTTCCTATGCTTTCAATGAAATTCCAGTCTACCTCCTGAAATCGGTTTCCTGCAATTCTGCCCCGCTTTCAAGTCCTCTTGGCAGCCTTACTTCAGTATATTTTTGGACGATAGCTGTCATTTATAACTCTGCAGGTTTGTGAGTTACAGTGCCCCTGAGCTCTTTTCTTCAGCTCGCTTTCTCTTGAGCTGGCCGCAACACCGCAGGATGGCTTCAGGCCCTAATCTGGTTCCGGCACGGCACGCTGAGCCTTTGGTTATTTCCTCTTCCTGGTGGGAAATGAGAGTTAAATTTGCCCGTCCAGACACCTCCAGCTAGTCTCTCATTGGTTCTCGCTATTCCTGTTCATCTTCCACAGAAATTGCAAACTGGGCCAAACAGGAGGTTAAAGGCGCTGACTCTCCAAGTGGGGAGAGTGTTAGTAAAGCGTCTGGAATGTTGCACCCGAGTACCAGGGTACGAAAACTGAGACATATTTGAACACGTCTCCCGTTCACATGGTTGATCATACTCTGGGTTCCACATGCATGTTTTAGCTGAAGGAAGAATACCTTAAACCTGGAGAGTTGAGACCCGTGGAATGGGTACCATGCAATATGACTTCAAAGGTCTTCATTTGCTCACCGATCCTCTCCAATCCTATCACTGCTGCGTTTATGCCCCTGTACACACGCTTGATTCTCTTTTGGAGACATAGCAATCCATAGGTTTTAAGATACTTACTAGTCAGGTACATTCTTAGGCGTTTAATATGGGATGTTGAGTCCATTTCGTTGAGCAAGGAGTACCTCTTGTCTATTCCATATTTGGCTTAAGGAACTTTATCTGTGCTCATTTCAATCTCTGGTTTTATGCAGCACCCCAACTCACCTTTCCCCTTAAGCAAGCATAAGTTGGTTTTCTAAATTTGAGACCCTGTTCTGTTTTGGAATTCAGTTCCTGTGTAACCAAGTTTACATTCCGTGTATTAGTGATATCTTATGATGTTTCTTTTTCTGTGTGACTTATTTCAGTTAGAATCATCGTACCTGAATCCACTCATTATGCTGCTACGGGCCTGATGACATAGATTTCATTGCTGAGTGATATTGCTTTGTAAGTAAATACCACATCTTCTTTATCCATTTTTCACTTTCTGGGATGTTGAACTTCTACTGTAAACGAGGTTCTTGTAAACAGAGCCGTTCCAAACTTTGGGATGGCTGTGTCTTTTTGATTTTAATTTCCCTAAGCTATAGGACCATAAGTGGAAGTGCCCTAGGCTCTGTTGCTTTGTTTTTTTAGATGTTTCAGGAAACACCATACACTTCTCCCAAGTGTCTGTTGGCAATTTACATCTCGCCCATCAGCATAACAAGGCTCCCAGTTCTCCATGGACTGTCCTGCCTTTCTGGATTTTACACTTTTTTCAGATGGCCCTTTTGACCGGGGGGAAGTGAGACTTCATTGTAGTGCAGATTTCCTTTGCAAGCTTGCTTGGTTGGCCAAAAAGGGCGTATACGTTTTTTCCTGAATATATTCAGGAAAAAACGCATACGCCCTTTTTGGCCAAGTGCATCATTGTGGACGTTCTGCCTCTTTTCCTATGCTTTCAATGCAATTCCAGTCTACCTCCTGAAATCGGTTTCCTGCAATTCTGCCCGGCTTTCAAGTCCTCTTGGCTGCCTTACTTCAGTATATTTTTGGACGATAGCTGTCATTTATAACTCTGCAGGTTTGTGAATTACAGTGCCCCTGAGCTCCTTTTTTCAACTCGCTTTTTTGTGACCTGGCCGCAACACAGCAGGATGGCTTCAAGCCCTAATCTGGTTCCCGCACGGCACGCTGAGCCTTTGGTTAATTCCTCTTCCTGGTGGGAAATGAGAGTTAAATTTGCCCGTCCAGACACCTCCAGCTAGTCTCTCATTGGTTCTCGCTATCCCTGTTCATCTTCCGCAGCAATTGCAAACTGGGCCAAACAGGAGGTTAAAGGGACAGACTCTCCAAGTAGGGAGAGTGTTAGTAAAGCGTCTGGAATGTTGCACCCGAGTACCAGGGTACGAAAACTGAGACATATTTGAACACGTCTCCCGATCACATGGTTGATCATACTCTAGGTTCCACATGCATGTTTTAGCTGAAGGAAGAATACCTTAAACCTGGAGAGTTGAAACCCGTGGAATGGGTACCATGCAATATGACTTCAAAGGGTCTTCATTTGCTCACCGAACCTCTCCAATCCTATCACTGCTGCGTTTATGCCCCTGTACACATGCTTGATTCTCTTTTGCAGACATAGCAATCCATAGGTTTTAAGATACTTACTAGTCAGGTACATTCTTAGGCGTTTAATATGCGGTGTTGAGTCCATTTCGTTGAGCAAGGAGTAGCTCTTGTCTATTCCATATTTGGCTTAAGGAACTTTATCTGTGCTCATTTCAATCTCTGGTTTTATGCAGCACCCCAACTCACCTTTCCCCTTAAGCAAGCATAAGTTGGTTTTCTAAATTTGAGACCCTGTTCTGTTTTGGAATCCAGTTCCTGTGTAGCCAAGTTTACATTCCGTGTATTACTGATATCTTATGATGTTTCTTTTTCTGTGTGACTTATTTCAGTTAGAATCATCGTACCTGAATCCACTCATTATGCTGCTACGGGCCTGATGACATAGATTTCACTGCTGAGTGATACTGCATTGTACGTAAGTACCACAATTTCTTTATCCATTTTTCACTTTCTGTGATATTGAACTTGTACGGTAAACGAGGTTCTTGTAAACAGAGGCCTCCCAAACATTGGGGTGGCTGTGTCTTTTTGATTTTAATTTCCCTAAGCTATAGGACCATAAGTGGAAGTGCCCTAGGCTCTGTTGCTTTGTTTTTTAGATGTTTCAGGAAACACCATACACTTCTCCCGAGTGTCTGTGTGCAATTTAAATCCCGCCCATCAGCATAACAACGCTCCCAGTTCTCCATGGACTGTCCTGCCTTTCTGGATTTTACACTTTTTTCAGATGCTCCTTTTGACCGGGGGGAAGTGCGACTTCATTGTAGTGCAGATTTCCTTTGCAAGTTTGCTTGGTTGGCCAAAAAGGGCGTATGCGTTTTTTCCTGAATATATTCAGGAAAAAACGCATACGCCCTTTTTGGCCAAGTGCATCATTGTGGACGCTCTGCCTCTTTTCCTATGCTTTCAATGCAATTCCAGTCTACCTCCTGAAATCGGTTTCCTGCAATTCTGCCCTGCTTTCAAGTCCTCTTGGCAGCCTTACTTCAGTATATTTTTGGACGATAGCTGTCATTTATAACTCTGCAGGTTTGTGAATTACAGTGCCCCTGAGCTCCTTTCTTCAACTCGCTTTCTTGTGAGCTGGCCGCAACACCGCAGGATGGCTTCAGGCCCTAATCTGGTTCCGGCACGGCACGCTGAGCCTTTGGTTAATTCCTCTTCCTGGTGGGAAATGAGAGTTAAATTTGCCCGTCCAGACACCTCCAGCTAGTCTCTCATTGGTTCTCGCTATTCCTGTTCATCTTCCGCAGAAATTGCAAACTGGGCCAAACAGGAGGTTAAAGGCGCTGACTCTCCAAGTGGGGAGAGTGTTAGTAAAGCGTCTGGAATGTTGCACACGAGTACCAGGGTATGAAAACTGAGACATATTTGAACACGTCTCCCGATCACATGGTTGATCATGCTTTAGGTTCCACATGCATGTTTTAGCTGAAGGAAGAATACCTTAAACCTGCAGAGTTGAAACCCGGGAATGGGTACCATGCAATGTGACTTCAAAGGGTTTTCATTTGCTCACCGAACCTCTCCAATCCTATCACTGCTGCGTTTATGCCCCTGTACACATGCTTGATTCTCTTTCGGAGACATAGCAATCCATAGGTTTTAAGATACTTACTAGTCAGGTACATTCTTAGGCGTTTAATATGCGGTGTTGAGTCCATTTCGTTGAGCAAGGAGTAGCTCTTGTCTATTCCATATTTGGCTTAAGGAACTTTATCTTTGCTCATTTCAATCTCTGGTTTTATGCAGCACCCCAACTCACCTTTCCCCTTAAGCAAGCATAAGTTGGTTTTCTAAATTTGAGACCCTGTTCTGTTTTGGAATCCAGTTCCTGTGTAGCCAAGTTTACATTCCGTGTATTAGTGATATCTTATGATGTTTCTTTTTCTGTGTGACTTATTTCAGTTAGAATCATCGTACCTGAATCCACTCGTTATGCTGCTACGGGCCTGATGACATAGATTTCATTGCTGAGTGATACTGCATTGTACGTAAGTACCACAATTTCTTTATCCATTTTTCACTTTCTGTGATATTGAACTTGTACGGTAAACGAGGTTCTTGTAAACAGAGGCCTCCCAAACTTTGAGGTGGCTGTGTCTTTTTGATTTTAATTTCCCTAAGCTATAGGACCATAAGTGGAAGTGCCCTAGGCTCTGTTGCTTTGTATTTTAGATGTTTCAGGAAACACCATACACTTCTCCTGAGTGTCTGTGTGCAATTTACATCCCGCCCATCAGCATAACAAGGCTCCCAGTTCTCCATGGACTGTCCTGCCTTTCTGGATTTTACACTTTTTTGAGATGGTCCTTTTGACCGGAGGGAAGTGCGACTTCATTGTAGTGCAGATTTCCTTTGCAAGTTTGCTTGGTTGGCCAAAAAGGGCGTATGCGTTTTTTCCTGAATATATTCAGGAAAAAACGCATACGCCCTTTTTGGCCAAGTGCATCATTGTCGACGCTCTGCCTCTTTTCCTATGCTTTCAATGCAATTCCAGTCTACCTCCTGAAATCGGTTTCCTGCAATTCTGCCCCGCTTTCAAGTCCTCTTGGCAGCCTTACTTCAGTATATTTTTGGACGATAGCTGTCATTTATAACTCTGCAGGTTTGTGCATTACAGTGCCCCTGAGCTCCTTTCTTCAACTCGCTTTCTTGTGAGCTGGCCGCAACACCGCAGGATGGCTTCAGGCCCTAATCTGGTTCCGGCACGGCATGCTGAGCCTTTGGTTAATTCCTCTTCCTGGTGGGAAATGAGAGTTAAATTTGCCCGTCCAGACACCTCCAGCTAGTCTCTCATTGGTTCTCGCTATTCCTGTTCATCTTCCGCAGAAATTGCAAACTGGGCCAAACAGGAGGTTAAAGGGACTGACTCTCCAAGTGGGGAGAGTGTTAGTAAAGCATCTGGAATGTTGCACCCGAGTACCAGCGTACGAAAACTGAGACATATTTGAACACGTCTCCCGATCACATGGTTGATCATACTCTAGGTTCCACATGCATGTTTTAGCTGAAGGAAGAATACCTTAAACCCGGGTAGTTGAAACCCGTGTAATGGGTACCATGCAATATGACTTCAAAGGGTCTTCATTTGCTCACCGAACCTCTCCAATCCTATCACTGCTGCGTTTATGCCCCTGTACACACGCTTGATTCTCTTTCGGAGACATAGCAATCCATAGGTTTTAAGATACTTACTAGTCAGGTACATTCTTAGGCGTTTAATATGGGGTGTTGAGTCCATTTCGTTGAGCAAGGAGTAGCTCTTGTCTATTCCATATTTGGCTTAAGGAACTTTATCTGTGCTTATTTCAATCTCTGGTTTTATGCAGCACCCCAACTCACCTTTCCCCTTAAGCAAGCATAAGTTGGGTTTCTAAATTTGAGACCCTGTTCTGTTTTGGAATTCAGTTCCTGTGTAGCCATGTTTACATTCCGTGTATTAGTGATATCTTATGATGTTTCTTTTTCTGTGTGAGTTATTTCAGTTAGAATAATCATACCTGAATCCACTCATTATGCTGCTATGGGCCTGATGACATAGATTTCATTGCTGAGTGATACTGCATTGTACGTAAGTACCACAAGTTCTTTATCCATTTTTCACTTTTTGTGATATTGAACTTGTACTGTAAACGAGGTTCTTGTAAACAGAGGCGTCCCAAACTTTGGGGTGGCTGTGTCTTTTTGATTTTAATTTCCCTAAGCTATAGGACCATAAGTGGAAGTGCCCTAGGCTCTGTTGCTTTGTTTTTTAGATGTTTCAGGAAACACCATACACTTCTCCCGAGTGTCTGTTGGCAATTTACATCCCGCCCATCAGCATAACAAGGCTCCCAGTTGTCCATGGCCTGTCCTGCCTTTCTGGATTTTACACTTTTTTCCGATGGCCCTTTTGACCGGGGGGAAGTGAGACTTCATTGTAGTGCAGATTTCCTTTGCAAGCTTGCTTGGTTGGCCAAAAAGGGCGTATGCGTTTTTTCCTGAATATATTCAGGAAAAAACGCATATGCCCTTTTTGGCCAAGTGCATCATTGTGGACGTTCTGCCTCTTTTCCTATGCTTTCAATGCAATTCCAGTCTACCTCCTGAAATCGGTTTCCTGCAATTCTGCCCCGCTTTCAAGTCCTCTTGGCAGCCTTCCTTCAGTATATTTTTGGACGATAGCTGTCATTTATAACTCTGCAGGTTTGTGAATTACAGTGCCCCTGAGCTCCTTTCTTCAACTCGCTTTCTTGTGAGCTGGCTGCAACACCGCAGGATGGCTTCAGGCCCTAATCTTGTTCAGGCATGGCACGATGAGTCTTTGGTTATTTCCTCTTCCTGGTGGGAAATGAGAGTTAGAGTTGCCCGTCCAGACACCTCCAGCTAGTCTCTCATTGGTTCTCGCTATTCCTGTTCATCTTCTGCATTAATTGCAAACTGGGCCAAACAGGAGGTTAAAGGCGCTGACTCTCCAAGTGGGGAGATTGTTAGTAAAGCGTCTGGAATGTTGCACCCGAGTACCAGGGGAGGAAAACTGAGACATATTTGAACACGTCTCCTGTTCACACGGTTGATCATACTCTGGGTTCCACATGCATGTTTTAGCTGAAGAATTCCTTAAACCTGGAGAGTTGGGACCCGTGTAATGGGTACCATGCAATATGACTTCAAAGGGTCTTCGTTTGTTCACCGAACCTCTCCAATCCTATCACTGCTGCGTTCATGCCCCTGTACACATGCTTCATTCTCTTTCAGCGACATAGCAATCCATAGGTTTTAAGATACTTACTAGTCAAGTATATTCTTAGGCGTTTAATATGCAGTGTTGAGTCCATTTCATTGAGCAAGGAGTAGCTCTTGTCTATTCCATATTTGGCTTAAGGAACTTTATCTGTGCTCATTTCAATCTCTGGTTTTATGCAGCACCTCAACTCACCTTTACCCTTAAGCAAACATAAGTTGGTTTTCTAAATTTGAGACCCTGTTCTGTTCTTTAATTCAGTTCCTGTGTAGCCAAGTTTACATTCCGTGTATTACTGATATCTTATGATGTTTCTTTTTCTGTGTGACTTATTTCAGTTAGAATCATCATACCTGAATCCAGTCATTGTGCTGCTAAGGGCCTGATGACATAGATTTCATTGCTGAGTGATATTGCTTTGTAAGTAAGTACCACAACTTCTTTATCCATTTTTCACTTTCTGCGATGTTGAACTTGTACTGTAAACGAGGTTCTTGTAAACAGAGGTGTCCCAAACTTTGGGGTGGCTGTGTCTTTTTGATTTTAATTTCCCTAAGCTATAGGACCATAAGTGGAAGTGCCCTAGGCTCTGTTGCTTTGTTTTTTAGATGTTTCAGGAAACACCATACACTTCTCCCGAGTGTCTGTTGGCAATTTACATCCCGCCCATCAGCATAACAAGGCTCCCAGTTCTCCATGGCCTGTCCTGCCTTTCTGGATTTTACAC
This sequence comes from Stenella coeruleoalba, assembly GCF_951394435.1. Taxonomy (NCBI): domain Eukaryota; kingdom Metazoa; phylum Chordata; class Mammalia; order Artiodactyla; family Delphinidae; genus Stenella; species Stenella coeruleoalba. The sequence goes on from NW_027645872.1 coordinate 454,262, forward strand.
TTTTTTCAGATGGCCCTTTTGACCGGGGGAAGTGAGACTTCATTGTAGTGCAGATTTCCTTTGCAAGTTTGCTTGGTTGGCCAAAAAGGGCGTATGCGTTTTTTCCTGAATATATTCAGGAAAAAACGCATACGCCCTTTTTGGCCAAGTGCATCATTGTGGACGTTCTGCCTCTTTTCCTATGCTTTCAATGCAATTCCAGTCTACCTCCTGAAATCGGTTTCCTGCAATTCTGCCCCGCTTTCAAGTCCTCTTGGCAGCCTTACTTCAGTATATTTTTGGACGATAGCTGTCATTTATAACTCTGCAGGTTTGTGAATTACAGTGCCCCTGAGCTCCTTTCTTCAACTCGCTTTCTTTTGAGCTGGCCGCAACACCACAGGATGGCTTCAGGCCCTAATCTGGTTCCGGCACGGCACGCTGAGCCTTTGGTTATTTCCTCTTCCTGGTGGGAAATAAGAGTTAAATTTGCCCGTCCAGACACCTCCAGCTAGTCTCTCATTGGTTCTCCCTATTCCTGTTCATCTTCCGCAGAAGTTGCAAACTGGATCAAACAGGAGTTTAAAGGCGCTGACTCTCTTAGTGGGGAGAGTGTTAGTAAAGCATCTGGAATGTTGCGCCCGAGTACCAGGGGAGGAAAACTGAGACATATTTGAACAATTCTCCCGTTCACACGGTTGATCATACTCTGGGTTCCACATGCATGTTTTAGCTGAAGGAAGAATACCTTAAACCTGGAGAGTTGAGACCCGTGGAATGGGTACCATGCAATATGACTTCAAAGGGTCTTCATTTGCTCACCGAACCTCTCCAATCCTATCAGTGCTGCGTTTATACCCCTGTACACACGCTTGATTCTCTTTTGGAGACATAGCAATCCATAGGTTTTAAGATACTTACTAGTCAGGTACATTCTTAGGCGTTTAATATGGGTTGTTGAGTCCATTTCGTTGAGCAAGGAGTAGCTCTTGTCTATTCCATATTTGGCTTAAGGAACTTTATCTGTGCTCATTTCAATCTCTGGTTTTATGCAGCACCCCAACTCACCTTTCCCCTTAAGCAAGCATAAGTTGGTTTTCTAAATTTGAGACCCTGTTCTGTTCTGTAATTCAGTTCCTATGTAGCCAAGTTTACATTCCGTGTATTACTGATATCTTATGATGTTTATTTTTCTGTGTGACTAATTTCAGTTAGAATCATCATACCTGAATCCACTCATTGTGCTGCTAAGGACCTGATGACATACATTTCATTGCTGAGCGAATTTGCTTTGTAAGTAAATACCACAACTTCTTTATCCATTTTTCACTTTCTGCGATGTTGAACTTGTACTGTAAACGAGGTTCTTGTAAACAGAGGCGTCCCAAACTTTGGGGTGGCTGTGTCTTTTTAATTTTAATTTCCCTAAGCTATAGGACCATAAGTGGAAGTGCCCTAGGCTCTGTTGCTTTGTTTTTTAGATGTTTCAGGAAACACCATACACTTCTCCCGAGTGTCTGTTGGCAATTTACATCCCGCCCATCAGCATAACAAGGCTCCCAGTTCTCCATGGCCTGTCCTGCCTTTCTGGATTTTACACTTTTTTCAGATGGACCTTTTGACCGGGGGGAAGTGAGACTTCATTGTAGTGCAGATTTCCTTTGCAAGCTTGCTTGGTTGGCCAAAAAGGGCGTATGCGTTTTTTCCTGAATATATTCAGGAAAAAACGCATACGCTCTTTTTGGCCAAGCGCATCATTGTGGACGCTCTGCCTCTTTTCCTATGCTTTCAATGCAATTCCAGTCTAACTCCTTAAATCGGATTCCTGCAATTCTGTCCCGGTTTCAAGTCCTCTTGGCAGCCTTACTTCAGTATATTTTTGGACGATAGCTGTCATTTATAACTCTGCAGGTTTGTGAATTACAGTGCCCCTGAGCTCCTTTCTTCAACTCGCTTTCTTGTGAGCTGGCCGCAACACCGCAGGATTGCTTCAGGCCCTAATCTGGTTCTGGCACGGCACGCTGAGCCTTTGGTTAATTCCTCTTCCTGGTGGGAAATGAGAGTTAAATTTGCCCGTCCAGACACCTCCACCTAGTCTCTCATTGGTTCTCCCCATTCCTGTTCATCTTCCGCAGAAATTGCAAACTGGGCCAAACAGGAGTTTAAAGGCGCTGATTCTCCAAGTGGGGAGAGTCTTACTAAAGCGTCTGGAATGTTGCACCCGAGTACCAGGGGAGGAAAACTGAGACATATTTGAACACGTCTCCCGTTCACATGGTTGATCATACTCTGGGTTCCACATGCATGTTTTAGCTGAAGGAAGAATACCTTAAACCGGGAGAGTTGAGACCCGTGTAAAGGGTACCATGCAATATGATTTCAAAGGGTCTTCATTTGCTCACCGAACCTCTCCAATCCTATCAGTGCTGCGTTTATTCCCCTGTACACACGCTTGATTCTCTTTTGGAGACATAGCAATCCATAGGTTATAAGATACTTACTAGTCAGGTACATTCTTAGGCGTTTAATATGAGGTGTTGACTCCATTTCGTTGAGCAAGGAGTAGCTCTTGTCTATTCCATATTTGGCTTAAGGAACTTTATCTGTGCTCATTTCAATCTCTGGTTTTATGCAGCACCCCAACTCACCTTTCCCGTTAAGCAAGCATAAGTTGGTGTTCTAAATTTGAGACCCTGTTCTGTTTTGGAATTCAGTTCCTGTGTAGCCAAGTTTACATTATGTGTATTAGTGATATATTATGATGTTTCTTTTTCTGTGTGACTTATTTCAGTTAGAATCATCGTACCTGAATCCACTCATTATGCTGCTACGGGCCTGATGACACAGATTTCATTGCTGAGTGATACTGCATTGTACGTAAGTACCACAATTTCTTTATCCATTTTTCACTTTTTGTGATATTGAACTTGTACTGTAAACGAGGTTCTTGTAAACAGAGGCGTCCCAAAGTTTCGGGTGGCTGTGTCTTTTTGATTTTAATTTACCTAAGCTATAGGACCATAAGTGGAAGTGCCCTAGGCTCTGTTGCTTTGTTTTTTAGATGTTTCAGGAAACACCATACACTTCTCCCGAGTGTCTGTTGGCAATTTACATCCCGCCCATCAGCATAACAAGGCTCCCAGTTCTCCATGGCCTGTCCTGCCTTTCTGGATTTTACACTTTTTTCAGATGGCCCTTTTGTCCAGGGGGAAGTGAGACTTCATTGTAGTGCAGATTACCTTTGCAAGTTTGCTTGGTTGGCCAAAAAGGGCGTATGCGTTTTTCCCTGAATATATTCAGGAAAAAACGCTTACGCCCTTTTTGACCAAGTGCATCATTGTGGACGTTCTGCCTCTTTTCCTATGCTTTCAATGCAATTCCAGTCTACCTCCTGAAATCGGTTTCCTGCAATTCTGCCCCGCTTTCAAGTCCTCTTGGCAGCCTTACTTCAGTCTATTTTTGGACGATAGCTGTCATTTATAACTCTGCATGTTTGTGAATTACAGTGCCCCTGAGCTCCTTTCTTCAATTTGCATTCTTGTGACCTGGCCGCAACACCACAGGATGGCTTCAGGCCCTAATCTGGTTCCGGCACGGCACGCTGAGCATTTGGTTATTTCCTCTTCCTGGTGTTAAATGAGAGTTAAATTTGCCCGTCCAGACACCGCCAGCTAGTCTCTCATTGGTTCTCCCTATTCCTGTTCATCTTCCGCAGATTGCAAACTGGGCCAAACAGGAGGTTAAAGGCGCTGACTCTCCAGGTGGGGAGAGTGTTAGTAAAGCGTCTGGAATGTTGCACCCGAGTACCAGGGGAGGAAAACTGAGACATATTTGAACACGTCTCCTGTTCACACGGTTGATCATACTCTGAGTTCCACATGCATGTTTTAGCTGAAGGAAGAATTCCTTAAACCTTGAGAGTTGAGACCCGTGGAATGGGTACCATGCAATATGACTTCAAAGGGTCTTCATTTGCTCACCGAACCTCTCCAATCCTATCACTGCTGCGTTTATGCCCCTGTACACACGCTTGATTCTCTTTTGGAGACATAGCAATCCATAGGTTTTAAGATACTTACTAGTCAGGTACATTCTTAGGCGTTTAATATGGGGTGTTGAGTCCATTTCGTTGAGCAAGGAGTAGCTCTTGTCTATTCCATATTTGGCTTAAGGAACTTTATCTGTGCTCATTTCAATCTCTGGTTTTATGCAGCACCCCAACTCACCTTTCCCCTTAAGCAAGCATAAGTTGGGTTTCTAAATTTGAGACCCTGTTCTGTTTTGGAATTCAGTTCCTGTGTAGCCAAGTTTACATTCCGTGTATTAGTGATATCTTATGATGTTTCTTTTTCTGTGTGAGTTATTTCAGTTAGAATAATCATACCTGAATCCACTCATTATGCTGCTATGGGCCTGATGACATAGATTTCATTGCTGAGTGATACTGCATTGTACGTAAGTACCACAAGTTCTTTATCCATTTTTCACTTTCTGTGATATTGAACTTGTACTGTAAACGAGGTTCTTGTAAACAGAGGCGTCCCAAACTTTGGGGTGGCTGTGTCTTTTTGATTTTAATTTCCCTAAGCTATAGGACCATAAGTGGAAGTGCCCTAGGCTCTGTTGCTTTGTTTTTTAGATGTTTCAGGAAACACCATACACTTCTCCCGAGTGTCTGTTGGCAATTTACATCCCGCCCATCAGCATAACAAGGCTCCCAGTTCTCCATGGCCTGTCCTGCCTTTCTGGATTTTACACTTTTTTCCGATGGCCCTTTTGACCGGGGGGAAGTGAGACTTCATTGTAGTGCAGATTTCCTTTGCAAGCTTGCTTGGTTGGCCAAAAATGGCGTATGCGTTTTTTCCTCAGGAAAAAACGCATACGCAATTTTTGGCCAAGTGCATCATTGTGGACGTTCTACCACTTTTCCTACGCTCTCAGTGCAATTCCAGTCTACCTCCTGAAATCGGTTTCCTGCAATCCTGCACCACTTTCAAGTCCTCTTGGCTGTCTTACTTCAGTATATTTTTGGACGATAGCTGTCATTTATAACTCTGCAGGTTTGTGTATTACAGTGCCCCTGAACTCCTTTCTTCAACTCGCTTTCTTGAGACCTGGCCGCAAGAGCGCAGGTTGGCTTCAGGCCCTAATCTGGTTCCGGCACGGCACGCTGAGCCTTTGGTTAATTCGTCTTCCTGGTGGGAAATGAGAGTTAAATTTGCCCGTCCAGACACCTCCAGCTAGTCTCTCATTGGTTCTCGCTATTCCTGTTCATCTTCCGCAGAAATTGCAAACTGGGCCAAACAGCAGGTTAAAGGGACTGAGTCTCCAAGTCGGGAGAGTGTTAGTAAAGCGTCTGGAATGTTGCACCCGAGTACCAGGGGAGGAAAACTGAGACATATTTGAACACGTCTCCCGTTCACATGGTTGATCATACTCTGGGTTCCACATGCATGTTTTAGCTGAAGGAAGAATACCTTAAACCGGGAGAGTTGAGACCCGTGTAAAGGGTACCATGCAATATGATTTCAAAGGGTCTTCATTTGCTCACCGAACCTCTCCAATCCTATCAGTGCTGCGTTTATTCCCCTGTACACACGCTTGATTCTCTTTTGGAGACATAGCAATCCATAGGTTTTAAGATACTTACTAGTCAGGTACATTCTTAGGCGTTTAATATGCGGTGTTGAGTCAATTTCGTTGAGCAAGGAGTAGCTCTAGTCTATTCCATATTTGGCTTAAGGAACTTTATAAGTGCTCATTTCAATCTCTGGTTTTATGCAGCACCCCAACTCACCTTTCCCCTTAAGCAAGCATAAGTTGGTCTTCTAAATTTGAGACCCTGTTCTGTTTTGGAATTCAGTTCCTGTGTAGCCAAGTTTACATTCCGTGTATTAGTGATACCTTATGATGTTTCTTTTTCTGTGTGACTTATTTCAGTTAGAATCATCGTACCTTAATCCACTCATTATGCTGCTACGGGCCTGATGACATAGATTTCATTGCTGAGTGATACTGCATTGTACGTAAGTACCACAAGTTCTTTATCCATTTTTCACTTTCTGTGATATTGGACTTGTACGGTATACGAGGTTCTTGTAAACAGAGGCGTCCCAAACTTTGGCATGGCTGTGTCTCTTTGATTTTAATTTCCCTAAGCTATAGGACTATAAGTGGAAGTGCCCTAGGCTCTGTTGCTTTGTTTTTTAGATGTTTCAGGAAACACCATACACTTCTCCCGAGTGTCTGTTGGCAATTTACATCCCGCCCATCAGCATAACAAGGCTCCCAGTTCTCCATGGCCTGTCCTGCCTTTCTGGATTTTACACTTTTTTCAGATGGCCCTTTTGACCGGGGGAAGTGAGACTTCATTGTAGTGCAGATTTCCTTTGCAAGCTTGCTTGTTTGGCCAAAAAGGGCGTATGCGTTTTTTCCTGAATATATTCAGGAAAAAACGCATACGCCCTTTTTGGCCAAGTGCATCATTGTGGACGTTCTGCCTCTTTTCCTATCCTTTCAATGCAATTCCAGTCTACCTCCTGAAATCAGTTTCCTGCAATTCTGCCCTGCTTTCAAGTCCTCTTGGCAGCCTTACTTCAGTATATTTTTGGACGATAGCTGTCATTTATAACTCTGCAGGTTTGTGAATTACAGTGCCCCTGAGCTCCTTTCTTCAACTCGTTTCTTGTGAGCTGGCCGCAACACCGCAGGATGGCTTCAGGCCCTAATCTGGTTCTGGCACGGCACGCTGAGCCTTTGGTTATTTCCTCTTCCTGGTGGGAAATGAGAGTTAAATTTGCCCGTCCAGACACCTCCAGCTAGTCTCTCATTGGTTCTCACTATTCCTGTTCATCTTCCGCAGAAATTGCAAACTGGGCCAAACAGGAGGTTAAAGGCGCTGACTCTCCAGGTGGGGAGAGTGTTAGTAAAGCTTCTGGAATGTTGCACCCGAGTACCAGGGTACGAAAACTGAGACATAATTGAACACGTCTCCCGATCACACGGTTGATCATACTCTAGGTTCCACATGCATGTTTTAGCTGAAGGAAGAATACCTTAAACCTGGGTAGTTGAAACCCGTGGAATGGGTACCATGCAATATGACTTCAAAGGGTCTTCATTTGCTCACCGAACCTCTCCAATCCTATCACTGCTGCGTTTATGCCCCTGTACACATGCTTGATTCTCTTTCGGAGACATAGCAATCCATAGGTTTTAAGATACTTACTAGTCAGGTACATTCTTAGGCGTTTAATATGCGGTGTTGAGTTCATTTCGTTGAGCAAGGAGTTGCTCTTGTCTATTCCATATTTGGCTTAAGGAACTTTATCTGTGCTCATTTCAATCTCTGGTTTTATGCAGCACCCCAACTCACCTTTCCCCTTAAGCAAGCATAAGTTGGTTTTCTAAATTTCAGACCCTCTTCTGTTCTGTATTTCAGTTCCTGTGTAGCCAAGTTTACATTCCATGTATTACTGATATCTTATGATGTTTCTTTTTCTGTGTGACTTATTTCAGTTAGAATCATCATACCTGAATCCACTCATTGTGCTGCTAAGGGCCTGATGACATAGATTTCATTGCTGAGTGATATTGCTTTGTAAGTAAATACCACAACTTCTTTATCCATTTTTCACTTTCTGTGATGTTGAACTTGTACTGTAAACGAGGTTCTTGTCAACAGAGGCGTCCCAAACTTTGGGGTGGCTGTGTCTTTTTGATTTTAATTTCCCTAAGCTATAGGACCATAAGTGGAAGTGCCCTAAGCTCTGTTGCTTTGTTTTTTAGATGTTTCAGGAAACACCATACACTTCTCCCGAGTGTCTGTTGGCAATTTACATCCCGCCCATCAGCATAACAAGGCTCCCAGTTGTCCATGGCCTGTCCTACCTTTCTGGATTTTACACTTTTTTCAGATGACCCTTTTGACCAGGGGGAAGTGAGACTTCATTGTAGTGCAGATTTCCTTTGCAAGCTTGCTTGGTTGGCCAAAAAGGGCGTATGCGTTTTTTCCTGAATATATTCAGGAGAAAACGCATACGCCCTTTTTGGCCAAGTGCATCATTGTGGACGTTCTGCCTCTTTTCCTATGCTTTCAATGCAATACCAGTCTACCTCCTGAAATCGGTTTCCTGCAATTCTGACCCGCATTCAAGTCTTCTTGGCAGCCTTACTTCAGTATATTTTTGGACGATAGCTGTCATTTATAACTCTGCAGGTTTGTGAATTACAGTGCCCCTGAGCTCCTTTCTTCAACTCGCTTTCTTGTGAGCTGGCCGCAACACCGCAGGATGGCTTCAGGCCCTAATCTGGTTCCGGCACGGCACGCTGAGCCTTTGGTTAATTCCTCTTCCTGGTGGGAAATGAGAGTTAAATTTGCCCGTCCAGACACCTCCAGCTAGTCTCTCATTGGTTCTCGCTATTCCTGTTCATCTTCATCAGAAATTGCAAACTGGGCCAAACAGGAGGTTAAAGGCGCTGACTCTCCACGTGGGGAGATTGTTAGTAAAGCGTCTGGAATGTTGCATCCGAGTACCAGCGTACGAAAACTGAGACATATTTGAACACGTCTCCCGATCACATGGTTGATCATACTCTAGGTTCCACATGCATGTTTTAGCTGAAGGAAGAATACCTTAAACCTTGGTAGTTGAAACTCGTGGAATGGGTACCATGCAATATGACTTCAAAGGGTCTTCATTTGCTCACCGAACCTCTCCAATCCTATCACTGCTGCGTTTATGCCCCTGTACACACGCTTGATTCTCTTTTGGAGACACAGCAATCCATAGGTTTTAAGATACTTACTAGTCAGGTACATTCTTAGGCGTTTTATATGGGGTGTTGAGTCCATTTCGTTGAGCAAGGAGTAGCTCTTGTCTATTCCATATTTGGCTTAAGGAACTTCATCTGTGCTTATTTCAATCTTTGGTTTTATGCAGCACCCCAACTCACGTTTCCCCTTAAGCAAGCATAAGTTGGTTTTCTAAATTTGAGACTCTGTTCTGTTTTGGAATTCAGTTCCTGTGTAGCCATGTTTATATTCCGTGTATTAGTGATATCTTATGATGTTTCTTTTTCTGTGTGACTTATTTCAGTTAGAATCATCATACCTGAATCCACTCATTATGCTGTTACGGGCCTGATGATATAGATTTCATTGTTGAGTTATACTGCATTGTACGTAAGTACCACAAGTTCTTTATCCATTTTTCACTTTCTGTGATATTGAACTTGTACTGTAAGCGAGATTCTTGTAAACAGAGCCGTTCCAAACTTTGGGGTGGCTGTGTCTTTTTGATTTTAATTTCCCTAAGCTATAGGACCATAAGTGGAAGTGCCCTAGGCTCTGTTGCTTTGTTTTTTAGATGTTTCAGGAAACACCATACACTTCTCCCGAGTGTCTGTTGGCAATTTACATCCCGCCCATCAGCATAACAAGGCTCCCAGTTCTCCATGGCCTGTCCTGCCTTTCTGGATTTTACACTTTTTTCACATGGCCCTTTTCACCGGGGGGAAGTGAGACTTCATTGTAGTGCAGATTTCCTTTGCAAGCTTGCTTGGTTGGCCAAAAAGGGCGTATGCGTTTTTTCCTGAATATATTCAGGAAAAAACGCATACGCCCTTTTTGGCCAAGTGCATCATTGTGGACGTTCTGCCTCTTTTCCTATGCTTTCAATGCAATTCCAGTCTACCTCCTGAAATCGGTTTCCTGCATTTCTGCCCCGCTTTCAAGTCCTCTTGGCAGCCTTACTTCAGTATATTTTTGGACGATAGCTGTCATTTATAACTCTGCAGGTTTGTGAATTACAGTGCCCCTGAGCTCCTTTCTTCAACTCGCTTTCTTTTGAGCTGGGCAGAACACCGCAGGATGGCTTCAGGCCCTAATATGGTTCCGGCACGGCACGCTGAGCCTTTGTTTAATTCCTCTTCCTGGTGGGAAATGAGAGTTAAATTTGCCCGTCCAGACACCTCCAGCTAGTCTCTCATTGGTTCTCGCTATTCCTTTTCATCTTCCGCAGAAATTGCAAACCGGGCCAAACAGGAGGTTAAAGGGACTGACTCTCCAAGTCGGGAGAGTGTTAGTAAAGCGTCTGGAATGTTGCACCCGTGTACCAGCGTACGAAAACTGAGACATATTTGAACACGTCTCCCGATCACATGGTTGATCATACTCTAGGTTCCACACGCATGTTTTAGCTGAAGGAAGAATACCTTAAACCTGGGTAGTTGAAACCCGTGGAACGGGTACCATGCAATATGACTTCAAAGGGTCTTCATTTGCTCACCGAACCTCTCCAATCCTATCACTGCTGCGTTTATGCCCCTGTACACATGCTTGATTCTCTTTCGGAGACATAGCATTCCATAGGTTTTAAGATACTTACTAGTCAGGTACATTCTTAGGCGTTTAATATGGGGTTTTGAGTCCATTTCGTTGAGCAAGGACTAGCTCTTGTTTATTCCATATTTGGCTTAAGGAACTTTATCTGTGCTCATTTCAATCTCTGGTTTTATGCAGCACCCCAACTCACCTTTACCCTTAAGCAAGCATAAGTTGGTTTTCTAAATTTGAGACCCTGTTCTGTTTTGGAATGCAGTTCCTGTGTAGCCAAGTTTACATTCCGTGTATTAGTGATATCTTATGATGTTTCTTTTTCTGTGTGACTTATTTCACTTAGAATCATCATACCTGAATCCACTCATTATGCTGCTACGGGCCTGATGACATAGATTTCATTGCTGAGTGATACTGCATTGTACGTAAGTACCACAAGTTCTTTATCCATTTTTCATTTTCTCTGATATTGAACTTGTACGGTAAACGAGGTTCTTGTAAACGGAGGCGTCCCAAACTTTGGGGTGGCTGTGTCTTTCTGATTTTAATTTCCCTAAGCTATAGGACCATAAGTGGAAGTCCCCTAGGCTCTGTTGCTTTGTTTTTTAGATGTTTCAGGAAACACCATACACTTCTCCTGAGTGTCTGTTGGCAATTTACATCCCGCCCATCAGCATAACAAGGCTCCCAGTTCTCCATGGCCTGTCCTGCATTTCTGGATTTTACACTTTTTTCAGATGGCCCTTTTGACCGGGGAGAAGGTGAGACTTCATTGTAGTGAAGATTTCCTTTGCAAGTTTGCTTCTTTGGCCAAAAAGGGCGTATGCGTTTTTTCCTGAATATATTCAGGAAAAAACGCATACGCCCTTTTTGGCCAAGTGCATCATTGTGGACGTTCTGCCTCTTTTCCTATGCTTTCAATGCAATTCCAGTCTACCTCCTGAAATCGGTTTCCTGCAATTCTGCCCCGCTTTCAAGTCCTCTTGGCAGCCTTACTTCAGTCTATTTTTGGACGATAGCTGTCATTTATAACTCTGCAGGTTTGTGAATTACAGCGCCCCTGAGCTCCTTTCTTCAACTCGCTTTCTTGTGACCTGGCCGCAACACCGCAGGATGTCTTCAGGCCCTAATCTGGTTCTGGCACGGCATGCTGAGCCTTTGGTTAATTCCTCTTCCTGGTGGGAAATGAGAGTTAAATTTGCCCATCCAGAAACCTCCAGCTAGCCTCTCATTTGTTCTTGCCATTCCTGATCATCTTCCACAGAAATTGCAAACTGGGCCAAACAGGAGGTTAAAGGGACTGACTCTCCAAGTGGGGAGAGTGTTAGTAAAGCGTCTGGAATGTTGCACCCGAGTACCAGGGTACGAAAACTGAGACATATTTGAACACGTCTCCCGATCACATGGTAGATCATACTCTAGGTTCCACATGCATGTTTTAGCTGAAGGAAGAATACCTTAAACCTGGGTAGTTGAAACCCGTGGAATGGGTACCATGCAATGTGACTTCAAAGGGTCTTCATTTGCTCACGAACCTCTCCAATCCTATCACTGCTGCGTTTATGCCCCTGTACACATGCTTGTTTCTCTTTCGGAGACATAGCAATCCATAGGTTTTAAGATACTTAATAGTCAGGTACATTCTTAGGCGTTTAATATGCGGTGTTGAGTCCATTTCGTTGAGCAAGGAGTAGCTCTTGTCTATTCCATATTTGGCTTAAGGAACTTTATCTGTGCTCATTTCAATCTCTGGTTTTATGCAGCACCCCAACTCACCTTTCCCCTTAAGCAGGCATAAGTTAGTTTTCTAAATTTGAGACCCTGTTCTGTTCTGTAATTCAGTTCCTGTGTAGCCAAGTTTACATTCCGTGTATTACTGATATCTTATGATGTTTCTTTTTCTGTGTGACTTATTTCAGTTAGAATCATCATACCTGAATCCACTCATTGTGCTGCTAAGGGCCTGATGACACAGATTTCATTGCTGAGTGATATTGCTTTGTAAGTAAATACCACAACTTCTTTATCCATTTTTCACTTTCTGCGATGTTGAACTTGTACTGTAAACGAGGTTCTTGTAAACAGAGCCGTTCCAAACTTTGGGGTGGCTGTGTCTTTTTGATTTTAATTTCCCTAAGCTATAGGACCATAAGTGGAAGTGCCCTAGGTTCTGTTGCTTTGTTTTTTAGTTGTTTCAAGAAACACCTTACACTTCTCCCAAGTGGTTCTTGGCAATTTACATCCCGCCCATCAGCATAACAAGGCTCCCAGTTCTCCATGGCCTGTCCTGCCTTTCTGGATTTTACACTTTTTTCAGATGGCCCTTTTGACCGGGTGGAAGTGAGACTTCATTGTAGTGCAGATTTCCTTTGCAAGCTTGCTTGGTTGGCCAAAAAGGGCGTATGCGTTTTTTCCTGAATATATTCAGGAAAAAACGCATACGCCCTTTTTGGCCAAGTGCATCATTGTGGACGTTCTGCCTCTTTTCCTATGCTTTCAATGCAACTCCAGTCTACCTCCTGAAATCGGTTTCCTGCAATTCTGCCCCGCTTTCAAGTCCTCTTGGCAGCCTTACTTCAGTCTATTTTTGGACGATAGCTGTCATTTATAACTCTGCAGGTTTGTGAATTACAGTGCCCCTGAGCTCCTTTCTTCAACTCGCTTTCTTTTGAGCTGGCCGCAACACCGCAGGATGGCTTCAGGCCCTAATCTGGTTCCGGTACGGCACGCTGAGCCTTTGGTTATTTCCTCTTCCTGGTGGGAAATGAGAGTTAAATTTGCCTGTCCAGACACCTCCAGCTAGCCTCTCATTGGTTCTCGCTATTCCTGTTCATCTTCCGCAGAAATTGCAAACTGGGCCAAACAGGAGGTTAAAGGCGCTGACTCTCCAAGTGGGGAGAGTGTTAGTAAAGCATCTGGAATGTTGCACCCGGGTACCAGGGTACGAAAACTGAGACATATTTGAACACGTCTCCCGATCACATGGTTGATCATACTCTGGGTTCCACATGCATGTTTTAGCTGAAGGAAGAATACCTAAAACCTGGGTAGTTGAAACCCGTGGAATGGGTACCATGCAATATGACTTCAAAGGGTCTTCATTTGCTCACCGAACATCTCCAATCCTATCACTGCTGCGTTTATGCCCCTGTACACATGCTTGATTCTCTTTCGGAGACATAGCAATCCATAGGTTTTAAGATACTTACTAGTCAGGTACATTCTTAGGCGTTTAATATGCGGTGTTGAGTCCATTTCATTGAGCTAGGAGTAGCTCTTGTCTATTCCATATTTGGCTTAAGGAACTTTATCTGTGCTCATTTCAATCTCTGGTTTTATGCAGCACCCCAACTCACCTTTACCCTTAAGCAAGCATAAGTTGGTTTTCTAAATTTGAGAACCTGTTCTGTTCTGTAATTCAGTTCCTGTGTAGCCAAGTTTACGTTCCGTGTATTACTAATATCTTATGATGTTTCTTTTTCTGTGTGACTTATTTCAGTTAGAATCATCGTACCTGAATCCACTCATTATGCTGCTACGGGCCTGATGACATAGATTTCATTGCTGAGTGATACTGCATTGTACGTAAGTACCACAAGTTCTTTATCCATTTTTCACTTTCTGTGATATTGAACTTGTACGGTAAACGAGGTTCTTGTAAACAGAGGCGTCCCAAACTTTGGGGTGGCTGTGTCTTTTTGATTTTAATTTCCCTAATCTATAGGACCATAAGTGGAAGTGCCCTAGGCTCTGTTGCTTTGTTTTTTAGATGTTTCAGGAAACACCATACACTTCTCCCGAGTGTCTGTTGGCAATTTACATCCCGCCCATCAGCATAACAAGGCTCCCAGTTCTCCATGGCCTGTCCTGCCTTTCTGGATTTTACCCTTTTTTCAGATGGCCCTTTTGACCGGGGGGAAGTGAGACTTCATTGTAGTGCAGATTTCCTTTGCAAGTTTGCTTGGTTGGCCAAAAAGGGCGTATGCGTTTTTTCCTGAATATATTCAGGAAAAAACGCATACGCCCTTTTTGGCCAAGTGCATCATTGTGGACGTTCTGCCTCTTTTCCTATGCTTTCAATGCAATTCCAGTCTACCTCCTGAAATCGGTTTCCTGCAATTCTGCCCCACTTTCAAGTCCTCTTGGCAGCCTTACTTCAGTCTATTTTTGGACGATAGCTGTCATTTATAACTCTGCAGGTTTGTGAATTACAGTGCCCCTGAGCTCCTTTCTTCAACTCGCTTTCTTGTGACCTGGCCGCAACACCGCAGGATGTCTTCAGGCCCTAATCTGGTTCCGGCACAGCACGCTGAGCCTTTGGTTAATTCCTCTTCATGGTGGGAAATGAGAGTTAAATTTGCCCATCCAGACACCTCCAGGTAGTCTCTCATTGGTTCTCGCTATTCCTGTTCATCTTCCGCAGAAATTGCAAACTGCGGCAAACAGGAGGTTAAAGGCACTGACTCTCCAAGTAGGGAGAGTGTTAGTAAAGCATCTGGAATGTTGCACCCGAGTACCAGGGGAGGAAACCTGAGACATATTTGAACACGTCTCCCATTCACACGGTTGATCATACTCTGGGTTCCACATGCATGTTTTAGCTGAAGGAAGAATACCTTAAACCTGGAGAGTTGAGACCCGTGTAATGGGTACCATGCAATATGACTTCAAAGGGTCTTCATTTGCTCACCGAACCTCTCCAATCCTATCACTGCTGCGTTTGTGCCCCTGTACACACGGTTGATTCTCTTTTGGAGACATAGCAATCCATAGGTTTTAAGATACTTACTAGTCAGGTACATTCTTAGGCGTTTAATATGGGGTGTTGAGTCCATTTCGTTGAGCAAGGAGTAGCTCTTGTCTATTCCATATTTGGCTTAAGGAACTTTATCTGTGCTCATTTCAATCTCTGGTTTTATGCAGCACCCCAACTCACCTTTCCCCTTAAGCAAGCATAAGTTGGTTTTCTAAATTTGAGATCCTGTTCTGTTCTGTAATTCAGTTCCTGTGTAGCCAAGTTTCCATTCCGTGTATTACTGATATCTTATGATGTTTCTTTTTCTGTGTGACTTATTTCAGTTAGAATCATCATACCTGAATCCACTCATTGTGCTGCTAAGTGCCTGATGACACAGATTTCATTGCTGAGTGATATTGCTTTGTAAGTAAATACCACAACTTCTTTATCCATTTTTCACTTTCTGCGATGTTGAACTTGTACTGTAAACAAGGTTCTTGTAAACAGAGCCGTTCCAAACTTTGGGGTGGGTGTGTCTTTTTCATTTTAATTTCCCTAAGCTATAGGACCATAAGTGGAAGTGCCCTAGGTTCTGTTGCTTTGTTTTTTAGTTGTTTCAGGAAACACCATACACTTCTCCCAAGTGGTTCTTGGCAATTTACATTCCGCCCATCAGCATAACAAGGCTCCCAGTTCTCCATGGCCTGTCCTGCCTTTCTGGATTTTACACTTTTTTCAGATGGCCCTTTTGACCGGGGGGAAGTGAGACTTCATTGTAGTGCAGATTTCCTTTGCAAGCTTGCTTGGTTGGCCAAAAAGGGCGTATGCGTTTTTCCTGAATATATTCAGGAAAAAACGCATACGCCCTTTTTGGCCAAGTGCATCATTGTGGACGTTCTGCCTCTTTTCCTATGCTTTCAATGCAACTCCATTCTACCTCCTGAAATCGGTTTCCTGCAATTCTGCCCCGCTTTCAAGTCCTCTTGGCAGCCTTACTTCAGTCTATTTTTGGACGATAGCTGTCATTTATAACTCTGCAGGTTTGTGAATTACAGTGCCCCTGAGCTCCTTTCTTCAACTCGCTTTCTTGTGAGCTGGCCGCAACACCGCAGGATGGCTTCAGGCCCTAATCTGGTTCCGGCCCGGCATGCTGAGCCTTTGGTTAATTCCTCTTCCTGGTGGGAAATGAGAGTTAAATTTGCCCGTCCAGACACCTCCAGCTAGCCTCTCATTGGTTCTCGCTATTCCTGTTCATCTTCCGCAGAAATTGCAAACTGGGCCAAACAGGAGGTTAAAGGGACTGACTCTCCAAGTGGGGAGAGTGTTAGTAAAGCGTCTGGAATGTTGCACCCGATTACCAGGGGAGGAAAACTGAGACATATTTGAACACGTCTCCCGTTCACACGGTTGATCATACTCTGGGTTCCACATGCATGTTTTAGCTGAAGGAAGAATACCTTAAACCTGGAGAGTTGAGAACCGTGTAATGGGTACCATGCAATATGACTTCAAAGGGTCTTCATTTGCTCACCGAACCTCTCCAATCCTATTACTGCTGCGTTTATGCCCCTGTACACACGCTTGATTCTCTTTTGGAGACATAGCAATCCATAGGTTTTAAGATACTTACTAGTCAGGTACATTCTTAGGCGTTTAATATGCGGTGTTGAGTCCATTTCGTTGAGCAAGGAGTAGCTCTTGTCTATTCCATATTTGGCTTAAGGAACTTTATCTGTGCTCATTTCAATCTCTGGTTTTATGCAGCACCCCAACTCACCTTTCCCCTTAAGCAAGCATAAGTTGGTTTTCTAAATTTGAGACCCTGTTCTGTTTTGGAATGCAGTTCCTGTGTAGCCAAGTTTACATTCCGTGTATTAGTGATATCTTATGATGTTTCTTTTTCTGTGTGACTTATTTCAGTTAGAATCATCATACCTGAATCCACTCATTGTGCTGCTAAGGGCCTGATGACACAGATTTCATTGCTGAGTGATATTGCTTTGTAAGTAAATACCACAACTTCTTTATCCATTTTTCACTTTCTGCGATGTTGAACTTGTACTGTAAACGCGGTTGTTGTAAACAGAGCCGTTCCAAACTTTGGGGTGGCTGTGTCTTTTTGATTTTAATTTCCCTAAGCTATAGGACCATAAGTGGAAGTGCCCTAGGTTCTGTTGCTTTGTTTTTTAGTTATTTCAGGAAACACCATACACTTCTCCGGAGTGTCTGTTGGCAATTTACATCCCGCCCATCAGCATAACAAGGCTCCCAGTTCTCCATGGCCTGTCCTGCCTTTCTGGATTTTACACTTTTTTCAGATGGCCCTTTTGACCGGGGGGAAGTGAGACTTCATTGTAGTGCAGATTTCCTTTGCAAGCTTGCTTGGTTGGCCAAAAAGGGCGTATGCGTTTTTTCCTGAATATATTCAGGGAAAAACGCATACGCCCTTTTTGGCCAAGTGCATCATTGTGGACGTTCTGCCTCTTTTCCTATCCTTTCAATGCAATTCCAGTCTACCTCCTGAAATCGGTTTCCTGCAATTCTGCCCCGCTTTCAAGTCCTCTTGGCAGCCTTACTTCAGTCTATTTTTGGACGATAGCTGTCATTTATAACTCTGCAGGTTTGTGAATTACAGTGCCCCTGAGCTCCTTTCTTCAACTCGCTTTCTTGTGACCTGGCCGCAACACCGCAGGATGCCTTCAGGCCCTAATCTGGTTCTGGCACGGCATGATGAGCCTTTGGTTAATTCCTCTTCCTGGTGGGAAATGAGTTAAATTTGCCCGTCCAGACACCTCCAGCTAGCCTCTCATTGGTTCTCGCTATTCCTGTTCATCTTCCACAGAAATTGCAAACTGGGCCAAACAGGAGGTTAAAGGGACTGACTCTCCAAGTGGGGAGAGTGTTAGTAAAGCGTCTGGAATGTTGCACCCGAGTACTAGGGTACGAAAACTGAGACATATTTGAACACGTCTCCCGATTACATGGTTGATCATACTCTAGGTTCCACATGCATGTTTTAGCTGAAGGAAGAATACCTTAAACCTGGGTAGTTGAAACCCGTGGAATGGGTACCATGCAATGTGACTTCAAAGGGTCTTCATTTGCTCACCGAACCTCTCCAATCCTATTACTGCTGCGTTTATGCCCCTGTACACACGCTTGATTCTCTTTTGGAGACATAGCAATCCATAGGTTTTAAGATACTTACTAGTCATGTACATTCTTAGGCGTTTAATATGGGGTTTTGAGTCCATTTCGTTGAGCAAGGAGTAGCTCTTGTCTATTCCATATTTGGCTTAAGGAACTTTATCTGTGCTCATTTCAATCTCTGGTTTTATGCAGCACCCCAACTCACCTTTCCCCTTAAGCAAGCATAAGTTGGTTTTCTAAATTTGAGACCCTGTTCTGTTTCGGAATGCAGTTCCTGTGTAGCCAAGTTTACATTCCGTGTATTAGTGATATCTTATGATGTTTCTTTTTCTGTGTGACTTATTTCAGTTAGAATCATCATACCTGAATCCACTCATTGTGCTGCTAAGGGCCTGATGACACAGATTTCATTGCTGAGTGATATTGCTTTGTAAGTAAATACCACAACTTCTTTATCCATTTTTCACTTTCTGCGATGTTGAACTTGTACTGTAAACGAGGTTCTTGTAAACAGAGCCGTTCCAAACTTTGGGGTGGCTGTGTCTTTTTGATTTTAATTTCCCTAAGCTATAGGACCATAAGTGGAAGTGCCCTAGGTTCTGTTGCTTTGTTTTTTAGTTGTTTCAGGAAACACCATACACTTCTCCGGAGTGTCTGTTGGCAATTTACATCCCGCCCATCAGCATAACAAGGCTCCCAGTTCTCCATGGCCTGTCCTGCCTTTCTGGATTTTACACTTTTTTCAGATGGCCCTTTTGACCGGGGGGAAGTGAGACTTCATTGTAGTGCAGATTTCCTTTGCAAGCTTGCTTGGTTGGCCAAAAAGGGCGTATGCGTTTTTTCCTGAATATATTCAGGAAAAAACGCATACGCCCTTTTTGGCCAAGTGCATCATTGTGGACGTTCTGCCTCTTTTCCTATGCTTTCAATGCAATTCCAGTCTACCTCCTGAAATCGGTTTCCTGCAATTCTGCCCCGCTTTCAAGTCCTCTTGGCAGCCTTACTTCAGTCTATTTTTTGACGATAGCTGTCATTTATAACTCTGCAGGTTTGTGAATTACAGTGCCCCTGAGCTCCTTTCTTCAACTCGCTTTCTTGTGACCTGGCCGCAACACCGCAGGATGGCTTCAGGCCCTAATCTGGTTCCGGCACGGCACGCTGAGCCTTTGGTTAATTCCTCTTCCTGGTGGGAAATGAGAGTTAAATTTGCCCGTCCAGACACCTCCAGCTAGCCTCTCATTGGTTCTCGCTATTCCTGTTCATCTTCCGCAGAAATTGCAAACTGGGCCAAACAGGAGGTTAAAGGGACTGACTCTCCAAGTGGGGAGAGTGTTAGTAAAGCGTCTGGAATGTTGCACCCGAGTACCAGGGGAGGAAAACTGAGACATATTTGAACACGTCTCCCGTTCACATGGTTGATCATACTCTGGGTTCCACATGCATGTTTTAGCTGAACGAAGAATACCTTAAACCTGGCGAATTGAAACCCGTGGAATGGGTACCATGCAATATGACTTCAAAGGGTCTTCATTTGCTCACGAACCTCTCCAATCCTATCACTGCTGCGTTTATGCCCCTGTACACATGCTTGATTCTCTTTCGGAGACATAGCAAACCATAGGTTTTGAGATACGTACTAGTCAGGTGCATTCTTAGGCTTTTAATATGGGGTTTTGTGTCCATTTCGTTGAGCAAGGAGTAGCTTTTGTCTATTCCATATTTGGCTTAAGGAACTTTATCTGTGCTCATTTCAATCTCTGGTTTTATGCAGCACCCCAACTCACCTTTCCCCTTAAGCAAGCATAAGTTGGTTTTCTAAATTTGAGACCCTGTTCTGTTTTGGAATGCAGTTCCTGTGTAGCCAAGTTTACATTCCGTGTATTAGAGATATCTTATGATGTTCCTTTTTCTGTGTGACTTATTTCAGTTAGAATCATCGTACCTGAATCCACTCATGATGCTGCTACGGGCCTGATGACATAGATTTCATTGCTGAGTGATACTGCATTGTACGTAAGTACCACAAGTTCTTTATGCATTTTTCACTTTCTGTGATATTGAACTTGTACGGTAAACGAGGTTCTTGTAAACGGAGGCGTCCCAAACTTTGGGGTGGCTGTGTCTTTTTGATTTTAATTTCCCAAAGCTATAGGACAATAAGCGGAAAAGTCCTAGGCTCTGTTGCTTTGTTTTTAGATGTTTCAGGAAACACCATACACTTCTCCCGAGTGGTTGTTGGCAATTTACATCCCGCCCATCAGCATAACAAGGCTCCCAGTTCTCCATGGCCTGTCCTGCCTTTCTGGATTTTACACTTTTTTCAGATGGCCCTTTTGACCGGGGGGAAGTGAGACTTCATTGTAGTGCAGATTTCCTTTGCAAGCTTGCTTGGTTGGCCAAAAAGGGCGTATGCGTTTTTTCCTGAATATATTCAGGAAAAAACGCATACGCCCTTTTTGGCCAAGTGCATCATTGTGGACGTTCTGCCTCTTTTCCTATGCTTTCAATGCAATTCCAGTCTACCTCCTGAAATCGGTTTCCTGCAATTCTGCCCCGCTTTCAAGTCCTCTTGGCAGCCTTACTTCAGTCTATTTTTGGACGATAGCTGTCATTTATAACTCTGCAGGTTTGTGAATTACAGTGCCCCTGAGCTCCTTTCTTCAACTCGCTTTCTTTTGAGCTGGCCGCAACACCGCAGGATGGCTTCAGGCCCTAATCTGGTTCCGGTACGGCACGCTGAGCTTTTGGTTATTTCCTCTTCCTGGTGGGAAATGAGAGTTAAATTTGCCCGTCCAGACACCTCCAGCTAGCCTCTCATTGGTTCTCGCTATTCCTGTTCATCTTCCGCAGAAATTGCAAACTGTGCCAAACAGGAGGTTAAAGGCGCTGACTCTCCAAGTGGGGAGAGTGTTAGTAAAGCGTCTGGAATGTTGCACCCGAGTACCACGGTACGAAACTGAGACATATTTGAACACGTCTCCCGATCACATGGTTGATCATACTCTGGGTTCCACATGCATGTTTTAGCTGAAGGAAGAATACCTAAAACCTGGGTAGTTGAAACCCGTGGAATGGGTACCATGCAATATGACTTCAAAGGGTCTTAATTTGCTCACCGAACCTCTCCAATCCTATCACTGCTGCGTTTATGCCCCTGTACACATGCTTGATTCTCTTTCGGAGACATAGCAATCCATAGGTTTTAAGATACTTACTAGTCAGGTACATTCTTAGGCGTTTAATATGCGGTGTTGAGTCCATTTCGTTGAGCAAGGAGTAGCTCTTGTCTATTCCATATTTGGCTTAAGGAACTTTATCTGTGCTCATTTCAATCTCTGGTTTTATGCAGCACCCCAACTCACCTTTACCCTTAAGCAAGCATAAGTTGGTTTTCTAAATTTGAGACCCTGTTCTGTTCTGTAATTCAGTTCCTGTGTAGCCAAGTTTCCATTCCGTGTATTACTGATATCTTATGATGTTTCTTTTTCTGTGTGACTTATTTCAGTTAGAATCATCATACCTGAATCCACTCATTGTGCTGCTAAGGGCCTGGTGACATAGATTTCATTGCTGAGTGATATTGCTTTGTAAGTGAATACCACAACTTCTTTATCCATTTTTCACTTTCTGCGATGTTGAACTTGTAGTGTAAACGAGGTTCTTGTAAACAGAGCCGTCCCAAACTTTGGGGTGGCTGTGTCTTTTTGATTTTAATTTCCCTAAGCTATAGAACCATAAGTGGAAGTGCCCTAGGCTCTGTTGCTTTGTTTTTTAGATGTTTCAGGAAACACCATACACTTCTCCTGAGTGGTTGTTCGCAATTTACATCCCGCCCATCAGCATAACAAGGCTCCCAGTTCTCCATGGCCTGTCCTGCCTTTCTGGATTTTACACTTTTTTCAGATGGCCCTTTTGACCGGGGGGAAGTGAGACTTCATTGTAGTGCAGATTTCCTTTGCAAGCTTGCTTGGTTGGCCAAAAAGGGCGTATGCGTTTTTTCCTGAATATATTCAGGAAAAAACGCATACGCCCTTTTTGGCCAAGTGCATCATTGTGGACGTTCTGCCTCTTTTCCTATGCTTTCAATGCAATTCCAGTCTACCTCCTGAAATCGGTTTCCTGCAATTCTGCCCCGCTTTCAAGTCCTCTTGGCAGCCTTACTTCAGTATATTTTTGGACGATAGCTGTCATTTATAACTCTGCAGGTTTGTGAATTACAGTGCCCCTGAGCTCCTTTCTTCAACTTGCTTTCTTGTGAGCTGGCCGCAACACCGCAGGATGGCTTCAGGCCCTAATCTGGTTCCGGCACGGCACGCTGAGCCTTTGGTTATTTCCTCTTCCTGGTGGGAAATGAGAGTTAAATTTGCCCGTCCAGACACCTCCAGCTAGTCTCTCATTGGTTCTCGCTATTCCTGTTCATCTTCCGCAGAAATTGCAAACTGTGCCAAACAGGAGGTTAAAGGCGCTGACTCTCCAAGTGGGGAGAGTGTTAGTAAAGCGTCTGGAATGTTGCACCCGAGTACCAGGGGAGGAAAACTGAGACATATTTGAACACGTCTCCCGTTCACATGGTTGATCATACTTGGGTTCCACATGCATGTTTTAGCTGAAGGAAGAATACCTTAAACCTGGAGAGTTAAGACCCGTGTAATGGGTACCATGCAATATGACTTCAAAGGGTCTTAATTTGCTCACCGAACCTCTCCAATCCTATCACTGCTGCGTTTATGCCCCTGTACACATGCTTGATTCTCTTTCGGAGACATAGCAATCCATAGGTTTTAAGATACTTACTAGTCAGGTACATTCTTAGGCGTTTAATATGCGGTGTTGAGTCCATTTCGTTGAGCAAGGAGTAGCTCTTGTCTATTCCATATTTGGCTTAAGGAACTTTATCTGTGCTCATTTCAATCTCTGGTTTTATGCAGCACCCCAACTCACCTTTACCCTTAAGCAAGCATAAGTTGGTTTTCTAAATTTGAGACCCTGTTCTGTTCTGTAATTCAGTTCCTGTGTAGCCAAGTTTCCATTCCGTGTATTACTGATATCTTATGATGTTTCTTTTTCTGTGTGACTTATTTCAGTTAGAATCATCATACCTGAATCCACTCATTGTGCTGCTAAGGGCCTGATGACATAGATTTCATTGCTGAGTGATATTGCTTTGTAAGTGAATACCACAACTTCTTTATCCATTTTTCACTTTCTGTGATGTTGAACTTGTAGTGTAAACGAGGTTCTTGTAAACAGAGCCGTCCCAAACTTTGGGGTGGCTGTGTCTTTTTGATTTTAATTTCCCTAAGCTATAGAACCATAAGTGGAAGTGCCCTAGGCTCTGTTGCTTTGTTTTTTAGATGTTTCAGGAAACACCATACACTTCTCCCGAGTGTCTGTTGGCAATTTACATCCCGCCCATCAGCATAACAAGGCTCCCAGTTCTCCATGGCCTGTCCTGCCTTTCTGGATTTTACACTTTTTTCAGATGGCCCTTTTGACCGGGGGGAAGTGAGACTTCATTGTAGTGCAGATTTCCTTTGCAAGCTTGCTTGGTTGGCCAAAAAGGGCGTATGCGTTTTTTCCTGAATATATTCAGGAAAAAACGCATACGCCCTTTTTGGCCAAGTGCATCATTGTGGACGTTCTGCCTCTTTTCCTATGCTTTCAATGCAACTCCAGTCTACCTCCTGAAATCGGTTTCCTGCAATTCTGCCCCGCTTTCAAGTCCTCTTGGCAGCCTTACTTCAGTGTATTTTTGGACGATAGCTGTCATTTATAACTCTGCAGGTTTGTGAATTACAGTGCCCCTGAGCTCCTTTCTTCAACTCGCTTTCTTGTGACCTGGCCGCAACACCACAGGATGGCTTCAGGCCCTAATCTGGTTCCGGCCCGGCATGCTGAGCCTTTGGTTAATTCCTCTTCCTGGTGGGAAATGAGAGTTAAATTTGCCCGTCCAGACACCTCCAGCTAGCCTCTCATTGGTTCTCGCTATTCCTGTTCATCTTCCGCAGAAATTGCAAACTGGGCCAAACAGGAGGTTAAAGGGACTGACTCTCCAAGTCGGGAGAGTGTTAGTAAAGCGTCTGGAATGTTGCACCCGAGTACCAGGGGAGGAAAACTGAGACATATTTGAACACGTCTCCCGTTCACATGGTTGATGATACTCTGGGTTCCACATGCATGTTTTAGCTGAAGGAAGAATACCTTAAAACTAGAGAGTTGAAACCCGTGGAATGGGTACCATGCAATATGACTTCAAAGGGTCTTCATTTGCTCACGAACCTCTCCAATCCTATCACTGCTGCGTTTATGCCCCTGTACACATGCTTGATTCTCTTTCGGAGACATAGCAATCCATAGGTTTTAAGATACTTACTAGTCAGGTGCATTCTTAGGCGTTTAATATGGGGTTTTGTGTCCATTTCGCTGAGCAAGGAGTAGCTCTTGTCTATTCCATATTTGGCTTAAGGAACTTTATCTGTGCTCATTTCAATCTCTGGTTTTATGCAGCACCCCAACTCACCTTTCCCCTTAAGCAAGCATAAGTTGGTTTTCTAAATTTGAGACCCTGTTCTGTTCTGTAATTCAGTTCCTGTGTAGCCAAGTTTCCATTCCGTGTATTACTGATATCTTATGATGTTTCTTTTTCTGTGTGACTTATTTCAGTTAGAATCATCGTACCTGAATCCACTCATTATGCTGCTACGGGCCTGATGACATAGATTTCATTGCTGAGTGATACTGCATTGTACGTAAGTACCACAAGTTCTTTATCCTTTTTTCACTTTCTTTGATATTGAACTTGTACGGTAAACGAGGTACTTGTAAACGGAGGCGTCCCAAACTTTGGGGTGGCTGTGTCTTTTTGATTTTAATTTCCCTAAGCTATAGGACCATAAGCGGAAGTGCCCTAGGCTCTGTTGCTTTGTTTTTAGATGTTTCAGGAAACACCATACACTTCTCCCAAGTGGTTGTTGGCAATTTACATCCCGCCCATCAGCATAACAAGGCTCCCAGTTCTCCATGGCCTGTCCTGCCTTTCTGGATTTTACACTTTTTTCAGATGGCCCTTTTTACCGGGGGGAAGTGAGACTTCATTGTAGTGCAGATTTCCTTTGCAAGCTTGCTTGGTTGGCCAAAAAGGGCGTATGCGTTTTTTCCTGAATATATTCAGGAAAAAACGCATACGCCCTTTTTGGCCAAGTGCATCATTGTGGACGTTCTGCCTCTTTTCCTATGCTTTCAATGCAATTGCAGTCTACCTCCTGAAATCGGTTTCCTGCAATTCTGCCCCGCTTTCAAGTCCTCTTGGCAGCCTTACTTCAGTGTATTTTTGGACGATAGCTGTCATTCATAACTCTGCAGGTTTGTGAATTACAGTGCCCCTGAGCTCCTTTCTTCAACTCGCTTTCTTGTGACCTGGCCGCAACACCGCAGGATGGCTTCAGGCCCTAATCTGGTTCCGGCACGGCACGCTTTGCCTTTGGTTAATTCCTCTTCCTGGTGGGAAATGAGAGTTAAATTTGCCCGTCCAGACACCTCCAGCTAGCCTCTCATTGGTTCTCGCTATTCCTGTTCATCTTCCGCAGAAATTGCAAACTGGGCCAAACAGGAGGTTAAAGGGACTGACTCTCCAAGTGGGGAGAGTGTTAGTAAAGCGTCTGGAATGTTGCACCCGAGTACCAGGGTATGAAAACTGAGACATATTTGAACACGTCTCCCAATCACATGGTTGATCATACTCTAGGTTCCACATGCATGTTTTAGCTGAAGGAACAATACCTTAAACCTGGGTAGTTGAAACCCGTGGAATGGGTACCATGCAATATGACTTCAAAGGGTCTTCATTTGCTCACGAACCTCTCCAATCCTATCACTGCTGCATTTATGCCCCTGTACACATGCTTGATTCTCTTTCGGAGACATAGCAATCCATAGGTTTTAAGATACTTACTAGTCAGGTACATTCTTAGGCGTTTAATATGCGGTGTTGAGTCCATTTCGTTGAGCAAGGAGTAGCTCTTGTCTATTCCATATTTGGCTTAAGGAACTTTATCTGTGCTCATTTCAATCTCTGGTTTTATGCAGCACCCCAACTCACCTTTCCCCTTAAGCAAGCATAAGTTGGTTTTCTAAATTTGAGACCCTGTTCTGTTTTGGAATGCAGTTCCTGTGTAGCCAAGTTTACATTCCGTGTATTAGTGATATCTTATGATGTTTCTTTTTCTGTGTGACTTATTTCAGTTAGAATCATCATACCTGAATCCACTCATTGTGCTGCTAAGGGCCTGATGACACAGATTTCATTGCTGAGTGATATTGCTTTGTAAGTAAATACCACAACTTCTTTATCCATTTTTCACTTTCTGCGATGTTGAACTTGTACTGTAAACGAGTTTCTTGTAAACAGAGCCGTTCCAAACTTTGGGGTGGCTGTGTCTTTTTGATTTTAATTTCCCTAAGCTATAGGACCATAAGTGGAAGTGCCCTAGGCTCTGTTGCTTTGTTTTTTAGATGTTTCAGGAAACACCATACACTTCTCCCGAGTGTCTGTTGGCAATTTACATCCCGCCCATCAACATAACAAGGCTCCCAGTTCTCCATGGCCTGTCCTGCCTTTCTGGATTTTACACATTTTTCAGATGGCCCTTTTGACCGGGGGGAAGTGAGACTTCATTGTAGTGCAGATTTCCTTTGCAAGTTTGCTTGGTTGGCCAAAAAGGGCGTATGCGTTTTTTCCTGAATATATTCAGGAAAAAACGCATACGCCCTTTTTGGCCAAGTGCATCATTGTGGACGTTCTGCCTCTTTTCCTATGCTTTCAATGCAATTCCAGTCTACCTCCTGAAATCGGTTTCCTGCAATTCTGCCCCGCTTTCAAGTCCTCTTGGCAACCTTACTTCAGTGTATTTTTGGACGATAGCTGTCATTTATAACTCTGCAGGTTTGTGAATTACAGTGCCCCTGAGCTCCTTTCTTCAACTCGCTTTCTTGTGACCTGGCCGCAACACTGCAGGATGTCTTCAGGCCCTAATCTGGTTCCGGCACGGCACACTGAGCCTTTGGTTAATTCCTCTTCCTGGTGGGAAATGAGAGTTAAATTTGCCCATCCAGACACCTCCAGCTAGTCTCTCATTGGTTCTCGCTATTCCTGTTCATCTTCCACAGAAATTGCAAACTGGGCCAAACAGGAGGTTAAAGGGACTGACTCTCCAAGTGGGGAGAGTGTTAGTAAAGTGTCTGGAATGTTGCACCCGAGTACCAGGGTACGAAAACTGAGACATATTTGAACACGTCCCCCGATCACATGGTTGATCATACTCTAGGTTCCACATGCATGTTTTACCTGAAGGAAGAATACCTTAAACTTGGGTAGTTGAAACCCGTGGAATGGGTACCATGCAATACGACTTCAAAGGGTCTTCATTTGCTCACGAACCTCTCCAATCCTATCACTGCTGCGTTTATGCCCCTGTACACATGCTTGATTCTCTTTCGGAGACATAGCAATCCATAGGTTTTAAGATACTTACTAGTCAGGTACATTCTTAGGCGTTTAATATGCGGTGTTGAGTCCATTTCGTTGAGCAAGGAGTAGCTCTTGTCTATTCCATATTTGGCTTAAGGAACTTTATCTGTGCTCATTTCAATCTCTGGTTTTATGCAGCACCCCAACTCACCTTTCCCCTTAAGCAAGCATAAGTTGGTTTTCTAAATTTGAGACCCTGTTCTGTTCTGTAATTCAGTTCCTGTGTAGCCAAGTTTACATTCCGTGTATTACTGATATCTTATGATGTTTCTTTTTCTGTGTGACTTATTTCAGTTAGAATCACCGTACCCGAATCCACTCATTATGCTGCTACGGGCCTGGTGACATAGATTTCATTGCTGAGTGATATTGCTTTGTACATGAGTACCACAACTTCTTTATCCATTTTTCACTTTCTGTGATATTGAACTTGTACGGTAAACGAGGTTCTTGTAAACAGAGGCGTCCCAAACTTTGGGGTGGCTGTGTCTTTTTGATTTTAATTTCCCTAAGCTATAGGACCATAAGTGGAAGTGCCCTAGGTTCTGTTGCTTTGTTTTTTAGATGTTTCAGGAAACACCATACACTTCTCCTGAGTGGTTGTTCGCAATTTACATCCCGCCCATCAGCATAACAAGGCTCCCAGTTCTCCATGGCCTGTCCTGCCTTTCTGGATTTTACACTTTTTTCAGATGGCCCTTTTGACCGGGGGGAAGTGAGACTTCATTGTAGTGCAGATTTCCTTTGCAAGCTTGCTTGGTTGGCCAAAAAGGGCGTATGCGTTTTTTCCTGAATATATTCAGGAAAAAACGCATACGCCCTTTTTGGCCAAGTGCATCATTGTGGACGTTCTGCCTCTTTTCCTATGCTTTCAATGCAATTCCAGTCTACCTCCTGAAATCGGTTTCCTGCAATTCTGCTCCGCTTTCAAGTCCTCTTGGCAGCCTTACTTCAGTCTATTTTTGGACGATAGCTGTCATTTATAACTCTGCAGGTTTGTGAATTACAGTGGCCCTGAGCTCCTTTCTTCAACTCGCTTTCTTTTGAGCTGGCCGCAACACCGCAGGATGGAATCATTGTGCCAATCGGTTTCCTGCAATTCTGCCCTGCTTTCAAGTCCTCTTGGCAGCCTTACTTCAGTCTATTTTTGGACGATAGCTGTCATTTATAACTCTGCTGGTTTGTGAATTGCAGTGCCCCTGAGCTCCTTTCTTCAACTCGCTTTCTTGTGACCTGGCCGCAACACCGCAGGATGGCTTCAGGCCCTAATATGGTTCCGGCCCGGCATGCTGAGCCTTTGGTTATTTCCTCTTCCTGGTGGGAAATGAGAGTTAAATTTGCCCGTCCAGACACCTCCAGCTAGTCTCTCATTGGTTCTCGCTAATCCTGTTCATCTTCCAAGAAATAGCAAACTGGGCCAAACAAGAGGTTAAAGGCGCTGACTCTCCAAGTGGGGAGAGTGTTAGTAAAGCGTCTGGAATGTTGCACCCGAGTACCAGGGGAGGAAAACTGAGACATATTTGAACACGTCTCCCGTTCACATGGTTGATCATACTTGGGTTCCACATGCATCTTTTAGCTGAAGGAAGAATACCTTAAACCTGGGTATTTGAAACCCGTGGAATGGGTACCATGCAATATGACTTCAAAGGGTCTTCATTTGCTCACCGAACCTCTCCAATCCTATCACTGCTGCGTTTATGCCCCTGTACACATGCTTGATTCTCTTTCTGAGACATAGCAATCCATAGGTTATAAGATACTTACTAGTCAGGTACATTCTTAGGCGTTTAATATGCGGTGTTGATTCCATTTCGTTGAGCAAGGAGTAGCTCTTGTCTATTCCATATTTGGCTTAAGGAACTTTATCTGTGCTCATTTCAATCTCTGGCTTTATGCAGCACCCCAACTCACCTTTCCCCTTAAGCAAGCATAAGTTGGTTTTCTAAATTTGAGACCCTGTTCTGTTCTGTAATTCAGTTCCTGTGTAGCCAAGTTTACATTCCGTGTATTAGTGATATCTTATGATGTTTCTTTTTCTGTGTGACTTATTTCAGTTAGAATCATCATACCTGAATCCACTCATTGTGCTGCTAAGGGCCTGATGACACAGATTTCATTGCTGAGTGATATTGCTTTGTAAGTAAATACCACAACTTCTTTATCCATTTTTCACTTTCTGCGATGTTGAACTTGTACTGTAAATGAGGTTCTTGTAAACAGAGCCGTTCCAAACTTTGGGGTGGCTGTGTCTTTTTGATTTTAATTTCCCTAAGCTATAGGACCATAAGTGGAAGTGCCCTAGGTTCTGTTGCTTTGTTTTTTAGATGTTTCAGGAAAAACCATACACTTCTCCAGAGTGGTTGTTGGCAATTTACATCCCGCCCATCAGCATAACAAGGCTCCCAGTTCTCCATGGCCTGTCCTGCCTTTCTGGATTTTACACATTTTTCAGATGGCCCTTTTGACCGGGGGGAAGTGAGACTTCATTGTAGTGCAGATTTCCTTTGCAAGCTTGCTTGTTTGGCCAAAAAGGGCGTATGCGTTTTTTCCTGAATATATTCAGGAAAAAACGCATACGCCCTTTTTGGCCAAGTGCATCATTGTGGACGTTCTGCCTCTTTTCCTATGCTTTCAATGCAATTCCAGTCTACCTCCTGAAATCGGTTTCCTGCAATTCTGCCCCGCTTTCAAGTCCTCTTGGCAGCCTTACTTCAGTCTATTTTTGGACGATAGCTGTCATTTATAACTCTGCAGGTTTGTGAATTACAGTGCCCCTGAGCTCCTTTCTTCAACTCGCTTTCTTGTGACCTGGCCGCAACACCGCAGGATGCCTTCAGGCCCTAATCTGGTTCTGGCACGGCATGCTGAGCCTTTGGTTAATTCCTCTTCCTGGTGGGAAATGAGAGTTAAATTTGCCCGTCCAGACACCTCCAGCTAGCCTCTCATTGGTTCTCGCTATTCCTGTTCATCTTCCACAGAAATTGCAAACTGGGCCAAACAGGAGGTTAAAGGGACTGACTCTCCAAGTGGGGAGAGTGTTAGTAAAGCGTCTGGAATGTTGCACCCGAGTACCAGGGTACGAAAACTGAGACATATTTGAACACGTCTCCCGATTACATGGTTGATCATACTCTAGGTTCCACATGCATGTTTTAGCTGAAGGAAGAATACCTTAAACCTGGGTAGTTGAAACCCGTGGAATGGGTACCATGCAATGTGACTTCAAAGGGTCTTCATTTGCTCACCGAACCTCTCCAATCCTATTACTGCTGCGTTTATGCCCCTGTACACACGCTTGATTCTCTTTTGGAGACATAGCAATCCATAGGTTTTAAGATACTTACTAGTCAGGTACATTCTTAGGCGTTTAATATGGGGTTTTGAGTCCATTTCGTTGAGCAAGGAGTAGCTCTTGTCTATTCCATATTTGGCTTAAGGAACTTTATCTGTGCTCATTTCAATCTCTGGTTTTATGCAGCACCCCAACTCACCTTTCCCCTTAAGCAAGCATAAGTTGGTTTTCTAAATTTGAGACCCTGTTCTGTTTTGGAATGCAGTTCCTGTGTAGCCAAGTTTACATTCCATGTATTACTGATATCTTATGATGTTTCTTTTTCTGTGTGACTTATTTCAGTTAG
Organism: Stenella coeruleoalba; assembly: GCF_951394435.1. Classification (NCBI taxonomy): domain Eukaryota; kingdom Metazoa; phylum Chordata; class Mammalia; order Artiodactyla; family Delphinidae; genus Stenella; species Stenella coeruleoalba. The sequence continues at coordinate 485,635 of NW_027645872.1, forward strand.
AATCATCATACCTGAATCCACTCATTGTGCTGCTAAGGGCCTGATGACACAGATTTCATTGCTGAGTGATATTGCTTTGTAAGTAAATACCACAACTTCTTTATCCATTTTTCACTTTCTGCGATGTTGAACTTGTACTTTAACGAGGTTGTTGTAAACAGAGCCGTTCCAAACTTTGGGGTGGCTGTGTCTTTTTGATTTTAATTTCCCTAAGCTATAGGACCATAAGTGGAAGTGCCCTAGGTTCTGTTGCTTTGTTTTTTAGTTGTTTCAGGAAACACCATACACTTCTCCGGAGTGTCTGTTGGCAATTTACATCCCGCCCATCAGCATAACAAGGCTCCCAGTTCTCCATGGCCTGTCCTGCCTTTCTGGATTTTACACTTTTTTCAGATGGCCCTTTTGACCGGGGGGAAGTGAGACTTCATTGTAGTGCAGATTTCCTTTGCAAGCTTGCTTGGTTGGCCAAAAAGGGCGTATGCGTTTTTTCCTGAATATATTCAGGAAAAAACGCATACGCCCTTTTTGGCCAAGTGCATCATTGTGGACGTTCTGCCTCTTTTCCTATCCTTTCAATGCAATTCCAGTCTACCTCCTGAAATCGGTTTCCTGCAATTCTGCCCCGCTTTCAAGTCCTCTTGGCAGCCTTACTTCAGTCTATTTTTGGACGATAGCTGTCATTTATAACTCTGCAGGTTTGTGAATTACAGTGCCCCTGAGCTCCTTTCTTCAACTCGCTTTCTTGTGACCTGGCCGCAACACCGCAGGATGCCTTCAGGCCCTAATCTGGTTCTGGCACGGCATGATGAGCCTTTGGTTAATTCCTCTTCCTGGTGGGAAATGAGAGTTAAATTTGCCCGTCCAGACACCTCCAGCTAGCCTCTCATTGGTTCTCACTATTCCTGTTCATCTTCCACAGAAATTGCAAACTGGGCCAAACAGGAGGTTAAAGGGACTGACTCTCCAAGTCGGGAGAGTGTTAGTAAAGCGTCTGGAATGTTGCACCCGAGTACCAGGGTACGAAAACTGAGACATATTTGAACACGTCTCCCGATTACATGGTTGATCATACTCTAGGTTCCACATGCATGTTTTAGCTGAAGGAAGAATACCTTAAACCTGGGTAGTTGAAACCCGTGGAATGGGTACCATGCAATGTGACTTCAAAGGGTCTTCATTTGCTCACCGAACCTCTCCAATCCTATTACTGCTGCGTTTATGCCCCTGTACACACGCTTGATTCTCTTTTGGAGACATAGCAATCCATAGGTTTTAAGATACTTACTAGTCATGTACATTCTTAGGCGTTTAATATGGGGTTTTGAGTCCATTTCGTTGAGCAAGGAGTAGCTCTTGTCTATTCCATATTTGGCTTAAGGAACTTTATCTGTGCTCATTTCAATCTCTGGTTTTATGCAGCACCCCAACTCACCTTTCCCCTTAAGCAAGCATAAGTTGGTTTTCTAAATTTGAGACCCTGTTCTGTTTTGGAATGCAGTTCCTGTGTAGCCAAGTTTACATTCCGTGTATTAGTGATATCTTATGATGTTTCTTTTTCTGTGTGACTTATTTCAGTTAGAATCATCATACCTGAATCCACTCATTGTGCTGCTAAGGGCCTGATGACACAGATTTCATTGCTGAGTGATATTGCTTTGTAAGTAAATACCACAACTTCTTTATCCATTTTTCACTTTCTGCGATGTTGAACTTGTACTGTAAACGAGGTTCTTGTAAACAGAGCCGTTCCAAACTTTGGGGTGGCTGTGTCTTTTTGATTTTAATTTCCCTAAGCTATAGGACCATAAGTGGAAGTGCCCTAGGTTCTGTTGCTTTGTTTTTTAGTTGTTTCAGGAAACACCATACACTTCTCCGGAGTGTCTGTTGGCAATTTACATCCCGCCCATCAGCATAACAAGGCTCCCAGTTCTCCATGGCCTGTCCTGCCTTTCTGGATTTTACACTTTTTTCAGATGGCCCTTTTGACCGGGGGGAAGTGAGACTTCATTGTAGTGCAGATTTCCTTTGCAAGCTTGCTTGGTTGGCCAAAAAGGGCGTATGCGTTTTTTCCTGAATATATTCAGGAAAAAACGCATACGCCCTTTTTGGCCAAGTGCATCATTGTGGACGTTCTGCCTCTTTTCCTATGCTTTCAATGCAACTCCAGTCTACCTCCTGAAATCGGTTTCCTGCAATTCTGCCCCGCTTTCAAGTCCTCTTGGCAGCCTTACTTCAGTGTATTTTTGGACGATAGCTGTCATTTATAACTCTGCAGGTTTGTGAATTACAGTGCCCCTGAGCTCCTTTCTTCAACTCGCTTTCTTGTGACCTGGCCGCAACACCACAGGATGGCTTCAGGCCCTAATCTGGTTCCGGCCCGGCATGCTGAGCCTTTGGTTAATTCCTCTTCCTGGTGGGAAATGAGAGTTAAATTTGCCCGTCCAGACACCTCCAGCTAGCCTCTCATTGGTTCTCGCTATTCCTGTTCATCTTCCGCAGAAATTGCAAACTGGGCCAAACAGGAGGTTAAAGGGACTGACTCTCCAAGTCGGGAGAGTGTTAGTAAAGCATCTGGAATGTTGCACCCGAGTACCAGGGGAGGAAAACTGAGACATATTTGAACACGTCTCCCGTTCACATGGTTGATGATACTCTGGGTTCCACATGCATGTTTTAGCTGAAGGAAGAATACCTTAAAACTGGAGAGTTGAAACCCGTGGAATGGGTACCATGCAATATGACTTCAAAGGGTCTTCATTTGCTCACGAACCTCTCCAATCCTATCACTGCTGCGTTTATGCCCCTGTACACATGCTTGATTCTCTTTCGGAGACATAGCAATCCATAGGTTTTAAGATACTTACTAGTCAGGTGCATTCTTAGGCGTTTAATATGGGGTTTTGTGTCCATTTCGCTGAGCAAGGAGTAGCTCTTGTCTATTCCATATTTGGCTTAAGGAACTTTATCTGTGCTCATTTCAATCTCTGGTTTTATGCAGCACCCCAACTCACCTTTCCCCTTAAGCAAGCATAAGTTGGTTTTCTAAATTTGAGACCCTGTTCTGTTTTGGAATGCAGTTCCTGTGTAGCCAAGTTTACATTCCGTGTATTACTGATATCTTATGATGTTTCTTTTTCTGTGTGACTTATTTCAGTTAGAATCATCGTACCTGAATCCACTCATTATGCTGCTACGGGCCTGATGACATAGATTTCATTGCTGAGTGATACTGCATTGTACGTAAGTACCACAAGTTCTTTATCCATTTTTCACTTTCTGTGATATTGAACTTGTACGGTAAACGAGGTTCTTGTAAACAGAGGAGTCCCAAACTTTGGGGTGGCTGTGTCTTTTTGATTTTAATTTCCCTAAGCTATAGGACCATAAGTGGAAGTGCCCTAGGCTCTCTTGCTTTGTTTTTTAGATGTTTCAGGAAACACCATACACTTCTCCCGAGTGTCTGTTGGCAATTTACATCCCGCCCATCAGCATAACAAGGCTCCCAGTTCTCCATGGCCTGTCCTGCCTTTCTGGATTTTACACTTTTTTCAGATGGCCCTTTTGACCGGGGGGAAGTGAGACTTCATTGTAGTGCAGATTTCCTTTGCAAGTTTGCTTGGTTGGCCAAAAAGGGCGTATGCGTTTTTTCCTGAATATATTCAGGAAAAAACGCATATGCCCTTTTTGGCCAAGTGCATCATTGTGGACGTTCTGCCTCTTTTCCTATGCTTTCAATGCAATTCCAGTCTACCTCCTGAAATCGGTTTCCTGCAATTCTGCCCCGCTTTCAAGTCCTCTTGGCAGCCTTACTTCAGTATATTTTTGGACGATAGCTGTCATTTATAACTCTGCAGGTTTGTGAATTACAGTGCCCCTGAGCTCCTTTCTTCAACTCGCTTTCTTGTGACCTGGCCGCAACACCGCAGGATGTCTTCAGGCCCTAATCTGGTTCCGGCACGGCACGCTGAGCCTTTGGTTAATTCCTCTTCCTGGTGGGAAATGAGAGTTAAATTTGCCCATCCAGACACCTCCAGCTAGTCTCTCATTGGTTCTCGCTATTCCTGTTCATCTTCCACAGAAATTGCAAACTGGGCCAAACAGGAGGTTAAAGGGACTGACTCTCCAAGTGGAGAGAGTGTTAGTAAAGCGTCTGGAATGTTGCACCCGAGTACCAGGGTACGAAAACTGAGACATATTTGAACACGTCTCCCGATCACATGGTTGATCATACTCTAGGTTCCACATGCATGTTTTACCTGAAGGAAGAATAACTTAAACTTGGGTAGTTGAAACCCGTGGAATGGGTACCATGCAATATGACTTCAAAGGGTCTTCATTTGCTCACGAACCTCTCCAATCCTATCACTGCTGCATTTATGCCCCTGTACACATTCTTGATTCTCTTTCGGAGAGATAGCAATCCATAGGTTTTAAGATACTTACTAGTCAGGTACATTCTTAGGCGTTTAATATGCGGTGTTGAGTCCATTTCGTTGAGCAAGGAGTAGCTCTTGTCTATTCGATATTTGGCTTAAGGAACTTTATCTGTGCTCATTTCAATCTCTGGTTTTATGCAGCACCCCAACTCACCTTTCCCCTTAAGCAAGCATAAGTTGGTTTTCTAAATTTGAGATCCTGTTCTGTTCTGTAATTCAGTTCCTGTGTAGCCAAGTTTACATTCCGTGTATTAGTGATATCTTATGATGTTTCTTTTTCTGTGTGACTTATTTCAGTTAGAATCATCATACCTGAATCCACTCATTGTGCTGCTAAGGGCCTGATGACACAGATTTCATTGCTGAGTGATATTGCTTTGTAAGTAAATACCACAACTTCTTTATCCATTTTTCACTTTCTGCGATGTTGAACTTGTACTGTAAACGAGGTTCTTGTAAACAGAGCCGTTCCAAACTTTGGGGTGGCTGTGTCTTTTTGATTTTAATTTCCCTAAGCTATAGGACCATAAGTGTAAGTGCCCTAGGCTCTGTTGCTTTGTTTTTTAGATGTTTCAGGAAACACCATACACTTCTCCGGAGTGTCTGTTGGCAATTTACATCCCGCCCATCAGCATAACAAGGCTCCCAGTTCTCCATGGCCTGTCCTGCCTTTCTGGATTTTACACTTTTTTCAGATGGCCCTTTTGACCGGGGGGAAGTGAGACTTCATTGTAGTGCAGATTTCCATTGCAAGCTTGCTTGGTTGGCCAAAAAGGGCGTATGCGTTTTTTCCTGAATATATTCAGGAAAAAACGCATACGCCCTTTTTGGCCAAGTGCATCATTGTGGACGTTCTGCCTCTTTTCCTATGCTTTCAATGCAATTCCAGTCTACCTCCTGAAATCGGTTTCCTGCAATTCTGCCCCGCTTTCAAGTCCTCTTGGCAGCCTTACTTCAGTCTATTTTTGGACGATAGCTGTCATTTATAACTCTGCAGGTTTGTGAATTACAGTGCCCCTGAGCTCCTTTCTTCAACTCGCTTTCTTTTGAGCTGGCCGCAACACCGCAGGATGGGTTCAGGCCCTAATCTGGTTCCGGTACGGCACGCTGAGCCTTTGGTTATTTCCTCTTCCTGGTGGGAAATGAGAGTTAAATTTCCCTGTCCAGACACCTCCAGCTAGCCTCTCATTGGTTCTCGCTATTCCTGTTCATCTTCCGCAGAAATTGCAAACTGTGCCAAACAGGAGGTTAAAGGCGCTGACTCTCCAAGTGGGGAGAGTGTTAGTAAAGCGTCTGGAATGTTGCACCCGAGTACCAGGGTACGAAAACTGAGACATATTTGAACACATCTCCCGATCACATGGTTGATCATACTCTGGGTTCCACATGCATGTTTTAGCTGAAGGAAGAATACCTAAAACCTGGGTAGTTGATACCCGTGGAATGGGTACCATGCAATATGACTTCAAAGGGTCTTCATTTGCTCACCGAACATCTCCAATCCTATCACTGCTGCGTTTATGCCCCTGTACACATGCTTGATTCTCTTTCGGAGACATAGTAATCCATAGGTTTTAAGATACTTACTACTCAGGTACATTCTTAGGCGTTTAATATGCGGTGTTGAGTCCATTTCGTTGAGCTAGGAGTAGCTCTTGTCTATTCCATATTTGGCTTAAGGAACTTTATCTGTGCTCATTTCAATCTCTGGTTTTATGCAGCACCCCAACTCACCTTTACCCTTAAGCAAGCATAAGTTGGTTTTCTAAATTTGAGAACCTGTTCTGTTCTGTAATTCAGTTCCTGTGTAGCCAAGTTTACATTCCGTGTATTACTGATATCTTATGATGTTTCTTTTTCTGTGTGACTTATTTCAGTTAGAATCATCGTACCTGAATCCACTCATTATGCTGCTATGGGCCTGATGACATAGATTTCATTGCTGAGTGATACTGCATTGTACGTAAGTACCACAAGTTCTTTATCCATTTTTCACTTTCTGTGATATTGAACTTGTACGGTAAACGAGGTTCTTGTAAACAGAGGAGTCCCAAACTTTGGGGTGGCTGTGTCTTTTTGATTTTAATTTCCCTAAGCTATAGGACCATAAGTGGAAGTGCCCTAGGCTCTCTTGCTTTGTTTTTTAGATGTTTCAGGAAACACCATACACTTCTCCCGAGTGTCTGTTGGCAATTTACATACCGCCCATCAGCATAACAAGGCTCCCAGTTCTCCATGGCCTGTCCTGCCTTTCTGGATTTTACACTTTTTTCAGATGGCCCTTTTGACCGGGGGGAAGTGAGACTTCATTGTAGTGCAGATTTCCTTTGCAAGTTTGCTTGGTTGGCCAAAAAGGGCGTATGCGTTTTTTCCTGAATATATTCAGGAAAAAACGCATACGCCCTTTTTGGCCAAGTGCATCATTGTGGACGTTCTGCCTCTTTTCCTATGCTTTCAATGCAATTCCAGTCTACCTCCTGAAATCGGTTTCCTGCAATTCTGCCCCGCTTTCAAGTCCTCTTGGCAACCTTACTTCAGTCTATTTTTGGACGATAGCTGTCATTTATAACTCTGCAGGTTTGTGAATTACAGTGCCCCTGAGCTCCTTTCTTCAACTCGCTTTCTTGTGACCTGGCCGCAACACTGCAGGATGTCTTCAGGCCCTAATCTGGTTCCGGCACGGCACGCTGAGCCTTTGGTTAATTCCTCTTCCTGGTGGGAAATGAGAGTTAAATTTGCCCATCCAGACACCTCCAGCTAGTCTCTCATTGGTTCTCGCTATTCCTGTTCATCTTCCACAGAAATTGCAAACTGGGCCAAACAGGAGGTTAAAGGGACTGACTCTCCAAGTGGGGAGAGTGTTAGTAAAGTGTCTGGAATGTTGCACCCGAGTACCAGGGTACGAAAACTGAGACATATTTGAACACGTCCCCCGATCACATGGTTGATCATACTCTAGGTTCCACATGCATGTTTTACCTGAAGGAAGAATACCTTAAACTTGGGTAGTTGAAACCCGTGGAATGGGTACCATGCAATATGACTTCAAAGGGTCTTCATTTGCTCACGAACCTCTCCAATCCTATCACTGCTGCGTTTATGCCCCTGTACACATGCTTGATTCTCTTTCGGAGACATAGCAATCCATAGGTTTTAAGATACTTACTAGTCAGGTACATTCTTAGGCGTTTAATATGCGGTGTTGAGTCCATTTCGTTGAGCAAGGAGTAGCTCTTGTCTATTCCATATTTGGCTTAAGGAACTTTATCTGTGCTCATTTCAATCTCTGGTTTTATGCAGCACCCCAACTCACCTTTCCCCTTAAGCAAGCATAAGTTGGTTTTCTAAATTTGAGACCCTGTTCTGTTCTGTAATTCAGTTCCTGTGTAGCCAAGTTTACATTCCGTGTATTACTGATATCTTATGATGTTTCTTTTTCTGTGTGACTTATTTCAGTTAGAATCACCGTACCCGAATCCACTCATTATGCTGCTACGGGCCTGGTGACATAGATTTCATTGCTGAGTGATATTGCTTTGTACATGAGTACCAAAACTTCTTTATCCATTTTTCACTTTCTGTGATATTGAACTTGTACGGTAAACGAGGTTCTTGTAAACAGAGGCGTCCCAAACTTTGGGGTGGCTGTGTCTTTTTGATTTTAATTTCCCTAAGCTATAGGACCATAAGTGGAAGTGCCCTAGGTTCTGTTGCTTTGTTTTTTAGATGTTTCAGGAAACACCATACACTTCTCCTGAGTGGTTGTTCGCAATTTACATCCCGCCCATCAGCATAACAAGGCTCCCAGTTCTCCATGGCCTGTCCTGCCTTTCTGGATTTTACACTTTTTTCAGATGGCCCTTTTGACCGGGGGGAAGTGAGACTTCATTGTAGTGCAGATTTCCTTTGCAAGCTTGCTTGGTTGGCCAAAAAGGGCGTATGCGTTTTTTCCTGAATATATTCAGGAAAAAACGCATACGCCCTTTTTGGCCAAGTGCATCATTGTGGACGTTCTGCCTCTTTTCCTATGCTTTCAATGCAATTCCAGTCTACCTCCTGAAATCGGTTTCCTGCAATTCTGCCCCGCTTTCAAGTCCTCTTGGCAGCCTTACTTCAGTCTATTTTTGGACGATAGCTGTCATTTATAACTCTGCAGGTTTGTGAATTACAGTGGCCCTGAGCTCCTTTCTTCAACTCGCTTTCTTTTGAGCTGGCCACAACACCGCAGGATGGCATCATTGTGCCAATCGGTTTCCTGCAATTCTGCCCTGCTTTCAAGTCCTCTTGGAAGCCTTACTTCAGTCTATTTTTGGACGATAGCTGTCATTTATAACTCTGCTGGTTTGTGAATTGCAGTGCCCCTGAGCTCCTTTCTTCAACTCGCTTTCTTGTGACCTGGCCGCAACACCGCAGGATGGCTTCAGGCCCTAATATGGTTCCGGCCCGGCATGCTGAGCCTTTGGTTATTTCCTCTTACTGGTGGGAAATGAGAGTTAAATTTGCCCGTCCAGACACCTCCAGCTAGTCTCTCATTGGTTCTCGCTATTCCTGTTCATCTTCCAAGAAATAGCAAACTGGGCCAAACAAGAGGTTAAAGGCGCTGACTCTCCAAGTGGGGAGAGTGTTAGTAAAGCGTCTGGAATGTTGCACCCGAGTACCAGGGGAGGAAAACTGAGACATATTGGAACACGTCTCCCGTTCACATGGTTGATCATACTTGGGTTCCACATGCATCTTTTAGCTGAAGGAAGAATACCTTAAACCTGGGTATTTGAAACCCGTGGAATGGGTACCATGCAATATGACTTCAAAGGGTCTTCATTTGCTCACCGAACCTCTCCAATCCTATCACTGCTGCGTTTATGCCCCTGTACACATGCTTGATTCTCTTTCTGAGACATAGCAATCCATAGGTTTTAAGATACTTACTAGTCAGGTACATTCTTAGGCGTTTAATATGCGGTGTTGATTCCATTTCGTTGAGCAAGGAGTAGCTCTTGTCTATTCCATATTTGGCTTAAGGAACTTTATCTGTGCTCATTTCAATCTCTGGCTTTATGCAGCACCCCAACTCACCTTTCCCCTTAAGCAAGCATAAGTTGGTTTTCTAAATTTGAGACCCTGTTCTGTTCTGTAATTCAGTTCCTGTGTAGCCAAGTTTACATTCCGTGTATTAGTGATATCTTATGATGTTTCTTTTTCTGTGTGACTTATTTCAGTTAGAATCATCATACCTGAATCCACTCATTGTGCTGCTAAGGGCCTGATGACACAGATTTCATTGCTGAGTGATATTGCTTTGTAAGTAAATACCACAACTTCTTTATCCATTTTTCACTTTCTGCGATGTTGAACTTGTACTGTAAATGAGGTTCTTGTAAACAGAGCCGTTCCAAACTTTGGGGTGGCTGTGTCTTTTTGATTTTAATTTCCCTAAGCTATAGGACCATAAGTGGAAGTGCCCTAGGTTCTGTTGCTTTGTTTTTTAGATGTTTCAGGAAAAACCATACACTTCTCCAGAGTGGTTGTTGGCAATTTACATCCCGCCCATCAGCATAACAAGGCTCCCAGTTCTCCATGGCCTGTCCTGCCTTTCTGGATTTTACACATTTTTCAGATGGCCCTTTTGACCGGGGGGAAGTGAGACTTCATTGTAGTGCAGATTTCCTTTGCAAGCTTGCTTGTTTGGCCAAAAAGGGCGTATGCGTTTTTTCCTGAATATATTCAGGAAAAAACGCATACGCCCTTTTTGGCCAAGTGCATCATTGTGGACGTTCTGCCTCTTTTCCTATGCTTTCAATGCAATTCCAGTCTACCTCCTGAAATCGGTTTCCTGCAATTCTGTCCCGCTTTCAAGTCCTCTTGGCAGCCTTACTTCAGTCTATTTTTGGACGATAGCTGTCATTTATAACTCTGCAGGTTTGTGAATTACAGTGCCCCTGAGCTCTTTCTTCAACTCGCTTTCTTGTGAGCTGGCCGCAACACCACAGGATGGCTTCAGGCCCTAATCGGGTTCCGGCACGGCACGCTGAGCCTTTGGTTATTTCCTCTTCCTGGTGGGAAATGAGAGTTAAATTTGCCCGTCCAGACACCTCCAGCTAGTCTCTCATTGGTTCTCGCTATTCCTGTTCATCTTCCACAGAAATTGCAAACTGGGCCAAACAGGAGGTTAAAGGCGATGACTCTCCAAGTCGGGAGAGTGTTAGTAAAGCGTCTGGAATGTTGCACCCGAGTACCAGGGGAGGAAAACTGAGACATATTTGAACACGTCTCCCGTTCACACGGATGATCATACTCTGGGTTCCACATGCATGTTTTAGCTGAAGGAAGAATACCTAAAACCTGGGTAGTTGAAACCCGTGGAATGGGTACCATGCAATATGACTTCAAAGGGTCTTCATTTGCTCACCGAACCTCTCCAATCCTATCACTGCTGCGTTTATGCCCCTGTACACATGCTTGATTCTCTTTCGGAGACATAGCAATCCATAGGTTTTAAGATACTTACTAGTCAGATACATTCTTAGGCGTTTAATATGCGGTGTTGAGTCCATTTCGTTGAGCAAGGAGTAGCTCTTGGCTATTCCATATTTGGCTTAAGGAACTTTATCTGTGCTCATTTCAATCTCTGGTTTTATGCAGCACCCCAACTCACCTTTCCCCTTAAGCAAGCATAAGTTGGTTTTCTAAATTTGAGACCCTGTTCTGTTCTGTAATTCAGTTCCTGTGTAGCCAAGTTTACATTCCATGTATTACTGATATCTTATGATGTTTCTTTTTCTGTGTGACTTATTTCAGTTAGAATCATCATACCTGAATCCACTCATTGTGCTGCTAAGGGTCTGATGACACAGATTTCATTGCTGAGTGATATTGCTTTGTAAGTAAATACCACAACTTTTTTACCCATTTTTCACTTTCTGGGATGTTGAACTTGTACTGTAAACGAGGTTCTTGTAAACAGATCCGTTCCAAACTTTGGGGTGGCTGTGTCTTTTTGATTTTAAATTCCCTAAGCTATAGGACCATAAGTAGAAGTGCCCTAGGCTCTGTGGCTTTGTTTTTTAGATGTTTCAGGAAACACCATACACTTCTCCTGAGTGTTTGTTGGCAATTTACATCCCGCCCTTCAGCATAACAAGGCTCCCAGTTCTCCATGGCCTGTCCTGCCTTTCTGGATTTTACACTTTTTTCAGATGGCCCTTTTGACCGGGGGGAAGTGAGACTTCATTGTAGTGCAGATTTCCTTTGCAAGCTTGCTTGGTTGGCCAAAAAGGGCGTATGCGTTTTTTCCTGAATATATTCAGGAAAAGACGAATAAGCCCTTTTTGGCCAAGTGCATCATTGTGGACGTTCTGCCTCTTTTCCTATGCTTTCAATGCAATTCCAGTCTACCTCCTGAAATCGGTTTCCTGCAATTCTGCCCCGCTTTCAAGTCCTCTTGGCAGCCTTACTTCAGTCTATTTTTGGACGATAGCTGTCATTTATAACTCTGCAGGCTTGTGAATTACAGTGCCCCTGAGCTCTTTCTTCAACTCGCTTTCTTGTGACCTGGCCGCAACACTGCAGGATGTCTTCAGGCCCTAATCTGGTTCTGGCACGTCACGCTGAGCCTTTGGTTAATTCCTCTTCCTGGTGGGAAATGAGAGTTAAATTTGGCCATCCAGACACCTCCAGCTAGTCTCTCATTGGTTCTCGCTATTCCTGTTCATCTTCCACAGAATTTGCAAACTGGGCCAAACAGGAGGTTAAAGGGACTGACTCTCCAAGTGGGGAGAGTGTTAGTAAAGCGTCTGGAATGTTGCACCCGAGTACCAGGGTACGAAAACTGAGATATATTTGAACACGTCTCCCGATCACATGGTTGATCATACTCTAGGTTCCACATGCATGTTTTAGCTGAAGGAAGAATACCTTAAACCTTGGTAGTTGAAACCCGTGGAATGTGTACCATGCAATATGACTTCAAAGGGTCTTCATTTGCTCACCGAACCTCTCCAATCCTATCACTGCTGCGTTTATGCCCCTGTACACATGCCTGATTCTCTTTCGGAGACATAGCAATCCATAGGTTTTAAGATACTTACTAGTCAGGTACATTCTTAGGCATTTAATATGCGGTGTTGAGTCCATTTCATTGAGCAAGGAGTAGCTCTTGTCTATTCCATATTTGGCTTAAGGAACTTTATCTGTGCTCATTTCAATCTCTGGTTTTATGCAGCACCGCAACTCACCTTTACCCTTAAGCAAGCATAAGTTGGTTTTCTAAATTTGAGACCCTGTTCTGTTCTGTAATTCAGTTCCTGTGTAGCCAAGTTTACATTCCGTGTATTACTGATATCTTATGATGTTTCTTTTTCTGTGTGACTTATTTCAGTTAGAATCATCATACCTGAATCCACTCATTGTGCTGCTAAGGGCCTGATGACACAGATTTCATTGCTGAGTGATATTGCTTTGTAAGTAAATACCACAACTTCTTTATCCATTTTTCACTTTCTGCGATGTTGAACTTGTACTGTAAACGAGGTTCTTGTAAACAGAGCCGATCCAAACTTTGGGGTGGCTGTGTCTTTTTGATTTTAATTTCCCTAAGCTATAGGACCATAAGTGGAAGTGCCCTAGGTTCTGTTGCTTTGTTTTTTAGATGTTTCAGGAAACACCATACACTTCTCCCGAGTGGTTGTTGGCAATTTACATCCCGCCCATCAGCATAACAAGGCTCCCAGTTCTCCATGGCCTGTCCTGCCTTTCTGGATTTTACACTTTTTTCAGATGGCCCTTTTGACCGGGGGGAAGTGAGACTTCATTGTAGTGCAGATTTCCTTTGCAAGCTTGCTTGGTTGGCCAAAAAGGGCGTATGCGTTTTTTCCTGAATATATTCAGGAAAAAACGCATACGCCCTTTTTGGCCAAGTGCATCATTGTGGACGTTCTGCCTCTTTTCCTATGCTTTCAATGCAATTCCAGTCTACCTCCTGAAATCGGTTTCCTGCAATTCTGCCCCGCTTTCAAGTCCTCTTGGCAGCCTTACTTCAGTATATTTTTGGACGATAGCTGTCATTTATAACTCTGCAGGTTTGTGAATTACAGTGCCCCTGAGCTCCTTTCTTCAACTCGCTTTCTTTTGAGCTGGCCGCAACACCGCAGGATGGCTTCAGGCCCTAATCTGGTTCCGGTACGGCACGCTGAGCCTTTGGTTATTTCCTCTTCCTGGTGGGAAATGAGAGTTAAATTTGCCCGTCCAGACACCTCCAGCTAGCCTCTCATTGGTTCTCTCTATTCCTGTTCATCTTCCGCAGAAATTGCAAACTGGGCCAAACAGGAGGTTAAAGGCGCTGACTCTCCAAGTGGGGAGAGTGTTAGTAAAGCATCTGGAATGTTGCACCCGAGTACCAGGGGAGGAAAACTGAGACATATTTGAACACGTCTCCCGTTCACATGGTTGATCATACTCTGGGTTCCACATGCATGTTTTAGCTGAAGGAAGAATACCTTAAACCTGGAGCGTTGAGACCCATGTAATGGGTACCATGCAATATGACTTCAAAGGGTCTTCATTTGCTCACCGAACCTCTCCAATCCTATCACTGCTGCGTTTATGCCCCCGTACACACGCTTGATTCTCTTTTGGAGACATAGCAATCCATAGGTTTTAAGATACTTACTAGTCAGGTACATTCTTAGGCGTTTAATATGCGGTGTTGAGTCCATTTCGTTGAGCAAGGAGTAGCTCTTGGCTATTCCATATTTGGCTTAAGGAACTTTATCTGTGCTCATTTCAATCTCTGGTTTTATGCAGCACCCCAACTCACCTTTCCCCTTAAGCAAGCATAAGTTGGTTTTCTAAATTTGAGACCCTGTTCTGTTCTGTAATTCAGTTCCTGTGTAGCCAAGTTTACATTCCGTGTATTACTGATATCTTATGATGTTTCTTTTTCTGTGTGACTTATTTCAGTTAGAATCATCATACCTGATTCCACTCATTGTGCTGCTAAGGGTCTGATGACACAGATTTCATTGCTGAGTGATATTGCTTTGTAAGTAAATACCACAACTTTTTTATCCATTTTTCACTTTCTGCGATGTTGAACTTGTACTGTAAACGAGGTTCTTGTAAACAGAGCCGTTCGAAACTTTGGGGTGGCTGTGTCTTTTTGATTTTAAATTCCCTATGCTATAGGACCATAAGTAGAAGTGCCCTAGGCTCTGTTGCTTTGTTTTTTAGATGTTTCAGGAAACACCATACACTTCTCCTGAGTGTTTGTTGGCAATTTACATCCCGCCCTTCAGCATAACAAGCCTCCCAGTTCTCCATGGCCTGTCCTGCCTTTCTGGATTTTACACTTTTTTCAGATGGCCCTTTTGACCGGGGGGAAGTGAGACTTCATTGTAGTGCAGATTTCCTTTGCAAGCTTGCTTGGTTGGCCAAAAAGTACGTATGCGTTTTTTCCTGAATATATTCAGGAAAAGACGAATACGCCCTTTTTGGCCAAGTGCATCATTGTGGACGTTCTGCCTCTTTTCCTATGCTTTCAATGCAATTCCAGTCTACCTCCTGAAATCGGTTTCCTGCAATTCTGCCCCGCTTTCAAGTCCTCTTGGCAGCCTTACTTCGGTGTATTTTTGGACGATAGCTGTCATTTATAACTCTGCAGGCTTGTGAATTACAGTGCCCCTGAGCTCTTTCTTCAACTCGCTTTCTTGTGACCTGCCCGCAACACTGCAGGATGTCTTCAGGCCCTAATCTGGTTCTGGCACGTCACGCTGAGCCTTTGGTTAATTCCTCTTCCTGGTGGGAAATGAGAGTTAAATTTGCCCATCCAGACACCTCCAGCTAGTCTCTCATTGGTTCTCGCTATTCCTGTTCATCTTCCACAGAAATTGCAAACTGGGCCAAACAGGAGGTTAAAGGGACTGACTCTCCAAGTGGGGAGAGTGTTAGTAAAGCGTCTGGAATGTTGCACCCGAGTACCAGGGTACGAAAACTGAGACATATTTGAACACGTCTCCCGATCACATGGTTGATCATACTCTAGGTTCCACATGCATGTTTTAGCTGAAGGAAGAATACCTTAAACCTTGGTAGTTGAAACCCGTGGAATGTGTACCATGCAATATGACTTCAAAGGGTCTTCATTTGCTCACCGAACCTCTCCAATCCTATCACTGCTGCGTTTATGCCCCTGTACACATGCTTGATTCTCTTTCGGAGACATAGCAATCCATAGGTTTTAAGATACTTACTAGTCAGGTACATTCTTAGGCATTTAATATGCGGTGTTGAGTCGATTTCGTTGAGCAAGGAGTAGCTCTTGTCTATTCCATATTTGGCTTAAGGAACTTTATCTGTGCTCATTTCATCTCTGGTTTTATGCAGCACCGCAACTCACCTTTACCCTTAAGCAAGCATAAGTTGGTTTTCTAAATTTGAGACCCTGTTCTGTTCTGTAATTCAGTTCCTGTGTAGCCAAGTTTACATTCCGTGTATTACTGATATCTTATGATGTTTCTTTTTCTGTGTGACTTATTTCAGTTAGAATCATCATACGTGAATCCACTCATTGTGCTGCTAAGGGCCTGATGACACAGATTTCATTGCTGAGTGATATTGCTTTGTAAGTAAATACCACAACTTCTTTATCCATTTTTCACTTTCTGCGATGTTGAACTTGTACTGTAAACGAGGTTCTTGTAAACAGAGCCGATCCAAACTTTGGGGTGGCTGTGTCTTTTTGATTTTAATTTCCCTAAGCTATAGGACCATAAGTGGAAGTGCCCTAGTTTCTGTTGCTTTGTTTTTTAGATGTTTCAGGAAACACCATACACTTCTCCCGAGTGGTTGTTGGCAATTTACATCCCGCCCATCAGCATAACAAAGCTCCCAGTTCTCCATGGCCTGTCCTGCCTTTCTGGATTTTACACTTTTTTCAGATGGCCCTTTTGACCGGGGGGAAGTGAGACTTCATTGTAGTGCAGATTTCCTTTGCAAGCTTGCTTGGTTGGCCAAAAAGGGCGTATGCGTTTTTTCCTGAATATATTCAGGAAAAAACGCATACGCCCTTTTTGGCCAAGTGCATCATTGTGGACGTTCTGCCTCTTTTCCTATGCTTTCAATGCAATTCCAGTCTACCTCCTGAAATCGGTTTCCTGCAATTCTGCCCCGCTTTCAAGTCCTCTTGGCAGCCTTACTTCAGTCTATTTTTGGACGATAGCTGTCATTTATAACTCTGCAGGTTTGTGAATTACAGTGCCCCTGAGCTCCTTTCTTCAACTCGCTTTCTTTTGAGCTGGCCGCAACACCGCAGGATGGCTTCAGGCCCTAATCTGGTTCCTGTATGGCATGCTGAGCCTTTGGTTATTTCCTCTTCCTGGTGGGAAATGAGAGTTAAATTTGCCCGTCCAGACACCTCCAGCTAGTCTCTCATTGGTTCTCGCTATTCCTGTTCATCTTCCGCAGAAATTGCAAACTGGGCCAAACAGGAGGTTAAAGGGACTGACTCTCCAAGTCGGGAGAGTGTTAGTAAAGCGTCTGGAATGTTGCACCCGAGGACCAGGGTACAAAAACTGAGACATATTTGAACACGTCTCCCGATCACATGGTTGATCATACTCTAGGTTCCACATGCATGTTTTAGCTGAAGGAAGAATACCTTAAACCTGGGTATTTGAAACCCGTGTAATGGGTAACATGCGATATGACTTCAAAGGGTCTTCATTTGCTCACGAACCTCTCAAATCCTATCACTGCTGCGTTTATGCCTCTGTACACACGCTTGATTCTCTTTCAGAGACATAGCAATCTATAGGTTTTAAGATACTTACTAGTCAGGTACATTCTTAGGCGTTTAATATGCGGTGTTGAGTCCATTTCGTTGAGCAAGGAGTAGCTCTTGTCTATTCCATATTTGGCTTAAGGAACTTTATCTGTGCTCATTTCAATCTCTGGTTTTATGCAGCACCCCAACTCACCTTTCCCCTTAAGCAAGCATAAGTTGGTTTTCTATATTTGAGACCCTGTTCTGTTTTGGAATGCAGTTCCTGTGTAGCCAAGTTTACATTCCGTGTATTAGTGATATCTTATGATGTTTCTTTTTCTGTGTGACTTATTTCAGTTAGAATCATCGTACCTGAATCCACTCATTATGCTGCTACGGGCCTGATGACATAGATTTCATTGCTGAGTGATACTGCATTGTACGTAAGTACCACAGGTTCTTTATCCATTTTTCATTTCTGTGATATTGAACTTGTACGGTAAACGAGGTTCTTGTAAACAGAGGCGTCCCAAACTTTGGGGTGGCTGTGTCTTTTTGATTTTAATTTCCCTAAGCTATAGGACCATAAGCGGAAGTGCCCTAGGCTCTGTTGCTTTGTTTTTTAGATGTTTCTGGAAACACCATACACTTCTCCTGAGTGTCTGTTGGCAATTTACATCCCGCCCATCAGCATAACAAGGCTCCCAGTTTTCAATGGCCTGTTGCCTTTCTGGATTTTACACTTTTTTCAGATGGCCCTTTTGACCGGGGGGAAGTGAGACTTCATTGTAGTGCAGATTTCCTTTGCAAGCTTGCTTGGTTGGCCAAAAAGGGCGTATGCGTTTTTTTCTGGAATATATTCAGGAAAAAACGCATACGCCCTTTTTGGCCAAGTGCATCATTGTGGACGTTCTGCCTCTTTTCCTATGCTTTCAATGCAATTCCAGTCTACCTCCTGAAATCGGTTTCCTGCAATTCTGCCCCGCTTTCAAGTCCTCTTGGCAGCCTTACTTCAGTCTATTTTTGGACGATAGCTGTCATTTATAACTCTGCAGGTTTGTGAATTACAGTGCCCCTGAGCTCCTTTCTTCAACTCGCTTTCTTGTGACCTGGCCGCAACACCGCAGGATGGCTTCAGGCCCTAATCTGGTTCCGGCCCGGCATGCTGAGCCTTTGGTTAATACCTCTTCCTGGTGGGAAATGAGAGTTAAATTTGCCCGTCCAGACACCTCCAGCTAGCCTCTCATTGGTTCTCGCTATTCCTGTTCATCTTCCGCAGAAATTGCAAACTGGGCCAAACAGGAGGTTAAAGGGACTGACTCTCCAAGTCGGGAGAGTGTTAGTAAAGCGTCTGGAATGTTGCACCCGAGTACCAGGGTACGAAAACTGAGACATATTTGAACACGTCTCCCGTTCACATGGTTGATCATACTCTAGGTTCCACATGCATGTTTTACCTGAAGGAATAATACCTTAAACTTGGGTAGTTGAAACCCGTGGAATGGGTACCATGCAATATGACTTCAAAGGGTCTTCATTTGCTCACGAACCTCTCCAATCCTATCACTGCTGCGTTTATGCCCCTGTACACATGCTTGATTCTCTTTCGGAGACATAGCAATCCATAGGTTTTAAGATACTTACTAGTCAGGTACATTCTTAGGCGTTTAATATGCGGTGTTGAGTCCATTTCGTTGAGCAAGGAGTAGCTCTTGTCTATTCCATATTTGGCTTAAGGAACTTTATCTGTGCTCATTTCAATCTCTGGTTTTATGCAGCACCCCAACTCACCTTTCCCCTTAAGCAAGCATAAGTTGGTTTTCTAAATTTGAGACCCTGTTCTGTTCTGTAATTCAGTTCCTGTGTAGCCAAGTTTACATTCCGTGTATTACTGATATCTTATGATGTTTCTTTTTCTGTGTGACTTATTTCAGTTAGAATCACCGTACCCGAATCCACTCATTATGCTGCTACGGGCCTGGTGACATAGATTTCATTGCTGAGTGATATTGCTTTGTACATGAGTACCACAACTTCTTTATCCATTTTTCACTTTCTGTGATATTGAACTTGTACGGTAAACGAGGTTCTTGTAAACAGAGGCGTCCCAAACTTTGGGGTGGCTGTGTCTTTTTGATTTTAATTTCCCTAAGCTATAGGACCATAAGTGGAAGTGCCCTAGGTTCTGTTGCTTTGTTTTTTAGATGTTTCAGGAAACACCATACACTTCTCCTGAGTGGTTGTTCGCAATTTACATCCCGCCCATCAGCATAACAAGGCTCCCAGTTCTCCATGGCCTGTCCTGCCTTTCTGGATTTTACACTTTTTTCAGATGGCCCTTTTGACCGGGGGGAAGTGAGACTTCATTGTAGTGCAGATTTCCTTTGCAAGCTTGCTTGGTTGGCCAAAACGCGCGTATGCGTTTTTTCCTGAATATATTCAGGAAAAAACGCATACGCCCTTTTTGGCCAAGTGCATCATTGTGGACGTTCTGCCTCTTTTCCTATGCTTTCAATGCAATTCCAGTCTACCTCCTGAAATCGGTTTCCTGCAATTCTGCCCTGCTTTCAAGTCCTCTTGGCAGCCTTACTTCAGTCTATTTTTGGACGATAGCTGTCATTTATAACTCTGCTGGTTTGTGAATTGCAGTGCCCCTGAGCTCCTTTCTTCAACTCGCTTTCTTGTGACCTGGCCGCAACACCGCAGGATGGCTTCAGGCCCTAATATGGTTCCGGCCCGGCATGCTGAGCCTTTGGTTATTTCCTCTTCCTGGTGGGAAATGAGAGTTAAATTTGCCCGTCCAGACACCTCCAGCTAGTCTCTCATTGGTTCTCGCTATTCCTGTTCATCTTCCGCAGAAATTGCAAACTGGGCCAAACAGGAGGTTAAAGGGACTGACTCTCCAAATGGGGAGAGTGTTAGTAAAGCGTCTGGAATGTTGCACCCGAGTTCCAGGGTACGAAAACTGAGACATATTTGAACACGTCTCCCGATCACATGGTTGATCATACTCTAGGTTCCACATGCATGTTTTAGCTGAAGGAAGAATACCTTAAACCTTGGTAGTTGAAACCCGTGGAATGTGTACCATGCAATATGACTTCAAAGGGTCTTCATTTGCTCACCGAACCTCTCCAATCCTATCACTGCTGCGTTTATGCCCCTGTACACATGCCTGATTCTCTTTCGGAGACATAGCAATCCATAGGTTTTAAGATACTTACTAGTCAGGTACATTCTTAGGCATTTAATATGCGGTGTTGAGTCCATTTCGTTGAGCAAGGAGTAGCTCTTGTCTATTCCATATTTGGCTTAAGGAACTTTATCTGTGCTCATTTCAATCTGTGGTTTTATGCAGCACTGCAACTCACCTTTCCCCTTAAGCAAGCATAAGTTGGTTTTCTAAATTTGAGACCCTGTTCTGTTCTGTAATTCAGTTCCTGTGTAGCCAAGTTTACATTCCGTGTATTACTGATATCTTATGATGATTCTTTTTCTGTGTGACTTATTTCAGTTAGAATCATCATACCTGATTCCACTCATTGTGCTGCTAAGTGTCTGATGACACAGATTTCATTGCTGAGTGATATTGCTTTGTAAGTAAATACCACAACTTTTTTATCCATTTTTCACTTTCTGCGATGTTGAACTTGTACTGTAAACGAGGTTCTTGTAAACAGAGCCGTTCGAAACTTTGGGGTGGCTGTGTCTTTTTGATTTTAAATTCCCTATGCTATAGGACCATAAGTAGAAGTGCCCTAGGCTCTGTTGCTTTGTTTTTTAGATGTTTCAGGAAACACCATACACTTCTCCCGAGTGTTTGTTGGCAATTTACATCCCGCCCTTCAGCATAACAAGGCTCCCAGTTCTCCATGGCCTGTCCTGCCTTTCTGGATTTTACACTTTTTTCAGATGGCCCTTTTGACCGGGGGGAAGTGAGACTTCATTGTAGTGCAGATTTCCTTTGCAAGCTTGCTTGGTTGGCCAAAAAGTACGTATGCGTTTTTTCCTGAATATATTCAGGAAAAGACGAATACGCCCTTTTTGGCCAAGTGCATCATTGTGGACGTTCTGCCTCTTTTCCTATGCTTTCAATGCAATTCCAGTCTACCTCCTGAAATCGGTTTCCTGCAATTCTGCCCCGCTTTCAAGTCCTCTTGGCAGCCTTACTTCGGTATATTTTTGGACGATAGCTGTCATTTATAACTCTGCAGGCTTGTGAATTACAGTGCCCCTGAGCTCTTTCTTCAACTCGCTTTCTTGTGACCTGCCCGCAACACTGCAGGATGTCTTCAGGCTCTAATCTGGTTCTGGCACGTCACGCTGAGCCTTTGGTTAATTCCTCTTCCTGGTGGGAAATGAGAGTTAAATTTGTCCATCCAGACACCTCCAGCTAGTCTCTCATTGGTTCTCGCTATTCCTGTTCATCTTCCACAGAAATTGCAAACTGGGCCAAACAGGAGGTTAAAGGGACTGACTCTCCAAGTGGGGAGAGTGTTAGTAAAGCGTCTGGAATGTTGCACCCGAGTACCAGGGTACGAAAACTGAGACATATTTGAACACGTCTCCCGATCACATGGTTGATCATACTCTAGGTTCCACATGCATGTTTTAGCTGAAGGAAGAATACCTTAAACCTTGGTAGTTGAAACCCGTGGAATGTGTACCATGCAATATGACTTCAAAGGGTCTTCATTTGCTCACCGAACCTCTCCAATCCTATCACTGCTGCGTTTATGCCCCTGTACACACGCTTGATTCTCTTTTGGAGACATAGCAATCCATAGATTTTAAGATACTTACTAGTCAGGTACATTCTTAGGGGTTTAATATGGGTTGTTGAGTCCATTTCGTTGAGCAAGGAGTAGCTCTTGTCTATTCCATATTTGGCTTAAGGAACTTTATCTGTGCTCATTTCAATCTCTGGTTTTATGCAGCACCCCAACTCACCTTTCCCCTTAAGCAAGCATAAGTTTGTTTTCTAAATTTGAGACCCTGTTCTGTTTTGGAATGCAGTTCCTGTGTAGCCAAGTTTACATTCCGTGTATTAGTGATATCTTATGATGTTTCTTTTTCTGTGTGACTTATTTCAGTTAGAATCATCGTACCTGAATCCACTCATTATGCTGCTACGGGCCTGATGACATAGATTTCATTGCTGAGTGATACTGCATTGTACGTAAGTACCACAGGTTCTTTATCCATTTTTCATTTCTGTGATATTGAACTTGTACGGTAAACGAGGTTCTTGTAAACAGAGGTGTCCCAAACTTTGGGGTGGCTGTGTCTTTTTGATTTTAATTTCCCTAAGCTATAGGACCATAGGTGGAAGTGCCCTAGGCTCTGTTGCTTTGTTTTTTAGATGTTTCTGGAAACACCATACACTTCTCCTGAGTGTCTGTTGGCAATTTACATCCCGCCCATCAGCATAACAAGGCTCCCAGTTCTCAATGGCCTGTTGCCTTTCTGGATTTTACACTTTTTTCAGATGGCCCTTTTGACCGGGGGGAAGTGAGACTTCATTGTAGTGCAGATTTCCTTTGCAAGCTTGCTTGGTTGGCCAAAAAGGGCGTATGCGTTTTTTCCTGAATATATTCAGGAAAAAACGCATACGCCCTTTTTGGCCAAGTGCATCATTGTGGACGTTCTGCCTCTTTTCCTATGCTTTCAATGCAATTCCAGTCTACCTCCTGAAATCGGTTTCCTGCAATTCTGCCCCGCTTTCAAGTCCTCTTGGCAGCCTTACTTCAGTCTATTTTTGGACGATAGCTGTCATTTATAACTCTGCAGGTTTGTGAATTACAGTGCCCCTGAGCTCCTTTCTTCAACTCGCTTTCTTGTGACCTGGCCGCAACACTGCAGGATGGCTTCAGGCCCTAATCTGGTTCCGGCCCGGCATGCTGAGCCTTTGGTTAATACCTCTTCCTGGTGGGAAATGAGAGTTAAATTTGCCCGTCCAGACACCTCCAGCTAGCCTCTCATTGGTTCTCGCTATTCCTGTTCATCTTCCGCAGAAATTGCAAACTGGGCCAAACAGGAGGTTAAAGGGACTGACTCTCCAAGTCGGGAGAGTGTTAGTAAAGCGTCTGGAATGTTGCACCCAAGTACCAGGGTACGAAAACTGAGACATATTTGAACACGTCTCCCGTTCACATGGTTGATCATACTCTGGGTTCCACATGCATGTTTTAGCTGAAGGAAGAATACCTTAAACCTGGAGAGCTGAGACCCGTGTAATGGGTACCATGCAATATGACTTCAAAGGGTCTTCATTTGCTCACTGAACCTCTCCAATCCTATCACTGCTGCGTTTATGCCCCTGTACACATGCTTGATTCTCTTTTGGAGACATAGCAATCCATAGGTTTTAAGATACTTACTAGTCAGGTACATTCTTAGGCGTTTAATATGGGGTTTTGAGTCCATTTCGTTGAGCAAGGAGTAGCTCTTGTCTATTCCATATTTGGCTTAAGGAACTTTATCTGTGCTCATTTCAATCTCTGGTTTTATGCAGCACCCCAACTCACCTTTCCCCTTAAGCAAGCATAAGTTGGTTTTCTAAATTTGAGACCCTGTTCTGTTTTGGAATGCAATTCCTGTGTAGCCAAGTTTACATTCCGTGTATTAGTGATATCTTATGATGTTTCATTTTCTGTGTGACTTATTTCAGTTAGAATCATCGTACCTGAATCCACTCATTATGCTGCTACGGGCCTGATGACATAGATTTCATTGCTGAGTGATACTGCATTGTACGTAAGTACCACAAGTTCTTTATCCATTTTTCACGTTCTGTGATATTGAACTTGTACGGTAAACGAGGTTCTTGTAAATGGAGGCGTCCCAAACTTTGGGGTGGCTGTGTCTTTTTGATTTTAATTTCCCTAAGCTATAGGACCATAAGTGGAAGTGCCCTAGGCTCTGTTGCTTTGTTTTTTAGATGTTTCAGGAAACACCATACACTTCTCCTGAGTGTCAGTTGGCAATTTACATCCCGCCCATCAGCATAACAAGGCTCCCAGTTCTCCATGGCCTGTCCTGCATTTCTGGATTTTACACTTTTTTCAGATGGCCCTTTTGACCGGGGGGAAGTGAGACTTCATTGTAGTGCAGATTTCCTTTGCAAGTTTGCTTGGTTGGCCAAAAAGGGCATATGCGTTTTTTCCTGAATATATTCAGGAAAAAACGCATACGCCCTTTTTGGCCAAGTGCATCATTGTGGACGTTCTGCCTCTTTTCCTATGCTTTCAATGCAATTCCAGTCTACCTCCTGAAATCGGTTTCCTGCAATTCTGCCCCGCTTTCAAGTCCTCTTGGCAGCCTTACTTCAGTCTATTTTTGGACGATAGCTGTCATTTATAACTCTGCAGGTTTGTGAATTACAGTGCCCCTGAGCTCCTTTCTTCAACTCGCTTTCTTGTGACCTGGCCGCAACACCGCAGGATGTCTTCAGGCCCTATCTGGTTCTGGCACGGCACGCTGAGCCTTTGGTTAATTCCTCTTCCTGGTGGGAATTGAGAGTTAAATTTGCCCATCCAGACACCTCCAGCTAGTCTCTCATTGGTTCTCGCTATTCCTGTTCATCTTCCGCAGAAATTGCAAACTGGGCCAAACAGGAGGTTAAAGGGACTGACTCTCCAAGTGGGGAGAGTGTTAGTAAAGCGTCTGGAATGTTGCACCCGAGGACCAGGGTACGAAAACTGAGACATATTTGAACACGTCTCCCGATCACATGGTTGATCATACTCTAGGTTCCACATGCATGTTTTAGCTGAAGGAAGAATACCTTAAACCTGGGTAGTTGAAACCCGTGGAATGGGTACCATGCAATATGACTTCAAAGGGTCTTCATTTGCTCACGAACCTCTCCAATCCTATCACTGCTGCGTTTATGCCCCTGTACACATGCTTGATTCTCTTTCGGAGACATAGCAATCCATAGATTTTAAGATACTTACTAGTCAGGTACATTCTTAGGCGTTTAATATGCGGTGTTGAGTCCGTTTCGTTGAGCAAGGAGTAGCTCTTGTCTATTCCATATTTGGCTTAAGGAACTTTATCTGTGCTCATTTCAATCTCTGGTTTTATGCAGCACCCCAACTCACCTTTCCCCTTAAGCAAGCATAAGTTAGTTTTCTAAATTTGAGACCCTGTTCTGTTCTGTAATTCAGTTCCTGTGTAGCCAAGTTTACATTCCGTGTATTATTGATATCTTATGATGTTTCTTTTTCTGTGTGACTTATTTCAGTTAGAATCATCATACCTGAATCCACTCATTGTGCTGCTAAGGGCCTGATGACACAGATTTCATTGCTGAGTGATATTGCTTTGTAAGTAAATACCACAACTTCTTTATCCATTTTTCACTTTCTGCAATGTTGAACTTGTACTGTAAACGAGGTTCTTGTAAACAGAGCCGTTCCAAACTCTGGGATGGCTGTGTCTTTTTGATTTTAATTTCCCTAAGCTATAGGACCATAAGAGGAAGTGCCCTAGGCTCTGTTGCTTTGTTTTTTAGCTGTTTCAGGAAACACCATACACTTCTCCCAAGTGTCTGTTGGCAATTTACATCCCGCCCATCAGCATAACAAGGCTCCCAGTTCTCCATGGCCTGTCCTGCCTTTCTGGATTTTACACTTTTTTCAGATGGCCCTTTTGACCGGGGGGAAGTGAGACTTCATTGTAGTGCAGATTTCCTTTGCAAGCTTTCTTGGTTGGCCAAAAAGGGCGTATGCGTTTTTTCCTGAATATATTCAGGAAAAAACGCATACGCCCTTTTTGGCCAAGTGCATCATTGTGGACGTTCTGCCTCTTTTCCTATGCTTTCAATGCAATTCCAGTCTACCTCCTGAAATCGGTTTCCTGCAATTCTGCCCCGCTTTCAAGTCCTCTTGGCAGCCTTACTTCAGTCTATTTTTTGACGATAGCTGTCATTTATAACTCTGCAGGTTTGTGAATTACAGTGCCCCTGAGCTCCTTTCTTCAACTCGCTTTCTTGTGACCTGGCCGCAACACCGCAGGATGGCTTCAGGCCCTAATCTGGTTCCGGCACGGCACGCTGAGCCTTTGGTTAATTCCTCTTCCTGGTGGGAAATGAGAGTTAAATTTGCCCGTCCAGACACCTCCAGCTAGCCTCTCATTGGTTCTCGCTATTCCTGTTCATCTTCCGCAGAAATTGCAAACTGGGCCAAACAGGAGGTTAAAGGGACTGACTCTCCAAGTGGGGAGAGTGTTAGTAAAGCGTCTGGAATGTTGCACCCGAGTACCAGGGGAGGAAAACTGAGACATATTTGAACACGTCTCCCGTTCACATGGTTGATCATACTCTGGGTTCCACATGCATGTTTTAGCTGAACGAAGAATACCTTAAACCTGGCGAATTGAAACCCGTGGAATGGGTACCATGCAATATGACTTCAAAGGGTCTTCATTTGCTCACGAACCTCTCCAATCCTATCACTGCTGCGTTTATGCCCCTGTACACATGCTTGATTCTCTTTCGGAGACATAGCAAACCATAGGTTTTGAGATACGTACTAGTCAGGTGCA
This sequence comes from Stenella coeruleoalba, assembly GCF_951394435.1. Lineage (NCBI taxonomy): Eukaryota > Metazoa > Chordata > Mammalia > Artiodactyla > Delphinidae > Stenella > Stenella coeruleoalba. The sequence goes on from NW_027645872.1 coordinate 512,377, forward strand.
TTCTTAGGCTTTTAATATGGGGTTTTGTGTCCATTTCGTTGAGCAAGGAGTAGCTTTTGTCTATTCCATATTTGGCTTAAGGAACTTTATCTGTGCTCATTTCAATCTCTGGTTTTATGCAGCACCCCAACTCACCTTTCCCCTTAAGCAAGCATAAGTTGGTTTTCTAAATTTGAGACCCTGTTCTGTTTTGGAATGCAGTTCCTGTGTAGCCAAGTTTACATTCCGTGTATTAGAGATATCTTATGATGTTCCTTTTTCTGTGTGACTTATTTCAGTTAGAATCATCGTACCTGAATCCACTCATGATGCTGCTACGGGCCTGATGACATAGATTTCATTGCTGAGTGATACTGCATTGTACGTAAGTACCACAAGTTCTTTATGCATTTTTCACTTTCTGTGATATTGAACTTGTACGGTAAACGAGGTTCTTGTAAACGGAGGCGTCCCAAACTTTGGGGTGGCTGTGTCTTTTTGATTTTAATTTCCCAAAGCTATAGGACAATAAGCGGAAAAGTCCTAGGCTCTGTTGCTTTGTTTTTAGATGTTTCAGGAAACACCATACACTTCTCCCGAGTGGTTGTTGGCAATTTACATCCCGCCCATCAGCATAACAAGGCTCCCAGTTCTCCATGGCCTGTCCTGCCTTTCTGGATTTTACACTTTTTTCAGATGGCCCTTTTGACCGGGGGGAAGTGAGACTTCATTGTAGTGCAGATTTCCTTTGCAAGCTTGCTTGGTTGGCCAAAAAGGGCGTATGCGTTTTTTCCTGAATATATTCAGGAAAAAACGCATACGCCCTTTTTGGCCAAGTGCATCATTGTGGACGTTCTGCCTCTTTTCCTATGCTTTCAATGCAATTCCAGTCTACCTCCTGAAATCGGTTTCCTGCAATTCTGCCCCGCTTTCAAGTCCTCTTGGCAGCCTTACTTCAGTCTATTTTTGGACGATAGCTGTCATTTATAACTCTGCAGGTTTGTGAATTACAGTGCCCCTGAGCTCCTTTCTTCAACTCGCTTTCTTTTGAGCTGGCCGCAACACCGCAGGATGGCTTCAGGCCCTAATCTGGTTCCGGTACGGCACGCTGAGCTTTTGGTTATTTCCTCTTCCTGGTGGGAAATGAGAGTTAAATTTGCCCGTCCAGACACCTCCAGCTAGCCTCTCATTGGTTCTCGCTATTCCTGTTCATCTTCCGCAGAAATTGCAAACTGTGCCAAACAGGAGGTTAAAGGCGCTGACTCTCCAAGTGGGGAGAGTGTTAGTAAAGCGTCTGGAATGTTGCACCCGAGTACCACGGTACGAAACTGAGACATATTTGAACACGTCTCCCGATCACATGGTTGATCATACTCTGGGTTCCACATGCATGTTTTAGCTGAAGGAAGAATACCTAAAACCTGGGTAGTTGAAACCCGTGGAATGGGTACCATGCAATATGACTTCAAAGGGTCTTAATTTGCTCACCGAACCTCTCCAATCCTATCACTGCTGCGTTTATGCCCCTGTACACATGCTTGATTCTCTTTCGGAGACATAGCAATCCATAGGTTTTAAGATACTTACTAGTCAGGTACATTCTTAGGCGTTTAATATGCGGTGTTGAGTCCATTTCGTTGAGCAAGGAGTAGCTCTTGTCTATTCCATATTTGGCTTAAGGAACTTTATCTGTGCTCATTTCAATCTCTGGTTTTATGCAGCACCCCAACTCACCTTTACCCTTAAGCAAGCATAAGTTGGTTTTCTAAATTTGAGACCCTGTTCTGTTCTGTAATTCAGTTCCTGTGTAGCCAAGTTTCCATTCCGTGTATTACTGATATCTTATGATGTTTCTTTTTCTGTGTGACTTATTTCAGTTAGAATCATCATACCTGAATCCACTCATTGTGCTGCTAAGGGCCTGGTGACATAGATTTCATTGCTGAGTGATATTGCTTTGTAAGTGAATACCACAACTTCTTTATCCATTTTTCACTTTCTGCGATGTTGAACTTGTAGTGTAAACGAGGTTCTTGTAAACAGAGCCGTCCCAAACTTTGGGGTGGCTGTGTCTTTTTGATTTTAATTTCCCTAAGCTATAGAACCATAAGTGGAAGTGCCCTAGGCTCTGTTGCTTTGTTTTTTAGATGTTTCAGGAAACACCATACACTTCTCCTGAGTGGTTGTTCGCAATTTACATCCCGCCCATCAGCATAACAAGGCTCCCAGTTCTCCATGGCCTGTCCTGCCTTTCTGGATTTTACACTTTTTTCAGATGGCCCTTTTGACCGGGGGGAAGTGAGACTTCATTGTAGTGCAGATTTCCTTTGCAAGCTTGCTTGGTTGGCCAAAAAGGGCGTATGCGTTTTTTCCTGAATATATTCAGGAAAAAACGCATACGCCCTTTTTGGCCAAGTGCATCATTGTGGACGTTCTGCCTCTTTTCCTATGCTTTCAATGCAATTCCAGTCTACCTCCTGAAATCGGTTTCCTGCAATTCTGCCCCGCTTTCAAGTCCTCTTGGCAGCCTTACTTCAGTATATTTTTGGACGATAGCTGTCATTTATAACTCTGCAGGTTTGTGAATTACAGTGCCCCTGAGCTCCTTTCTTCAACTTGCTTTCTTGTGAGCTGGCCGCAACACCGCAGGATGGCTTCAGGCCCTAATCTGGTTCCGGCACGGCACGCTGAGCCTTTGGTTATTTCCTCTTCCTGGTGGGAAATGAGAGTTAAATTTGCCCGTCCAGACACCTCCAGCTAGTCTCTCATTGGTTCTCGCTATTCCTGTTCATCTTCCGCAGAAATTGCAAACTGTGCCAAACAGGAGGTTAAAGGCGCTGACTCTCCAAGTGGGGAGAGTGTTAGTAAAGCGTCTGGAATGTTGCACCCGAGTACCAGGGGAGGAAAACTGAGACATATTTGAACACGTCTCCCGTTCACATGGTTGATCATACTTGGGTTCCACATGCATGTTTTAGCTGAAGGAAGAATACCTTAAACCTGGAGAGTTAAGACCCGTGTAATGGGTACCATGCAATATGACTTCAAAGGGTCTTAATTTGCTCACCGAACCTCTCCAATCCTATCACTGCTGCGTTTATGCCCCTGTACACATGCTTGATTCTCTTTCGGAGACATAGCAATCCATAGGTTTTAAGATACTTACTAGTCAGGTACATTCTTAGGCGTTTAATATGCGGTGTTGAGTCCATTTCGTTGAGCAAGGAGTAGCTCTTGTCTATTCCATATTTGGCTTAAGGAACTTTATCTGTGCTCATTTCAATCTCTGGTTTTATGCAGCACCCCAACTCACCTTTACCCTTAAGCAAGCATAAGTTGGTTTTCTAAATTTGAGACCCTGTTCTGTTCTGTAATTCAGTTCCTGTGTAGCCAAGTTTCCATTCCGTGTATTACTGATATCTTATGATGTTTCTTTTTCTGTGTGACTTATTTCAGTTAGAATCATCATACCTGAATCCACTCATTGTGCTGCTAAGGGCCTGATGACATAGATTTCATTGCTGAGTGATATTGCTTTGTAAGTGAATACCACAACTTCTTTATCCATTTTTCACTTTCTGTGATGTTGAACTTGTAGTGTAAACGAGGTTCTTGTAAACAGAGCCGTCCCAAACTTTGGGGTGGCTGTGTCTTTTTGATTTTAATTTCCCTAAGCTATAGAACCATAAGTGGAAGTGCCCTAGGCTCTGTTGCTTTGTTTTTTAGATGTTTCAGGAAACACCATACACTTCTCCCGAGTGTCTGTTGGCAATTTACATCCCGCCCATCAGCATAACAAGGCTCCCAGTTCTCCATGGCCTGTCCTGCCTTTCTGGATTTTACACTTTTTTCAGATGGCCCTTTTGACCGGGGGGAAGTGAGACTTCATTGTAGTGCAGATTTCCTTTGCAAGCTTGCTTGGTTGGCCAAAAAGGGCGTATGCGTTTTTTCCTGAATATATTCAGGAAAAAACGCATACGCCCTTTTTGGCCAAGTGCATCATTGTGGACGTTCTGCCTCTTTTCCTATGCTTTCAATGCAATTCCAGTCTACCTCCTGAAATCGGTTTCCTGCAATTCTGCCCCGCTTTCAAGTCCTCTTGGCAGCCTTACTTCAGTATATTTTTGGACGATAGCTGTCATTTATAACTCTGCAGGTTTGTGAATTACAGTGCCCCTGAGCTCCTTTCTTCAACTCGCTTTCTTGTGACCTGGCCGCAACACCGCAGGATGTCTTCAGGCCCTAATCTGGTTCCGGCACGGCACGCTGAGCCTTTGGTTAATTCCTCTTCCTGGTGGAAATGAGAGTTAAATTTGCCCGTTCAGACACCTCCAGCTAGTCTCTCATTGGTTCTCGCTATTCCTGTTCATCTTCCGCAGAAATTGCAAACTGGGCCAAACAGGAGGTTAAAGGGACTGACTCTCCAAGTCGGGAGAGTGTTAGTAAAGCGTCTGGAATGTTGCACCCGAGTACCAGGGTACGAAAACTGAGACATATTTGAACACGTCTCCCGTTCACATGGTTGATCATACTTGGGTTCCACATGCATGTTTTAGCTGAAGGAAGAATACCTTAAACCTGGAGAGTTAAGACCCGTGTAATGGGTACCATGCAATATGACTTCAAAGGGTCTTCATTTGCTCACCGAACCTCTCCAATCCTATCACTGCTGCGTTTATGTCCCTGTACACATGCTTGATTCTCTTTCAGAGACATAGCAATCCATAGGTCGTAAGATACTTACTAGTCAGGTACATTCTTAGGCGTTTAATATGCGGTGTTGAGTCCGTTTCGTTGAGCAAGGAGTAGCTCTTGTCTATTCCATATTTGGCTTAAGGAACTTTATCTGTGCTCATTTCAATCTCTGGTTTTATGCAGCACCCCAACTCACCTTTCCCCTTAAGCAAGCATAAGTTGGTTTTCTAAATTTGAGACCCTGTTCTGTTTTGGAATGCAGTTCCTGTGTAGCCAAGTTTACATTCCGTGTATTAGTGATATCTTATGATGTTTCTTTTTCTGTGTGACTTATTTCAGTTAGAATCATCATACCTGAATCCACTCATTGTGCTGCTAAGGGCCTGATGACACAGATTTCATTGCTGAGTGATATTGCTTTGTAAGTAAATACCACAACTTCTTTATCCATTTTTCACTTTCTGCGATGTTGAACTTGTACTGTAAACGAGGTTCTTGTAAACAGAGCCGTTCCAAACTTTGGGGTGGCTGTGTCTTTTTGATTTTAATTTCCCTAAGCTATAGGACCATAAGTGGAAGTGCCCTAGGTTCTGTTGCTTTGTTTGTTAGTTGTTTCAGGAAACACCATACACTTCTCCCAAGTGGTTCTTGGCAATTTACATCCCGCCCATCAGCATAACAAGGCTCCCAGTTCTCCATGGCCTGTCCTGCCTTTCTGGATTTTACACTTTTTTCAGATGGCCCTTTTGACCGGGGGGAAGTGAGACTTCATTGTAGTGCAGATTTCATTTGCAAGCTTGCTTGGTTGGCCAAAAAGGGCGTATGCGTTTTTTCCTGAATATATTCAGGAAAAAACGCATACGCCCTTTTTGGCCAAGTGCATCATTGTGGACGTTCTGCCTCTTTTCCTATGCTTTCAATGCAATTCCAGTCTACCTCCTGAAATCGGTTTCCTGCAATTCTGCCCCGCTTTCAAGTCCTCTTGGCAGCCTTACTTCAGTCTATTTTTGGACGATAGCTGTCATTTATAACTCTGCAGGTTTGTGAATTACAGTGCCCCTGAGCTCCTTTCTTCAACTCGCTTTCTTTTGAGCTGGCCGCAACACCGCAGGATGGTTTCAGGCCCTAATCTGGTTCCGGCCCGGCATGCTGAGCCTTTGGTTAATTCCTCTTCCTGGTGGGAAATGAGAGTTGAATTTGCCCGTCCAGACACCTCCAGCTAGCCTCTCATTGGTTCTCGCTATTCCTGTTCATCTTCCGCAGAAATTGCAAACTGGGCCAAACAGGAGGTTAAAGGGACTGACTCTCCAAGTCGGGAGAGTGTTAGTAAAGCGTCTGGAATGTTGCACACGAGTACCAGGGGAGGAAAACTGAGACATATTTGAACACGTCTCCCGTTCACATGGTTGATCATACTCTGGGTTCCACATGCATGTTTTAGCTGAAGGAAGAATACCTTAAACCTGGAGAGTTGAGACCCGTGTAATGGGTACCATGCAATATGTCTTCAAAGGGTCTTCATTTGCTCACCGAACCTCTCCAATTCTATCACTGCTGCGTTTATGCCCCTGTACACACGCTTGATTCTCTTTTGGAGACATAGCAATCCATAGGTTTTAAGATACTTACTAGTCAGGTACATTCTTAGGCGTTTAATATGGGGTTTTGAGTCCATTTCGTTGAGCAAGGAGTAGCTCTTGTCTATTCCATATTTGGCTTAAGGAACTTTATCTGTGCTCATTTCAATCTCTGGTTTTATGCAGCACCCCAACTCACCTTTCCCCTTAAGCAAGCATAAGTTGGTTTTCTAAATTTGAGACCCTGTTCTGTTTTGGAATGCAGTTCCTGTGTAGCCAAGTTTACATTCCGTGTATTAGTGATATCTTATGATGTTTCTTTTTCTGTGTGACTTATTTCAGTTAGAATCATCATACCTGAATCCACTCATTGTGCTGCTAAGGGCCTGATGACACAGATTTCATTGCTGAGTGATATTGCTTTGTAAGTAAATACCACAACTTCTTTATCCATTTTTCACTTTCTGCGATGTTGAACTTGTACTGTAAACGAGGTTCTTGTAAACAGAGCCGTTCCAAACTTTGGGGTGGCTGTGTCTTTTTGATTTTAATTTCCCTAAGCTATAGGACCATAAGTGGCAGTGCCCTAGCTTCTGTTGCTTTGTATTTTAGATGTTTCAGGAAACACCATACACTTCTCCCGAGTGGTTGTTGGCAATTTACATCCCGCCCATCAGCATAACAAGGCTCCCAGTTCTCCATGGCCTGTCCTGCCTTTCTGGATTTTACACTTTTTTCAGATGGCCCTTTTGACCGGGGGGAAGTGAGACTTCATTGTAGTGCAGATTTCCTTTGCAAGCTTGCTTGGTTGGCCAAAAAGGGCGTATGCGTTTTTTCCTGAATATATTCAGGAAAAAACGCATACGCCCTTTTTGGCCAAGTGCATCATTGTGGACGTTCTGCCTCTTTTCCTATGCTTTCAATGCAATTCCAGTCTACCTCCTGAAATCGGTTTCCTGCAATTCTGCCCCGCTTTCAAGTCCTCTTGGCAGCCTTACTTCAGTATATTTTTGGACGATAGCTGTCATTTATAACTCTGCAGGTTTGTGAATTACAGTGCCCCTGAGCTCCTTTCTTCAACTTGCTTTCTTGTGAGCTGGCCGCAACACCGCAGGATGGCTTCAGGCCCTAATCTGGTTCCGGCACGGCACGCTGAGCCTTTGGTTATTTCCTCTTCCTGGTGGGAAATGAGAGTTAAATTTGCCCGTCCAGACACCTCCAGCTAGTCTCTCATTGGTTCTCGCTATTCCTGTTCATCTTCCGCAGAAATTGCAAACTGTGCCAAACAGGAGGTTAAAGGCGCTGACTCTCCAAGTGGGGAGAGTGTTAGTAAAGCGTCTGGAATGTTGCACCCGAGTACCAGGGGAGGAAAACTGAGACATATTTGAACACGTCTCCCGTTCACATGGTTGATCATACTTGGGTTCCACATGCATGTTTTAGCTGAAGGAAGAATACCTTAAACCTGGAGAGTTAAGACCCGTGTAATGGGTACCATGCAATATGACTTCAAAGGGTCTTAATTTGCTCACCGAACCTCTCCAATCCTATCACTGCTGCGTTTATGCCCCTGTACACATGCTTGATTCTCTTTCGGAGACATAGCAATCCATAGGTTTTAAGATACTTACTAGTCAGGTACATTCTTAGGCGTTTAATATGCGGTGTTGAGTCCATTTCGTTGAGCAAGGAGTAGCTCTTGTCTATTCCATATTTGGCTTAAGGAACTTTATCTGTGCTCATTTCAATCTCTGGTTTTATGCAGCACCCCAACTCACCTTTACCCTTAAGCAAGCATAAGTTGGTTTCCTAAATTTGAGACCCTGTTCTGTTCTGTAATTCAGTTCCTGTGTAGCCAAGTTTCCATTCCCTGTATTACTGATATCTTATGATGTTTCTATTTCTGTGTGACTTATTTCAGTTAGAATCATCATACCTGAATCCACTCATTGTGCTGCTAAGGGCCTGATGACATAGATTTCATTGCTGAGTGATATTGCTTTGTAAGTGAATACCACAACTTCTTTATCCATTTTTCACTTTCTGCGATGTTGAACTTGTAGTGTAAACGAGGTTCTTGTAAACAGAGCCGTCCCAAACTTTGGGGTGGCTGTGTCTTTTTGATTTTAATTTCCCTAAGCTATAGAACCATAAGTGGAAGTGCCCTAGGCTCTGTTGCTTTGTTTTTTAGATGTTTCAGGAAACACCATACACTTCTCCCAAGTGTCTGTTGGCAATTTACATCCCGCCCATCAGCATAACAAGGCTCCCAGTTCTCCATGGCCTGTCCTGCCTTTCTGGATTTTACCCTTTTTTCAGATGACCCTTTTGACCGGGGGGAAGTGAGACTTCATTGTAGTGCAGATTTCCTTTGCAAGCTTGCTTGGTTGGCCAAAAAGGGCGTATGCGTTTTTTCCTGAATATATTCAGGAAAAAACGCATACGCCCTTTTTGGCCAAGTGCATCATTGTGGACGTTCTGCCTCTTTTCCTATGCTTTCAATGCAATTCCAGTCTACCTCCTGAAATCGGTTTCCTGCAATTCTGCCCCGCTTTCAAGTCCTCTTGGCAGCCTTACTTCAGTCTATTTTTGGACGATAGCTGTCATTTATAACTCTGCAGGTTTGTGAATTACAGTGCCCCTGAGCTCCTTTCTTCAACTCGCTTTCTTTTGAGCTGGCCGCAACACCGCAGGATGTCTTCAGGCCCTAATCTGGTTCTGGCACGGCACGCTGAGCCTCTGGTTATTTCCTCTTCCTGGTGGGAAATGAGAGTTAAATTTGCCCGTCCAGACACCTCCAGCTAGTCTCTCATTGGTTCTCGCTATTCCTGTGCATCTTCCGCAGAAATTGCAAACTGGGCCAAACAGGAGGTTAAAGGCGCTGACTCTCCAAGTGGGGAGAGTGTTAGTAAAGCGTCTGGAATGTTGCACCCGAGTACCAGGGGAGGAAAACTGAGACATATTTGAACACGTCTCCCGATCACATGGTTGATCATACTCTGGGTTCCACATGCATGTTTTAGCTGAAGGAAGAATACCTAAAACCTGGGTAGTTGAAACCCGTGGAATGGGTACCATGCAATATGACTTCAAAGGGTCTTAATTTGCTCACCGAACCTCTCCAATCCTATCACTGCTGCGTTTATGCCCCTGTACACATGCTTGATTCTCTTTCGGAGACATAGCAATCCATAGGTTTTAAGATACTTACTAGTCAGGTACATTCTTAGGCGTTTAATATGCGGTGTTGAGTCCATTTCGTTGAGCAAGGAGTAGCTCTTGTCTATTCCATATTTGGCTTAAGGAACTTTATCTGTGCTCATTTCAATCTCTGGTTTTATGCAGCACCCCAACTCACCTTTACCCTTAAGCAAGCATAAGTTGGTTTTCTAAATTTGAGACCCTGTTCTGTTCTGTAATTCAGTTCCTGTGTAGCCAAGTTTCCATTCCGTGTATTACTGATATCTTATGATGTTTCTTTTTCTGTGTGACTTATTTCAGTTAGAATCATCATACCTGAATCCACTCATTGTGCTGCTAAGGGCCTGGTGACATAGATTTCATTGCTGAGTGATATTGCTTTGTAAGTGAATACCACAACTTCTTTATCCATTTTTCACTTTCTGCGATGTTGAACTTGTAGTGTAAACGAGGTTCTTGTAAACAGAGCCGTCCCAAACTTTGGGGTGGCTGTGTCTTTTTGATTTTAATTTCCCTAAGCTATAGAACCATAAGTGGAAGTGCCCTAGGCTCTGTTGCTTTGTTTTTTAGATGTTTCAGGAAACACCATACACTTCTCCTGAGTGGTTGTTCGCAATTTACATCCCGCCCATCAGCATAACAAGGCTCCCAGTTCTCCATGGCCTGTCCTGCCTTTCTGGATTTTACACTTTTTTCAGATGGCCCTTTTGACCGGGGGGAAGTGAGACTTCATTGTAGTGCAGATTTCCTTTGCAAGCTTGCTTGGTTGGCCAAAAAGGGCGTATGCGTTTTTTCCTGAATATATTCAGGAAAAAACGCATACGCCCTTTTTGGCCAAGTGCATCATTGTGGACGTTCTGCCTCTTTTCCTATGCTTTCAATGCAATTCCAGTCTACCTCCTGAAATCGGTTTCCTGCAATTCTGCCCCGCTTTCAAGTCCTCTTGGCAGCCTTACTTCAGTATATTTTTGGACGATAGCTGTCATTTATAACTCTGCAGGTTTGTGAATTACAGTGCCCCTGAGCTCCTTTCTTCAACTTGCTTTCTTGTGAGCTGGCCGCAACACCGCAGGATGGCTTCAGGCCCTAATCTGGTTCCGGCACGGCACGCTGAGCCTTTGGTTATTTCCTCTTCCTGGTGGGAAATGAGAGTTAAATTTGCCCGTCCAGACACCTCCAGCTAGTCTCTCATTGGTTCTCGCTATTCCTGTTCATCTTCCGCAGAAATTGCAAACTGTGCCAAACAGGAGGTTAAAGGCGCTGACTCTCCAAGTGGGGAGAGTGTTAGTAAAGCGTCTGGAATGTTGCACCCGAGTACCAGGGGAGGAAAACTGAGACATATTTGAACACGTCTCCCGTTCACATGGTTGATCATACTTGGGTTCCACATGCATGTTTTAGCTGAAGGAAGAATACCTTAAACCTGGAGAGTTAAGACCCGTGTAATGGGTACCATGCAATATGACTTCAAAGGGTCTTAATTTGCTCACCGAACCTCTCCAATCCTATCACTGCTGCGTTTATGCCCCTGTACACATGCTTGATTCTCTTTCGGAGACATAGCAATCCATAGGTTTTAAGATACTTACTAGTCAGGTACATTCTTAGGCGTTTAATATGCGGTGTTGAGTCCATTTCGTTGAGCAAGGAGTAGCTCTTGTCTATTCCATATTTGGCTTAAGGAACTTTATCTGTGCTCATTTCAATCTCTGGTTTTATGCAGCACCCCAACTCACCTTTACCCTTAAGCAAGCATAAGTTGGTTTTCTAAATTTGAGACCCTGTTCTGTTCTGTAATTCAGTTCCTGTGTAGCCAAGTTTCCATTCCGTGTATTACTGATATCTTATGATGTTTCTTTTTCTGTGTGACTTATTTCAGTTAGAATCATCATACCTGAATCCACTCATTGTGCTGCTAAGGGCCTGGTGACATAGATTTCATTGCTGAGTGATATTGCTTTGTAAGTGAATACCACAACTTCTTTATCCATTTTTCACTTTCTGCGATGTTGAACTTGTAGTGTAAACGAGGTTCTTGTAAACAGAGCCGTCCCAAACTTTGGGGTGGCTGTGTCTTTTTGATTTTAATTTCCCTAAGCTATAGAACCATAAGTGGAAGTGCCCTAGGCTCTGTTGCTTTGTTTTTTAGATGTTTCAGGAAACACCATACACTTCTCCTGAGTGGTTGTTCGCAATTTACATCCCGCCCATCAGCATAACAAGGCTCCCAGTTCTCCATGGCCTGTCCTGCCTTTCTGGATTTTACACTTTTTTCAGATGGCCCTTTTGACCGGGGGGAAGTGAGACTTCATTGTAGTGCAGATTTCCTTTGCAAGCTTGCTTGGTTGGCCAAAAAGGGCGTATGCGTTTTTTCCTGAATATATTCAGGAAAAAACGCATACGCCCTTTTTGGCCAAGTGCATCATTGTGGACGTTCTGCCTCTTTTCCTATGCTTTCAATGCAATTCCAGTCTACCTCCTGAAATCGGTTTCCTGCAATTCTGCCCCGCTTTCAAGTCCTCTTGGCAGCCTTACTTCAGTATATTTTTGGACGATAGCTGTCATTTATAACTCTGCAGGTTTGTGAATTACAGTGCCCCTGAGCTCCTTTCTTCAACTTGCTTTCTTGTGAGCTGGCCGCAACACCGCAGGATGGCTTCAGGCCCTAATCTGGTTCCGGCACGGCACGCTGAGCCTTTGGTTATTTCCTCTTCCTGGTGGGAAATGAGAGTTAAATTTGCCCGTCCAGACACCTCCAGCTAGTCTCTCATTGGTTCTCGCTATTCCTGTTCATCTTCCGCAGAAATTGCAAACTGTGCCAAACAGGAGGTTAAAGGCGCTGACTCTCCAAGTGGGGAGAGTGTTAGTAAAGCGTCTGGAATGTTGCACCCGAGTACCAGGGGAGGAAAACTGAGACATATTTGAACACGTCTCCCGTTCACATGGTTGATCATACTTGGGTTCCACATGCATGTTTTAGCTGAAGGAAGAATACCTTAAACCTGGAGAGTTAAGACCCGTGTAATGGGTACCATGCAATATGACTTCAAAGGGTCTTAATTTGCTCACCGAACCTCTCCAATCCTATCACTGCTGCGTTTATGCCCCTGTACACATGCTTGATTCTCTTTCGGAGACATAGCAATCCATAGGTTTTAAGATACTTACTAGTCAGGTACATTCTTAGGCGTTTAATATGCGGTGTTGAGTCCATTTCGTTGAGCAAGGAGTAGCTCTTGTCTATTCCATATTTGGCTTAAGGAACTTTATCTGTGCTCATTTCAATCTCTGGTTTTATGCAGCACCCCAACTCACCTTTACCCTTAAGCAAGCATAAGTTGGTTTTCTAAATTTGAGACCCTGTTCTGTTCTGTAATTCAGTTCCTGTGTAGCCAAGTTTCCATTCCGTGTATTACTGATATCTTATGATGTTTCTTTTTCTGTGTGACTTATTTCAGTTAGAATCATCATACCTGAATCCACTCATTGTGCTGCTAAGGGCCTGATGACATAGATTTCATTGCTGAGTGATATTGCTTTGTAAGTGAATACCACAACTTCTTTATCCATTTTTCACTTTCTGCGATGTTGAACTTGTAGTGTAAACGAGGTTCTTGTAAACAGAGCCGTCCCAAACTTTGGGGTGGCTGTGTCTTTTTGATTTTAATTTCCCTAAGCTATAGAACCATAAGTGGAAGTGCCCTAGGCTCTGTTGCTTTGTTTTTTAGATGTTTCAGGAAACACCATACACTTCTCCCAAGTGTCTGTTGGCAATTTACATCCCGCCCATCAGCATAACAAGGCTCCCAGTTCTCCATGGCCTGTCCTGCCTTTCTGGATTTTACACTTTTTTCAGATGGCCCTTTTGACCGGGGGGAAGTGAGACTTCATTGTAGTGCAGATTTCCTTTGCAAGCTTGCTTGGTTGGCCAAAAAGGGCGTATGCGTTTTTTCCTGAATATATTCAGGAAAAAACGCATACGCCCTTTTTGGCCAAGTGCATCATTGTGGACGTTCTGCCTCTTTTCCTATGCTTTCAATGCAATTCCAGTCTACCTCCTGAAATCGGTTTCCTGCAATTCTGCCCCGCTTTCAAGTCCTCTTGGCAGCCTTACTTCAGTATATTTTTGGACGATAGCTGTCATTTATAACTCTGCAGGTTTGTGAATTACAGTGCCCCTGAGCTCCTTTCTTCAACTCGCTTTCTTGTGACCTGGCCGCAACACCGCAGGATGTCTTCAGGCCCTAATCTGGTTCCGGCACGGCACGCTGAGCCTTTGGTTAATTCCTCTTCCTGGTGGAAATGAGAGTTAAATTTGCCCGTTCAGACACCTCCAGCTAGTCTCTCATTGGTTCTCGCTATTCCTGTTCATCTTCCGCAGAAATTGCAAACTGGGCCAAACAGGAGGTTAAAGGGACTGACTCTCCAAGTCGGGAGAGTGTTAGTAAAGCGTCTGGAATGTTGCACCCGAGTACCAGGGTACGAAAACTGAGACATATTTGAACACGTCTCCCGTTCACATGGTTGATCATACTTGGGTTCCACATGCATGTTTTAGCTGAAGGAAGAATACCTTAAACCTGGAGAGTTAAGACCCGTGTAATGGGTACCATGCAATATGACTTCAAAGGGTCTTCATTTGCTCACCGAACCTCTCCAATCCTATCACTGCTGCGTTTATGTCCCTGTACACATGCTTGATTCTCTTTCAGAGACATAGCAATCCATAGGTCGTAAGATACTTACTAGTCAGGTACATTCTTAGGCGTTTAATATGCGGTGTTGAGTCCGTTTCGTTGAGCAAGGAGTAGCTCTTGTCTATTCCATATTTGGCTTAAGGAACTTTATCTGTGCTCATTTCAATCTCTGGTTTTATGCAGCACCCCAACTCACCTTTCCCCTTAAGCAAGCATAAGTTGGTTTTCTAAATTTGAGACCCTGTTCTGTTTTGGAATGCAGTTCCTGTGTAGCCAAGTTTACATTCCGTGTATTAGTGATATCTTATGATGTTTCTTTTTCTGTGTGACTTATTTCAGTTAGAATCATCATACCTGAATCCACTCATTGTGCTGCTAAGGGCCTGATGACACAGATTTCATTGCTGAGTGATATTGCTTTGTAAGTAAATACCACAACTTCTTTATCCATTTTTCACTTTCTGCGATGTTGAACTTGTACTGTAAACGAGGTTCTTGTAAACAGAGCCGTTCCAAACTTTGGGGTGGCTGTGTCTTTTTGATTTTAATTTCCCTAAGCTATAGGACCATAAGTGGAAGTGCCCTAGGTTCTGTTGCTTTGTTTGTTAGTTGTTTCAGGAAACACCATACACTTCTCCCAAGTGGTTCTTGGCAATTTACATCCCGCCCATCAGCATAACAAGGCTCCCAGTTCTCCATGGCCTGTCCTGCCTTTCTGGATTTTACACTTTTTTCAGATGGCCCTTTTGACCGGGGGGAAGTGAGACTTCATTGTAGTGCAGATTTCATTTGCAAGCTTGCTTGGTTGGCCAAAAAGGGCGTATGCGTTTTTTCCTGAATATATTCAGGAAAAAACGCATACGCCCTTTTTGGCCAAGTGCATCATTGTGGACGTTCTGCCTCTTTTCCTATGCTTTCAATGCAATTCCAGTCTACCTCCTGAAATCGGTTTCCTGCAATTCTGCCCCGCTTTCAAGTCCTCTTGGCAGCCTTACTTCAGTCTATTTTTGGACGATAGCTGTCATTTATAACTCTGCAGGTTTGTGAATTACAGTGCCCCTGAGCTCCTTTCTTCAACTCGCTTTCTTTTGAGCTGGCCGCAACACCGCAGGATGGTTTCAGGCCCTAATCTGGTTCCGGCCCGGCATGCTGAGCCTTTGGTTAATTCCTCTTCCTGGTGGGAAATGAGAGTTGAATTTGCCCGTCCAGACACCTCCAGCTAGCCTCTCATTGGTTCTCGCTATTCCTGTTCATCTTCCGCAGAAATTGCAAACTGGGCCAAACAGGAGGTTAAAGGGACTGACTCTCCAAGTCGGGAGAGTGTTAGTAAAGCGTCTGGAATGTTGCACACGAGTACCAGGGGAGGAAAACTGAGACATATTTGAACACGTCTCCCGTTCACATGGTTGATCATACTCTGGGTTCCACATGCATGTTTTAGCTGAAGGAAGAATACCTTAAACCTGGAGAGTTGAGACCCGTGTAATGGGTACCATGCAATATGTCTTCAAAGGGTCTTCATTTGCTCACCGAACCTCTCCAATTCTATCACTGCTGCGTTTATGCCCCTGTACACACGCTTGATTCTCTTTTGGAGACATAGCAATCCATAGGTTTTAAGATACTTACTAGTCAGGTACATTCTTAGGCGTTTAATATGGGGTTTTGAGTCCATTTCGTTGAGCAAGGAGTAGCTCTTGTCTATTCCATATTTGGCTTAAGGAACTTTATCTGTGCTCATTTCAATCTCTGGTTTTATGCAGCACCCCAACTCACCTTTCCCCTTAAGCAAGCATAAGTTGGTTTTCTAAATTTGAGACCCTGTTCTGTTTTGGAATGCAGTTCCTGTGTAGCCAAGTTTACATTCCGTGTATTAGTGATATCTTATGATGTTTCTTTTTCTGTGTGACTTATTTCAGTTAGAATCATCATACCTGAATCCACTCATTGTGCTGCTAAGGGCCTGATGACACAGATTTCATTGCTGAGTGATATTGCTTTGTAAGTAAATACCACAACTTCTTTATCCATTTTTCACTTTCTGCGATGTTGAACTTGTACTGTAAACGAGGTTCTTGTAAACAGAGCCGTTCCAAACTTTGGGGTGGCTGTGTCTTTTTTATTTTAATTTCCCTAAGCTATAGGACCATAAGTGGCAGTGCCCTAGCTTCTGTTGCTTTGTATTTTAGATGTTTCAGGAAACACCATACACTTCTCCCGAGTGGTTGTTGGCAATTTACATCCCGCCCATCAGCATAACAAGGCTCCCAGTTCTCCATGGCCTGTCCTGCCTTTCTGGATTTTACACTTTTTTCAGATGGCCCTTTTGACCGGGGGGAAGTGAGACTTCATTGTAGTGCAGATTTCCTTTGCAAGCTTGCTTGGTTGGCCAAAAAGGGCGTATGCGTTTTTTCCTGAATATATTCAGGAAAAAACGCATACGCCCTTTTTGGCCAAGTGCATCATTGTGGACGTTCTGCCTCTTTTCCTATGCTTTCAATGCAATTCCAGTCTACCTCCTGAAATCGGTTTCCTGCAATTCTGCCCCGCTTTCAAGTCCTCTTGGCAGCCTTACTTCAGTATATTTTTGGACGATAGCTGTCATTTATAACTCTGCAGGTTTGTGAATTACAGTGCCCCTGAGCTCCTTTCTTCAACTTGCTTTCTTGTGAGCTGGCCGCAACACCGCAGGATGGCTTCAGGCCCTAATCTGGTTCCGGCACGGCACGCTGAGCCTTTGGTTATTTCCTCTTCCTGGTGGGAAATGAGAGTTAAATTTGCCCGTCCAGACACCTCCAGCTAGTCTCTCATTGGTTCTCGCTATTCCTGTTCATCTTCCGCAGAAATTGCAAACTGTGCCAAACAGGAGGTTAAAGGCGCTGACTCTCCAAGTGGGGAGAGTGTTAGTAAAGCGTCTGGAATGTTGCACCCGAGTACCAGGGGAGGAAAACTGAGACATATTTGAACACGTCTCCCGTTCACATGGTTGATCATACTTGGGTTCCACATGCATGTTTTAGCTGAAGGAAGAATACCTTAAACCTGGAGAGTTAAGACCCGTGTAATGGGTACCATGCAATATGACTTCAAAGGGTCTTAATTTGCTCACCGAACCTCTCCAATCCTATCACTGCTGCGTTTATGCCCCTGTACACATGCTTGATTCTCTTTCGGAGACATAGCAATCCATAGGTTTTAAGATACTTACTAGTCAGGTACATTCTTAGGCGTTTAATATGCGGTGTTGAGTCCATTTCGTTGAGCAAGGAGTAGCTCTTGTCTATTCCATATTTGGCTTAAGGAACTTTATCTGTGCTCATTTCAATCTCTGGTTTTATGCAGCACCCCAACTCACCTTTACCCTTAAGCAAGCATAAGTTGGTTTCCTAAATTTGAGACCCTGTTCTGTTCTGTAATTCAGTTCCTGTGTAGCCAAGTTTCCATTCCCTGTATTACTGATATCTTATGATGTTTCTATTTCTGTGTGACTTATTTCAGTTAGAATCATCATACCTGAATCCACTCATTGTGCTGCTAAGGGCCTGATGACATAGATTTCATTGCTGAGTGATATTGCTTTGTAAGTGAATACCACAACTTCTTTATCCATTTTTCACTTTCTGCGATGTTGAACTTGTAGTGTAAACGAGGTTCTTGTAAACAGAGCCGTCCCAAACTTTGGGGTGGCTGTGTCTTTTTGATTTTAATTTCCCTAAGCTATAGAACCATAAGTGGAAGTGCCCTAGGCTCTGTTGCTTTGTTTTTTAGATGTTTCAGGAAACACCATACACTTCTCCCAAGTGTCTGTTGGCAATTTACATCCCGCCCATCAGCATAACAAGGCTCCCAGTTCTCCATGGCCTGTCCTGCCTTTCTGGATTTTACACTTTTTTCAGATGGCCCTTTTGACCGGGGGGAAGTGAGACTTCATTGTAGTGCAGATTTCCTTTGCAAGCTTGCTTGGTTGGCCAAAAAGGGCGTATGCGTTTTTTCCTGAATATATTCAGGAAAAAACGCATACGCCCTTTTTGGCCAAGTGCATCATTGTGGACGTTCTGCCTCTTTTCCTATGCTTTCAATGCAATTCCAGTCTACCTCCTGAAATCGGTTTCCTGCAATTCTGCCCCGCTTTCAAGTCCTCTTGGCAGCCTTACTTCAGTCTATTTTTGGACGATAGCTGTCATTTATAACTCTGCAGGTTTGTGAATTACAGTGCCCCTGAGCTCCTTTCTTCAACTCGCTTTCTTGTGACCTGGCCGCAACACCGCAGGATGTCTTCAGGCCCTAATCTGGTTCTGGCACGGCACGCTGAGCCTTTGGTTAATTCCTCTTCCTGGTGGAAATGAGAGTTAAATTTGCCCGTTCAGACACCTCCAGCTAGTCTCTCATTGGTTCTCGCTATTCCTGTTCATCTTCCGTAGAAATTGCAAACTGGGCCAAACAGGAGGTTAAAGGGACTGACTCTCCAAGTCGGGAGAGTGTTAGTAAAGCGTCTGGAATGTTGCACCCGAGTACCAGGGTACGAAAACTGAGACATATTTGAACACGTCTCCCGTTCACATGGTTGATCATACTTGGGTTCCACATGCATGTTTTAGCTGAAGGAAGAATACCTTAAACCTGGAGAGTTAAGACCCGTGTAATGGGTACCATGCAATATGACTTCAAAGGGTCTTCATTTGCTCACCGAACCTCTCCAATCCTATCACTGCTGCGTTTATGTCCCTGTACACATGCTTGATTCTCTTTCAGAGACATAGCAATCCATAGGTCGTAAGATACTTACTAGTCAGGTACATTCTTAGGCGTTTAATATGCGGTGTTGAGTCCGTTTCGTTGAGCAAGGAGTAGCTCTTGTCTATTCCATATTTGGCTTAAGGAACTTTATCTGTGCTCATTTCAATCTCTGGTTTTATGCAGCACCCCAACTCACCTTTCCCCTTAAGCAAGCATAAGTTGGTTTTCTAAATTTGAGACCCTGTTCTGTTTTGGAATGCAATTCCTGTGTAGCCAAGTTTACATTCCGTGTATTAGTGATATCTTATGATGTTTCTTTTTCTGTGTGACTTATTTCAGTTAGAATCATCATACCTGAATCCACTCATTGTGCTGCTAAGGGCCTGATGACACAGATTTCATTGCTGAGTGATATTGCTTTGTAAGTAAATACCACAACTTCTTTATCCATTTTTCACTTTCTGCGATGTTGAACTTGTACTGTAAACGAGGTTCTTGTAAACAGAGCCGTTCCAAACTTTGGGGTGGCTGTGTCTTTTTCATTTTAATTTCCCTAAGCTATAGGACCATAAGTGGAAGTGCCCTAGGTTCTGTTGCTTTGTTTGTTAGTTGTTTCAGGAAACACCATACACTTCTCCCAAGTGGTTCTTGGCAATTTACATCCCGCCCATCAGCATAACAAGGCTCCCAGTTCTCCATGGCCTGTCCTGCCTTTCTGGATTTTACACTTTTTTCAGATGGCCCTTTTGACCGGGGGGAAGTGAGACTTCATTGTAGTGCAGATTTCCTTTGCAAGCTTGCTTGGTTGGCCAAAAAGGGCGTATGCGTTTTTTCCTGAATATATTCAGGAAAAAACGCATACGCCCTTTTTGGCCAAGTGCATCATTGTGGACGTTCTGCCTCTTTTCCTATGCTTTCAATGCAATTCCAGTCTACCTCCTGAAATCGGTTTCCTGCAATTCTGCCCCGCTTTCAAGTCCTCTTGGCAGCCTTACTTCAGTCTATTTTTGGACGATAGCTGTCATTTATTACTCTGCAGGTTTGTGAATTACAGTGCCCCTGAGCTCCTTTCTTCAACTCGCTTTCTTTTGAGCTGGCCGCAACACTGCAGGATGGCTTCAGGCCCTAATCTGGTTCCGGCCCGGCATGCTGAGCCTTTGGTTAATTCCTCTTCCTGGTGGGAAATGAGAGTTGAATTTGCCCGTCCAGACACCTCCAGCTAGCCTCTCATTGGTTCTCGCTATTCCTGTTCATCTTCCGCAGAAATTGCAAACTGGGCCAAACAGGAGGTTAAAGGGACTGACTCTCCAAGTGGGGAGAGTGTTAGTAAAGCATCTGGAATGTTGCACACGAGTACCAGGGGAGGAAAACTGAGACATATTTGAACACGTCTCCCGTTCACATGGTTGATCATACTCTGGGTTCCACATGCATGTTTTAGCTGAAGGAAGAATACCTTAAACCTGGAGAGTTGAGACCCGTGTAATGGGTACCATGCAATATGACTTCAAAGGGTCTTCATTTGCTCACCGAACCTCTCCAATTCTATCACTGCTGCGTTTATGCCCCTGTACACACGCTTGATTCTCTTTTGGAGACATAGCAATCCATAGGTTTTAAGATACTTACTAGTCAGGTACATTCTTAGGCGTTTAATATGGGGTTTTGAGTCCATTTCGTTGAGCAAGGAGTAGCTCTTGTCTATTCCATATTTGGCTTAAGGAACTTTATCTGTGTTCATTTCAATCTCTGGTTTTATGCAGCACCCCAACTCACCTTTCCCCTTAAGCAAGCATAAGTTGGTTTTCTAAATTTGAGACCCTGTTCTGTTTTGGAATGCAGTTCCTGTGTAGCCAAGTTTACATTCCGTGTATTAGTGATATCTTATGATGTTTCTTTTTCTGTGTGACTTATTTCAGTTAGAATCATCATACCTGAATCCACTCATTGTGCTGCTAAGGTCCTGATGACACAGATTTCATTGCTGAGTGATATTGCTTTGTAAGTAAATACCACAACTTCTTTATCCATTTTTCACTTTCTGCGATGTTGAACTTGTACTGTAAACGAGGTTCTTGTAAACAGAGCCGTTCCAAACTTTGGGGTGGCTGTGTCTTTTTGATTTTAATTTCCCTAAGCTATAGGACCATAAGTGGAAGTGCCCTAGGTTCTGTTGCTTTGTTTTTTAGTTGTTTCAGGAAACACCATACACTTCTCCCAAGTGGTTCTTGGCAATTTTCATCCCGCCCATCAGCATAACAAGGCTCCCAGTTCTCCATGGCCTGTCCTGCCTTTCTGGATTTTACACTTTTTTCAGATGGCCCTTTTGACCGGGGGGAAGTGAGACTTCATTGTAGTGCAGATTTCCTTTGCAAGCTTGCTTGGTTGGCCAAAAAGGGCGTATGCGTTTTTTCCTGAATATATTCAGGAAAAAACGCATACGCCCTTTTTGGCCAAGTGCATCATTGTGGACGTTCTGCCTCTTTTCCTATGCTTTCAATGCAATTCCAGTCTACCTCCTGAAATCGGTTTCCTGCAATTCTGCCCCGCTTTCAAGTCCTCTTGGCAGCCTTACTTCAGTCTATTTTTGGACGATAGCTGTCATTTATAACTCTGCAGGTTTGTGAATTACAGTGCCCCTGAGCTCCTTTCTTCAACTCGCTTTCTTGTGACCTGGCCGCAACACCGCAGGATGGCTTCAGGCCCTAATCTGGTTCCGGCCCGGCATGCTGAGCCTTTGGTTAATTCCTCTTCCTGGTGGGAAATGAGAGTTGAATTTGCCCGTCCACACACCTCCAGCTAGCCTCTCATTGGTTCTCGCTATTCCTGTTCATCTTCCGCAGAAATTGCAAACTGGGCCAAACAGGAGGTTAAAGGGACTGACTCTCCAAGTCGGGAGAGTGTTAGTAAAGCGTCTGGAATGTTGCACCCGAGTACCAGGGGAGGAAAACTGAGACATATTTGAACACGTCTCCCGTTCACATGGTTGATCATACTCTGGGTTCCACATGCATGTTTTAGCTGAAGGAAGAATACCTTAAACCTGGAGAGTTGAGACCCGTGTAATGGGTACCATGCAATATGACTTCAAAGGGTCTTCATTTGCTCACCGAACCTCTCCAATCCTATCACTGCTGCGTTTATGCCCCTGTACACACGCTTGATTCTCTTTTGGAGACATAGCAATCCATAGGTTTTAAGATACTTACTAGTCAGGTACATTCTTAGGCGTTTAATATGGGGTTTTGAGTCCATTTCGTTGAGCAAGGAGTAGCTCTTGTCTATTCCATATTTGGCTTAAGGAACTTTATCTGTGCTCATTTCAATCTCTGGTTTTATGCAGCACCCCAACTCACCTTTCCCCTTAAGCAAGCATAAGTTGGTTTTCTAAATTTGAGACCCTGTTCTGTTTTGGAATGCAGTTCCTGTGTAGCCAAGTTTACATTCCGTGTATTAGTGATGTCTTATGATGTTTCTTTTTCTGTGTGACTTATTTCAGTTAGAATCATCATACCTGAATCCACTCATTGTGCTGCTAAGGGCCTGATGACACAGATTTCATTGCTGAGTGATATTGCTTTGTAAGTAAATACCACAACTTCTTTATCCATTTTTCACTTTCTGCGATGTTGAACTTGTACTGTAAACGAGGTTCTTGTAAACAGAGCCGTTCCAAACTTTGGGGTGGCTGTGTCTTTTTCATTTTAATTTCCCTAAGCTATAGGACCATAAGTGGAAGTGCCCTAGGTTCTGTTGCTTTGTTTTTTAGATGTTTCAGGAAACACCATACATTTCTCCCAAGTGGTTCTTGGCAATTTACATCCCGCCCATCAGCATAACAAGGCTCCCAGTTCTCCATGGCCTGTCCTGCTTTTCTGGATTTTACACTTTTTTCAGATGGCCCTTTTGACCGGAGGGAAGTGAGACTTCATTGTAGTGCAGATTTCCTTTGCAAGCTTGCTTGGTTGGCCAAAAAGTGCGTATACGTTTTTTCCTGAATATATTCAGGAAAAAACGCATACGCACTTTTTGGCCAAGTGCATCATTGTGGACGTTCTGCCTCTTCCTATGCTTTCAATGCAATTCCAGTCTACCTCCTGAAATCGGTTTCCTGCAATTCTGCCCCGCTTTCAAGTCCTCTTGGCAGCCTTACTTCAGTCTATTTTTGGACGATAGCTGTCATTTATAACTCTGCAGGTTTGTGAATTACAGTGCCCCTGAGCTCCTTTCTTCAACTCGCTTTCTTGTGACCTGGCCGCAACACCGCAGGATGGCTTCAGGCCCTAATCTGGTTCCGGCCCGGCATGCTGAGCCTTTGGTTAATTCCTCTTCCTGGTGGGAAATGAGAGTTAAATTTGCCCGTCCAGACACCTCCAGCTAGCCTCTCATTGGTTCTCGCTATTCCTGTTCATCTTCCGCAGAAATTGCAAACTGGGCCAAACAGGAGGTTAAAGGGACTGAGTCTCCAAGTCGGGAGAGTGTTAGTAAAGCGTCTGGAATGTTGCACCCGAGTACCAGGGGAGGAAAACTGAGACATATTTGAACACGTCTCCCGATCACATGGTTGATCATACTCTGGGTTCCACATGCATGTTTTAGCTGAAGGAAGAATACCTTAAACCTGGAGAGTTGAGACCCGTGGAATGGGTACCATGCAATATGACTTCAAAGGGTCTTCATTTGCTCACCGAACCTCTCCAATCCTATCACTGCTGCGTTTATGTCCCTGTACACACGCTTGATTCTCTTTTGGAGACATAGCAATCCATAGGTTTTAAGATACTTACTAGTCAGGTACATTCTTAGGCGTTTAATATGGGGTTTTGAGTCCATTTCGTTGAGCAAGGAGTAGCTCTTGTCTATTCCATATTTGGCTTAAGGAACTTTATCTGTGCTCATTTCAATCTCTGGTTTTATGCAGCACCCCAACTCACCTTTCCCCTTAAGCAAGCATAAGTTGGTTTTCTAAATTTGAGACCCTGTTCTGTTTTGGAATGCAGTTCTTGTGTAGCCAAGTTTACATTCCGTGTATTAGTGATATCTTATGATGTTTATTTTTCTGTGTGACTTATTTCAGTTAGAATCATCGTACCTTAATCCACTCATTATGCTGCTACGGGCCTGATGACATAGATTTCATTGCTGAGTGATACTGCATTGTACGTAAGTACCACAAGTTCTTTATCCATTTTTCACTTTCTGCGATGTTGAACTTGTACTGTAAACGAGGTTCTTGTAAACAGAGCCGTTCCAAACTTTGGGGTGGCTGTGTCTTTTTGATTTTAATTTCCCTAAGCTATAGGACCATAATTGGAAGTGCCCTAGGCTCTGTTGCTTTGTTTTTTAGATGTTTCAGGAAACACCATACACTTCTCCGGAGTGTCTGTTGGCAATTTACATCCCGCCCATCAGCATAACAAGGCTCCCAGTTCTCCATGGCCTGTCCTGCCTTTCTGGATTTTACACTTTATTCAGATGGCCCTTTTGACCGGGGGGAAGTGAGACTTCATTGTAGTGCAGATTTCCTTTGCAAGTTTGCTTGGTTGGCCAAAAAGTGCGTATGCGTTTTTTCCTGAATATGTTCAGGAAAAAACGCATACGCCCTTTTTGGCCAAGTGCATCATTGTGGACGTTCTGCCTCTTTTCCTATGCTTTCAATGCAATTCCAGTCTACCTCTTGAAATCGGTTTCCTGCAATTCTGCCCCGCTTTCAAGTCCTCTTGGCAGCCTTACTTCAGTATATTTTTGGACGATAGCTGTCATTTATAACTCTGCAGGTTTGTGAATTACAGTGCCCCTGAGCTCCTTTCTTCAACTCGCTTTCTTGTGACCTGGCCGCAACACCGCAGGATGTCTTCAGGCCCTAATCTGGTTCCGGCACGGCACGCTGAGCCTTTGGTTAATTCCTCTTCCTGGTGGGAAATGAGAGTTAAATTTGCCCGTTCAGACACCTCCAGCTATTCTCTCATTGGTTCTCGTTATTCCTGTTCATCTTCTGCAGAAATTGCAAACTGGGCCAAACAGGAGGTTAAAGGGACTGACTCTCCAAGTCGGTAGAGTGTTAGTAAAGCGTCTGGAATGTTGCACCCGAGTACCAGGGTACGAAAAATGAGACATATTTGAACACGTCTCCCGATCACATGGTTGATCATACTCTAGGTTCCACATGCATGTTTTAGCTGAAGGAAGAATACCTTAAACCTGGGTAGGTGAAACCCGTGGAATGGGTACCATGCAATATGACTTCAAAGGCTCTTCATTTTCTCACCGAACCTCTCCAATCCTATCACAGCTGCGTTTATGCCCCTGTACACATGCTTGATTCTCTTTCGGAGACATAGCAATCCATAGGTTTTAAGATACTTACTAGTCAGGTACATTCTTAGGCGTTTAATATGCGGTGTTGAGTCCATTTCGTTGAGCAAGGAGTAGCTCTTGTCTATTCCATATTTGGCTTAAGGAACTTTATCTGTGCTCATTTCAATCTCTGGTTTTATGCAGCACCCCAACTCACCTTTCCCCTTAAGCAAGCATAAGTTGGTTTTCTAAATTTGAGACCCTGTTCTGTTCTGTAATTCAGTTCCTGTGTAGCCAAGTTTACATTCCGTGTATTACTGATATCTTATGATGTTTCTTTTTCTGTGTGACTTATTTCAGTTAGAATCATCATACCTGAATCCACTCATTGTGCTGCTAAGGGCCTGATGACACAGATTTCATTGCTGAGTGATATTGCTTTGTAAGTAAATACCACAACTTCTTTATCCATTTTTCACTTTCTGCGATGTTGAACTTGTACGGTAAACGAGGTTCTTGTAAACAGAGCCGTTCCAAACTTTGGGGTGGCTGTGTCTTTTTGATTTTAATTTCCCTAAGCTATAGGACCATAAGTGGAAGTGCCCTATGTTCTGTTGCTTTTTTTTTAGATGTTTCAGGAAACACCATACACTTCTCCCGAGTGGTTGTTGGCAATTTACATCCCGCCCATCAGCATAACAAGGCTCCCAGTTCTCCATGGCCTGTCCTGCCTTTCTGGATTTTACACTTTTTTCAGATGGCCCTTTTGACCGGGGGGAAGTGAGACTTCATTGTAGTGCAGATTTCCTTTGCAAGCTTGCTTGGTTGGCCAAAAAGGGCGTATGCGTTTTTTCCTGAATATATTCAGGAAAAAACGCATACGCCCTTTTTGGCCAAGTGCATCATTGTGGACGTTCTGCCTCTTTTCCTATGCTTTCAATGCAATTCCAGTCTACCTCCTGAAATCGGTTTCCTGCAATTCTGCCCCGCTTTCAAGTCCTCTTGGCAGCCTTACTTCAGTCTATTTTTGGACGATAGCTGTCATTTATAACTCTGCAGGTTTGTGAATTACAGTGCCCCTGAGCTGCTTTCTTCAACTCGCTTTCTTGTGACCTGGCCGCAACACCGCAGGATAGCTTCAGGCCCTAATCTGGTTCCGGCACGGCACGCTGAGCCTCTGGTTATTTCCTCTTCCTGGTGGGAAATGAGAGTTAAATTTGCCCGTCCAGACACCTCCAGCTAGTCTCTCATTGGTTCTCGCTATTCCTGTTCATCTTCCGCAGAAATTGCAAACTGGGCCAAACAGGAGGTTAAAGGCGCTGACTCTCCAAGTGGGGAGAGTGTTAGTAAAGCGTCTGGAATGTTGCACCCGAGTACCAGGGTACGAAAACTGAGACATATTTGAACACGTCTCCCGTTCACACGGTTGATCGTACTCTGGGTTCCACATGCATGTTTTAGCTGAAGGAAGAATACCTTAAACCTGGAGAGTTGAGACCCGTGTAATGGATACCATGCAATATGACTTCAAAGGGTCTTCATTTGCTCACCGAACCTCTCCAATCCTATCACTGCTGCGTTTATGCCCCTGCACACATGCTTGATTCTCTTTCAGAGACATAGCAATCCATAGGTTTTAAGATACTTACTAGTCAGGTACATTCTTAGGCGTTTAATATGCGGTGTTGAGTCCATTTCGTTGAGCAAGGAGTAGCTCTTGTCTATTCCATATTTGGCTTAAGGAACTTTATCTGTGCTCATTTCAATCTCTGGTTTTATGCAGCACCCCAACTCACCTTTCCCGTTAAGCAAGCATAAATTGGTTTTCTAAATTTGAGACCCTGTTCTGTTCTGTAATTCAGTTCCTGTGTAGCCAAGTTTACATTCCGTGTATTACTGATATCTTATGATGTTTCTGTTTCTGTGTGACTTATTTCAGTTAGAATCATCATACCTGAATCCACTCATTGTGCTGCTAAGGGCCTGATGACACAGATTTCATTGCTGAGTGATATTGCTTTGTAAGTAAATACCACAACTTCTTTATCCATTTTTCACTTTCTGCGATGTTGAACTTGTACTGTAAATGAGGTTCTTGTAAACAGAGCCGTTCCAAACTTTGGGGTGGCTGTGTCTTTTTGATTTTAATTTCCCTAAGCTATAGGACCATAAGTGGAAGTGCCCTAGGTTCTGTTGCTTTGTTTTTTAGATGTTTCAGGAAACACCATACACTTCTCCCGAGTGGTTGTTGGCAATTTACATCCCGCCCATCAGCATAACAAGGCTCCCAGTTCTCCATGGCCTGTCCTGCCTTTCTGGATTTTACACTTTTTTCAGATGGCCCTTTTGACCGGGGGGAAGTGAGACTTCATTGTAGTGCAGATTTCCTTTGCAAGCTTGCTTGGTTGGCCAAAAAGGGCGTATGCGTTTTTTCCTGAATATATTCAGGAAAAAACGCATACGCCCTTTTTGGCCAAGTGCATCATTGTGGACGTTCTGCCTCTTTTCCTATGCTTTCAATGCAATTCCAGTCTACCTCCTGAAATCGGTTTCCTGCAATTCTGCCCCGCTTTCAAGTCCTCTTGGCAGCCTTACTTCAGTCTATTTTTGGACGATAGCTGTCATTTATAACTCTGCAGGTTTGTGAATTACAGTGCCCCTGAGCTCCTTTCTTCAACTCGCTTTCTTGTGACCTGTCCGCAACACCGCAGGATGTCTACAGGCCCTAATCTGGTTCCGGCACGGCACGCTGAGCCTTTGGTTATTTCCTCTTCCTGGTGGGAAATGAGAGTTAAATTTGCCCGTCCAGACACCTCCAGCTAGCCTCTCATTGGTTCTCGCTCTTCCTGTTCATCTTCCGCAGAAATTGCAAACTGGGCCAAACAGGAGGTTAAAGGCGCTGACTCTCCAAGTGCTGAGAGTGTTAGTAAAGCGTGTGGAATGTTGCACCCGAGTTCCAGGGGAGGAAAACTGAGACATATTTGAACACGTCTCCCATTGACATGGTTGATCATACTTGGGTTCCACATGCATGTTTTAGCTGAAGGAAGAATACCTAAAACCTGGGTAGTTGAAACCCGTGGAATGGGTACCATGCAATATGACTTCAAAGGGTCTTCATTTGCTCACCGCACCTCTCCAATCCTATCACTGCTGCGTTTATGCCCCTGTACACATGCTTGATTCTCTTTCGGAGACATAGCAATCCATAGGTTTTAAGATACTTACTAGTCAGGTACATTCCTAGGCGTTTAATATGGGGTGTTGAGTCCATTTCGTTGAGCAAGGAGTAGCTCTTGTCTATTCCATATTTGGCTTAAGGAACTTTATCTGTGCTCATTTCAATCTCTGGCTTTATGCAGCACCCCAACTCACCTTTCCCCTTAAGCAAGCATAAGTTGGTTTTCTAAATTTGAGACCCTGTTCTGTTCTGTAATTCAGTTCCTGTGTAGCCAAGTTTACATTCCGTGTATTAGTGATATCTTATGATGTTTCTTTTTCTGTGTGACTTATTTCAGTTAGAATCATCATACCTGAATCCACTCATTGTGCTGCTAAGGGCCTGATGACACAGATTTCATTGCTGAGTGATATTGCTTTTTAAGTAAATACCACAACTTCTTTATCCATTTTTCACTTTCTGCGATGTTGAACTTGTACTGTAAATGAGGTTCTTGTAAACAGAGCCGTTCCAAACTTTGGGGTGGCTGTGTCTTTTTGATTTTAATTTCCCTAAGCTATAGGACCATAAGTGGAAGTGCCCTAGGTTCTGTTGCTTTGTTTTTTAGATGTTTCAGGAAAAACCATACACTTCTCCAGAGTGGTTGTTGGCAATTTACATCCCGCCCATCAGCATAACAAGGCTCCCAGTTCTCCATGGCCTGTCCTGCCTTTCTGGATTTTACACTTTTTTCAGATGGCCCTTTTGACCGGGGGGAAGTGAGACTTCATTGTAGTGCAGATTTCCTTTGCAAACTTGCTTGTTTGGCCAAAAAGGGCGTATGCGTTTTTTCCTGAATATATTCAGGAAAAAACGCATACGCCCTTTTTGGCCAAGTGCATCATTGTGGACGTTCTTCCTCTTTTCCTATGCTTTCAATGCAATTCCAGTCTACCTCCTGAAATCGGTTTCCTGCAATTCTGCCCCGCTTTGAAGTCCTCTTGGCAGCCTTACTTCAGTCTATTTTTGGACGATAGCTGTCATTTATAACTCTGCAGGTTTGTGAATTACAGTGCCCCTGAGCTCTTTCTTCAACTCGCTTTCTTGTGAGCTGGCCGCAACACCACAGGATGGCTTCAGGCCCTAATCTGGTTCCGGCACGGCACGCTGAGCCTTTGGTTATTTCCTCTTCCTGGTGGGAAATGAGAGTTAAATTTGCCCGTCCAGACACCTCCAGCTAGTCTCTCATTGGTTCTCGCTATTCCTGTTCATCTTCCACAGAAATTGCAAACTGGGCCAAACAGGAGGTTAAAGGCGATGACTCTCCAAGTCGGGAGAGTGTTAGTAAAGCATCTGGAATGTTGCACCCGAGTACCAGGGGAGGAAAACTGAGACATATTTGAACACGTCTCCCGTTCACACGGATGATCATACTCTGGGTTCCACATGCATGTTTTAGCTGAAGGAAGAATACCTAAAACCTGGGTAGTTGAAACCCGTGGAATGGGTACCATGCAATATGACTTCAAAGGGTCTTCATTTGCTCACCGAACCTCTCCAATCCTATCACTGCTGCGTTTATGCCCCTGTACACATGCTTGATTCTCTTTCGGAGACATAGCAATCCATAGGTTTTAAGATACTTACTAGTCAGGTACATTCTTAGGCGTTTAATATGCGGTGTTGAGTCCATTTCGTTGAGCAAGGAGTAGCTCTTGTCTATTCCATATTTGGCTTAAGGAACTTTATCTGTGCTCATTTCAATCTCTGGTTTTATGCAGCACCCGAACTCACCTTTACCCTTAAGCAAGCATAAGTTGGTTTTCTAAATTTGAGACCCTGTTCTGTTCTGTAATTCAGTTCCTGTGTAGCCAAGTTTACATTCCGTGTATTACTGATATCTTATGATGTTTCTTTTTCTGTGTGACTTATTTCAGTTAGAATCATCATACCTGAATCCACTCATTGTGCTGCTAAGGGCCTGACGACACAGATTTCATTGCTGAGTGATATTGCTTTGTAAGTAAATACCACAACCTCTTTATCCATTTTTCAATTTCTGCGATGTTGAACTTGTACTGTAAACGAGTTTCTTGTAAACAGAGGCGTCCCAAACTTTGAGGTGGCTGTGTCTTTTTGATTTTAATTTCCCTAAGCTATAGGACCATAGGTGGAAGTGCCCTAGGCTCTGTTGCATTGTTTTTTAGATGTTTCAGGAAACACCATACACTTCTCCTGAGTGTGTGTTGGTAATTTACATCCCGCCCATCAGCATAACAAGGCTCCCAGTTCTCCATGGCCTGTCCTGCCTTTCTGGATTTTACACTTTTTTCAGATGGCCCTTTTGACCGGGGGGAAGTGAGACTTCATTGTAGTGCAGATTTCCTTTGCAAGCTTGCTTGGTTGGCCAAAAAGGGTGTATGCGTTTTTTCCTGAATATATTCAGGAAAAAACGCATACGCCCTTTTTGGCCAAGTGCATCATTGTGGACGTTCTGCCTCTTTTCCTATGCTTTCAATGCAATTCCAGTCTACCTCCTGAAATCGGTTTCCTGCAATTCTGCCCCACTTTCAAGTCCTCTTGGCAGCCTTACTTCAGTCTATTTTTGGACGATAGCTGTCATTTATAACTCTGCAGGTTTGTGAATTACAGTGCTCCTGAGCTCCTTTCTTCAACTCGCTTTCTTGTGACCTGGCCGCAACACCGCAGGATGTCTTCAGGCCCTAATCTGGTTCTGGCACGGCACGCTGAGCCTTTGGTTAATTCCTCTTCCTGGTGGGAAATGAGAGTTAAATTTGCCCATCCAGACACCTCCAGCTAGTCTCTCATTGGTTCTCGCTATTCCTGTTCATCTTCCACAGAAATTGCAAACTGGGCCAAACAGGAGGTTAAAGGGACTGACTCTCCAAGTGGGGAGAGTGTTAGTAAAGCATCTGGAATGTTGCACCCGAGTACCAGGGTACGAAAACTGAGACATATTTGAACACGTCTCCCGATCACATGGTTGATCATACTCTAGGTTCCACATGCATGTTTTAGCTGAAGGAAGAATACCTTAAACCTGGAGAGTTGAAACCCGTGGAATGGGTACCATGCAATATGACTTCAAAGGGTCTTCATTTGCTCACGAACCTCTCCAATCCTATCACTGCTGCGTTTATGCCCATGTACACATGCTTGATTCTCTTTCGGAGACATAGCAATCCATAGGTTTTAAGATACTTACTAGTCAGGTACATTCTTAGGCGTTTAATATGCGGTGTTGAGTCCATTTCGTTGAGCAAGGAGTAGCTCTTGTCTATTCCATATTTGGCTTAAGGAACTTTATCTGTGCTCATTTCAATCTCTGGTTTTATGCAGCACCCAAACTCACCTTTACCCTTAAGCAAGCATAAGTTGGTTTTCTAAATTTGAGACCCTGTTCTGTTCTGTAATTCAGTTCCTGTGTAGCCAAGTTTACATTCCGTGTATTACTGATATCTTATGATGTTTCTTTTTCTGTGTGACTTATTTCAGTTAGAATCATCATACCTGAATCCACTCATTGTGCTGCTAAGGGCCTGATGACACAGATTTCATTGCTGAGTGATATTGCTTTGTAAGTAAATACCACAACTTCTTTATCCATTTTTCACTTTCTGCGATGTTGAACTTGTACTGTAAACGAGGTTCTTGTAAACAGAGCCGTTCCAAACTTTGGGGTGGCTGTGTCTTTTTGATTTTAATTTCCCTAAGCTATAGGACCATAAGTGGAAGTGCCCTAGGTTCTGTTGCTTTGTTTTTTAGATGTTTCAGGAAACACCATACACTTCTCCCGAGTGGTTGTTGGCAATTTACATCCCGCCCATCAGCATAACAAGGCTCCCAGTTCTCCATGGCCTGTCCTGCCTTTCTGGATTTTACCCTTTTTTCAGATGGCCCTTTTGACCGGGGGGAAGTGAGACTTCATTGTAGTGCAGATTTCCTTTGCAAGCTTGCTTGGTTGGCCAAAAAGGGCGTATGCGTTTTTTCCTGAATATATTCAGGAAAAAACGCATACGCCCTTTTTGGCCAAGTGCATCATTGTGGACGTTCTGCCTCTTTTCCTATGCTTTCAATGCAATTCCAGTCTACCTCCTGAAATCGGTTTCCTGCAATTCTGCCCCACTTTCAAGTCCTCTTGGCAGCCTTACTTCAGTCTATTTTTGGACGATAGCTGTCATTTATAACTCTGCAGGTTTGTGAATTACAGTGCCCCTGAGCTCCTTTCTTTAACTCGATTTCTTGTGACCTGGCCGCAACACCGCAGGATGTCTTCAGGCCCTAATCTGGTTCTGGCACGGCACGCTGAGCCTTTGGTTAATTCCTCTTCCTGGTTGGAAATGAGAGATAAATTTGCCCATCCAGACACCTCCAGCTAGTCTCTCATTGGTTCTCGCTATTCCTGTTCATCTTCCACAGAAATTGCAAATTGGGCCAAACAGGAGGTTAAAGGGACTGACTCTCCAAGTGGGGAGAGTGTTAGTAAAGCGTCTGGAATGTTGCACCCGAGTACCAGGGTACGAAAACTGAGACATATTTGAACACATCTCCCGATCACATGGTTGATCATACTCTAGGTTCCACATGCATGTTTTAGCTGAAGGAAGAATACCTTAAACCTGGGTATTTGAAACCCGTGGAATGGGTACCATGCAATATGACTTCAAAGGGTCTTCATTTGCTCACCGAACCTCTCCAATCCTATCACAGCTGCGTTTATGCCCCTGTACACATGCTTGATTCTCTTTCGGAGACATAGCAATCCATAGGTTTTAAGATACTTACTAGTCAGCTACATTCTTAGGCATTTAATATGCAGTGTTGAGTCCATTTCGTTGAGCAAGGAGTAGCTCTTGTCTATTCCATATTTGGCTTAAGGAACTTTATCTGTGCTCATTTCAATCTCTGGTTTTATGCAGCACCCCAACTCACCTTTACCCTTAAGCAAGCATAAGTTGGTTTTCTAAATTTGAGACCCTGTTCTGTTTTGGAATGCAGT
The DNA here is from genome assembly GCF_951394435.1 of Stenella coeruleoalba. Taxonomy (NCBI): domain Eukaryota; kingdom Metazoa; phylum Chordata; class Mammalia; order Artiodactyla; family Delphinidae; genus Stenella; species Stenella coeruleoalba. The sequence continues at coordinate 545,740 of NW_027645872.1, forward strand.
TCCTGTGTAGCCAAGTTTACATTCCGTGTATTAGTGATATCTTATGATGTTTCTTTTTCTGTGTGACTTATTTCAGTTAGAATCATCGTACCTGAATCCACTCATTATGCTGCTACGGGCCTGATGACATAGATTTCATTGCTGAGTGATACTGCATTGTACGTAAGTACCACAAGTTCTTTATCCATTTTTCACTTTCTGTGATATTGAACTTGTACGGTAAACGAGGTTCTTGTAAACGGAGGCGTCCCAAACTTTGAGGTGGCTGTGTGTTTTTCATTTTAATTTCCCTAAGCTATAGGACCATAAGTGGAAGTGCCCTAGGTTCTGTTGCTTTGTTTTTTAGATGTTTCAGGAAACACCATACACTTCTCCTGAGTGTCTGTTGGCAATTTACATCCCGCCCATCAGCATAACAAGGCTCCCAGTTCTCAATGGCCTGTTGCATTTCTGGATTTTACACTTTTTTCAGATGGCCCTTTTGACCGGGGGGAAGTGAGACTTCATTGTAGTGCAGATTTCCTTTGCAAGCTTGCTTGGTTGGCCAAAAAGGGCGTATGCGTTTTTTCCTGAATATATTCAGGAAAAAACGCATACGCCCTTTTTGGCCAAGTGCATCATTGTGGACGTTCTGCCTCTTTTCCTATGCTTTCAATGCAATTCCAGTCTACCTCCTGAAATCGGTTTCCTGCAATTCTGCCCCGCTTTCAAGTCCTCTTGGCAGCCTTACTTCAGTCTATTTTTGGACGATAGCTGTCATTTATAACTCTGCAGGTTTGTGAATTACAGTGCCCCTGAGCTCCTTTCTTCAACTCGCTTTCTTGTGACCTGGCCGCAACACCGCAGGATGGCTTCAGGCCCTAATCTGGTTCCGGCCCGGCATGCTGAGCCTTTGGTTAATTCCTCTTCCTGGTGGGAAATGAGAGTTGAATTTGCCCGTCCAGACACCTCCAGCTAGCCTCTCATTGGTTCTCGCTATTCCTGTTCATCTTCCGCAGAAATTGAAAACTGGGCCAAACAGGAGGTTAAAGGGACTGACTCTCCAAGTCGGGAGAGTGTTAGTAAAGCGTCTGGAATGTTGCACCCGAGTACCAGGGGAGGAAAACTGAGACATATTTGAACACGTCTCCCGTTCACATGATTGATCATACTCTGGGTTCCACATGCATGTTTTAGCTGAAGGAAGAATACCTTAAACCTGGAGAGTTGAGACCCGTGTAATGGGTACCATGCAATATGACTTCAAAGGGTCTTCATTTGCTCACCGAACCTCTCCAATCCTATCACTGCTGCGTTTATGCCCCTGTACACACGCTTGATTCTCTTTTGGAGACATAGCAATCCATAGGTTTTAAGATACTTACTAGTCAGGTACATTCTTAGGCGTTTAATATGGGGTTTTGAGTCCATTTCGTTGAGCAAGGAGTAGCTCTTGTCTATTCCATATTTGGCTTAAAGAACTTAATCTGTGCTCATTTCAATCTCTGGTTTTATGCAGCACCCCAACTCACCTTTCCCCTTAAGCAAGCATAAGTTGGTTTTCTAAATTTGAGACCCTGTTCTGTTTTGGAATGCAGTTCCTGTGTAGCCAAGTTTACATTCCGTGTATTAGTGATATCTTATGATGTTTCTTTTTCTGTGTGACTTATTTCAGTTAGAATCATCATACCTGAATCCACTCATTGTGCTGCTAAGGGCCTGATGACACAGATTTCATTGCTGAGTGATATTGCTTTGTAAGTAAATACCACAACTTCTTTATCCATTTTTCACTTTCTGCGATGTTGAACTTGTACTGTAAACGAGGTTCTTGTAAACAGAGCCGTTCCAAACTTTGGGGTGGCTGTGTCTTTTTCATTTTAATTTCCCTAAGCTATAGGACCATAAGTGGAAATGCCCTAGGTTCTGTTGCTTTGTTTTTTAGTTGTTTCAGGAAACACCATACACTTCTCCCGAGTGGTTCTTGGCAATTTACATCCCGCCCATCAGCATAACAAGGCTCCCAGTTCTCCATGGCCTGTCCTGCCTTTCTGGATTTTACACTTTTTTCAGATGGCCCTTTTGACCGGGGGGAAGTGAGACTTCATTGTAGTGCAGATTTCCTTTGCAAGCTTGCTTGGTTGGCCAAAAAGGGCGTATGCGTTTTTTCCTGAATATATTCAGGAAAAAACGCATACGCCCTTTTTGGCCAAGTGCATCATTGTGGACGTTCTGCCTCTTTTCCTATGCTTTCAATGCAATTCCAGTCTACCTCCTGAAATCGGTTTCCTGCAATTCTGCCCCGCTTTCAAGTCCTCTTGGCAGCCTTACTTCAGTCTATTTTTGGACGATAGCTGTCATTTATAACTCTGCAGGTTTGTGAATTACAGTGCCCCTGAGCTCCTTTCTTCAACTCGCTTTCTTGTGACCTGGCCGCAACACCGCAGGATGGCTTCAGGCCCTAATCTGGTTCCGGCCCGGCATGCTGAGCCTTTGGTTAATTCCTCTTCCTGGTGGGAAATGAGAGTTGAATTTGCCCGTCCAGACACCTCCAGCTAGCCTCTCATTGGTTCTCGCTATTCCTGTTCATCTTCCGCAGAAATTGAAAACTGGGCCAAACAGGAGGTTAAAGGGACTGACTCTCCAAGTGGGGAGAGTGTTAGTAAAGCGTCTGGAATGTTGCACCCGAGTACCAGGGGAGGAAAACTGAGACATATTTGAACACGTCTCCCGTTCACATGGTTGATCATACTCTGGGTTCCACATGCATGTTTTAGCTGAAGGAAGAATACCTTAAAACTGGAGAGTTGAGACCCGTGTAATGGGTACCATGCAATATGACTTCAAAGGGTCTTCATTTGCTCACCGAACCTCTCCAATCCTATCACTGCTGCGTTTATGCCCCTGTACACATGCTTGATTATCTTTTGGAGACATAGCAATCCATAGGTTTTAAGATACTTACTAGTCAGGTACATTCTTAGGCGTTTAATATGGGGTTTTGAGTCCATTTCGTTGAGCAAGGAGTAGCTCTTGTCTATTCCATATTTGGCTTAAGGAACTTTATCTGTGCTCATTTCAATCTCTGGTTTTATGCAGCACCCCAACTCACCTTTTCCCTTAAGCAAGCATAAGTTGGTTTTCTAAATTTGAGACCATGTTCTGTTTTGGAATGCAGTTCCTGTGTAGCCAAGTTTACATTCCGTGTATTAGTGATATCTTATGATGTTTCTTTTTCTGTGTGACTTATTTCAGTTAGAATCATCATACCTGAATCCACCAATTGTGCTGCTAAGGGCCTGATGACACAGATTTCATTGCTGAGTGATATTGCTTTGTAAGTAAATACCACAACTTCTTTATCCATTTTTCACTTTCTGTGATGTTGAACTTGTACGGTAAACGAGGTTCTTGTAAACAGAGCCATTCCAAACTTTGGGGTGGCTGTGTCTTTTTCATTTTAATTTCCCTAAGCTATAGGACCATAAGTGGAAGTGCCCTAGGTTCTGTTGCTTTGTTTTTTAGTTGTTTCAGGAAACACCATACACTTCTCCCAAGTGGTTCTTGGCAATTTACATCCCGCCCATCAGCATAACAAGGCTCCCAGTTCTCCATGGCCTGTCCTGCCTTTCTGGATTTTACACTTTTTTCAGATGGCCCTTTTGACCGGGGGGAAGTGAGACTTTATTGTAGTGCAGATTTCCTTTGCAAGCTTGCTTGGTTGGCCAAAAAGGGCGTATGCGTTTTTTCCTGAATATATTCAGGAAAAAACGCATACGCCCTTTTTGGCCAAGTGCATCATTGTGGACGTTCTGCCTCTTTTCCTATGCTTTCAATGCAATTCCAGTCTACCTCCTGAAATCGGTTTCCTGCAATTCTGCCCCGCTTTCAAGTCCTCTTGGCAGCCTTACTTCAGTCTATTTTTGGACGATAGCTGTCATTTATAACTCTGCAGGTTTGTGAATTACAGTGCCCCTGAGCTCCTTTCTTCAACTCGCTTTCTTGTGACCTGGCCGCAACACCGCAGGATGGCTTCAGGCCCTAATCTGGTTCCGGCCCGGCATGCTGAGCCTTTGGTTAATTCCTCTTCCTGGTCGGAAATGAGAGTTGAATTTGCCCGTCCAGACACCTCCAGCTAGCCTCTCATTGGTTCTCGCTATTCCTGTTCATCTTCCGCAGAAATTGGAAACTGGGCCAAACAGGATGTTAAAGGGACTGACTCTCCAAGTGGGGAGAGTGTTAGTAAAGCGTCTGGAATGTTGCACCCGAGTACCAGGGGAGGAAAACTGAGACATATTTGAACACGTCTCCCGTTCACATGGTTGATCATACTCTGGGTTCCACATGCATGTTTTAGCTGAAGGAAGAATACCTTAAACCTGGAGAGTTGAGACCCGTGTAATGGGTACCATGCAATATGACTTCAAAGGGTCTTCATTTGCTCACCGAACCTCTCCAATCCTATCACTGCTGCGTTTATGCCCCTGTACACACGCTTGATTCTCTTTTGGAGACATAGCAATCCATAGGTTTTAAGATACTTACTAGTCAGGTACATTCTTAGGCGTTTAATATGGGGTTTTGAGTCCATTTCGTTGAGCAAGGAGTAGCTCTTGTCTATTCCATATTTGGCTTAAGGAACTTTATCTGTGCTCATTTCAATCTCTGGTTTTATGCAGCACCCCAACTCACCTTTCCCCTTAAGCAAGCATAAGTTGGTTTTCTAAATTTGAGACCCTGTTCTGTTTTGGAATGCAGTTCCTGTGTAGCCAAGTTTACATTCCGTGTATTAGTGATATCTTATGATGTTTCTTTTTCTGTGTGACTTATTTCAGTTAGAATCATCATACCTGAATCCACTCATTGTGCTGCTAAGGGCCTGATGACACAGATTTCATTGCTGAGTGATATTGCTTTGTAAGTAAATACCACAACTTCTTTATCCATTTTTCACTTTCTGCGATGTTGAACTTGTACTGTAAACGAGGTTCTTGTAAACAGAGCCGTTCCAAACTTTGGGGTGGCTGTGTCTTTTTCATTTTAATTTCCCTAACCTATAGGACCATAAGTGGAAGTGCCCTAGGTTCTGTTGCTTTGTTTTTTAGATGTTTCAGGAAACACCATACACTTCTCCCGAGTGGTTGTTGGCAAATTACATCCCGCCCATCAGCATAACAAGGCTCCCAGTTCTCCATGGCCTGTCCTGCCTTTCTGGATTTTACACTTTTTTCAGATGGCCCTTTTGACCGGGGGGATGTGAGACTTCATTGTAGTGCAGATTTCCTTTGCAAGCTTGCTTGGTTGGCCAAAAAGGGCGTATGCGTTTTTTCCTGAATATATTCAGGAAAAAACGCATACGCCCTTTTTGGCCAAGTGCATCATTGTGGACGTTCTGCCTCTTTTCCTATGCTTTCAATGCAATTCCAGTCTACCTCCTGAAATCGGTTTCCTGCAATTCTGCCCCGCTTTCAAGTCCTCTTGGCAGCCTTACTTCAGTCTATTTTTGGACGATAGCTGTCATTTATAACTCTGCAGGTTTGTGAATTACAGTGCCCCTGAGCTCCTTTCTTCAACTCGCTTTCTTGTGACCTGGCCGCAACACAGAGGATGGCTTCAGGCCCTAATCTGGTTCCGGCACAGCACGCTGAGCCTTTGGTTAATTCCTCTTCCTGGTGGGAAATGAGAGTTGAATTTGCCCGTCCAGACACCTCCAGCTAGTCTTTCATTGGTTCTCGCTATTCCTGTTCATCTTCCACAGAAATTGCAAACTGGGCCAAACAGGAAGTTAAAGGGACTGACTCTCCAAGTGGGGAGAGTGTTAGTAAAGTGTCTGGAATGTTGCACCCGAGTACCAGGGTACGAAAACTGAGACATATTTGAACACGTCTCCCGATCACATGGTTGATCATACTCTAGGTTCCACATGCATGTTTTAGATGAAGGAAGAATACCTTAAACCTGGAGAGTTGAAACCCGTGGAATGGATACCATGCAATATGACTTCAAAGGGTCTTCATTTGCTCACGAACCTCTCCAATCCTATCACTGCTGCGTTTATGCCCCTGTACACATGCTTGATTCTCTTTCGGAGACATAGCAATCCATAGGTTTTAAGATACTTACTAGTCAGGTGCATTCTTAGGCGTTTAATATGGGGTTTTTTGTCCATTTCGTTGAGCAAGGAGTAGCTCTTGTGTATTCCATATTTGGCTTAAGGAACTTTATCTGTGCTCATTTCAATCTCTGGTTTTATGCAGCACCCCAACTCACCTTTCACCTTAAGCAAGCATAAGTTGGTTTTCTAAATTTGAGACCCTGTTCTGTTTTGGAATGCAGTTCCTGTGTAGCCAAGTTTACATTCCGTGTATTAGTGATATCTTATGATGTTTCTTTTTCTGTGTGACTTATTTCAGTTAGAATCATCGTACCTGAATCCACTCATTATGCTGCTACGGGCCTGATGACATAGATTTCATTGCTGAGTGATACTGCATTGTACGTAAGTACCACAAGTTCTTTATCCATTTTTCACTTTCTGTGATATTGAACTTGTACGGTAAACGAGGTTCTTGTAAACGGAGGCGTCCCAAACTTTGGGGTGGCTGTGTCTTTTTGATTTTAATTTCCCTAAGCTATAGGACCATAAGCGCAAGTGCCCTCGGCTCTGTTGCTTTGTTTTTTAGATGTTTCAGGAAACACCATACACTTCTCCTGAGTGTCTGTTGGCAATTTACATCCCGCCCATCAGCATAACAAGGCTCCCAGTTCTCCATGGCCTGTCCTGCCTTTCTGGATTTTACACTTTTTTCAGATGGCCCTTTTGACCGGGGGGAAGTGAGACTTCATTGTAGTGCAGATTTCCTTTGCAAGCTTGCTTGGTTGGCCAAAAAGGGCGTATGCGTTTTTTCCTGAATATATTCAGGAAAAAACGCATACGCCCTTTTTGGCCAAGTGCATCATTGTGGACGTTCTGCCTCTTTTCCTATGCTTTCAGTGCAATTCCAGTCTACCTCCTGAAATCGGTTTCCTGCAATTCTGCCCCGCTTTCAAGTCCTCTTGGCAGCCTTACTTCAGTCTATTTTTGGACGATAGCTGTCATTTATAAGTCTGCAGGTTTGTGAATTACAGTGCCCCTGAGCTCCTTTCTTCAACTCGCTTTCTTGTGGCCTGGCCGCAACACCGCAGGATGTCTTCAGGCCCTAATCTGGTTCTGGCACGGCACGCTGAGCCTTTGGTTAATTCCTCTTCCTGGTGGGAAATGAGAGTTAAATTTGCCCATCCATACACCTCCAGCTATTCTTTCATTGGTTCTCGCTATTCCTGTTCATCTTCCACAGAAATTGCAAACTGGGCCAAACAGGAGGTTAAAGGGACTGACTCTCCAAGTCGGGAGAGTGTTAGTAAAGCGTCTGGAAAGTTGCACCCGAGTACCAGGGTACGAAAACTGAGACATATTTGAACACGTCTCCCGATCACATGGTTGATCATACTCTAGGTTCAACATGCATGTTTTAGCTGAAGGAAGAATACCTTAAACCTGGGTAGTTGAAACCCGTGGAATGGGTACCATGCAATATGACTTCAAAGGGTCTTCATTTGCTCACGAACCTCTCCAATCCTATCACTGCTGCGTTTATGCCCCTGTACACATGCTTGATTCTCTTTCGGAGACATAGCAATCCATAGGTTTTAAGATACTTACTAGTCAGGTACATTCTTAGGCGTTTAATATGGGGTGTTGAGTCCATTTCGTTGAGCAAGGAGTAGCTCTTGTCTATTCCATATTTGGCTTAAGGAACTTTATCTGTGCTCATTTCAATCTCTGGTTTTATGCAGCACCCCAACTCACCTTTCCCCTTAAGCAAGCATAAGTTGGTTTTCTAAATTTGAGACCCTGTTCTGTTTTGGAAAGCAGTTCCTGTGTAGCCAAGTTTACATTCCGTGTATTAGTGATATCTTATGATGTTTCTTTTTCTGTGTGACTTATTTCAGTTAGAATCATCGTACCTGAATCCACTCATTATGCTGCTACGGGCCTGATGACATAGATTTCATTGCTGAGTGATACTGCATTGTACGTAAGTACCACAAGTTCTTTATCCATTTTTCACTTTCTGTGATATTGAACTTGTACGGTAAACGAGGTTCTTGTAAACGGAGGCGTCCCAAACTTTGGGGTGGCTGTGTCTTTTTGATTTTAATTTCCCTAAGCTATAGGACCATAAGCGCAAGTGCCCTCGACTCTGTTGCTTTGTTTTTTAGATGTTTCAGGAAACACCATACACTTCTCCTGAGTGTCTGTTGGCAATTTACATCCCGCCCATCAGCATAACAAGGCTCCCAGTTCTCCATGGCCTGTCCTGCCTTTCTGGATTTTACACTTTTTTCAGATGGCCCTTTTGACCGGGGGGAAGTGAGACTTCATTGTAGTGCAGATTTCCTTTGCAAGTTTGCTTGGTTGGCCAAAAAGGGCGTATGCGTTTTTTCCTGAATATATTCAGGAAAAAACGCATACGCCCTTTTTGGCCAAGTGCATCATTGTGGACGTTCTGCCTCTTTTCCTATGCTTTCAATGCAATTCCAGTCTACCTCCTGAAATCGGTTTCCTGCAATTCTGCCCCGCTTTCAAGTCCTCTTGGCAGCCTTACTTCAGTCTATTTTTGGACGATAGCTGTCATTTATAACTCTGCAGGTTTGTGAATTACAGTGCCCCTGAGCTCCTTTCTTCAACTCGCTTTCTTGTGGCCTGGCCGCAACACCGCAGGATGTCTTCAGGCCCTAATCTGGTTCTGGCACGGCACGCTGAGCCTTTGGTTAATTCCTCTTCCTGGTGGGAAATGAGAGTTAAATTTGCCCGTCCAGACACCTCCAGCTATTCTTTCATTGGTTCTCGCTATTCCTGTTCATCTTCCACAGAAATTGCAAACTGGGCCAAACAGGAGGTTAAAGGGACTGACTCTCCAAGTCGGGAGAGTGTTAGTAAAGCGTCTGGAATGTTGCACCCGAGTACCAGGGGAGGAAAACTGAGACATATTTGAACACGTCTCCCGTTCACATGGTTGATCATACTCTGGGTTCCACATGCATGTTTTAGCTGAAGGAAGAATACCTTAAATCTGGAGAGTTGAGACCCGTGTAATGGGTACCATGCAATATGACTTCAAAGGGTCTTCATTTGCTCACCGAACCTCTCCAATCCTATCACTGCTGCGTTTATGCCCCTGTACACACGCTTGATTCTCTTTTGGAGACATAGCAATCCATAGGTTTTAAGATACTTACTTGTCAGGTACATTCTTAGGCGTTTAATATGGGGTTTTGAGTCCATTTCGTTGAGCAAGGAGTAGCTCTTGTCTATTCCATATTTGGCTTAAGGAACTTTATCTGTGCTCATTTCAATCTCTGGTTTTATGCAGCACCCCAACTCACCTTTCCCCTTAAGCAAGCATAAGTTGGTTTTCTAAATTTGAGACCCTGTTCTGTTTTGGAATGCAGTTCCTGTGTAGCCAAGTTTACATTCCGTGTATTAGTGATATCTTATGATGTTTCTTTTTCTGTGTGACTTATTTCAGTTAGAATCATCATACCTGAATCCACTCATTGTGCTGCTAAGGGCCTGATGACACAGATTTCATTGCTGAGTGATATTGCTTTGTAAGTAAATACCACAACTTCTTTATCCATTTTTCACTTTCTGCGATGTTGAACTTGTACTGTAAACGAGGTTCTTGTAAACAGAGCCGTTCCAAACTTTGGGGTGGCTGTGTCTTTTTCATTTTAATTTCCCTAAGCTATAGGACCATAAGTGGAAGTGCCCTAGGTTCTGTTGCTTTGTTTTTTAGTTGTTTCAGGAAACACCATACACTTCTCCCAAGTGGTTCTTGGCAATTTACATCCCGCCCAGCAGCATAACAAGGCTCCCAGTTCTCCATGGCCTGTCCTGCCTTTCTGGATTTTACACTTTTTTCAGATGGCCCTTTTGACCTGGGGGAAGTGAGACTTCATTGTAGTGCAGATTTCCTTTGCAAGCTTGCTTGGTTGGCCAAAAAGGGCGTATGCGTTTTTTCCTGAATATATTCAGGAAAAAACGCATACGCCCTTTTTGGCCAAGTGCATCATTGTGGACGTTCTGCCTCTTTTCCTATGCTTTCAATGCAATTCCAGTCTACCTCCTGAAATCGGTTTCCTGCAATTCTGCCCCGCTTTCAAGTCCTCTTGGCAGCCTTACTTCAGTCTATTTTTGGACGATAGCTGTCATTTATAACTCTGCAGGTTTGTGAATTACAGTGCCCCTGAGTTCCTTTCTTCAACTCGCTTTCTTGTGACCTGGCCGCAACACCGCAGGATGGCTTCAGGCCCTAATCTGGTTTCGGCCCGGCATGCTGAGCCTTTGGTTAATTCCTCTTCCTGGTGGGAAATGAGAGTTGAATTTGCCCGTCCAGACACCTCCAGCTAGCCTCTCATTGGTTCTCGCTATTCCTGTTCATCTTCCGCAGAAATTGCAAACTGGGCCAAACAGGAGGTTAAAGGGACTGACTCTCCAAGTCGGGAGAGTGTTAGTAAAGCGTCTGGAATGTTGCACCCGAGTACCAGGGGAGGAAAACTGAGACATATTTGAACACGTCTCCCGTTCACATGGTTGATCATACTCTGGGTTCCACATGCATGTTTTAGCTGAAGGAAGAATACCTTAAATCTGGAGAGTTGAGACCCGTGTAATGGGTACCATGCAATATGACTTCAAAGGGTCTTCATTTGCTCACCGAACCTCTCCAATCCTATCACTGCTGCGTTTATGCCCCTGTACACACGCTTGATTCTCTTTTGGAGACATAGCAATCCATAGGTTTTAAGATACTTACTTGTCAGGTACATTCTTAGGCGTTTAATATGGGGTTTTGAGTCCATTTCGTTGAGCAAGGAGTAGCTCTTGTCTATTCCATATTTGGCTTAAGGAACTTTATCTGTGCTCATTTCAATCTCTGGTTTTATGCAGCACCCCAACTCACCTTTCCCCTTAAGCAAGCATAAGTTGGTTTTCTAAATTTGAGACCCTGTTCTGTTTTGGAATGCAGTTCCTGTGTAGCCAAGTTTACATTCCGTGTATTAGTGATATCTTATGATGTTTCTTTTTCTGTGTGACTTATTTCAGTTAGAATCATCATACCTGAATCCACTCATTGTGCTGCTAAGGGCCTGATGACACAGATTTCATTGCTGAGTGATATTGCTTTGTAAGTAAATACCACAACTTCTTTATCCATTTTTCACTTTCTGCGATGTTGAACTTGTACTGTAAACGAGGTTCTTGTAAACAGAGCCGTTCCAAACTTTGGGGTGGCTGTGTCTTTTTCATTTTAATTTCCCTAAGCTATAGGACCATAAGTGGAAGTGCCCTAGGTTCTGTTGCTTTGTTTTTTAGTTGTTTCAGGAAACACCATACACTTCTCCCAAGTGGTTCTTGGCAATTTACATCCCGCCCATCAGCATAACAAGGCTCCCAGTTCTCCATGGCCTGTCCTGCCTTTCTGGATTTTACACTTTTTTCAGATGGCCCTTTTGACCTGGGGGAAGTGAGACTTCATTGTAGTGCAGATTTCCTTTGCAAGCTTGCTTGGTTGGCCAAAAAGGGCGTATGTGTTTTTTCCTGAATATATTCAGGAAAAAACGCATACGCCCTTTTTGGCCAAGTGCATCATTGTGGACGTTCTGCCTCTTTTCCTATGCTTTCAATGCAATTCCAGTCTACCTCCTGAAATCGGTTTCCTGCAATTCTGCCCCGCTTTCAAGTCCTCTTGGCAGCCTTACTTCAGTCTATTTTTGGACGATAGCTGTCATTTATAACTCTGCAGGTTTGTGAATTACAGTGCCCCTGAGTTCCTTTCTTCAACTCGCTTTCTTGTGACCTGGCCGCAACACCGCAGGATGGCTTCAGGCCCTAATCTGGTTTCGGCCCGGCATGCTGAGCCTTTGGTTAATTCCTCTTCCTGGTGGGAAATGAGAGTTGAATTTGCCCGTCCAGACACCTCCAGCTAGCCTCTCATTGGTTCTCGCTATTCCTGTTCATCTTCCGCAGAAATTGCAAACTGGGCCAAACAGGAGGTTAAAGGGACTGACTCTCCAAGTCGGGAGAGTGTTAGTAAAGCGTCTGGAATGTTGCACCCGAGTACCAGGGGAGGAAAACTGAGACATATTTGAACACGTCTCCCGTTCACATGGTTGATCATACTCTGGGTTCCACATGCATGTTTTAGCTGAAGGAAGAATACCTTAAATCTGGAGAGTTGAGACCCGTGTAATGGGTATCATGCAATATGACTTCAAAGGGTCTTCATTTGCTCACCGAACCTCTCCAATCCTATCACTGCTGCGTTTATGCCCCTGTACACACGCTTGATTCTCTTTTGGAGACATAGCAATCCATAGGTTTTAAGATACTTACTTGTCAGGTACATTCTTAGGCGTTTAATATGGGGTTTTGAGTCCATTTCGTTGAGCAAGGAGTAGCTCTTGTCTATTCCATATTTGGCTTAAGGAACTTTATCTGTGCTCATTTCAATCTCTGGTTTTATGCAGCACCCCAACTCACCTTTCCCCTTAAGCAAGCATAAGTTGGTTTTCTAAATTTGAGACCCTGTTCTGTTTTGGAATGCAGTTCCTGTGTAGCCAAGTTTACATTCCGTGTATTAGTGATATCTTATGATGTTTCTTTTTCTGTGTGACTTATTTCAGTTAGAATCATCATACCTGAATCCACTCATTGTGCTGCTAAGGGCCTGATGACACAGATTTCATTGCTGAGTGATATTGCTTTGTAAGTAAATACCACAACTTCTTTATCCATTTTTCACTTTCTGCGATGTTGAACTTGTACTGTAAACGAGGTTCTTGTAAACAGAGCCGTTCCAAACTTTGGGGTGGCTGTGTCTTTTTCATTTTAATTTCCCTAAGCTATAGGACCATAAGTGGAAGTGCCCTAGGTTCTCTTGCTTTGTTTTTTAGTTGTTTCAGGAAACACCATACACTTCTCCCAAGTGGTTCTTGGCAATTTACATCCCGCCCATCAGCATAACAAGGCTCCCAGTTCTCCATGGCCTGTCCTGCCTTTCTGGATTTTACACTTTTTTCAGATGGCCCTTTTGACCTGGGGGAAGTGAGACTTCATTGTAGTGCAGATTTCCTTTGCAAGCTTGCTTGGTTGGCCAAAAAGGGCGTATGTGTTTTTTCCTGAATATATTCAGGAAAAAACGCATACGCCCATTTTGGCCAAGTGCATCATTGTGGACGTTCTGCCTCTTTTCCTATGCTTTCAATGCAATTCCAGTCTACCTCCTGAAATCGGTTTCCTGCAATTCTGCCCCGCTTTCAAGTCCTCTTGGCAGCCTTACTTCAGTCTATTTTTGGACGATAGCTGTCATTTATAACTCTGCAGGTTTGTGAATTACAGTGCCCCTGAGTTCCTTTCTTCAACTCGCTTTCTTGTGACCTGGCCGCAACACCGCAGGATGGCTTCAGGCCCTAATCTGGTTTCGGCCCGGCATGCTGAGCCTTTGGTTAATTCCTCTTCCTGGTGGGAAATGAGAGTTGAATTTGCCCGTCCAGACACCTCCAGCTAGCCTCTCATTGGTTCTCGCTATTCCTGTTCATCTTCCGCAGAAATTGCAAACTGGGCCAAACAGGAGGTTAAAGGGACTGACTCTCCAAGTCGGGAGAGTGTTAGTAAAGCGTCTGGAATGTTGCACCCGAGTACCAGGGGAGGAAAACTGAGACATATTTGAACACGTCTCCCGTTCACATGGTTGATCATACTCTGGGTTCCACATGCATGTTTTAGCTGAAGGAAGAATACCTTAAACCTGGAGAGTTGAGACCCGTGTAATGGGTACCATGCAATATGACTTCAAAGGGTCTTCATTTGCTCACCGAACCTCCCCAATCCTATCACTGCTGCGTTTATGCCCCTGTGCACATGCTTGATTCTCTTTTGGAGACATAGCAATCCATAGGTTTTAAGATACTTACTAGTCAGGTACATTCTTAGGCGTTTAATATGGGGTTTTGAGTCCATTTCGTTGAGCAAGGAGTAGCTCTTGTCTATTCCATATTTGGCTTAAGGAACTTTATCTGTGCTCATTTCAATCTCTGGTTTTATGCAGCACCCCAACTCACCTTTCCCCTTAAGCAAGCATAAGTTGGTTTTCTAAATTTGAGACCCTGTTCTGTTTTGGAATGCAGTTCCTGTGTAGCCAAGTTTACATTCCGTGTATTACTGATATCTTATGATGTTTCTTTTTCTGTGTGACTTATTTCAGTTAGAATCATCATACCTGAATCCACTCATTGTGCTGCTAAGGGCCTGATGACACAGATTTCATTGCTGAGTGATATTGCTTTGTAAGTAAATACCACAACTTCTTTATCCATTTTTCACTTTCTGCGATGTTGAACTTGTACTGTAAACGAGGTTCTTGTAAACAGAGCCGTTCCAAACTTTGGGGTGGCTGTGTCTTTTTCATTTTAATTTCCCTAAGCTATAGGACCATAAGTGGAAGTGCCCTAGGTTCTGTTGCTTTGTTTTTTAGATGTTTCAGGAAACACCATACACTTCTCCCGAGTGGTTGTTGGCAAATTACATCCCGCCCATCAGCATAACAAGGCTCCCAGTTCTCCATGGCCTGTCCTGCCTTTCTGGATTTTACACTTTTGTCAGATGGCCCTTTTGACCGGGGGGAAGTGAGACTTCATTGTAGTGCAGATTTCCTTTGCAAGCTTGCTTGGTTGGCCAAAAAGGGCGTATGCGTTTTTTCCTGAATATATTCAGGAAAAAACGCATACGCCCTTTTTGGCCAAGTGCATCATTGTGGACGTTCTGCCTCTTTTCCTATGCTTTCAATGCAATTCCAGTCTACCTCCTGAAATCGGTTTCCTGCAATTCTGCCCCGCTTTCAAGTCCTCTTGGCAGCCTTACTTCAGTCTATTTTTGGACGATAGCTGTCATTTATAACTCTGCAGGTTTGTGAATTACAGTGCCCCTGAGCTCCTTTCTTCAACTCGCTTTCTTGTGACCTGGCCGCAACACCGCAGGATGGCTTCAGGCCCTAATCTGGTTCCGGCACGGCACGCTGAGCCTTTGGTTAATTCCTCTTCCTGGTGGGAAATGAGAGTTAAATTTGCCCGTCCAGACACCTCCAGGTAGTCTCTCATTGGTTCTCGCTATTCCTGTTCATCTTCCGCAGAAATTGCAAACTGGGCCAAACAGGAGGTTAAAGGGACTGACTCTCCAAGTGGGGAGAGTGTTAGTAAAGCGTCTGGAATGTTGCACCCGAGTACCAGGGGAGGAAAACTGAGACATATTTGAACACGTCTCCCGTTCACATGGTTGATCATACTCTAGGTTCCACATGCATATTTTAGATGAAGGAAGAATACCTTAAACCTGGGTAGTTGAAACCCGTGGAATGGGTACCATGCAATATGACTTCAAAGGGTCTTCATTTGCTCACGAACCTCTCCAATCCTATCACTGCTGCGTTTATGCCCCTGTACACATGCTTGATTCTCTTTCGGAGACATAGCAATCCATAGGTTTTAAGATACTTACTAGTCAGGTGCATTCTTAGGCGTTTAATATGGGGTTTTGTGTCCATTTCGTTGAGCAAGGAGTAGCTCTTGTGTATTCCATATTTGGCTTAAGGAACTTTATCTGTGCTCATTTCAATCTCTGGTTTTATGCAGCACCCCAACTCACCTTTCACCTTAAGCAAGCATAAGTTGGTTTTCTAAATTTGAGACCCTGTTCTGTTTTGGAATGCAGTTCCTGTGTAGCCAAGTTTACATTCCGTGTATTAGTGATATCTTATGATGTTTCTTTTTCTGTGTGACTTATTTCAGTTAGAATCATCGTACCTGAATCCACTCATTATGCTGCTACGGGCCTGATGACATAGATTTCATTGCTGAGTGATACTGCATTGTACGTTAAGTACCACAACTTCTTTATCCATTTTTCACTTTCTGTGATATTGAACTTGTACGGTAAACGAGGTTCTTGTAAACGGAGGCGTCCCAAATTTTGGGGTGGCTGTGTCTTTTTGATTTTAATTTCCCTAAGCTATAGGACCATAAGCGCAAGTGCCCTCGGCTCTGTTGCTTTGTTTTTTAGATGTTTCAGGAAACACCATACACTTCTCCTGAGTGTCTGTTGGCAATTTACATCCCGCCCATCAGCATAACAAGGCTCCCAGTTCTCCATGGCCTGTCCTGCCTTTCTGGATTTTACACTTTTTTCAGATGGCCCTTTTGACCGGGGGGAAGTGCGACTTCATTGTAGTGCAGATTTCCTTTGCAAGTTTGCTTGGTTGGCCAAAAAGGGCGTATGCTTTTTTTCCTGAATATATTCAGGAAAAAACGCATACGCCCTTTTTGGCCAAGTGCATCATTGTGTACGTTCTGCCTCTTTTCCTATGCTTTCAATGCAATTCCAGTCTACCTCCTGAAATCGGTTTCCTGCAATTCTGCCCCGCTTTCAAGTCCTCTTGGCAGCCTTACTTCAGTATATTTTTGGACGATAGCTGTCATTTATAACTCTGCAGGTTTGTGAATTACAGTGCCCCTGAGCTCCTTTCTTCAACTCGCTTTCTTATGGCCTGGCCGCAACACCGCAGGATGTCTTCAGGCCCTAATCTGGTTCTGGCACGGCACGCTGAGCCTTTGGTTAATTCCTCTTCCTGGTGGGAAATGAGAGTTAAATTTGCCCATCCAGACACCTCCAGCTATTCTTTCATTGGTTCTCGCTATTCGTGTTCATCTTCCACAGAAATTGCAAACTGGGCCAAACAGGAGGTTAAAGGGACTGACTCTCCAAGTCGGGAGAGTGTTAGTAAAGCGTCTGGAAAGTTGCACCCGAGTACCAGGGTACGAAAACTGAGACATATTTGAACACGTCTCCCGATCACATGGTTGATCATACTCTAGGTTCCACATGCATGTTTTAGCTGAAGGAAGAATACCTTAAACCTGGGTAGTTGAAACCCGTGGAATGGGTACCATGCAATATGACTTCAAAGGGTCTTCATTTGCTCACGAACCTCTCCAATCCTATCACTGCTGCGTTTATGCCCCTGTACACATGCTTGATTCTCTTTCGGAGACATAGCAATCCATAGGTTTTAAGATACTTACTAGTCAGGTACATTCTTAGGCGTTTAATATGCGGTGTTGAGTCCATTTCGTTGAGCAAGGAGTAGCTCTTGTCTATTCCATATTTGGCTTAAGTAACTTTATCTGTGCTCATTTCAATCTCTGGTTTTATGCAGCACCCCAACTCACCTTTCCCCTTAAGCAAGCATAAGTTGGTTTTCTAAATTTGAGACCCTGTTCTGTTCTGTAATTCAGTTCCTGTGTAGCCAAGTTTACATTCCGTGTATTACTGATATCTTATGATGTTTCTTTTTCTGTGTGACTTATTTCAGTTAGAATCATCATACCTGAATCCACTCATTGTGCTGCTAAGGGCCTGATGACACAGATTTCATTGCTGAGTGATATTGCTTTGTAAGTAAATACCACAACTTCTTTATCCATTTTTCACTTTCTTCGATGTTGAACTTGTACTGTAAATGAGGTTCTTGTAAACAGAGCCGTTCCAAACTTTGGGGTGGCTGTGTCTTTTTGATTTTAATTTCCCTAAGCTATAGGACCATAAGTGGAAGTGCCCTAGTTTCTGTTGCTTTGTTTTTTAGATGTTTCAGGAAACACCATACACTTCTCCCAAGTGGTTGTTGGCAATTTACATCCCGCCCATCAGCATAACAAGGCTCCCAGTTCTCCATGGCCTGTCCTGCCTTTCTGGATTTTACACTTTTTTCAGATGGCCCTTTTGACCGGGGGGAAGTGAGACTTCATTGTAGTGCAGATTTCCTTTGCAAGCTTGCTTGGTTGGCCAAAAAGGGCGTATGCGTTTTTTCCTGAATATATTCAGGAAAAAACGCATACGCCCTTTTTGGCCAAGTGCATCATTGTGGACGTTCTGCCTCTTTTCCTATGCTTTCAATGCAATTCCAGTCTACCTCCTGAAATCGGTTTCCTGCATATCTGCCCCGCTTTCAAGTCCTCTTGGCAGCCTTACTTCAGTCTATTTTTGGACGATAGCTGTCATTTATAACTCTGCAGGTTTGTGAATTACAGTGCCCCTGAGCTCCTTTCTTCAACTCGCTTTCTTGTGACCTGCCCGCAACACCGCAGGATGGCTTCAGGCCCTAATCTGGTTCCGGAACGGCACGCTGAGCCTTTGGTTAATTCCTCTTCCTGGTGGGAAATGAGAGTTAAATTTGCCCGTCCAGACACCTCCAGCTAGTCTCTCATTGGTTCTCGCTATTCTTGTTCATTTCCGCAGAAATTGCAAACTGGGCCAAACAGGAGGTTAAAGGGACTGACTCTCCAAGTGGGGAGAGTGTTAGTAAAGCGTCTGGAATGTTGCACCCGAGTACCAGGGGAGGAAAACTGAGACATATTTGAACACGTCTCCCGATCACATGGTTGATCATACTCTAGGTTCCACATGCATGTTTTAGATGAAGGAAGAATACCTTAAACCTGGGTAGTTGAAACCCGTGGAATGGGTACCATGCAATATGACTTCAAAGGGTCTTCATTTGCTCACGAACCTCTCCAATCCTATCACTGCTGCGTTTATGCCCCTGTACACATGCTTGATTCTCTTTCGGGGACATAGCAATCCATAGGTTTTAAGATACTTACGAGTCAGGTACATTCTTAGGGGTTTAATATGGGGTTTTGAGTCCATTTCGTTGAGCAAGGAGTAGCTCTTGTCTATTCCATATTTGGCTTAAGGAACTTTATCTGTGCTCATTTCAATCTCTGGTTTTATGCTGCACCCCAACTCACCTTTCACCTTAAGCAAGCATAAGTTGGTTTTCTAAATTTGAGACCCTGTTCTGTTTTGGAATGCAGTTCCTGTGTAGCCAAGTTTACATTCCGTGTATTAGTGATATCTTATGATGTTTCTTTTTCTGTGTGACTTATTTCAGTTAGAATCATCGTACCTGAATCCACTCATTATGCTGCTACGGGCCTGATGACATAGATTTCATTGCTGAGTGATACTGCATTGTACGTAAGTACCACAAGTTCTTTATCCATTTTTCACTTTCTGTGATATTGAACTTGTACGGTAAACGAGGTTCTTGTAAACGGAGGCGTCCCAAACTTTGGGGTGGCTGTGTCTTTTTGATTTTAATTTCCCTAAGCTATAGGACCATAAGCGCAAGTGCCCTCGGCTCTGTTGCTTGGTTTTTTAGATGTTTCAGGAAACACCATACACTTCTCCTGAGTGTCTGTTGGCAATTTACATCCCGCCCATCAGCATAACAAGGCTCCCAGTTCTCCATGGCCTGTCCTGCCTTTCTGGATTTTACACTTTTTTCAGATGGCCCTTTTGACCGGGGGGAAGTGAGACTTCATTGTAGTGCAGATTTCCTTTGCAAGTTTGCTTGGTTGGCCAAAAAGGGCGTATGCGTTTTTTCCTGAATATATTCAGGAAAAAACGCATACGCCCTTTTTGGCCAAGTGCATCATTGTGGACGTTCTGCCTCTTTTCCTATGCCTTCAATGCAATTCCAGTCTACCTCCTGAAATCGGTTTCCTGCAATTCTGCCCCGCTTTCAAGTCCTCTTGGCAGCCTTACTTCAGTCTATTTTTGGACGATAGCTGTCATTTATAACTCTGCAGGTTTGTGAATTACAGTGCCCCTGAGCTCCTTTCTTCAACTCGCTTTCTTGTGACCTGGCCGCAACACCGCAGGATGTCTACAGGCCCTAATCTGGTTCCGGCACGGCACACTGAGCCTTTGGTTAATTCCTCTTCCTGGTGGGAAATGAGAGTTAAATTTGCCCATCCAGACACCTCCAGCTAGTCTCTCATTGGTTCTCGCTATTCTTGTTCATTTCCGCAGAAATTGCAAACTGGGCCAAACAGGAGGTTAAAGGGACTGACTCTCCAAGTGGGGAGAGTGTTAGTAAAGCGTCTGGAATGTTGAACCCGAGTACAAGGGTACGAAAACTGAGACATATTTGAACACGTCTCCCGATCACATGGTTGATCATAATCTAGGTTCCACATGCATGTTTTAGCTGAAGGAACAATACCTTAAACCTGGAGAGTTGAGACCCGTGGAATGGGTACCATGCAATATGACTTCAAAGGGTCTTCATTTGCTCACGAAACCCTCCAATCTGTCACTGTTGCATTTATGCCCATGTACACATGCTTGATTCTCTTTCGGAGACATAGCAATCCATAGGTTTTAAGATACTTACTAGTCAGGTACATTCTTAGGCGTTTAATATGCGGTGTTGAGTCCATTTCGTTGAGCAAGGAGTAGCTCTTGTCTATTCCATATTTGGCTTAAGGAACTTTATCTGTGCTCATTTCAATCTCTGGTTTTATGCAGCACCCCAACTCACCTTTCCCCTTAAGCAAGCATAAGTTGGTTTTCTAAATTTGAGACCCTGTTCTGTTCTGTAATTCAGTTCCTGTGTAGCCAAGTTTCCATTCCGTGTATTACTGATATCTTATGATGTTTCTTTTTCTGTGTGACTTATTTCAGTTAGAATCATCATACCTGAATCCACTCATTGTGCTGCAAAGGGCCTGATGACACAGATTTCATTGCTGAGTGATATTGCTTTGTAAGTAAATACCACAACTTCTTTATCCATTTTTCACTTTCTGCGATGTTGAACTTGTATTGTAAACGAGTTTCTTGTAAACAGAGCCGTTCCAAACTTTGGGGTGGCTGTGTCTTTTTGATTTTAATTTCCCTAAGCTATAGTATCATAAGTGGAAGTGCACTAGGTTCTGTTGCTTTGTTTTTTAGATGTTTCAGGAAACACCATACACTTCTCCCAAGTGGTTGTTGGCAATTTACATTCCGCCCATCAGCATAACAAGGCTCCCAGTTCTCCATGGCCTGTCCTGCCTTTCTGGATTTTACACTTTTTTCAGATGGCCCTTTTGACCGGGGGGAAGTGAGACTTCATTGTAGTGCAGATTTCCTTTGCAAGCTTGCTTGGTTGGCCAAAAAGGGCGTATGCGTTTTTTCCTGAATATATTCAGGAAAAAACGCATACGCCCTTTTTGGCCAAGTGCATCATTGTGGACGTTCTGCCTCTTTTCCTATGCTTTCAATGCAATTCCAGTCTACCTCCTGAAATCGGTTTCCTGCAATTCTGCCCCGCTTTCAAGTCCTCTTGGCAGCCTTACTTCAGTCTATTTTTGGACGATAGCTGTCATTTATAACTCTGCAGGTTTGTGAATTACAGTGCCCCTGAGCTCCTTTCTTCAACTCGCTTTCTTGTGACCTGGCCGCAACACCGCAGGATGTCTTCAGGCCCTAATCTGGTTCTGGCACGGCACGCTGAGCCTTTGGTTAATTCCTCTTCCTGGTGGGAAATGAGAGTTATATTTGCCCATCCAGACACCTCCAGCTAGTCTTTCATTGGTTCTCGCTATTCCTGTTCATCTTCCACAGAAATTGCAAACTGGGCCAAACAGGAAGTTAAAGGGACTGACTCTCCAAGTGGGGAGAGTGTTAGTAAAGCGTCTGGAATGTTGCACCCGAGTACCAGGGGAGGAAAACTGAGACATATTTGAACACGTCTCCCGATCACATGGTTGATCATACTCTAGGTTCCACATGCATGTTTTAGATGAAGGAAGAATACCTTAAACCTGGGTAGTTGAAACCCGTGGAATGGGTACCATGCAATATGACTTCAAAGGGTCTTCATTTGCTCACGAACCCCTCCAATCCTATCACTGCTGCATTTATGCCCATGTACACATGCTTGATTCTCTTTCGGAGACATAGCAATCCATAGATTTTAAGATACTTACTAGTCAGGTACATTCTTAGGCGTTTAATATGCGGTGTTGAGTCCATTTCGTTGAGCAAGGAGTAGCTCTTGTCTATTCCATATTTGGCTTAAGGAACTTTATCTGTGCTCATTTCAATCTCTGGTTTTATGCAGCACCCCAACTCACCTTTCCCCTTAAGCAAGCATAAGTTGGTTTTCTAAATTTGAGACCCTGTTCTGTTCTGTAATTCAGTTCCTGTGTAGCCAAGTTTACATTCCGTGTATTACTGATATCTTATGATGTTTCTTTTTCTGTGTGACTTATTTCAGTTAGAATCATCATACCTGAATCCACTCATTGTGATGCTAAGGGCCTGGTGACACAGATTTCATTGCTGAGTGATATTGCTTTGTAAGTAAATACCACAACTTCTTTATCCATTTTTCACTTTCTGCGATGTTGAACTTGTATTGTAAACGAGTTTCTTGTAAACAGAGCCGTTCCAAACTTTGGGGTGGCTGTGTCTTTTTGATTTTAATTTCCCTAAGCTATAGGATCATAAGTGGAAGTGCACTAGGTTCTTTTGCTTTGTTTTTTAGATGTTTCAGGAAACACCATACACTTCTCCCAAGTGGTTGTTGGCAATTTACATTCCGCCCATCAGCATAACAAGGCTCCCAGTTCTCCATGGCCTGTCCTGCCTTTCTGGATTTTACACTTTTTTCAGATGGCCCTTTTGACCGGGGGGAAGTGAGACTTCATTGTAGTGCAGATTTCCTTTGCAAGCTTGCTTGGTTGGCCAAAAAGGGCGTATGCGTTTTTTCCTGAATATATTCAGGAAAAAACGCATACGCCCTTTTTGGCCAAGTGCATCATTGTGGACGTTCTGCCTCTTTTCCTATGCTTTCAATGCAATTCCAGTCTACCTCCTGAAATCGGTTTCCTGCAATTCTGCCCCGCTTTCAAGTCCTCTTGGCAGCCTTACTTCAGTCTATTTTTGGACGATAGCTGTCATTTATAACTCTGCAGGTTTGTGAATTACAGTGCCCCTGAGCTCCTTTCTTCAACTCGCTTTCTTGTGACCTGGCCGCAACACCGCAGGATGTCTTCAGGCCCTAATCTGGTTCTGGCACGGCACGCTGAGCCTTTGGTTAATTCCTCTTCCTGGTGGGAAATGAGAGTTATATTTGCCCATCCAGACACCTCCAGCTAGTCTTTCATTGGTTCTCGCTATTCCTGTTCATCTTCCAGAGAAATTGCCAACTGGGCCAAACAGGAAGTTAAAGGGACTGACTCTCCAAGTGGGGAGAGTGTTAGTAAAGCGTCTGGAATGTTGCACCCGAGTACCAGGGGAGGAAAACTGAGACATATTTGAACACGTCTCCCGATCACATGGTTGATCATACTCTAGGTTCCACATGCATGTTTTAGATGAAGGAAGAATACCTTAAACCTGGGTAGTTGAAACCCGTGGAATGGGTACCATGCAATATGACTTCAAAGGGTCTTCATTTGCTCACGAACCCCTCCAATCCTATCACTGCTGCGTTTATGCCCCTGTACACATGCTTGATTCTCTTTCGGAGACATAGCAATCCATAGGTTTTAAGATACTTACTAGTCAGGTGCATTCTTAGGCGTTTAATATGGGGTTTTGTGTCCATTTCGTTGAGCAAGGAGTAGCACTTGTGTATTCCATATTTGGCTTAAGGAACTTTATCTGTGCTCATTTCAATCTCTGGTTTTATGCAGCACCCCAACTCACCTTTCCCCTTAAGCAAGCATAAGTTGGTTTTCTAAATTTGAGACCCTGTTCTGTTTTGGAATGCAGTTCCTGTGTAGCCAAGTTTACATTCCGTGTATTACTGATATCTTATGATGTTTCTTTTTCTGTGTGACTTATTTCAGTTAGAATCATCGTACCTGAATCCACTCATTGTGCTGCTACGGGCCTGATGACATAGATTTCATTGCTGAGTGATACTGCATTGTACGTAAGTACCACAAGTTCTTTATCCATTTTTCACTTTCTGTGATATTGAACTTGTACGGTAAACGAGGTTCTTGTAAACGGAGGCATCCCAAACTTTGGGGTGGCTGTGTCTTTTTGATTTTAATTTCCCTAAGCTATAGGACCATAAGCGCAAGTGCCCTCGGCTCTGTTGCTTTGTTTTTTAGATGTTTCAGGAAACACCATACACTTCTCCTGAGTGTCTGTTGGCAATTTACATCCCGCCCATCAGCATAACAAGGCTCCCAGTTCTCCATGGCCTGTCCTGCCTTTCTGGATTTTACACTTTTTTCAGATGGCCCTTTTGACCGGGGGGAAGTGAGACTTCATTGTAGTGCAGATTTCCTTTGCAAGTTTGCTTGGTTGGCCAAAAAGGGCGTATGCGTTTTTTCCTGAATATATTCAGGAAAAAACGCATACGCCCTTTTTGGCCAAGTGCATCATTGTGGACGTTCTGCCTCTTTTCCTATGCTTTCAATGCAATTCCAGTCTACCTCCTGAAATCGGTTTCCTGCAATTCTGCCCCGCTTTCAAGTCCTCTTGGCAGCCTTACTTCAGTCTATTTTTGGACGATAGCTGTCATTTATAACTCTGCAGGTTTGTGAATTACAGTGCCCCTGAGCTCCTTTCTTCAACTCGCTTTCTTGTGGCCTGGCCGCAACACCGCAGGATGTCTTCAGGCCCTAATCTGGTTCTGGCACGGCACGCTGAGCCTTTGGTTAATTCCTCTTCCTGGTGGGAAATGAGAGTTAAATTTGCCCGTCCAGACACCTCCAGCTATTCTTTCATTGGTTCTCGCTATTCCTGTTCATCTTCCACAGAAATTGCAAACTGGGCCAAACAGGAGGTTAAAGGGACTGACTCTCCAAGTCGGGAGAGTGTTAGTAAAGCGTCTGGAATGTTGCACCCGAGTACCAGGGGAGGAAAACTGAGACATATTTGAACACGTCTCCCGTTCACATGGTTGATCATACTCTGGGTTCCACATGCATGTTTTAGCTGAAGGAAGAATACCTTAAACCTGGAGAGTTGAGACCCGTGTAATGGGTACCATGCAATATGACTTCAAAGGGTCTTCATTTGCTCACCGAACCTCCCCAATCCTATCACTGCTGCGTTTATGCCCCTGAACACACGCTTGATTCTCTTTTGGAGACATAGCAATCCATAGGTTTTAAGATACTTACTAGTCAGGTACATTCTTAGGCGTTTAATATGGGGTTTTGAGTCCATTTCGTTGAGCAAGGAGTAGCTCTTGTCTATTCCATATTTGGCTTAAGGAACTTTATCTGTGCTCATTTCAATCTCTGGTTTTATGCAGCACCCCAACTCACCTTTCCCCTTAAGCAAGCATAAGTTGGTTTTCTAAATTTGAGACCCTGTTCTGTTTTGGAATGCAGTTCCTGTGTAGCCAAGTTTACATTCCGTGTATTAGTGATATCTTATGATGTTTCTTTTTCTGTGTGACTTATTTCAGTTAGAATCATCATACCTGAATCCACTCATTGTGCTGCTAAGGGCCTGATGACACAGATTTCATTGCTGAGTGATATTGCTTTGTAAGTAAATACCACAACTTCTTTATCCATTTTTCACTTTCTGCGATGTTGAACTTGTACTGTAAACGAGGTTCTTGTAAACAGAGCCGTTCCAAACTTTGGGGTGGCTGTGTCTTTTTCATTTTAATTTCCCTAAGCTATAGGACCATAAGTGGAAGTGCCCTAGGTTCTGTTGCTTTGTTTTTTAGATGTTTCAGGAAACACCATACACTTCTCCCGAGTGGTTGTTGACAAATTTCATCCCGCCCATCAGCATAACAAGGCTCCCAGTTCTCCATGGCCTGTCCTGCCTTTCTGGATTTTACACTTTTTTCAGATGGCCCTTTTGACCGGGGGGAAGTGAGACTTCATTGTAGTGCAGATTTCCTTTGCAAGTTTGCTTGGTTGGCCAAAAAGGGCGTATGCGTTTTTTCCTGAATATATTCAGGAAAAAACGCATACGCCCTTTTTGGCCAAGTGTATCATTGTGGACGTTCTGCCTCTTTTCCTATGCCTTCAATGCAATTCCAGTCTACCTCCTGAAATCGGTTTCCTGCAATTCTGCCCCGCTTTCAAGTCCTCTTGGCAGCCTTACTTCAGTCTATTTTTGGACGATAGCTGTCATTTATAACTCTGCAGGTTTCTGAATTACAGTGCCCCTGAGCTCCTTTCTTCAACTCGCTTTCTTGTGACCTGTCCGCAACACCGCAGGATGTCTACAGGCCCTAATCTGGTTCCGGCACGGCACGCTGAGCCTTTGGTTAATTCCTCTTCCTGGTGGGAAATGAGAGTTAAATTTGCCCATCCAGACACCTCCAGCTAGTCTCTCATTGGTTCTCGCTATTCCTGTTCATCTTCCACAGAAATTGCAAACTGGGCCAAACAGGAGGTTAAAGGGACTGACTCTCCAAGTGGGGAGAGTGTTAGTAAAGCGTCTGGAATGTTGAACCCGAGTACCAGGGTACGAAAACTGAGACATATTTGAACACGTCTCCCGATCACATGGTTGATCATAATCTAGGTTCCACATGCATGTTTTAGCTGAAGGAACAATACCTTAAACCTGGAGAGTTGAGACCCGTGGAATGGGTACCATGCAATATGACTTCAAAGGGTCTTCATTTGCTCACGAACCCCTCCAATCCTATCACTGCTGCATTTATGCCCATGTACACATGCTTGATTCTCTTTCGGAGACATAGCAATCCATAGGTTTTAAGATACTTACTAGTCAGGTACATTCTTAGGCGTTTAATATGCGGTGTTGAGTCCATTTCGTTGAGCAAGGAGTAGCTCTTGTCTATTCCATATTTGGCTTAAGGAACTTTATCTGTGCTCATTTCAATCTCTGGTTTTATGCAGCATCCCAACTCACCTTTCCCCTTAAGCAAGCATAAGTTGGTTTTCTAAATTTGAGACCCTGTTCTGTTCTGTAATTCAGTTCCTGTGTAGCCAAGTTTACATTCCGTGTATTACTGATATCTTATGATGTTTCTTTTTCTGTGTGACTTATTTCAGTTAGAATCATCATACCTGAATCCACTCATTGTGCTGCTAAGGGCCTGATGACACAGATTTCATTGCTGAGTGATATTGCTTTGTAAGTAAATACCACAACTTCTTTATCCATTTTTCACTTTCTGCGATGTTGAACTTGTATTGTAAACGAGTTTCTTGTAAACAGAGCCGTTCCAAACTTTGGGGTGGCTGTGTCTTTTTGATTTTAATTTCCCTAAGCTATAGGATCATAAGTGGAAGTGCACTAGGTTCTGTTGCTTTGTTTTTTAGATGTTTCAGGAAACACCATACACTTCTCCCAAGTGGTTGTTGGCAATTTACATTCCGCCCATCAGCATAACAAGGCTCCCAGTTCTCCATGGCCTGTCCTGCCTTTCTGGATTTTACACTTTTTTCAGATGGCCCTTTTGACCGGGGGGAAGTGAGACTTCATTGTAGTGCAGATTTCCTTTGCAAGCTTGCTTGGTTGGCCAAAAAGGGCGTATGCGTTTTTTCCTGAATATATTCAGGAAAAAACGCATACGCCCTTTTTGGCCAAGTGCATCATTGTGGACGTTCTGCCTCTTTTCCTATGCTTTCAATGCAATTCCAGTCTACCTCCTGAAATCGGTTTCCTGCAATTCTGCCCCGCTTTCAAGTCCTCTTGGCAGCCTTACTTCAGTCTATTTTTGGACGATAGCTGTCATTTATAACTCTGCAGGTTTGTGAATTACAGTGCCCCTGAGCTCCTTTCTTCAACTCGCTTTCTTGTGACCTGGCCGCAACACCACAGGATGTCTTCAGGCCCTAATCTGGTTCTGGCACGGCACGCTGAGCCTTTGGTTAATTCCTCTTCCTGGTGGGAAATGAGAGTTATATTTGCCCATCCAGACACCTCCAGCTAGTCTTTCATTGGTTCTCGCTATTCCTGTTCATCTTCCAGAGAAATTGCCAACTGGGCCAAACAGGAAGTTAAAGGGACTGACTCTCCAAGTGGGGAGAGTGTTAGTAAAGCGTCTGGAATGTTGCACCCGAGTACCAGGGTACGAAAACTGAGACATATTTGAACACGTCTCCCGATCACATGGTTGATCATACTCTAGGTTCCACATGCATGTTTTAGCTGAAGGAAGAATACCTTAAACCTGGGTAGTTGAAACCCGTGGAATGGGTACCATGCAATATGACTTCAAAGGGTCTTCATTTGCTCACGAACCTCTCCAATCCTATCACTGCTGCGTTTATGCCCCTGTACACATGCTTGATTCTCTTTCGGAGACATAGCAATCCATAGGTTTTAAGATACTTACTAGTCAGGTGCATTCTTAGGCGTTTAATATGGGGTTTTGTGTCCATTTCGTTGAGCAAGGAGTAGCTCTTGTGTATTCCATATTTGGCTTAAGGAACTTTATCTGTGCTCATTTCAATCTCTGGTTTTATGCAGCACCCCAACTCACCTTTCCCCTTAAGCAAGCATAAGTTGGTTTTCTAAATTTGAGACCCTGTTCTGTTTTGGAATGCAGTTCCTGTGTAGCCAAGTTTACATTCCGTGTATTACTGATATCTTATGATGTTTCTTTTTCTGTGTGACTTATTTCAGTTAGAATCATCGTACCTGAATCCACTCATTGTGCTGCTATGGGCCTGATGACATAGATTGCATTGCTGAGTGATACTGCATTGTACGTAAGTACCACAAGTTCTTTATCCATTTTTCACTTTCTGTGATATTGAACTTGTACGGTAAACGAGGTTCTTGTAAACGGAGGCGTCCCAAACTTTGGGGTGGCTGTGTCTTTTTGATTTTAATTTCCCTAAGCTATAGGACCATAAGCGCAAGTGCCCTCGGCTCTGTTGCTTTGTTTTTTAGATGTTTCAGGAAACACCATACACTTCTCCTGAGTGTCTGTTGGCAATTTACATCCCGCCCATCAGCATAACAAGGCTCCCAGTTCTCCATGGCCTGTCCTGCCTTTCTGGATTTTACACTTTTTTCAGATGGCCCTTTTGACCGGGGGGAAGTGAGACTTCATTGTAGTGCAGATTTCCTTTGCAAGTTTGCTTGGTTGGCCAAAAAGGGCGTATGCGTTTTTTCCTGAATATATTCAGGAAAAAACGCATACGCCCTTTTTGGCCAAGTGCATCATTGTGGACGTTCTGCCTCTTTTCCTATGCTTTCAATGCAATTCCAGTCTACCTCCTGAAATCGGTTTCCTGCAATTCTGCCCCGCTTTCAAGTCCTCTTGGCAGCCTTACTTCAGTCTATTTTTGGACGATAGCTGTCATTTATAACTCTGCAGGTTTGTGAATTACAGTGCCCCTGAGCTCCTTTCTTCAACTCGCTTTCTTGTGGCCTGGCCGCAACACCGCAGGATGTCTTCAGGCCCTAATCTGGATCTGGC
The DNA here is from genome assembly GCF_951394435.1 of Stenella coeruleoalba. Lineage (NCBI taxonomy): Eukaryota > Metazoa > Chordata > Mammalia > Artiodactyla > Delphinidae > Stenella > Stenella coeruleoalba. The sequence continues at coordinate 575,043 of NW_027645872.1, forward strand.
ACGGCACGCTGAGCCTTTGGTTAATTCCTCTTCCTGGTGGGAAATGAGAGTTAAATTTGCCCGTCCAGACACCTCCAGCTATTCTTTCATTGGTTCTCGCTATTCCTGTTCATCTTCCACAGAAATTGCAAACTGGGCCAAACAGGAGGTTAAAGGGACTGACTCTCCAAGTCGGGAGAGTGTTAGTAAAGCGTCTGGAATGTTGCACCCGAGTACCAGGGGAGGAAAACTGAGACATATTTGAACACGTCTCCCGTTCACATGGTTGATCATACTCTGGGTTCCACATGCATGTTTTAGCTGAAGGAAGAATACCTTAAACCTGGAGAGTTGAGACCCGTGTAATGGGTACCATGCAATATGACTTCAAAGGGTCTTCATTTGCTCACCGAACCTCCCCAATCCTATCACTGCTGCGTTTATGCCCCTGAACACACGCTTGATTCTCTTTAGGAGACATAGCAATCCATAGGTTTTAAGATACTTACTAGTCAGGTACATTCTTAGGCATTTAATATGGGGTTTTGAGTCCATTTCGTTGAGCAAGGAGTAGCTCTTGTCTATTCCATATTTGGCTTAAGGAACTTTATCTGTGCTCATTTCAATCTCTGGTTTTATGCAGCACCCCAACTCACCTTTCCCCTTAAGCAAGCATAAGTTGGTTTTCTAAATTTGAGACCCTGTTCTGTTTTGGAATGCAGTTCCTGTGTAGCCAAGTTTACATTCCGTGTATTAGTGATATCTTCTGATGTTTCTTTTTCTGTGTGACTTATTTCAGTTAGAATCATCATACCTGAATCCACTCATTGTGCTGCTAAGGGCCTGATGACACAGATTTCATTGCTGAGTGATATTGCTTTGTAAGTAAATACCACAAGTTCTTTATCCATTTTTCACTTTCTGCGATGTTGAACTTGTACTGTAAACGAGGTTCTTGTAAACAGAGCCATTCCAAACTTTGGGGTGGCTGTGTCTTTTTCATTTTAATTTCCCTAAGCTATAGGACCATAAGTGGAAGTGCCCTAGGTTCTGTTGCTTTGTTTTTTAGATGTTTCAGGAAACACCATACACTTCTCCCGAGTGGTTGTTGACAAATTACATCCCGCCCATCAGCATAACAAGGCTCCCAGTTCTCCATGGCCTGTCCTGCCTTTCTGGATTTTACACTTTTTTCAGATGGCCCTTTTGACCGGGGGGAAGTGAGACTTCATTGTAGTGCAGATTTCCTTTGCAAGCTTGCTTGGTTGGCCAAAAAGGGCGTATGCGTTTTTTCCTGAATATATTCAGGAAAAAACACATACGCCCTTTTTGGCCAAGTGCATCATTGTGGACGTTCTGCCTCTTTTCCTATGCTTTCAATGCAATTCCAGTCTACCTCCTGAAATTGGTTTCCTGCAATTCTGCCCCGCTTTCAAGTCCTCTTGGCAGCCTTACTTCAGTCTATTTTTGGACGATAGCTGTCATTTATAACTCTGCAGGTTTGTGAATTACAGTGACCCTGAGCTCCTTTCTTCAACTCGCTTTCTTGTGACCTGGCCGCAACACCGCAGGATGGCTTCAGGCCCTAATCTGGTTCCGGCACGGCACGCTGGGCCTTTGGTTAATTCCTCTTCCTGGTGGGAAATGAGAGTTAAATTTGCCCGTCCAGACACCTCCAGGTAGTCTCTCATTGGTTCTCGCTATTCCTGTTCATCTTCCGCAGAAATTGCAAACTGGGCCAAACAGGAGGTTAAAGGGACTGACTCTCCAAGTGGGGAGAGTGTTAGTAAAGCGTCTGGAATGTTGCACCCGAGTACCAGGGGAGGAAAACTGAGACATATTTGAACACGTCTCCCGTTCACATGGTTGATCATACTCTACGTTCCACATGCATGTTTTAGATGAAGGAAGAATACCTTAAACCTGGGTAGTTGAAACCCGTGGAATGGGTACCATGCAATATGACTTCAAAGGGTCTTCATTTGCTCACGAACCTCTCCAATCCTATCACTGCTGCGTTTATGCCCCTGTACACATGCTTGATTCTCTTTCGGAGACATAGCAATCCATAGGTTTTAAGATACTTACTAGTCAGGTGCATTCTTAGGCGTTTAATATGGGGTTTTGTGTCCATTTCGTTGAGCAAAGAGTAGCTCTTGTGTATTCCATATTTGGCTTAAGGAACTTTATCTGTGCTCATTTCAATCTCTGGTTTTATGCAGCACCCCAACTCACCTTTCACCTTAAGCAAGCATAAGTTGGTTTTCTAAATTTGAGACCCTGTTCTGTTTTGGAATGCAGTTCCTGTGTAGCCAAGTTTACATTCCGTGTATTAGTGATATCTTATGATGTTTCTTTTTCTGTGTGACTTATTTCAGTTAGAATCATCGTACCTGAATCCACTCATTATGCTGCTACGGGCCTGATGACATAGATTTCATTGCTGAGTGATACTGCATTGTACGTAAGTACCACAAGTTCTTTATCCATTTTTCACTTTCTGTGATATTGAACTTGTACGGTAAACGAGGTTCTTGTAAACGGAGGCGTCCCAAACTTTGGGGTGGCTGTGTCTTTTTGATTTTAATTTCCCTAAGCTATAGGACCATAAGCGCAAGTGCCCTCGGCTCTGTTGCTTTGTTTTTTAGATGTTTCAGGAAACACCATACACTTCTCCCGAGTGTCTGTTGGCAATTTACATCCCGCCCATCAGCATAACAAGGCTCCCAGTTCTCCATGGCCTGTCCTGCCTTTCTGGAGTTTACACTTTTTTCAGATGGCCCTTTTGACCGGGGGGAAGTGAGACTTCATTGTAGTGCAGATTTCCTTTGCAAGCTTGCTTCGTTGGCCAAAAAGGGCGTATGCGTTTTTTCCTGAATATATTCAGGAAAAAACGCATACGCCCTTTTTGGCCAAGTGCATCATTGTGGACGTTCTGCCTCTTTTCCTATGCTTTCAATGCAATTCCAGTCTACCTCCTGAAATCGGTTTCCTGCAATTCTGCCCCGCTTTCAAGTCCTCTTGGCAGCCTTACTTCAGTCTATTTTTGGACGATAGCTGTCATTTATAACTCTGCAGGTTTGTGAATTACAGTGCCCCTGAGCTCCTTTCTTCAACTCGCTTTCTTGTGACCTGGCCGCAACACCGCAGGATGTCTTCAGGCCCTAATCTGGTTCTGGCACGGCACGCTGAGCCTTTGGTTAATTCCTCTTCCTGGTGGAAATGAGAGTTATATTTGCCCATCCAGACACCTCCAGCTAGTCTTTCATTGGTTCTCGCTATTCCTGTTCATCTTCCACAGAAATTGCAAACTGGGCCAAACAGGAAGTTAAAGGGACTGACTCTCCAAGTCGGGAGACTGTTAGTAAAGCGTCTGGAATCTTGCACCCGAGTACCAGGGGAGGAAAACTGAGACATTTTTGAACACGTCTCCCGTTCACATGGTTGATCATACTCTGGGTTCCACATGCATGTTTTAGCTGAAGGAAGAATACCTTAAACCTGGAGAGTTGAGACCCGTGTAATGGGTACCATGCAATATGACTTCAAAGGTTCTTCATTTGCTCCCCGAACCTCTCCAATCCTATCACTGCTGCGTTTATGCCCCTGTACACATGCTTGATTCTCTTTTGGAGACATAGCAATCCATAGGTTTTAAGATACTTACTAGTCAGGTACATTCTTAGGCGTTTAATATTGGGTTTTGAGTCCATTTCGTTGAGCAAGGAGTAGCTCTTGTCTATTCCATATTTGGCTTAAGGAACTTTGTCTGTGCTCATTTCAATCTCTGGTTTTATGCAGCACCCCAACTCACCTTTCCCCTTAAGCAAGCATAAGTTGGTTTTCTAAATTTGAGACCCTGTTCTGTTTTGGAATGCAGTTCCTGTGTAGCCAAGTTTACATTCCGTGTATTAGTGATATCTTATGATGTTTCTTTTTCTGTGTGACTTATTTCAGTTAGAATCATCATACCTGAATCCACTCATTGTGCTGCTAAGGGCCTGATGACACAGATTTCATTGCTGAGTGATATTGCTTTGTAAGTAAATACCACAACTTCTTTATCCATTTTTCACTTTCTGCGATGTTGAACTTGTACTGTAAACGAGGTTCTTGTAAACAGAGCCGTTCCAAACTTTGGGGTGGCTGTGTCTTTTTCATTTTAATTTCCCTAAGCTATAGGACCATAAGTGGAAGTGCCCTAGGTTCTGTTGCTTTGTTTTTTAGATGTTTCAGGAAACACCATACACTTCTCCCGAGTGGTTTTTGGCAAATTACATCCCGCCCATCAGCATAACAAGGCTCCCAGTTCTCCATGGCCTGTCCTGCCTTTCTGGATTTTACACTTTTTTCAGATGGCCCTTTTGACCGGGGGGAAGTGAGACTTCATTGTAGTGCAGATTTCCTTTGCAAGCTTGCTTGGTTGGCCAAAAAGGGCGTATGCGTTTTTTCCTGAATATATTCAGGAAAAAACGCATACGCCCTTTTTGGCCAAGTGCATCATTGTGGACGTTCTGCCTCTTTTCCTATGCTTTCAATGCAATTCCAGTCTACCTCCTGAAATCGGTTTCCTGCAATTCTGTCCCACTTTCAAGTCCTCTTGGCAGCCTTACTTCAGTCTATTTTTGGACGATAGCTGTCATTTATAACTCTGCAGGTTTGTGAATTACAGTGCCCCTGAGCTCCTTTCTTCAACTCGCTTTCTTGTGACCTGGCCGCAACACCGCAGGATGGCTTCAGGCCCTAATCTGGTTCCGGCCCGGCCTGCTGAGCCTTTGGTTAATTCCTCTTCCTGGTGGGAAATGAGAGTTGAATTTGCCCGTCCAGACACCTCCAGCTAGCCTCTCATTGGTTCTCGCTATTCCTGTTCATCTTCCGCAGAAATTGCAAACTGGGCCAAACAGGAGGTTAAAGGGACTGACTCTCCAAGTCGGGAGAGTGTTAGTAAAGCGTCTGGAATGTTGCACCCAAGTACCAGGGGAAGAAAACTGAGACATATTTGAACACGTCTCCCGTTCACATGGTTGATCATACTTGGGTTCCACATGCATGTTTTAGCTGAAGGAAGAATACCTAAAACCTGGGTAGTTGAAACCCGTGGAATGGGTACCATGCAATATGACTTCAAAGGGTCTTCATTTGCTCACCGAACCTCTCCAATCCTATCACTGCTGCGTTTATGCCCCTGTACACATGCTTGATTCTCTTTCGGAGACATAGCAATCCATAGGTTTTAAGATACTTACTAGTCAGGTACATTCTTAGGCGTTTAATATGCGGTGTTGAGTCCATTTCGTTGAGCAAGGAGTAGCTCTTGTCTATTCCATATTTGGCTTAAGGAACTTTATCTGTGCTCATTTCAATCTCTGGTTTTATGCAGCACCCCAACTCACCTTTCCCCTTAAGCAAACATAAGTTGGTTTTCTAAATTTGAGACCCTGTTCTGTTCTGTAATTCAGTTCCTGTGTAGCCAAGTTTCCATTCCGTGTATTACTGATATCTTATGATGTTTCTTTTTCTGTGTGACTTATTTCAGTTAGAATCATCATACCTGAATCCACTCATTGTGCTGCTAAGTGCCTGATGACACAGATTTCATTGCTGAGTGATACTGCTTTGTAAGTAAATACAACAACTTCTTTATCCATTTTTCACTTTCTGCGATGTTGAACTTGTACTGTAAACGAGGTTCTTGTAAACAGAGCCGTTCCAAACTTTGGGGTGGCTGTGTCTTTTTGATTTTAATTTCCCTAAGCTATAAGACCATAAGTGGAAGTGCCCTAGGTTCTGTTGCTTTGTATTTTAGATGTTTCAGGAAACACCATACACTTCTCCCGAGTGGTTGTTGGCAATTTACATCCCGCCCATCAGCATAACAAGGCTCCCAGTTCTCCATGGCCTGTCCTGCCTTTCTGGATTTTACACTTTTTTCAGATGGCCCTTTTGACCGGGGGGAAGTGAGACTTCATTGTAGTGCAGATTTCCTTTGCAAGCTTGCTTGGTTGGCCAAAAAGGGCGTATGCGTTTTTTCCTGAATATATTCAGGAAAAAACGCATACGCCCTTTTTGGCCAAGTGCATCATTGTGGACGTTCGGCCTCTTTTCCTATGCTTTCAATGCAATTCCAGTCTACCTCCTGAAATCGGTTTCCTGCAATTCTGCCCTGCTTTCAAGTCCTCTTGGCAGCCTTACTTCAGTCTATTTTTGGACGATAGCTGTCATTTATAACTCTGCAGGTTTGTGAATTAGAGTGCCCCTGAGCTCCTTTCTTCAACTCGCTTTCTTGTGACCTGGCCGCAACACCGCAGGATGGCTTCAGGCCCTAATCTGGTTCCGGCCCGGCATGCTGAGCCTTTGGTTAATTCCTCTTCCTGGTGGGAAATGAGAGTTGAATTTGCCCGTCCAGACACCTCCAGCTAGCCTCTCATTGGTTCTCGTTATTCCTGTTCATCTTCCGCAGAAATTGCAAACTGGGCCAAACAGGAGGTTAAAGGGACTGACTCTCCAAGTCGGGAGAGTGTTAGTAAAGCGTCTGGAATGTTGCACCCGAGTACCAGGGGAGGAAAACTGAGACATATTTGAACACGTCTCCCGTTCACATGGTTGATCATACTCTGGGTTCCACATGCATGTTTTAGCTGAAGGAAGAATACCTTAAACCTGGAGAGTTGAGACCCGTGGAATGGGTACCATGCAATATGACTTCAAAGGGTCTTCATTTGCTCCCCGAACCTCTCCAATCCTATCACTGCTGCGTTTATGCCCCTGTACACACGCTTGATTCTCTTTTGGAGACATAGCAATCCATAGGTTTTAAGATACTTACTAGTCAGGTACATTCTTAGGCGTTTAATATGGGGTTTTGAGTCCATTTCGTTGAGCAAGGAGTAGCTCTTGTCTATTCCATATTTGGCTTAAGGAACTTTATCTGTGCTCATTTCAATCTCTGGTTTTATGCAACACCCCAACTCACCTTTCCCCTTAAGCAAGCATAAGTTGGTTTTCTAAATTTGAGACCCTGTTCTGTTTTGGAATGCAGTTCCTGTGTAGCCAAGTTTACATTCCGTGTATTAGTGATATCTTATGATGTTTCTTTTTCTGTGTGACTTATTTCAGTTAGAATCATCATACCTGAATCCACTCATTGTGCTGCTAAGGGCCTGATGACACAGATTTCATTGCTGAGTGATATTGCTTTGTAAGTAAATACCACAACTTCTTTATCCATTTTTCACTTTCTGCGATGTTGAACTTGTACTGTAAACGAGGTTCTTGTAAACAGAGCCGTTCCAAACTTTGGGGTGGCTGTGTCTTTTTCATTTTAATTTCCCTAAGCTATAGGACCATAAGTGGAAGTGCCCTAGGTTCTGTTGCTTTGTTTTTTAGATGTTTCAGGAAACACCATACACTTCTCCCGAGTGGTTGTTGGCAAATTACATCCCGCCCATCAGCATAACAAGGCTCCCAGTTCTCCATGGCCTGTCCTGCCTTTCTGGATTTTACACTTTTTTCAGATGGCCCTTTTGACCGGGGGGAAGTGAGACTTCATTGTAGTGCAGATTTCCTTTGCAAGCTTGCTTGGTTGGCCAAAAAGGGCGTATGCGTTTTTTCCTGAATATATTCAGGAAAAAACGCATACGCCCTTTTTGGCCAAGTGCATCATTGTGGACGTTCTGCCTCTTTTCCTATGCTTTCAATGCAATTCCAGTCTACCTCCTGAAGTCGGTTTCCTGCAATTCTGCCCCGCTTTCAAGTCCTCTTGGCAGCCTTACTTCAGTCTATTTTTGGACGATAGCTGTCATTTATAACTCTGCAGGTTTGTGAATTACAGTGCCCCTGAGCTCCTTTCTTCAACTCGCTTTCTTGTGACCTGGCCGCAACACCGCAGGATGGCTTCAGGCCCTAATCTGGTTCCGGCCCGGCCTGCTGAGCCTTTGGTTAATTCCTCTTCCTGGTGGGAAATGAGAGTTGAATTTGCCCGTCCAGACACCTCCAGCTAGCCTCTCATTGGTTCTCGCTATTCCTGTTCATCTTCCGCAGAAATTGCAAACTGGGCCAAACAGGAGGTTAAAGGGACTGACTCTCCAAGTCGGGAGAGTGTTAGTAAAGCGTCTGGAATGTTGCACCCAAGTACCAGGGGAAGAAAACTGAGACATATTTGAACACGTCTCCCGTTCACATGGTTGATCATACTTGGGTTCCACATGCATGTTTTAGCTGAAGGAAGAATACCTAAAACCTGGGTAGTTGAAACCCGTGGAATGGGTACCATGCAATATGACTTCAAAGGGTCTTCATTTGCTCACCGAACCTCTCCAATCCTATCACTGCTGCGTTTATGCCCCTGTACACATGCTTGATTCTCTTTCGGAGACATAGCAATCCATAGGTTTTAAGATACTTACTAGTCAGGTACATTCTTAGGCGTTTAATATGCGGTGTTGAGTCCATTTCGTTGAGCAAGGAGTAGCTCTTGTCTATTCCATATTTGGCTTAAGGAACTTTATCTGTGCTCATTTCAATCTCTGGTTTTATGCAGCACCCCAACTCACCTTTCCCCTTAAGCAAACATAAGTTGGTTTTCTAAATTTGAGACCCTGTTCTGTTCTGTAATTCAGTTCCTGTGTAGCCAAGTTTCCATTCCGTGTATTACTGATATCTTATGATGTTTCTTTTTCTGTGTGACTTATTTCAGTTAGAATCATCATACCTGAATCCACTCATTGTGCTGCTAAGTGCCTGATGACACAGATTTCATTGCTGAGTGATACTGCTTTGTAAGTAAATACAACAACTTCTTTATCCATTTTTCACTTTCTGCGATGTTGAACTTGTACTGTAAACGAGGTTCTTGTAAACAGAGCCGTTCCAAACTTTGGGGTGGCTGTGTCTTTTTGATTTTAATTTCCCTAAGCTATAAGACCATAAGTGGAAGTGCCCTAGGTTCTGTTGCTTTGTATTTTAGATGTTTCAGGAAACACCATACACTTCTCCCGAGTGGTTGTTGGCAATTTACATCCCGCCCATCAGCATAACAAGGCTCCCAGTTCTCCATGGCCTGTCCTGCCTTTCTGGATTTTACACTTTTTTCAGATGGCCCTTTTGACCGGGGGGAAGTGAGACTTCATTGTAGTGCAGATTTCCTTTGCAAGCTTGCTTGGTTGGCCAAAAAGGGCGTATGCGTTTTTTCCTGAATATATTCAGGAAAAAACGCATACGCCCTTTTTGGCCAAGTGCATCATTGTGGACGTTCGGCCTCTTTTCCTATGCTTTCAATGCAATTCCAGTCTACCTCCTGAAATCGGTTTCCTGCAATTCTGCCCTGCTTTCAAGTCCTCTTGGCAGCCTTACTTCAGTCTATTTTTGGACGATAGCTGTCATTTATAACTCTGCAGGTTTGTGAATTAGAGTGCCCCTGAGCTCCTTTCTTCAACTCGCTTTCTTGTGACCTGGCCGCAACACCGCAGGATGGCTTCAGGCCCTAATCTGGTTCCGGCCCGGCATGCTGAGCCTTTGGTTAATTCCTCTTCCTGGTGGGAAATGAGAGTTGAATTTGCCCGTCCAGACACCTCCAGCTAGCCTCTCATTGGTTCTCGTTATTCCTGTTCATCTTCCGCAGAAATTGCAAACTGGGCCAAACAGGAGGTTAAAGGGACTGACTCTCCAAGTCGGGAGAGTGTTAGTAAAGCGTCTGGAATGTTGCACCCGAGTACCAGGGGAGGAAAACTGAGACATATTTGAACACGTCTCCCGTTCACATGGTTGATCATACTCTGGGTTCCACATGCATGTTTTAGCTGAAGGAAGAATACCTTAAACCTGGAGAGTTGAGACCCGTGGAATGGGTACCATGCAATATGACTTCAAAGGGTCTTCATTTGCTCCCCGAACCTCTCCAATCCTATCACTGCTGCGTTTATGCCCCTGTACACACGCTTGATTCTCTTTTGGAGACATAGCAATCCATAGGTTTTAAGATACTTACTAGTCAGGTACATTCTTAGGCGTTTAATATGGGGTTTTGAGTCCATTTCGTTGAGCAAGGAGTAGCTCTTGTCTATTCCATATTTGGCTTAAGGAACTTTATCTGTGCTCATTTCAATCTCTGGTTTTATGCAACACCCCAACTCACCTTTCCCCTTAAGCAAGCATAAGTTGGTTTTCTAAATTTGAGACCCTGTTCTGTTTTGGAATGCAGTTCCTGTGTAGCCAAGTTTACATTCCGTGTATTAGTGATATCTTATGATGTTTCTTTTTCTGTGTGACTTATTTCAGTTAGAATCATCATACCTGAATCCACTCATTGTGCTGCTAAGGGCCTGATGACACAGATTTCATTGCTGAGTGATATTGCTTTGTAAGTAAATACCACAACTTCTTTATCCATTTTTCACTTTCTGCGATGTTGAACTTGTACTGTAAACGAGGTTCTTGTAAACAGAGCCGTTCCAAACTTTGGGGTGGCTGTGTCTTTTTCATTTTAATTTCCCTAAGCTATAGGACCATAAGTGGAAGTGCCCTAGGTTCTGTTGCTTTGTTTTTTAGATGTTTCAGGAAACACCATACACTTCTCCCGAGTGGTTGTTGGCAAATTACATCCCGCCCATCAGCATAACAAGGCTCCCAGTTCTCCATGGCCTGTCCTGCCTTTCTGGATTTTACACTTTTTTCAGATGGCCCTTTTGACCGGGGGGAAGTGAGACTTCATTGTAGTGCAGATTTCCTTTGCAAGCTTGCTTGGTTGGCCAAAAAGGGCGTATGCGTTTTTTCCTGAATATATTCAGGAAAAAACGCATACGCCCTTTTTGGCCAAGTGCATCATTGTGGACGTTCTGCCTCTTTTCCTATGCTTTCAATGCAATTCCAGTCTACCTCCTGAAGTCGGTTTCCTGCAATTCTGCCCCGCTTTCAAGTCCTCTTGGCAGCCTTACTTCAGTCTATTTTTGGACGATAGCTGTCATTTATAACTCTGCAGGTTTGTGAATTACAGTGCCCCTGAGCTCCTTTCTTCAACTCGCTTTCTTGTGACCTGGCCGCAACACCGCAGGATGGCTTCAGGCCCTAATCTGGTTCCGGCCCGGCCTGCTGAGCCTTTGGTTAATTCCTCTTCCTGGTGGGAAATGAGAGTTGAATTTGCCCGTCCAGACACCTCCAGCTAGCCTCTCATTGGTTCTCGCTATTCCTGTTCATCTTCCGCAGAAATTGCAAACTGGGCCAAACAGGAGGTTAAAGGGACTGACTCTCCAAGTCGGGAGAGTGTTAGTAAAGCGTCTGGAATGTTGCACCCAAGTACCAGGGGAAGAAAACTGAGACATATTTGAACACGTCTCCCGTTCACATGGTTGATCATACTTGGGTTCCACATGCATGTTTTAGCTGAAGGAAGAATACCTAAAACCTGGGTAGTTGAAACCCGTGGAATGGGTACCATGCAATATGACTTCAAAGGGTCTTCATTTGCTCACCGAACCTCTCCAATCCTATCACTGCTGCGTTTATGCCCCTGTACACATGCTTGATTCTCTTTCGGAGACATAGCAATCCATAGGTTTTAAGATACTTACTAGTCAGGTACATTCTTAGGCGTTTAATATGCGGTGTTGAGTCCATTTCGTTGAGCAAGGAGTAGCTCTTGTCTATTCCATATTTGGCTTAAGGAACTTTATCTGTGCTCATTTCAATCTCTGGTTTTATGCAGCACCCCAACTCACCTTTCCCCTTAAGCAAACATAAGTTGGTTTTCTAAATTTGAGACCCTGTTCTGTTCTGTAATTCAGTTCCTGTGTAGAAAAGTTTCCATTCCGTGTATTACTGATATCTTATGATGTTTCTTTTTCTGTGTGACTTATTTCAGTTAGAATCATCATACCTGAATCCACTCATTGTGCTGCTAAGTGCCTGATGACACAGATTTCATTGCTGAGTGATACTGCTTTGTAAGTAAATACAACAACTTCTTTATCCATTTTTCACTTTCTGCGATGTTGAACTTGTACTGTAAACGAGGTTCTTGTAAACAGAGCCGTTCCAAACTTTGGGGTGGCTGTGTCTTTTTGATTTTAATTTCCCTAAGCTATAAGACCATAAGTGGAAGTGCCCTAGGTTCTGTTGCTTTGTATTTTAGATGTTTCAGGAAACACCATACACTTCTCCCGAGTGGTTGTTGGCAATTTACATCCCGCCCATCAGCATAACAAGGCTCCCAGTTCTCCATGGCCTGTCCTGCCTTTCTGGATTTTACACTTTTTTCAGATGGCCCTTTTGACCGGGGGGAAGTGAGACTTCATTGTAGTGCAGATTTCCTTTGCAAGCTTGCTTGGTTGGCCAAAAAGGGCGTATGCGTTTTTTCCTGAATATATTCAGGAAAAAACGCATACGCCCTTTTTGGCCAAGTGCATCATTGTGGACGTTCGGCCTCTTTTCCTATGCTTTCAATGCAATTCCAGTCTACCTCCTGAAATCGGTTTCCTGCAATTCTGCCCTGCTTTCAAGTCCTCTTGGCAGCCTTACTTCAGTCTATTTTTGGACGATAGCTGTCATTTATAACTCTGCAGGTTTGTGAATTAGAGTGCCCCTGAGCTCCTTTCTTCAACTCGCTTTCTTGTGACCTGGCCGCAACACCGCAGGATGGCTTCAGGCCCTAATCTGGTTCCGGCCCGGCATGCTGAGCCTTTGGTTAATTCCTCTTCCTGGTGGGAAATGAGAGTTGAATTTGCCCGTCCAGACACCTCCAGCTAGCCTCTCATTGGTTCTCGTTATTCCTGTTCATCTTCCGCAGAAATTGCAAACTGGGCCAAACAGGAGGTTAAAGGGACTGACTCTCCAAGTCGGGAGAGTGTTAGTAAAGCGTCTGGAATGTTGCACCCGAGTACCAGGGGAGGAAAACTGAGACATATTTGAACACGTCTCCCGTTCACATGGTTGATCATACTCTGGGTTCCACATGCATGTTTTAGCTGAAGGAAGAATACCTTAAACCTGGAGAGTTGAGACCCGTGGAATGGGTACCATGCAATATGACTTCAAAGGGTCTTCATTTGCTCCCCGAACCTCTCCAATCCTATCACTGCTGCGTTTATGCCCCTGTACACACGCTTGATTCTCTTTTGGAGACATAGCAATCCATAGGTTTTAAGATACTTACTAGTCAGGTACATTCTTAGGCGTTTAATATGGGGTTTTGAGTCCATTTCGTTGAGCAAGGAGTAGCTCTTGTCTATTCCATATTTGGCTTAAGGAACTTTATCTGTGCTCATTTCAATCTCTGGTTTTATGCAACACCCCAACTCACCTTTCCCCTTAAGCAAGCATAAGTTGGTTTTCTAAATTTGAGACCCTGTTCTGTTTTGGAATGCAGTTCCTGTGTAGCCAAGTTTACATTCCGTGTATTAGTGATATCTTATGATGTTTCTTTTTCTGTGTGACTTATTTCAGTTAGAATCATCATACCTGAATCCACTCATTGTGCTGCTAAGGGCCTGATGACACAGATTTCATTGCTGAGTGATATTGCTTTGTAAGTAAATACCACAACTTCTTTATCCATTTTTCACTTTCTGCGATGTTGAACTTGTACTGTAAACGAGGTTCTTGTAAACAGAGCCGTTCCAAACTTTGGGGTGGCTGTGTCTTTTTCATTTTAATTTCCCTAAGCTATAGGACCATAAGTGGAAGTGCCCTAGGTTCTGTTGCTTTGTTTTTTAGATGTTTCAGGAAACACCATACACTTCTCCCGAGTGGTTGTTGGCAAATTACATCCCGCCCATCAGCATAACAAGGCTCCCAGTTCTCCATGGCCTGTCCTGCCTTTCTGGATTTTACACTTTTTTCAGATGGCCCTTTTGACCGGGGGGAAGTGAGACTTCATTGTAGTGCAGATTTCCTTTGCAAGCTTGCTTGGTTGGCCAAAAAGGGCGTATGCGTTTTTTCCTGAATATATTCAGGAAAAAACGCATACGCCCTTTTTGGCCAAGTGCATCATTGTGGACGTTCTGCCTCTTTTCCTATGCTTTCAATGCAATTCCAGTCTACCTCCTGAAGTCGGTTTCCTGCAATTCTGCCCCGCTTTCAAGTCCTCTTGGCAGCCTTACTTCAGTCTATTTTTGGACGATAGCTGTCATTTATAACTCTGCAGGTTTGTGAATTACAGTGCCCCTGAGCTCCTTTCTTCAACTCGCTTTCTTGTGACCTGGCCGCAACACTGCAGGATGGCTTCAGGCCCTAATCTGGTTCCGGCCCGGCATGCTGAGCCTTTGGTTAATTCCTCTTCCTGGTGGGAAATGAGAGTTGAATTTGCCCGTCCAGACACCTCCAGCTAGCCTCTCATTGGTTCTCGCTATTCCTGTTCATCTTCCGCAGAAATTGCAAACTGGGCCAAACAGGAGGTTAAAGGGACTGACTCTCCAAGTCGGGAGAGTGTTAGTAAAGCATCTGGAATGTTGCACCCGAGTACCAGGGGAAGAAAACTGAGACATATTTGAACACGTCTCCCGTTCACATGGTTGATCATACTTGGGTTCCACATGCATGTTTTAGCTGAAGGAAGAATACCTAAAACCTGGGTAGTTGAAACCCGTGGAATGGGTACCATGCAATATGACTTCAAAGGGTCTTCATTTGCTCACGAACCTCTCCAATCCTATCACTGCTGCGTTTATGCCCCTGTACACATGCTTGATTCTCTTTCGGAGACATAGCAATCCATAGGTTTTAAGATACTTACTAGTCAGGTACATTCTTAGGCGTTTAATATGGGGTGTTGAGTCCATTTCGTTGAGCAAGGAGTAGCTCTTGCCTATTCCATATTTGGCTTAAGGAACTTTATCTGTGCTCATTTCAATCTCTGGTTTTATGCAGCACCCCAACTCACCTTTCCCCTTAAGCAAGCATAAGTTGGTTTTCTAAATTTGAGACCCTGTTCTGTTCTGTAATTCAGTTCCTGTGTAGCCAAGTTTCCATTCCGTGTATTACTGATATCTTATGATGTTTCTTTTTCTGTGTGACTTATTTCAGTTAGAATCATCATACCTGAATCCACTCATTGTGCTGCTAAGGGCCTGATGACACAGATTTCATTGCTGAGTGATATTGCTTTGTAAGTAAATACCACAACTTCTTTATCCATTTTTCACTTTCTGCGATGTTGAACTTGTACTGTAAACGAGGTTCTTGTAAACAGAGCCGTTCCAAACTTTGGGGTGGCTGTGTCTTTTTGATTTTAATTTCCCTAAGCTATAAGACCATAAGTGGAAGTGCCCTAGGTTCTGTTGCTTTGTATTTTAGATGTTTCAGGAAACACCATACACTTCTCCCGAGTGGTTGTTGGCAATTTACATCCCGCCCATCAGCATAACAAGGCTCCCAGTTCTCCATGGCCTGTCCTGCCTTTCTGGATTTTACACTTTTTTCAGATGGCCCTTTTGACCGGGGGGAAGTGAGACTTCATTGTAGTGCAGATTTCCTTTGCAAGCTTGCTTGGTTGGCCAAAAAGGGCGTATGCGTTTTTTCCTGAATATATTCAGGAAAAAACGCATACGCCCTTTTTGGCCAAGTGCATGATTGTGGACGTTCGGCCTCTTTTCCTATGCTTTCAATGCAATTCCAGTCTACCTCCTGAAATCGGTTTCCTGCAATTCTGCCCCGCTTTCAAGTCCTCTTGGCAGCCTTACTTCAGTCTATTTTTGGATGATAGCTGTCATTTATAACTCTGCAGGTTTGTGAATTACAGTGCCCCTGAGCTCCTTTCTTCAACTCGCTTTCTTGTGACCTGGACGCAACACCGCAGGATGGCTTCAGGCCCTAATCGGGTTCCGGCCCGGCATGCTGAGCCTTTGGTTAATTCCTCTTCCTGGTGGGAAATGAGAGTTGAATTTGCCCGTCCAGACACCTCCAGCTAGCCTCTCATTGGTTCTCGTTATTCCTGTTCATCTTCCGCAGAAATTGCAAACTGGGCCAAACAGGAGGTTAAAGGGACTGACTCTCCAAGTCGGGAGAGTGTTAGTAAAGCGTCTGGAATGTTGCACCCGAGTACCAGGGGAGGAAAACTGAGACATATTTGAACACGTCTCCCGTTCACATGGTTGATCATACTCTGGGTTCCACATGCATGTTTTAGCTGAAGGAAGAATACCTTAAAACTGGAGAGTTGAGACCCGTGTAATGGGTACCATGCAATATGACTTCAAAGGGTCTTCATTTGCTCCCCGAACCTCTCCAATCCTATCACTGCTGCGTTTATGCCCCTGTACACACGCTTGATTCTCTTTTGGAGACATAGCAATCCATAGGTTTTAAGATACTTACTAGTCAGGTACATTCTTAGGCGTTTAATATGGGGTTTTGAGTCCATTTCGTTGAGCAAGGAGTAGCTCTTGTCTATTCCATATTTGGCTTAAGGAACTTTATCTGTGCTCATTTCAATCTCTGGTTTTATGCAGCACCCCAACTCACCTTTCCCCTTAAGCAAGCATAAGTTGGTTTTCTAAATTTGAGACCCTGTTCTGTTCTGTAATTCAGTTCCTGTGTAGCCAAGTTTCCATTCCGTGTATTACTGATATCTTATGATGTTTCTTTTTCTGTGTGACTTATTTCAGTTAGAATCATCATACCTGAATCCACTCATTGTGCTGCTAAGGGCCTGATGACACAGATTTCATTGCTGAGTGATATTGCTTTGTAAGTAAATACCACAACTTCTTTATCCATTTTTCACTTTCTGCGATGTTGAACTTGTACTGTAAACGAGGTTCTTGTAAACAGAGCCGTTCCAAACTTTGGGGTGGCTGTGTCTTTTTCATTTTAATTTCCCTAAGCTATAGGACCATAAGTGGAAGTGCCCTAGGTTCTGTTGCTTTGTTTTTTAGATGTTTCAGGAAACACCATACACTTCTCCCGAGTGGTTGTTGGCAAATTACATCCCGCCCATCAGCATAACAAGGCTCCCAGTTCTCCATGGCCTGTCCTGCCTTTCTGGATTTTACACTTTTTTCAGATGGCCCTTTTGACCGGGGGGAAGTGAGACTTCATTGTAGTGCAGATTTCCTTTGCAAGCTTGCTTGGTTGGCCAAAAAGGGCGTATGCGTTTTTTCCTGAATATATTCAGGAAAAAACGCATACGCCCTTTTTGGCCAAGTGCATCATTGTGGACGTTCTGCCTCTTTTCCTATGCTTTCAATGCAATTCCAGTCTACCTCCTGAAATCGGTTTCCTGCAATTCTGCCCCGCTTTCAAGTCCTCTTGGCAGCCTTACTTCAGTCTATTTTTGGACGATAGCTGTCATTTATAACTCTGCAGGTTTGTGAATTACAGTGCCCCTGAGCTCCTTTCTTCAACTCGCTTTCTTGTGACCTGGCCGCAACACCGCAGGATGGCTTCAGGCCCTAATCTGGTTCCGGCCCGGCATGCTGAGCCTTTGGTTAATTCCTCTTCCTGGTGGGAAATGAGAGTTGAATTTGCCCGTCCAGACACCTCCAGCTAGCCTCTCATTGGTTCTCGCTATTCCTGTTCATCTTCCGCAGAAATTGCAAACTGGGCCAAACAGGAGGTTAAAGGGACTGACTCTCCAAGTCGGGAGAGTGTTAGTAAAGCGTCTGGAATGTTGCACCCGAGTACCAGGGGAAGAAAACTGAGACATATTTGAACACGTCTCCCGTTCACATGGTTGATCATACTTGGGTTCCACATGCATGTTTTAGCTGAAGGAAGAATACCTAAAACCTGGGTAGTTGAAACCCGTGGAATGGGTACCATGCAATATGACTTCAAAGGGTCTTCATTTGCTCACGAACCTCTCCAATCCTATCACTGCTGCGTTTATGCCCCTGTACACATGCTTGATTCTCTTTCGGAGACATAGCAATCCATAGGTTTTAAGATACTTACTAGTCAGGTACATTCTTAGGCGTTTAATATGCGGTGTTGAGTCCATTTCGTTGAGCAAGGAGTAGCTCTTGTCTATTCCATATTTGGCTTAAGGAACTTTATCTGTGCTCATTTCAATCTCTGGTTTTATGCAGCACCCCAACTCACCTTTCCCCTTAAGCAAGCATAAGTTGGTTTTCTAAATTTGAGACCCTGTTCTCTTCTGTAATTCAGTTCCTGTGTAGCCAAGTTTCCATTCCGTGTATTACTGATATCTTATGATGTTTCTTTTTCTGTGTGACTTATTTCAGTTAGAATCATCATACCTGAATCCACTCATTGTGCTGCTAAGGGCCTGATGACACAGATTTCATTGCTGAGTGATATTGCTTTGTAAGTAAATACCACAACTTCTTTATCCATTTTTCACTTTCTGCGATGTTGAACTTGTACTGTAAACGAGGTTCTTGTAAACAGAGCCATTCCAAACTTTGGGGTGGCTGTGTCTTTTTGATTTTAAATTCCCTAAGCTATAGGACCATAAGTGGAAGTGCCCTAGGCTCTGTTGCTTTGTTTTTTAGATGTTTCAGGAAACACCATACACTTCTCCCGAGTGGTTGTTTGCAATTTACATTCCGCCCATCAGCATAACAAGGCTCCCAGTTCTCCATGGCCTGTCCTGCCTTTCTGGATTTTACACTTTTTTCAGATGGCCCTTTTGACCGGGGGGAAGTGAGACTTCATTGTAGTGCAGATTTCCTTTGCAAGCTTGCTTGGTTGGCCAAAAAGGGCGTATGCGTTTTTTCCTGAATATATTCAGGAAAAAACGCATACGCCCTTTTTGGCCAAGTGCATCATTGTGGACGTTCTGCCTCTTTTCCTATGCCTTCAGTGCAATTCCAGTCTACCTCCTGAAATCGGTTTCCTGCAATTCTGCCCCGCTTTCAAGTCCTCTTGGCAGCCTTACTTCAGTCTATTTTTGGACGATAGCTGTCATTTATAACTCTGCAGGTTTGTGAATTACAGTGCCCCTGAGCTCCTTTCTTCAACTCGCTTTCTTGTGACCTGGCCGCAACACCGCAGGATGTCTTCAGGCCCTAATCTGGTTCTGGCACGGCATGCTGAGCCTTTGGTTATTTCCTCTTCCTGGTGGGAAATGAGAGTTAAATTTGCCCGTCCAGACACCTCCAGCTAGCCTCTCATTGGATCTCGCTATTCCTGTTCATCTTCCGCAGAAATTGCAAACTGGGCCAAACAGGAGGTTAAAGGGACTGACTCTCCAAGTCGGGAGAGTGTTAGTAAAGCGTCTGTAATGTTGCACCCGAGTACCAGGGGAAGAAAACTAAGACATATTTGAACACGTCTCCCGTTCACATGGTTGATCATACTTGGGTTCCACATGCATGTTTTAGCTGAAGGAAGAATACCTAAAACTTGGGTAGTTGAAACCCGTGGAATGGGTACCATGCAATATGACTTCAAAGGGTCTTCATTTGCTCACCGAACCTCTCCAATCCTATCACTGCTGCGTTTATGCCCCTGTACACACGCTTGATTCTCTTTTGGAGACATAGCAATCCATAGGTTTTAAGATACTTACTAGTCAGGTACATTCTTAGGCGTTTAATATGGGGTTTTGAGTCCATTTCGTTGAGCAAGGAGTAGCTCTTGTCTATTCCATATTTGGCTTAAGGAACTTTATCTGTGCTCATTTCAATCTCTGGTTTTATGCAGCACCCCAACTCACCTTTCCCCTTAAGCAAGCATAAGTTGGTTTTCTAAATTTGAGACCCTGTTCTGTTCTGTAATTCAGTTCCTGTGTAGCCAAGTTTCCATTCCGTGTATTACTGATATCTTATGATGTTTCTTTTTCTGTGTGACTTATTTCAGTTAGAATCATCATACCTGAATCCACTCATTGTGCTGCTAAGGGCCTGATGACACAGATTTCATTGCTGAGTGATATTGCTTTGTAAGTAAATACCACAACTTCTTTATCCATTTTTCACTTTCTGCGATGTTGAACTTGTACTGTAAACGAGGTTCTTGTAAACAGAGCCGTTCCAAACTTTGGGGTGGCTGTGTCTTTTTCATTTTAATTTCCCTAAGCTATAGGACCATAAGTGGAAGTGCCCTAGGTTCTGTTGCTTTGTTTTTTAGATGTTTCAGGAAACACCATACACTTCTCCCGAGTGGTTGTTGGCAAATTACATCCCGCCCATCAGCATAACAAGGCTCCCAGTTCTCCATGGCCTGTCCTGCCTTTCTGGATTTTACACTTTTTTCAGATGGCCCTTTTGACCGGGGGGAAGTGAGACTTCATTGTAGTGCAGATTTCCTTTGCAAGCTTGCTTGGTTGGCCAAAAAGGGCGTATGCGTTTTTTCCTGAATATATTCAGGAAAAAACGCATACGCCCTTTTTGGCCAAGTGCATCATTGTGGACGTTCTGCCTCTTTTCCTATGCTTTCAATGCAATTCCAGTCTACCTCCTGAAATCGGTTTCCTGCAATTCTGCCCCGCTTTCAAGTCCTCTTGGCAGCCTTACTTCAGTCTATTTTTGGACGATAGCTGTCATTTATAACTCTGCAGGTTTGTGAATTACAGTGCCCCTGAGCTCCTTTCTTCAACTCGCTTTCTTGTGACCTGGCCGCAACACCGCAGGATGGCTTCAGGCCCTAATCTGGTTCCGGCCCGGCATGCTGAGCCTTTGGTTAATTCCTCTTCCTGGTGGGAAATGAGAGTTGAATTTGCCCGTCCAGACACCTCCAGCTAGCCTCTCATTGGTTCTCGCTATTCCTGTTCATCTTCCGCAGAAATTGCAAACTGGGCCAAACAGGAGGTTAAAGGGACTGACTCTCCAAGTCGGGAGAGTGTTAGTAAAGCGTCTGGAATGTTGCACCCGAGTACCAGGGGAAGAAAACTGAGACATATTTGAACACGTCTCCCGTTCACATGGTTGATCATACTTGGGTTCCACATGCATGTTTTAGCTGAAGGAAGAATACCTAAAACCTGGGTAGTTGAAACCCGTGGAATGGGTACCATGCAATATGACTTCAAAGGGTCTTCATTTGCTCACGAACCTCTCCAATCCTATCACTGCTGCGTTTATGCCCCTGTACACATGCTTGATTCTCTTTCGGAGACATAGCAATCCATAGGTTTTAAGATACTTACTAGTCAGGTACATTCTTAGGCGTTTAATATGCGGTGTTGAGTCCATTTCGTTGAGCAAGGAGTAGCTCTTGTCTATTCCATATTTGGCTTAAGGAACTTTATCTGTGCTCATTTCAATCTCTGGTTTTATGCAGCACCCCAACTCACCTTTCCCCTTAAGCAAGCATAAGTTGGTTTTCTAAATTTGAGACCCTGTTCTCTTCTGTAATTCAGTTCCTGTGTAGCCAAGTTTCCATTCCGTGTATTACTGATATCTTATGATGTTTCTTTTTCTGTGTGACTTATTTCAGTTAGAATCATCATACCTGAATCCACTCATTGTGCTGCTAAGGGCCTGATGACACAGATTTCATTGCTGAGTGATATTGCTTTGTAAGTAAATACCACAACTTCTTTATCCATTTTTCACTTTCTGCGATGTTGAACTTGTACTGTAAACGAGGTTCTTGTAAACAGAGCCATTCCAAAC
The DNA here is from genome assembly GCF_951394435.1 of Stenella coeruleoalba. Classification (NCBI taxonomy): domain Eukaryota; kingdom Metazoa; phylum Chordata; class Mammalia; order Artiodactyla; family Delphinidae; genus Stenella; species Stenella coeruleoalba. The sequence continues at coordinate 596,528 of NW_027645872.1, forward strand.
TTTGGGGTGGCTGTGTCTTTTTGATTTTAAATTCCCTAAGCTATAGGACCATAAGTGGAAGTGCCCTAGGCTCTGTTGCTTTGTTTTTTAGATGTTTCAGGAAACACCATACACTTCTCCCGAGTGGTTGTTTGCAATTTACATCCCGCCCATCAGCATAACAAGGCTCCCAGTTCTCCATGGCCTGTCCTGCCTTTCTGGATTTTACACTTTTTTCAGATGGCCCTTTTGACCGGGGGGAAGTGAGACTTCATTGTAGTGCAGATTTCCTTTGCAAGCTTGCTTGGTTGGCCAAAAAGGGCGTATGCGTTTTTTCCTGAATATATTCAGGAAAAAACGCATACGCCCTTTTTGGCCAAGTGCATCATTGTGGACGTTCTGCCTCTTTTCCTATGCCTTCAGTGCAATTCCAGTCTACCTCCTGAAATCGGTTTCCTGCAATTCTGCCCCGCTTTCAAGTCCTCTTGGCAGCCTTACTTCAGTCTATTTTTGGACGATAGCTGTCATTTATAACTCTGCAGGTTTGTGAATTACAGTGCCCCTGAGCTCCTTTCTTCAACTCGCTTTCTTGTGACCTGGCCGCAACACCGCAGGATGTCTTCAGGCCCTAATCTGGTTCTGGCACGGCATGCTGAGCCTTTGGTTATTTCCTCTTCCTGGTGGGAAATGAGAGTTAAATTTGCCCGTCCAGACACCTCCAGCTAGCCTCTCATTGGATCTCGCTATTCCTGTTCATCTTCCGCAGAAATTGCAAACTGGGCCAAACAGGAGGTTAAAGGGACTGACTCTCCAAGTCGGGAGAGTGTTAGTAAAGCGTCTGTAATGTTGCACCCGAGTACCAGGGGAAGAAAACTAAGACATATTTGAACACGTCTCCCGTTCACATGGTTGATCATACTTGGGTTCCACATGCATGTTTTAGCTGAAGGAAGAATACCTAAAACTTGGGTAGTTGAAACCCGTGGAATGGGTACCATGCAATATGACTTCAAAGGGTCTTCATTTGCTCACCGAACCTCTCCAATCCTATCACTGCTGCGTTTATGCCCCTGTACACATGCTTGATTCTCTTTCGGAGACATAGCAATCCATAGGTTTTAAGATACTTACTAGTCAGGTACATTCTTAGGCGTTTAATATGCGGTGTTGAGTCCATTTCGTTGAGCAAGGAGTAGCTCTTGTCTATTCCATATTTGGCTTAAGGAACTTTATCTGTGCTCATTTCAATCTCTGGTTTTATGCAGCACCCCAACTCACCTTTCCCCTTAAGCAAGCATAAGTTGGTTTTCTAAATTTGAGACACTGTTCTGTTCTGTAATTCAGTTCCTGTGTAGCCAAGTTTCCATTCCGTGTATTACTGATATCTTATGATGTTTCTTTTTCTGTGTGACTTATTTCAGTTAGAATCATCATACCTGAATCCACTCATTGTGCTGCTAAGGGCCTGATGACATAGATTTCATTGCTGAGTGATATTGCTTTGTAGGTGAATACCACAACTTCTTTATCCATTTTTCACTTTCTGCGATGTTGAACTTGTACTGTAAACGAGGTTCTTGTAAACAGAGCCGTTCCAAACTTTGGGGTGGCTGTGTCTTTTTGATTTTAATTTCCCTAAGCTATAGGACCATAAGTGGAAGTGCCCTAGGCTCTGTTGCTTTGTTTCTTAGATGTTTCAGGAAACACCATACACTTCTCCCAAGTGTCTGTTGGCAATTTACATCCCGCCCATCAGCATAACAAGGCTCCCAGTTCTCAATGGCCTGTCCTGCCTTTCTGGATTTTACACTTTTTTCAGATGGCCCTTTTGACCGGGGGAATGTGAGAATTCATTGTAGTGCAGATTTCCTTTGCAAGCTTGCTTGGTTGGCCAAAAAGGGCGTATGCGTTTTTTCCTGAATATATTCAGGAAAAAACGCATACGCCCTTTTTGGCCAAGTGCATCATTGTGGACGTTCTGCCTCTTTTCCTATGCTTTCAATGCAATTCCAGTCTACCTCCTGAAATCGGTTTCCTGTAATTCTGCCCCGCTTTCAAGTCCTCTTGGCAGCCTTACTTCAGTCTATTTTTGGACGATAGCTGTCATTTATAACTCTGCAGGTTTGTGAATTACAGTGCCCCTGAGCTCCTTTCTTCAACTCGCTTTCTTGTGACCTGGCCGCAACACCGCAGGATGGCTTCGGGCCCTAATCTGGTTCCGGCCCGGCATGCTGAGCCTTTGGTTAATTCCTCTTCCTGGTGGGAAATGAGAGTTAAATTTGCCCGTCCAGACACCTGCAGCTAGCCTCTCATTGGTTCTCGCTATTCCTGTTCATCTTCTGCAGAAATTGCAAACTGGGCCAAACAGGAGGTTAAAGGCGCTGACTCTCCAAGTGGGGAGAGTGTTAGTAAAGCGTCTGGAATGTTGCACCCGAGTACCAGGGGAAGAAAACTGAGACATATTTGAACACGTCTCCCGTTCACATGGTTGATCATACTTGGGTTCCACATGCATGTTTTAGCTGAAGGAAGAATACCTAAAACCTGGGTAGTTGAAACCCGTGGAATGGGTACCATGCAATATGACTTCAAAGGGTCTTCATTTGCTCACGAACCTCTCCAATCCTATCACTGCTGCGTTTATGCCCCTGTACACATGCTTGATTCTCTTTCGGAGACATAGCAATCCATAGGTTTTAAGATACTTACTAGTCAGGTACATTCTTAGGCGTTTAATATGCGGTGTTGAGTCCATTTCGTTGAGCAAGGAGTAGCTCTTGTCTATTCCATATTTGGCTTAAGGAACTTTATCTGTGCTCATTTCAATCTCTGGTTTTATGCAGCACCCCAACTCACCTTTCCCCTTAAGCAAGCATAAGTTGGTTTTCTAAATTTGAGACCCTGTTCTCTTCTGTAATTCAGTTCCTGTGTAGCCAAGTTTCCATTCCGTGTATTACTGATATCTTATGATGTTTCTTTTTCTGTGTGACTTATTTCAGTTAGAATCATCATACCTGAATCCACTCATTGTGCTGCTAAGGGCCTGATGACACAGATTTCATTGCTGAGTGATATTGCTTTGTAAGTAAATACCACAACTTCTTTATCCATTTTTCACTTTCTGCGATGTTGAACTTGTACTGTAAACGAGGTTCTTGTAAACAGAGCCATTCCAAACTTTGGGGAGGCTGTGTCTTTTTGATTTTAAATTCCCTAAGCTATAGGACCATAAGTGGAAGTGCCCTAGGCTCTGTTGCTTTGTTTTTTAGATGTTTCAGGAAACACCATACACTTCTCCCGAGTGGTTGTTTGCAATTTACATCCCGCCCATCAGCATAACAAGGCTCCCAGTTCTCCATGGCCTGTCCTGCCTTTCTGGATTTTACACTTTTTTCAGATGGCCCTTTTGACCGGGGGGAAGTGAGACTTCATTGTAGTGCAGATTTCCTTTGCAAGCTTGCTTGGTTGGCCAAAAAGGGCGTATGCGTTTTTTCCTGAATATATTCAGGAAAAAACGCATACGCCCTTTTTGGCCAAGTGCATCATTGTGGACGTTCTGCCTCTTTTCCTATGCCTTCAGTGCAATTCCAGTCTACCTCCTGAAATCGGTTTCCTGCAATTCTGCCCCGCTTTCAAGTCCTCTTGGCAGCCTTACTTCAGTCTATTTTTGGACGATAGCTGTCATTTATAACTCTGCAGGTTTGTGAATTACAGTGCCCCTGAGCTCCTTTCTTCAACTCGCTTTCTTGTGACCTGGCCGCAACACCGCAGGATGTCTTCAGGCCCTAATCTGGTTCTGGCACGGCATGCTGAGCCTTTGGTTATTTCCTCTTCCTGGTGGGAAATGAGAGTTAAATTTGCCCGTCCAGACACCTCCAGCTAGCCTCTCATTGGATCTCGCTATTCCTGTTCATCTTCCGCAGAAATTGCAAACTGGGCCAAACAGGAGGTTAAAGGGACTGACTCTCCAAGTCGGGAGAGTGTTAGTAAAGCGTCTGGAATGTTGCACCCGAGTACCAGGGGAAGAAAACTAAGACATATTTGAACACGTCTCCCGTTCACATGGTTGATCATACTTGGGTTCCACATGCATGTTTTAGCTGAAGGAAGAATACCTAAAACCTGGGTAGTTGAAACCCGTGGAATGGGTACCATGCAATATGACTTCAAAGGGTCTTCATTTGCTCACCGAACCTCTCCAATCCTATCACTGCTGCGTTTATGCCCCTGTACACATGCTTGATTCTCTTTCGGAGACATAGCAATCCATAGGTTTTAAGATACTTACTAGTCAGGTACATTCTTAGGCGTTTAATATGCGGTGTTGAGTCCATTTCGTTGAGCAAGGAGTAGCTCTTGTCTATTCCATATTTGGCTTAAGGAACTTTATCTGTGCTCATTTCAATCTCTGGTTTTATGCAGCACCCCAACTCACCTTTCCCCTTAAGCAAGCATAAGTTGGTTTTCTAAATTTGAGACACTGTTCTGTTCTGTAATTCAGTTCCTGTGTAGCCAAGTTTCCATTCCGTGTATTACTGATATCTTATGATGTTTCTTTTTCTGTGTGACTTATTTCAGTTAGAATCATCATACCTGAATCCACTCATTGTGCTGCTAAGGGCCTGATGACATAGATTTCATTGCTGAGTGATATTGCTTTGTAGGTGAATACCACAACTTCTTTATCCATTTTTCACTTTCTGCGATGTTGAACTTGTACTGTAAACGAGGTTCTTGTAAACAGAGCCGTTCCAAACTTTGGGGTGGCTGTGTCTTTTTGATTTTAATTTCCCTAAGCTATAGGACCATAAGTGGAAGTGCCCTAGGCTCTGTTGCTTTGTTTCTTAGATGTTTCAGGAAACACCATACACTTCTCCCAAGTGTCTGTTGGCAATTTACATCCCGCCCATCAGCATAACAAGGCTCCCAGTTCTCAATGGCCTGTCCTGCCTTTCTGGATTTTACACTTTTTTCAGATGGCCCTTTTGACCGGGGGAAAGTGAGAATTCATTGTAGTGCAGATTTCCTTTGCAAGCTTGCTTGGTTGGCCAAAAAGGGCGTATGCGTTTTTTCCTGAATATATTCAGGAAAAAACGCATACGCCCTTTTTGGCCAAGTGCATCATTGTGGACGTTCTGCCTCTTTTCCTATGCTTTCAATGCAATTCCAGTCTACCTCCTGAAATCGGTTTCCTGCAATTCTGCCCCGCTTTCAAGTCCTCTTGGCAGCCTTACTTCAGTCTATTTTTGGACGATAGCTGTCATTTATAACTCTGCAGGTTTGTGAATTACAGTGCCCCTGAGCTCCTTTCTTCAACTCGCTTTCTTGTGACCTGGCCGCAACACCGCAGGATGGCTTCGGGCCCTAATCTGGTTCCGGCCCGGCATGCTGAGCCTTTGGTTAATTCCTCTTCCTGGTGGGAAATGAGAGTTAAATTTGCCCGTCCAGACACCTGCAGCTAGCCTCTCATTGGTTCTCGCTATTCCTGTTCATCTTCTGCAGAAATTGCAAACTGGGCCAAACAGGAGGTTAAAGGCGCTGACTCTCCAAGTGGGGAGAGTGTTAGTAAAGCGTCTGGAATGTTGCACCCGAGTACCAGGGTACGAAAACTGAGACATATTTGAACACGTCTCCCGTTCACATGGTTGATCATACTCTAGGTTCCACATGCATGTTTTAGCTGAAGGAAGAATACCTAAAACCTGGGTAGTTGAAACCCGTGGAATGGGTACCATGCAATATGACTTCAAAGGGTCTTCATTTGCTCACGAACCTCTCCAATCCTATCACTGCTGCGTTTATGCCCCTGTACACATGCTTGATTCTCTTTCGGAGACATAGCAATCCATAGGTTTTAAGATACTTACTAGTCAGGTACATTCTTAGGCGTTTAATATGGGGTGTTGAGTCCATTTCGTTGAGCAAGGAGTAGCTCTTGTCTATTCCATATTTGGCTTAAGGAACTTTGTCTGTGCTCATTTCAATCTCTGGTTTTATGCAGCACCCCAACTCACCTTTCCCCTTAAGCAAGCATAAGTTGGTTTTCTAAATTTGAGACACTGTTCTGTTCTGTAATTCAGTTCCTGTGTAGCCAAGTTTACATTCCGTGTATTACTGATATCTTATGATGTTTCTTTTTCTGTGTGACTTATTTCAGTTAGAATCATCATACCTGAATCCACTCATTGTGCTGCTAAGGGCCTGATGACACAGATTTCATTGCTGAGTGATATTGTTTTGTAAGTAAATACCACAACTTCTTTACCCATTTTTCACTTTCTGCGATGTTGAACTTGTACTGTAAACGAGGTTCTTGTAAACAGAGCCGTTCCAAACTTTGGGGTGGCTGTGTCTTTTTGATTTTAATTTCCCTAAGCTATAGGACCATAAGTGGAAGTGCCCTAGGTTCTGTTGCTTTGTTTTTTAGATGTTTCAGGAAACACCATACACTTCTCCCGAGTGGTTGTTGGCAATTTACATCCCGCCCTTCAGCATAACAAGGCTCCCAGTTCTCCATGGCCTGTCCTTCCTTTCTGGATTTTACTCTTTTTTCAGATGGCCCTTTTGACTGGGGGGAAGTGAGACTTCATTGTAGTGCAGATTTCCTTTGCAAGCTTGCTTGGTTGGCCAAAAAGGGCGTATGCGTTTTTTCCTGAATATATTCAGGAAAAAACGCATACGCCCTTTTTGGCCAAGTGCATCATTGTGGACGTTCTGCCTCTTTTCCTATGCTTTCAATGCAATTCCAGTCTACCTCCTGAAATCGGTTTCCTGCAATTCTGCCCCGCTTTCAAGTCCTCTTGGCAGCCTTACTTCAGTCTATTTTTGGACGATAGCTGTCATTTATAACTCTGCAGGTTTGTGAATTACAGTGCCCCTGAGCTCCTTTCTTCAACTCGCTTTCTTGTGACCTGGCCGCAACACCGCAGGATGGCTTCAGGCCCTAATCTGGATCCGGCACGGCACGCTGAGCCTTTGGTTATTTCCTCTTCCTGGTGGGAAATGAGAGTTAAATTTGCCCGTCCAGACACCTCCAGCTAGTCTCTCATTGGTTCTCGCTATTCCTGTTCATCTTCCGCAGAAATTGCAAACTGGGCCAAACAGGAGGTTAAAGGCGCTGACTCTCCAAGTGGGGAGAGTGTTAGTAAAGCGTCTGGAATGTTGCACCCGAGTACCAGGGGAGGAAAACTGAGACATATTTGAACACGTCTCCCGTTCACATGGTTGATCATACTTGGGTTCCACATGCATGTTTTAGCTGAAGGAAGAATACCTAAAACCTGGGTAGTTGAAACCCGTGGAATGGGTACCATGCAATATGACTTCAAAGGGTCTTCATTTGCTCACCGAACCTCTCCAATCCTATCACTGCTGCGTTTATGCCCCTGTACACATGCTTGATTCTCTTTCGGAGACATAGCAATCCATAGGTTTTAAGATACTTACTAGTCAGGTACATTCTTAGGCGTTTAATATGCGGTGTTTAGTCCATTTCATTGAGCAAGGAGTAGCTCTTGTCTATTCCATATTTGGCTTAAGGAACTTTATCTGGGCTCATTTCAATCTCTGGTTTTATGCAGCACCCCAACTCACCTTTCCCCTTAAGCAAGCATAAGTTGGTTTTCTAAATTTGAGACCCTGTTCTGTTTTGGAATGCAGTTCCTGTGTAGCCAAGTTTACATTCCGTGTATTAGTGATATCTTATGATGTTTCTTTTTCTGTGTGACTTATTTCAGTTAGAATCATCGTACCTGAATCTACTCATTATGCTGCTACGGGCCTGATGACATAGATTTCATTGCTGAGTGATACTGCATTGTACGTAAGTACCACAAGTTCTTTATGCATTTTTCACTTTCTGTGATATTGAACTTGTACGGTAAACGAGGTTCTTGTAAACAGAGGCGTCCCAAACTTTGGGGTGGCTGTGTCTTTTTGATTTTAATTTCCCTAAGCTATAGGACCATAAGTGGAAGTGCCCTAGGCTCTGTTGCTTTGTTTTTTAGATGTTTCAGGAAACACCATACACTTCTCCCGAGTGTCTGTTGGCAATTTACATCCCGCCCATCAGCATAACAAGGCTCCCAGTTCTCCATGGCCTGTCCTGCCTTTCTGGATTTTACACTTTTTTCAGATGGCCCTTTTGACCGGGGGGAAGTGAGACTTCATTGTAGTGCAGATTTCCTTTGCAAGTTTGCTTGGTTGGCCAAAACGGGCGTATGCGTTTTTTCCTGAATATATTCAGGAAAAAACGCATACGCCCTTTTTGGCCAAGTGCATCATTGTGGACGTTCTGCCTCTTTTCCTATGCTTTCAATGCAATTCCAGTCTACCTCCTGAAATCGGTTTCCTGCAATTCTGCCCCGCTTTCAAGTCCTCTTGGCAGCCTTACTTCAGTCTATTTTTGGACGATAGCTGTCATTTATAACTCTGCAGGTTTGTGAATTACAGTGCCCCTGAGCTCCTTTCTTCAACTCGCTTTCTTTTGAGCTGGCCGCAACACCGCAGGATGGCTTCAGGCCCTAATCTGGTTCCGGCACGGCACGCTGAGCCTTTGGTTAATTCCTCTTCCTGGTGGGAAATGAGAGTTAAATTTGCCCATCCAGACACCTCCAGCTAGTCTCTCATTGGTTCTCGCTATTCCTGTTCATCTTCCACAGAAATTGCAAACTGGGCCAAACAGGAGGTTAAAGGGACTGACTCTCCAAGTCGGGAGAGTGTTAGTAAAGCGTCTGGAATGTTGCACCCGAGTACCAGGGTACGAAAACTGAGACATATTTGAACACGTCTCCCGATCACATGGTTGATCATACTCTGGGTTCCACATGCATGTTTTAGCTGAAGGAAGAATACCTAAAACCTGGGTAGTTGAAACCCGTGGAATGGGTACCATGCAATATGACTTCAAAGGGTCTTCATTTGCTCACCGAACATCTCCAATCCTATCACTGCTGCGTTTATGCCCCTGTACACATGCTTGATTCTCTTTCGGAGACATAGCAATCCATAGGTTTTAAGATACTTACTAGTCAGGTACATTCTTAGGCGTTTAATATGGGGTGTTGAGTCCATTTCGTTGAGCAAGGAGTAGCTCTTGTCTATTCCATATTTGGCTTAAGGAACTTTATCTGTGCTCATTTCAATCTCTGGTTTTATGCAGCACCCCAACTCACCTTTCCCCTTAAGCAAGCATAAGTTGGTTTTCTAAATTTGAGACACTGTTCTGTTCTGTAATTCAGTTCCTGTGTAGCCAAGTTTACATTCCGTGTATTACTGATATCTTATGATGTTTCTTTTTCTGTGTGACTTATTTCAGTTAGAATCATCATACCTGAATCCACTCATTGTGCTGCTAAGGGCCTGATGACACAGATTTCATTGCTGAGTGATATTGCTTTGTAAGTAAATACCACAACTTCTTTACCCATTTTTCACTTTCTGCGATGTTGAACTTGTACTGTAAACGAGGTTCTTGTAAACAGAGCCGTTCCAAACTTTGGGGTGGCTGTGTCTTTTTGATTTTAATTTCCCTAAGCTATAGGACCATAAGTGGAAGTGCCCTAGGTTCTGTTGCTTTGTTTTTTAGATGTTTCAGGAAACACCATACACTTCTCCCGAGTGGTTGTTGGCAATTTACATCCCGCCCTTCAGCATAACAAGGCTCCCAGTTCTCCATGGTCTGTCCTGCCTTTCTGGATTTTACCCTTTTTTCAGATGGCCCTTTTGACCGGGGGGAAGTGAGACTTCATTGTAGTGCAGATTTCCTTTGCAAGCTTGCTTGGTTGGCCAAAAAGGGCGTATGCGTTTTTTCCTGAATATATTCAGGAAAAAACGCATACGCCCTTTTTGGCCAAGTGCATCATTGTGGACGTTCTGCCTCTTTTCCTATGCTTTCAATGCAATTCCAGTCTACCTCCTGAAATCGGTTTCCTGCAATTCTGCCCCGCTTTCAAGTCCTCTTGGCAGCCTTACTTCAGTCTATTTTTGGACGATAGCTGTCATTTATAACTCTGCAGGTTTGTGAATTACAGTGCCCCTGAGCTCCTTTCTTCAACTCGCTTTCTTGTGACCTGGCCGCAACACCGCAGGATGGCTTCAGGCCCTAATCTGGATCCGGCACGGCACGCTGAGCCTTTGGTTATTTCCTCTTCCTGGTGGGAAATGAGAGTTAAATTTGCCCGTCCAGACACCTCCAGCTAGTCTCTCATTGGTTCTCGCTATTCCTGTTCATCTTCCGCAGAAATTGCAAACTGGGCCAAACAGGAGGTTAAAGGCGCTGACTCTCCAAGTGGGGAGAGTGTTAGTAAAGCGTCTGGAATGTTGCACCTGAGTACCAGGGTACGAAAACTGGGACATATTTGAACACGTCTCCCGATCACATGGTTGATCATACTCTAGGTTCCACATGCATGTTTTAGCTGAAGGAAGAATACCTAAAACCTGGGTAGTTGAAACCCGTGGAATGGGTACCATGCAATATGACTTCAAAGGGTCTTCATTTGCTCACGAACCTCTCCAATCCTATCACTGCTGCGTTTATGCCCCTGTACACATGCTTGATTCTCTTTCGGAGACATTGCAATCCATAGGTTTTAAGATACTTACTAGTCAGGTACATTCTTAGGCGTTTAATATGCGGTGTTGAGTCCATTTCGTTGAGCAAGGAGTAGCTCTTGTCTATTCCATATTTGGCTTAAGGAACTTTATCTGTGCTCATTTCAATCTCTGGTTTTATGCAGCACCGCAACTCACCTTTACCCTTAAGCAAGCATAAGTTGGTTTTCTAAATTTGAGACACTGTTCTGTTCTGTAATTCAGTTCCTGTGTAGCCAAGTTTACATTCCGTGTATTACTGATATCTTATGATGTTTCTTTTTCTGTGTGACTTATTTCAGTTAGAATCATCATACCTGAATCCACTCATTGTGCTGCTAAGGGCCTGATGACACAGATTTCATTGCTGAGTGATATTGCTTTGTAAGTAAATACCACAACTTCTTTATCCATTTTTCACTTTCTGCGATGTTGAACTTGTACTGTAAACGAGGTTCTTGTAAACAGAGGCGTCCCAAACTTTGGGGTGGCTCTGTCTTTTTGATTTTAATTTCCCTAAGCTATAGGACCATAAGTGGAAGTGCCCTAGGCTCTGTTGCTTTGTTTTTTAGATGTTTCAGGAAACACCATACACTTCTCCCGAGTGTCTGTTGGCAATTTACATCCCGCCCATCAGCATAACAAGGCTCCCAGTTCTCCATGGCCTGTCCTGCCTTTCTGGATTTTACACTTTTTTCAGATGGCCCTTTTGACCGGGGGGAAGTGAGACTTCATTGTAGTGCAGATTTCCTTTGCAAGCTTGCTTGGTTGGCCAAAAAGGGCGTATGCGTATTTTCCTGAATATATTCAGGAAAAAACGCATACGCCCTTTTTGGCCAAGTGCATCATTGTGGACGTTCTGCCTCTTTTCCTATGCTTTCAATGCAATTCCAGTCTACCTCCTGAAATCGGTTTCCTGCAATTCTGCCCCGCTTTCAAGTCCTCTTGGCAGCCTTACTTCAGTCTATTTTTGGACGATAGCTGTCATTTATAACTCTGCAGGTTTGTGAATTACAGTGCCCCTGAGCTCCTTTCTTCAACTCGCTTTCTTTTGAGCTGGCCGCAACACCGCAGGATGGCTTCAGCCCTTAATCTGGTTCCGGCACGGCACGCTGAGCCTTTGGTTAATTCCTCTTCCTGGTGGGAAATGAGAGTTAAATTTGCCCGTCCAGACACCTCCAGCTAGTCTCTCATTGGTTCTCACTATTCCTGTTCATCTTCCGCAGAAATTGCAAACTGGGCCAAACAGGAGGTTAAAGGGACTGACTCTCCAAGTGGGGAGAGTGTTAGTAAAGCGTCTGGAATGTTGCACCCGAGTACCAGGGTACGAAAACTGAGACATATTTGAACACGTCTCCCGATCACATGGTTGATCATACTCTGGGTTCCACATGCATGTTTTAGCTGAAGGAAGAATACCTTAAACCTGGGTAGTTGAAACCCGTGGAATGGGTACCATGCAATATGACTTCAAAGGGTCTTCATTTGCTCACCAAACCTCTCCAGTCCTATCACTGCTGCGTTTATGCCCCTGTACACATGCTTGATTCTCTTTCGGAGACATAGCAATCCATAGGTTTTAAGATACTTACAAGTCAGGTATATTCTTAGGCGTTTAATATGGGGTGTTGAGTCCATTTCGTTGAGCAAGGAGTAGCTCTTGTCTATTCCATATTTGGCTTAAGGAACTTTATCTGTGCTCATTTCAATCTCTGGTTTTATGCAGCACCCCAACTCACCTTTACCCTTAAGCAAGCATAAGTTGGTTTTCTAAGTTTGAGACCCTGTTCTGTTCTGTAATTCAGTTCCTGTGTAGCCAAGTTTACATTCCATGTATTACTGATATCTTATGATGTTTCTTTTTCTGTGTGACTTATTTCAGTTAGAATCATCATACCTGAATCCACTCATTGTGCTGCTAAGGGCCTGATGACACAGATTTCATTGCTGAGTGATATTGCTTTGTAAGTAAATACCACAACTTCTTTATCCATTTTTCACTTTCTACAATGTTGAACTTGTACTGTAAACGAGGTTCTTGTAAACAGAGGCGTCCCAAACTTTGGGGTGGCTGTGTCTTTTTGATTTTAATTTCCCTAAGCTATAGGACCATAAGTGGCAGTGTCCTAGGCTCTGTTGCATTGTTTTTTAGATGTTTCAGGAAACACCATACACTTCTCCTGAGTGTCTGTTGGCAATTTACATCCCGCCCTTCAGAATAACAAGGCTCCCAGTTCTCCATGGCCTGTCCTGCCTTTCTGGATTTTACACTTTTTTCAGATGGCCCTTTTGACCGGGGGGAAGTGAGACTTCATTGTAGTGCAGATTTCCTTTGCAAGCTTGCTTGGTTGGCCAAAAAGGGCGTATGCGTTTTTTCCTGAATATATTCAGGAAAAAACGCATACGCCCTTTTTGGCCAAGTGCATCATTGTGGACGTTCTGCCTCTTTTCCTATGCTTTCAATGCAATTCCAGTCTACCTCCTGAAATCGGTTTCCTGCAATTCTGCCCCGCTTTCAAGTCCTCTTGGCAGCCTTACTTCAGTCTATTTTTGGACGATAGCTGTCATTTATAACTCTGCAGGTTTGTGAATTACAGTGCCCCTGAGCTCCTTTCTTCAACTCGCTTTCTTGTGAGCTGGCCGCAACACCGCAGGATGGCTTCAGGCCCTAATCTGGTTCTGGCACGGCACGCTGAGCCTTTGGTTAATTCCTCTTCCTGGTGGGAAATGAGAGTTAAATTTGCCCGTCCAGACACCTCCAGCTAGTCTCTCATTGGTTCTCGCTATTCCTGTTCATCTTCCGCAGAAATTGCAAACTGGGCCAAACAGGAGGTTAAAGGGACTGACTCTCCAAGTCGGGAGAGTGTTAGTAAAGCGTCTGGAATCTTGCACCCGAGTACCAGGGTACGAAAACTGAGAAATATTTGAACACGTCTCCCGATCACATGGTTGATCATACTCTAGGTTCCACATGCATGTTTTAGCTGAAGGAAGAATACCTTAAACCTGGGTAGTTGAAACCCGTGGAATGGGTACCATGCAATATGACTTCAAAGGGTCTTCATTTGCTCACCAAACCTCTCCAATCCTATCACTGCTGCGTTTATGCCCCTGTACACATGCTTGATTCTCTTTCGGAGACATAGAAATCCATAGGTTTTAAGATACTTACTAGTCAGGTACATTCTTAGGCGTTTAATATGCGGTGTTGAGTCCATTTCGTTGAGCAAGGAGTAGCTCTTGTCTATTCCATATTTGGCTTAAGGAAATTTATCTGTGCTCATTTCAATCTCTGGTTTTATGCAGCACCCCAACTCACCTTTCCCCTTAAGCAAGCATAAGTTGGTTTTCTAAATTTGAGACCCTATTCTGTTCTGTAATTCAGTTCCTGTGTAGCCAAGTTTACATTCCGTGTATTAGTGATATCTTATGATGTTTCTTTTTCTGTGTGACTTATTTCAGTTAGAAACATCGTACCTGAATCCACTCATTAAGCTGCTACGGGCCTGATGACAAAGATTTCATTGCTGAGTGATACTGCATTGTACGTAAGTACCACAACTTCTTTATCCATTTTTCACTTTCTGCGATATTGAACTTTTACAGTAAACGAGGTTCTTGTAAACAGAGGAGTCCCAAACTTTTGGGTGGCTGTGTCTTTTTGATTTTAATTTCCCTAAGCTATAGGACCATAAGTGGAAGTGCCCTAGGCTCTGTTGCTTTGTTTTTTAGATGTTTCAGGAAACACCATACACTTCTCAGGAGTGTCTGTTGACAATTTACATCCCGCCCATCAGCATTACAAAGCTCCCAGTTCTCCATGGCCTGTCCTGCCTTTCTGGATTTTACACCTTTTTCAGATGGCCCTTTTGACCGGGGGGAAGTGAGACTTCTTTGTAGTGCAGATTTCCTTTGCAAGCTTGCTTGGTTGGCCAAAAAGGGCGTATGCGTTTTTTCCTGAATATATTCAGGAAAAAACGCATACGCCCTTTTTGGCCAAGTGCATCATTGTGGACGTTCTGCCTCTTTTCCTATGCTTTCAATGCAATTCCAGTCTACCTCCTGAAATCGGTTTCCTGCAATTCTGCCCCGCTTTCAAGTCCTCTTGGCAGCCTTACTTCAGTCTATTTTTGGACGATAGCTGTCATTTATAACTCTGCAGGTTTGTGAATTACAGTGCCCCTGAGCTCCTTTCTTCAACTCGCTTTCTTGTGAGCTGGCCGCAACACCACAGGATGGCTTCAGGCCCTAATCTGGTTCTGGCACGGCACGCTGAGCCTTTGGTTAATTCCTCTTCCTGGTGGGAAATGAGAGTTAAATTTGCCCATCCAGACACCTTCAGCTAGTCTCTCATTGGTTCTCGCTATTCCTGTTCATCTTCCACAGAAATTGCAAACTGGGCCAAACAGGAGGTTAAAGGGACTGACTCTCCAAGTCGGGAGAGTGTTAGTAAAGCGTCTGGAATGTTGCACCCGAGTACCAGGGTACGAAAACTGAGACATATTTGAACACGTCTCCCGATCACATGGTTGATCATACTCTAGGTTCCACATGCAAGTTTTAGCTGAAGGAAGAATACCTTAAACCTGGGTAGTTAAAACCCGTGGAATGGGTACCATGTAATATGACTTCAAAGGGTCTTCTTTTGCTCACCGAACCTCTCCAATCCTTTCACTGCTGTGTTTATGCCCCTGTACACATGCTTCATTCTCTTTCGGAGACATAGCAATACATAGGTTTTCAGATACTTACTAGTCAGGTACATTCTTAGGCGTTTAATATGCGGTGTCGAGTCCATTTCGTTGAGCAAGCAGTAGCTCTTGTCTATTCCATATTTGGCTTAAGGAACTTTATCTGTGCTCATTTCGATCTCTGGTTTTATGCAGCACCCCAACTCACCTTTCCCCTTAAGCAAGCATAAGTTGGTTTTCTAAATTTGAGACCCTGTTCTGTTCTGTAATTCAGTTCCTGTGTAGCCAAGTTTCCATTCCGTGTATTACTGATATCTTATGATGTTTCTTTTTCTGTGTGACTTATTTCAGATAGAATCATCATACCTGAATCCACTCATTGTGCTGCTAAGGGCCTGATGACATAAATTTCATTGCTGAGTGATATTGCTTTGTAAGTAAATACCACAACTTCTTTATCCATTTTTCACTTTCTGCGATGTTGAATTGTATGGTAAACGAGGTTCTTGTAAACAGAGGCGTCCCAAATTTTGGGGTGGCTGTGTCTTTTTGATTTTAATTTCCCTAAGCTATAGGACCATAAGTGGAAGTGCCCTAGACTCTGTTGCTTTGTTTTTTCGATGTTTCAGGAAACACCATACACTTCTCCTGAGTGTCTGTTGGCAATTTACATCCCGCCCATCAGCATAACAAGGCTCCCAGTTCTCCATGGCCTGTCCTGCCTTTCTGGATTTTACATTTTTTGCAGATGGCCGTTTTGACCGGGGGGAAGTGAGACTTCATTGTAGTGCAGATTTCCTTTGCAAGTTTGCTTGGTTGGCCAAAAAGGGCGTATGCGTTTTTACCTGAATATATTCAGGAAAAAACGCATACGCCCTTTTTGGCCAAGTGCATCATTGTGGACGTTCTGCCTCTTTTCCTATGCTTCCAATGCAATTCCAGTCTACCTCCTGAAATCGGTTTCCTGCAATTCTGCCCCGCTTTCAAGTCCTCTTGGCAGCCTTACTTCAGTCTATTTTTGGACGATAGCTGTCATTTATAACTCTGCAGGTTTGTGAATTACAGTGCCCCTGAGCTCCTTTCTTCAACTCGCTTTCTTGTGAGCTGGCCGCAACACCGCAGGATGGCTTCAGGCCCTAATCTGGTTCCGGCACGGCACGCTGAGCCTTTGGTTAATTCCTCTTCCTAGTGGGATGTGAGTGTTAAATTTGCCCGTGAGGACACCTCCAGCTAGTCTCTCATTGGTTCTCGCTATTCCTGTTCATCTTCCGCAGAAATTGCAAACTGGGCCAAACAGGAGATTTAAGGGATTGACTCTGAAGTCGGGAGAGTGTTAGTAAAGCGTCTGGAATGTTGCACCCGAGTACCAGGGGAAGAAAACTGAGACATATTTGAACACGTCTCCCGTTCACACGGTTGATCATACTCTGGGTTCCACATGCATGTTTTAGCTGAAGGAAGATTACCTGAAACCTGCAGAGTTGAGACCCGTGGAATGGGTACCATGCAATATGACTTCAAAGGGTCTTCATTTGCTCACCGAACCTCTCCAATCCTATCACTGCTGCGTTTATGCCCCTGTACACACGCTTGATTCTCTTTTGGAGACATAGCAATCCATAGGTTTTAAGATACTTACTAGTCAGGTACATTCTTAGGCGTTTAATATGGGGTGTTGAGTCCATTTCTTTGAGCAAGGAGTAGCTCTTGTCTATTCCATATTTGGCTTAAGGAACTTTATCTGTGCTCATTTCAATCTCTGGTTTTATGCAGCACCCCAACTCACCTTTCCCCTTAAGCAAGCATAAGTTGGCTTTCTAAATTTGAGACCCTGTTCTGTTCTGTAATTCAGTTCCTGTGTAGCCAAGTTTCCATTCCGTGTATTACTGATATCTTATGATGTTTCTTTTTCTGTGTGACTTATTTCAGTTAGCATCATCGTACCTGAATCCACTCATTATGCTGCCACGGGCCTGATGACATAGATTTCATTGCTGAGTGATACTGCATTGTACGTAAGTACCACAAGTTCTTTATCCATTTTTCACTTTCTGTGATATTGAACTTGTACGGTAAACGAGGTTCTTGTAAACAGAGGCGTCCCAAACTTTGGGGTGGCTGTGTCTTTTTGATTTTAATTTCCCTAAGCTATAGGACCATAAGTGGAAGTGCCCTAGGCTCTGTTGCTTTGTTTTTTAGATGTTTCAGGAAATACCATACACTTCTCCGGAGTGTCTGTTGGCAATTTACATCCCGCCCATCAGCATAACAAGTCTCCCAGTTGTCCATGGCCTGTCCTGCCTTTCTGGATTTTACACTTTTTTCAGATGGCCCTTTTGACCGGGGGGAAGTGAGACTTCATTGTAGTGCAGATTTCCTTTGCAAGTTTGCTTGGTTGGCCAAAAAGGGCGTATGCGTTTTTTCCTGAATATATTCAGGAAAAAACGCATACGCCCTTTTTGGCCAAGTGCATCATTGTGGACGTTCTGCCTCTTTTCCTATGCTTTCAATGCAATTCCAGTCTACCTCCTGAAATCGGTTTCCTGCAATTCTGCCCCGCTTTCAAGTCCTCTTGGCAGCATTACTTCAGTCTATTTTTGGACGATAGCTGTCATTTATAACTCTGCAGGTTTGTGAATTACAGTGCCCCTGAGCTCCTTTCTTCAACTCACTTTCTTGTGACCTGGCCGCCACACTGCAGGATTGCTTGAGGCCCTAATCTGGTACCAGCACGGCACGCTGAGCCTTTGGTTAATTCCTCTTCCTGGTGGGAAATGAGAGTTAAATTTGCCCGTCCAGACACCTCCATCTAGTCTCCCATTGGTTCTCCCTATTCCTGTTCATCTTCCGCAGAAATTGCAAACTGGGCCAAACAGGAGGTTAAAGGTGCTGACTCTCCAAGTGGGGAGAGTGTTAATAAAGCATCTGGAATGTTTCACCCGAGTACCAGGGGAGGAAAACTGAGACATATTTGAACACGTCTCCCGTTCACACAGTTGATCATACTCTGGGTTCCACATGCATGTTTTAGCTGAAGGAAGAATACCTGAAACCTGCAGAGTTGAGACCCGTGGAATGGGTACCATGCAATATGACTTCAAAGTGTCTTCATTTGCTCACCGAACCTCTCCAATCCTATCACTCCTGCGTTTATGCCCCTGTACACACGCTTGATTCCCTTTTGGAGACATAGCAATCCATAGGTTTTAAGATACTTACTAGTCAGGTACATTCTTAGGCGTTTAATATGGGGTGTTGAGTCCATTTCGTTGAGCAAGGAGTAGCTCTTGTCTATTCCATATTTGGCTTAAGGAACTTTATCTGTGCTCATTTCAATCTCTGGTTTTATGCAGCACCCCAACTCACCTTTCCCCTTAAGCAAGCATAAGTTGGTTTTCTAAATTTGAGACCCTGTTCTGTTTGGAATTCAGTTCCTGTGTAGCCAAGTTTACATTCCGTGTATTAGTGATATCTTATGATGTTTCTTTTTCTGTGTGACTTATTTCAGTTAGAATCATCGTACCTGAATCCACTCATTATGCTGCTACGGGCCTGATGACATAGATTTCATTGCTGAGTGATACTGCATTGTACGTAAGTACCACAAGTTCTTTATCCATTTTTCACTTTCTGTGATATTGAACTTGTACGGTAAACGAGGTTCTTGTAAACAGAGGCATCCCAAACTTTGTGGTGGCTGTGTCTTTTTGATTTTAATTTCCCTAAGCTATAGGACCATAAGTGGAAGTGCCCTAGGTTCTGTTGCTTTGTTTTTTAGATGTTTCAGGAAACACCATACACTTCTCCCGAGTGGTTGTTGGCAATTTACATCCCGCCCATCAGCATAACAAGGCTCCCAGTTCTCCATGGCTTGTCCTGCCTTTCTGGATTTTACACTTTTTTCAGATGGCCCTTTTGACCGGGGGGAAGTGAGACTTCATTGTAGTGCAGATTTCCTTTGCAAGCTTGCTTGGTTGGCCAAAAAGGGCATATGCGTTTTTTCCTGAATATATTCAGGAAAAAATGCATACGCCCTTTTTGGCCAAGTGCATCATTGTGGACGTTCTGCCTCTTTTCCTATGCTTTCAATGCAATTCCAGTCTACCTCCTGAAATCGGTTTCCTGCAATTCTGCCCCGCTTTCAAGTCCTCTTGGCAGCCTTACTTCAGTCTATTTTTGGACGATAGCTGTCATTTATAACTCTGCAGGTTTGTGAATTACAGTGCCCCTGAGCTCCTTTCTTCAACTCGCTTTCTTGTGAGCTGGCCGCAACACCGCAGGATGGCTTCAGGCCCTAATCTGGTTCCGGCACGGCACACTGAGCCTTTGGTTATTTCCTCTTCCTGGTGGGAAATGAGAGTTAAATTTGCCCGTCCAGACACCTCCAGCTAGCCTCTCATTGGTTCTCGCTATTCCTGTTCATCTTCCGCAGAAATTGCAAACTGGGCCAAACAGGAAGTTAAAGGCCCTGACTCTCCAAGTCGGGAGAGTGTTAGTAAAGCGTCTGGAATGTTGAACCCGAGTTCCAGGGGAGGAAAACTGAGACATATTTGAACACGTCTCCCATTGACATGGTTGATCATACTTGGGTTCCACATGCATGTTTTAGCTGAAGGAAGAATACCTAAAACCTGGGTAGTTGAAACCCGTGGAATGGGTACCATGCAATATGACTTCAAAGGGTCTTCATTTGCTCACCGAACCTCTCCAATCCTATCACTGCTGCGTTTATGCCCCTGTACACATGCTTGGTTCTCTTTCGGAGACATAGCAATCCATAGGTTTTAAGATACTTACTAGTCAGGTACATTCTTAGGTGTTTAATATGCGGTGTTGAGTCCATTTCGTTGAGCAAGGAGTAGCTCTTGTCTATTCCATATTTGGCTTAAGGAACTTTATCTGTGCTCATTTCAATCTCTGGTTTTATGCAGCACCCCAACTCACCTTTACCCTTAAGCAAGAATAAGTTGGTTTTCTAAATTTGAGACCCTGTTCTGTTCTGTAATTCAGTTCCTGTGTAGCCAAGTTTACATTCCGTGTATTACTGATATCTTATGATGTTTCTTTTTCTGTGTGACTTATTTCAGTTAGAATCATCATACCTGAATCCACTCATTGTGCTGCTAAGGGCCTGATGACACAGATTTCATTGCTGAGTTATATTGCTTTGTAAGTAAATACCACAACTTCTTTATCCATTTTTCACTTTCTGCGATGTTGAACTTGTACTGTAAACGAGGTTCTTGTAAACAGAGGCGTCCCAAACTTTGGGGTGGCTGTGTCTTTTTGATTTTAATTTCCCTAAGCTATAGGACCATAAGTGGAAGTGCCCTAGGTTCTGTTGCTTTGTTTTTTAGATGTTTCAGGAAACACCATACACTTCTCCCCAGTGGTTGTTGGCAATTTACATCCCGCCCATCAGCATAACAAGGCTCCCAGTTCTCCATGGCCTGTCCTGCCTTTCTGGATTTTACACTTTTTTCAGATGGCCCTTTTGACTGGGGGGAAGTGAGACTTCCTTGTAGTGCAGATTTCCTTTGCAAGCTTGCTTGGTTGGCCAAAAAGGGCGTATGCGTTTTTTCCTGAATATATTCAGGAAAAAACGCATACGCCCTTTTTGGCCAAGTGCATCATTGTGGACGTTCTGCCTCTTTTCCTATGCTTTCAATGCAATTCCAGTCTACCTCCTGAAATCGGTTTCCTGCAATTCTGCCCCGCTTTCAAGTCCTCTTGGCAGCCTTACTTCAGTCTATTCTTGGACGATAGCTGTCATTCATAACTCTGCAGGTTTGTGAATTACAGTGCCCCTGAGCTCCTTTCTTCAACTTGCTTTCTTGTGACCTGGCCGCAACACCGCAGGATGGCTTCAGGCCCTAATCTGGTTCTGGCACGGCACGCTGAGCCTTTGGTTATTTCCTCTTCCTGGTGGGAAATGAGAGTTAAATTTGCCCGTCCAGACACCTCCAGCTAGTCTCTCATTGGTTCTCGCTATTCCTGTTCATCTTCCGCAGAAATTGCAAACTGGGCCAAACAGGAGGTTAAAGGCGCTGACTCTCCAAGTGGGGAGAGTGTTAGTAAAGCGTCTGGAATGTTGCACCCGAGTACCAGGGGAGGAAAACTGAGACATATTTGAACACGTCTCCCGTTCACATGGTTGATCATACTTGGGTTCCACATGCATGTTTTAGCTGAAGGAAGAATACCTTAATCCTGGAGAGTTGAGACCCGTGTAATGGGTACCATGCAATATGACTTCAAAGGGTCTTCATTTGCTCACCGAACCTCTCCAATCCTATCACTGCTACGTTTATGCCCCTGTACACATGCTTGATTCTCTTTTGGAGACATAGCAATCCATAGGTTTTACGATACTTACTAGTCAGGTACATTCTTAGGCGTTTAATATGCGGTGTTGAGTCCATTTCATTGAGCAAGGAGTAGCTCTTGTCTATTCCATATTTGACTTAAGGAACTTTATCTGTGCTCATTTCAATCTCTGGTTTTATGCAGCACCACAACTCACCTTTACCCTTAAGCAAGCATAAGTTGGTTTTCTAAATTTGAGACCCTGTTCTGTACTGTAATTCAGTTCCTGTGTAGCCAAGTTTACATTCCGTGTATTACTGATATCTTATGATGTTTCTTTTTCTGTGTGACTTATTTCAGTTAGAATCATCATACCTGAATCCACTCATTGTGCTGCTAAGGGCCTGATGACACAGATTTCATTGCTGAGTGATATTGCTTTGTAAGTAAATACCACAACTTCTTTATCCATTTTTCACTTTCTGCGATGTTGAACTTGTACTGTAAACGAGGTTCTTGTAAACAGAGCCGTTCCAAACTTTGGGGTGGCTGTGTCTTTTTCATTTTAATTTCCCTAAGCTATAGGACCATAAGTGGAAGTGCCCTAGGTTCTGTTGCTTTGTTTTTTAGATGTTTCAGGAAACACCATACACTTCTCCCAAGTGGTTGTTGGCAATTTACATCCCGCCCATCAGCATAACAAGGCTCCCAGTTCTCCATGGCCTGTCCTGCCTTTCTGGATTTTACACTTTTTTCAGATGGCCCTTTTGACCGGGGGGAAGTGAGACTTCATTGTAGTGCAGATTTCCTTTGCAAGCTTGCTTGGTTTGCCAAAAAGGGCGTATGCGTATTTTCCTGAATATATTCAGGAAAAAACGCATACGCCCTTTTTGGCCAAGTGCATCATTGTGGACGTTCTGCCTCTTTTCCTATGCTTTCAATGCAATTCCAGTCTACCTCCTGAAATTGGTTTCCTGCAATTCTGCCCCACTTTCAAGTCCTCTTGGCAGCCTTACTTCAGTCTATTTTTGGACGATAGCTGTCATTTATAACTCTGCAGGTTTGTGAATTACAGTGCCCCTGAGCTCCTTTCTTCAACTCGCTTTCTTGTGACCTGGCCGCAGCACCGCAGGATGGCTTCATGCCCTAATCTGGTTCCGGTACGGCACGCTGAGCCTTTGGTTATTTCCTCTTCCTGTTGGGAAATGAGAGTTAAATTTGCCCGTCCAGACACCTCCAGCTAGTCTCCATTGGTTCTCGCTATTCCTGTTCATCTTCCGCAGAAATTGCAAACTGGGCCAAACAGGAGGTTAAAGGCGCTGACTCTCCAAATGGGGAGAGTGTTAGTAAAGCGTCTGGAATGTTACACCCGAGTACCAGGGGAGGAAAACTGAGACATATTTGAACACGTCTCCCGTTCACATGGTTGATCATACTTGGGTTCCACATGCATGTTTTAGCTGAAGGAAGAATACCTTAAACCTGGAGAGTTGAGACCCGTGTAATGGGTACCATGCAATATGACTTCAAAGGGTATTCATTTGCTCAACGAACCTCTCCAATCCTATCACTGCTACGTTTATGCCCCTGTACACATGCTTGATTCTCTTTTGGAGACATAGCAATCCATAGGTTTTACGATACTTACTAGTCAGGTACATTCTTAGGCGTTTAATATGCGGTGTTGAGTCCATTTCATTGAGCAAGGAGTAGCTCTTGTCTATTCCATATTTGGCTTAAGGAATTTTATCTGTGCTCATTTCAATCTCTGGTTTTATGCAGCACCCCAACTCACCTTTCCCCTTAAGCAAGCATAAGTTGGTTTTCTAAATTTGAGACCCTGTTCTGTTCTGTAATTCAGTTCCTGTGTAGCCAAGTTTATATTCCGTGTATTACTGATATCTTATGATGTTTCTTTTTCTGTGTGACTTATTTCAGTTAGAATTATCATACCTGAATCCACTCATTGTGCTGCTAAGGGCCTGATGACACAGATTTCATTGCTGTGTGATATTGCTTTGTAAGTAAATACCACAACTTCTTTATCCATTTTTCACATTCTGCGATGTTGAACTTGTACTGTAAACGAGGTTCTTGTAAACAGAGGCGTCCCAAACTTTGGGGTGGCTGTGTCTTTTTGATTTTAATTTCCCTAAGGTATAGGACCATAAGTGGCAGTGCCCTAGGCTCTGTTGCTTTGTTTTTTAGATGTTTCAGGAAACACCATACACTTCTCCCGAGTGTCTGTTGGCTATTTACATCCCGCCCATCAGCATAACAAGGCTCCCAGTTCTCCATGGCCTGTCCTGCCTTTCTGGATTTTACACTTTTTTCAGATGGCCCTTTTGACCGGGGGGAAGTGAGACTTCATTGTAGTGCAGATTTCCTTTGCAAGCTTGCTTGGTTGGCCAAAAAGGGCGTATGCGTTTTTTCCTGAATATATTCAGGAAAAAACGCATACGCCCTTTTTGGCCAAGTGCATCATTGTGGACGTTCTGCCTCTTTTCCTATGCTTTCAATGCAATTCCAGTCTACCTCCTGAAATCGGTTTCCTGCAATTCTGCCCCGCTTTCAAGTCCTCTTGGCAACCTTACTTCAGTCTATTTTTGGACGATAGCTGTCATTTATAACTCTGCAGGTTTGTGAATTACAGTGCCCCTGAGCTCCTTTCTTCAACTCACTTTCTTTTGTGCTGGCCGCAACACCGCAGAATGGCTTCAGGCCCTAATCTGGTTCCGGCACGGCACGCTGAGCCTTTGGTTAATTCCTCTTCCTGGTGGGAAATGAGAGTTAAATTTGCCCGTCCAGACACCTCCAGGTAGCCTCTCATTGGTTCTCGCTATTCCTGTTCATCTTCCGCAGAAATTGCAAACTGGGCCAAACAGGAGGTTAAAGGGACTGACTCTCCAAGTCGGGAGAGTGTTAGTAAAGCGTCTGGAATGTTGCACCCGAGTACCAGGGTACGAAAACTGAGACATATTTGAACACGTCTCCCGATCACATGGTTGATCATACTCTAGGTTCCACATGCATGTTTTAGCTGAAGGAAGAATACCTTAAACTTGGGTAGTTGAAACCCGTGGAATGGGTACCATGCAATATGACTTCAAAGGGTCTTCATTTGCTCACCGAACCTCTCCAATCCTATCACTGCTGCGTTTATGCCCCTGTACACATGCTTGGTTCTCTTTCGGAGACATAGCAATCCATAGGTTTTAAGATACTTACTAGTCAGGTACATTCTTAGGCGTTTAATATGGGGTGTTGAGTCCATTTCGTTGAGCAAGGAGTAGCTCTTGTCTATTCCATATTTGGCTTAAGGAACTTTATCTGTGCTCATTTCAATCTCTGGTTTTATGCAGCACCCCAACTCACCTTTACCCTTAAGCAAGAATAAGATGGTTTCCTAAATTTGAGACCCTGTTCTGTTCTGTAATTCAGTTCCTGTGTAGCCAAGTTTACATTCCGTGTATTACTGATATCTTATGATGTTTCTTTTTCTGTGTGACTTATTTCAGTTAGAATCATCATACCTGAATCCACTCATTGTGCTGCTAAGGGCCTGATGACACAGATTTCATTGCTGAGTGATATTGCTTTGTAAGTAAATACCACAACTTCTTTATCCATTTTTCACTTTCTGCGATGTTGAACTTGTACTGTAAACGAGGTTCTTGTCAACAGAGCCATTCCAAACTTTGGGGTGGCTGTGTCTTTTTGATTTTAATTTCCCTAAGCTATAGGACCATAAGTGGAAGTGCCCTAGGTTCTGTTGCTTTGTTTTTTAGATGTTTCAGGAAACACCATACACTTCTCCCGAGTGGTTGTTGGCAATTTACATCCCGCCCATATGCATAACAAGGCTCCCAGTCCTCCATGGCCTGTCCTGCCTTTCTGGATTTTACACTTTTTTCAGATGGCCCTTTTGACCGGGGGGAAGTGAGACTTCCCTGTAGTGCAGATTTCCTTTGCAAGCTTGCTTGGTTGGCCAAAAAGGGCGTATGCATTTTTTCCTGAATATATTCAGGAAAAAACGCATACGCCCTTTTTGGCCAAGTGCATCATTGTGGACGTTCTGCCTCTTTTCCTATGCTTTCAATGCAATTCCAGTCTACCTCCTGAAATCGGTTTCCTGCAATTCTGCCCCGCTTTCAAGTCCTCTTGGCAGCCTTACTTCAGTATATTTTTGGACGATAGCTGTCATTTATAACTCTGCAGGTTTGTGAATTACAGTGCCCCTGAGCTCCTTTCTTCAACTCACTTTCTTTTGTGCTGGCCGCAACACCGCAGAATGGCTTCAGGCCCTAATCTGGTTCTGGCACGGCACGCTGAGCCTTTGGTTATTTCCTCCTCCTGGTGGGAAATGAGAGTTAAATTTGCCCGTCCAGACACCTCCAGCTAGCCTCTCATTGGTTCTCGCTATTCCTGTTTATCTTCCGCAGAAACTGCAAACTGTGCCAAACAGGAGGTTAAAGGCGCTGACTCTCCAAGTGGGGAGAGTGTTAGTAAAGCGTCTGGAATGTTGCAACCGAGTACCAGGGGAGGCAAACTGAGACATATTTGAACACGTCTCCCGATCACATGGTTGATCATACTCTGGGTTCCACATGCATGTTTTAGCTGAAGGAAGAATACCTAAAACCTGGGTAGTTGAAACCCGTGGAATGGGTACCATGCAATATGACTTCAAAGGGTCTTCATTTGCTCACCGAACCTCTCCAATCCTATCACTGCTGCGTTTATGCCCCTGTACACATGCTTGATTCTCTTTCGGAGACATAGCAATCTATAGGTTTTAAGATACTTACTAGTCAGGTACATTCTTAGGCGTTTAATATGCGGTGTTGAGTCCATTTTGTTGAGCAAGGAGTAGCTCTTGTGTATTCCATATTTGGCTTAAGGAACTTTATCTGTGCTCATTTCAATCTCTAGTTTTTTGCAGCACCCCAACTCACCTTTCCCCTTAAGCAAGCATAAGTTGGTTTTCTAAATTTGAGACCCTGTTCTGTTCTGTAATTCAGTTCCTGTGTAGCCAAGTTTCCATTCCGTGTATTAGTGATATCTTATGATGTTTCTTTTTCTGTGTGACTTATTTCAGTTAGAATCATCATACCTGAATCCACTCATTGTGCTGCTAAGGGCCTGATGACACAGATTTCATTGCTGAGTGATATTGCTTTGTAAGTAAATACCACAACTTCTTTATCCATTTTTCACTTTCTGCGATGTTGAACTTGTACTGTAAATGAGGTTCTTGTCAACAGAGCCGTTCCAAACTTTGGGGTGGCTGTGTCTTTTTGATTTTAATTTCCCTAAGCTATAGGACCATAAGTGGAAGTGCCCTAGGTTCTGTTGCTTTGTTTTTTAGATGTTTCAGGAAACACCATACACTTCTCCCGAGTGGTTGTTGACAATTTACATCCCGTCCATCAGCATAACAAGGCTCCCAGTTCTCAATGGCCTGTTGCCTTTCTGGATTTTACACTTTTTTCAGATGGCCCTTTTGACCGGGGGGAAGTGAGACTTCATTGTAGTGCAGATTTCCTTTGCAAGCTTGCTTGGTTGGCCAAAAAGGGCGTATGCGTTTTTTCCTGAATATATTCAGGAAAAAACGCATACGCCCTTTTTGGCCAAGTGCATCATTGTGGACGTTCTGCCTCTTTTCCTATGCTTTCAATGCAATTCCGGTCTACCTCCTGAAATCGGTTTCCTGCAATTCTGCACCGCTTTCAAGTCCTCTTGGCAGCCTTACTTCAGTCTATTTTTGGACGATAGCTGTCGTTTATAACTCTGCAGGTTTGTGAATTACAGTGCCCCTGAGCTCCTTTCTTCAACTCGCTTTCTTGTGACCTGGCCGCAACACCACAGTATGGCTTCAGGCCCTAATCTGGTTCCGGCCCGGCATGCTGAGCCTTTGGTTAATTCCTCTTCCTGGTGGGAAATGAGAGTTAAATTTGCACGTCGAGACACCTCCAGCTAGCCTCTCATTGGTTCTCGCTATTCTTGTTCATCTTCCGCAGAAATTGCAAACTGGGCCAAACAGGAGGTTAAAGGGACTGACTCTCCAAGTCGGGAGAGTGTTAGTAAAGCGTCTGGAATGTTGCACCCGAGTACCAGGGTACAAAAACTGAGACATATTTGAACACGACTCCCGATCACATGGTTGATCATACTCTGGGTTCCACATGCATGTTTAGCTGAAGGAAGAATACCTTAAACCTGGAGAGTTGAAACCCGTGGAATGGGTACCATGCAATATGACTTCAAAGGGTCTTCATTTGCTCACCGAACCTCTCCAATCCTATCACTGCTGCGTTTATGCCCCTGTACACATGCTTGATTCTCTTTCGGAGACATAGCAATCCATAGGTTTTAAGATACTTACTAGTCAGGTACATTTTTAGGCGTTTAATATGCGGTGTTGAGTCCATTTCGTTGAGCAAGGAGTAGCTCTTGTCTATTCCATATTTGGCTTAAGGAACTTTATCTGTGCTCATTTCAATCTCTGGTTTTATGCAGCAAACCAACTCACCTTTCCCCTTAAGCAAGCATAAGTTGGTTTTCTAAATTTGAGAACCTGTTCTGTTTTGGAATTCAGTTCCTGTGTAGCCAAGTTTCCATTCCGTGTATTAGTGATATCTTATGATGTTTCTTTTTCTGTGTGACTTATTTCAGTTAGAATCATCGTACCTGAATCCACTCATTATGCTGCTACGGGCCTGATGACATAGATTTCATTGCTGAGTGATACTGCATTGTACGTAAGTACCACAAGTTCTTCATCCATTTTTCACTTTCTGTGATATTGAACTTGTACGGTAAACGAGGTTCTTGTAAACGGAGGCGTCCCAAACTTTGGGGTGGCTGTGTCTTTTTGATTTTAATTTCCCTAAGCTATAGGACCATAAGTGGAAGTGCCCTACGCTCTGTTGCTTTGTTTTTTAGATGTTTCAGGAAACACCATACACTTCTCCTGAGTGTCTGTTGGCAATTTACATCCCGCCCATCAGAATAACAAGGCTCCCAGTTCTCCATGGCCTGTCCTGCCTTTCTGGATTTTACACTTTTTTCAGATGGCCCTTTTGACCGGAGGGAAGTGAGACTTCATTGTAGTGCAGATTTCCTTTGCATGTTTGCTTGGTTGGCCAAAAAGGGCGTATGCGTTTTTTCCTGAATATATTCAGGAAAAAACGCATACGCCCTTTTTGGCCAAGTGCATCATTGTGGACGTTCTGCCTCTTTTCCTATGCTTTCAATGCAATTCCAGTCTACCTCCTGAAATCGGTTTCCTGCAATTCTGCCCCGCTTTCAAGTCCTCTTGGCAGCCTTACTTCAGTCTATTTTTGGACGATGGCTGTCATTTATAACTCTGCAGGTTTGTGAATTACAGTGCCCCTGAGCTCCTTTCTTCAACTCGCTTTCTTGTGACCTGGCCGCAACACCGCAGGATGGCTTCAGGCCCTAATCTGGTTCTGGCACGGCACGCTGAGCCTTTGGTTATTTCCTCCTCCTGGTGGGAAATGAGAGTTAAATTTGCCCATCCAGACACCTCCAGCTAGCCTCTCATTGGTTCTCGCTATTCCTGTTCATCTTCCGCAGAAATTGCAAACTGGGCCAAACCGGAGGTTAAAGGCGCTGACTCTCCAAGTGGGGAGAGTGTTAGTAAAGCGTCTGGAATGTTGCAACCGAGTACCAGGGGAGGAAAACTGAGACGTATTTGAACACGTCTCCCGATCACATGGTTGATCATACTCTGGGTTCCACATGCATGTTTTAGCTGAAGGAAGAATATCTAAAACCTGGGTAGTTGAAACCCGTGGAATGGGTACCATGCAATATGACTTCAAAGGGTCTTCATTTGCTCACCGAACCTCTCCAATCCTATCACTGCTGCGTTTATGCCCCTGTACACATGCTTGATTCTCTTTCAGAGACATAGCAATCCATAGGTTTTAAGATACTTACAAGTCAGGTACATTCTTAGGCGTTTAATATGCGGTGTTGAGTCCATTTCGTTGAGCAAGGAGTAGCTCTTGTCTATTCAATATTTGACTTAAGGAACTTTATCTGTGCTCATTTCAATCTCTGGTTTTATGCAGCACCCCAACTCACCTTTCCCCTTAAGCAAGCATAAGTTGGTTTTCTAAATTTGAGACCCTGTTCTGTTCTGTAATTCAGTTCCTGTGTAGCCAAGTTTCCATTCCGTGTATTACTGATATCTTATGATGTTTCTTTTTCTGTGTGACTTATTTCAGTTAGAATCATCATACCTGAATCCACTCATTGTGCTGCTAAGGGCCTGATGACATAGATTTCATTGCTGAGTGATATTGCTTTGTAAGTAAATACCACAACTTCTTTATCCATTTTTCACTTTCTGCGATGTTGAACTTGTACTGTAAACGAGGTTCTTGTAAACAGAGGCGTCCCAAACTTTGGGGTGGCTGTGTCTTTTTGATTTTGATTTCCCTAAGCTATAGGACCATAAGTGGCAGTGCCCTAGGCTCTGTTGCTTTGTTTTTTAGATGTTTCAGGAAACACCATACACTTCTCCCGAGTGGTTGTTGGCAATTTACATCCCGCCCATCAGCATAACAAGGCTCCCAGTTCTCCATGGCCTGTCCTGCCTTTCTGGATTTTACACTTTTTTCAGATGGCCCTTTTGACCGGGGGGAAGTGAGACTTCATTGTAGTGCAGATTTCCTTTGCAAGCTTGCTTGGTTGGCCAAAAAGGGCGTATGCGTTTTTTCCTGAATATATTCAGGAAAAAACGCATACGCCCTTTTTGGCCAAGTGCATCATTGTGGACGTTCTGCCTCTTTTCCTATGCTTTCAATGCAATTCCAGTCTACCTCCTGAAATCGGTTTCCTGCAATTCTGCCCCGCTTTCAAGTCCTCTTGGCAGCCTTACTTCAGTCTATTTTTGGACGATAGCTGTCATTTATAACTCTGCAGGCTTGTGAATTACAGTGCCCCTGAGCTCCTTTCTTCAACTCGCTTTCTTGTGAGCTGGCCGCAACACCGCAGGATGGCTTCAGGCCCTAATCTGGTTCCGGCACGGCACACTGAGCCTTTGGTTAATTCCTCTTCCTGGTGGGAAATGAGAGTTAAATTTGCCCGTCCAGACACCTCCAGCTAGTCTCTCATTGGTTCTCGCTATTCCTGTTCATCTTCCGCAGAAATTGCAAACTGGGCCAAACAGGAGGTTAAAGGCGCTGACTCTCCAAGTGGGGAGAGTGTTAGTAAAGCTTCTGGAATGTTGCACCCGAGTACCAGGGGAGGAAAACTGAGACATATTTGAACACGTCTCCCGTTCACACGGTTGATCATACTCTGGGTTCCACATGCATGTTTTAGCTGAAGGAAGAATACCTTAAACCTGGAGAGTTGAGACCCGTGGAATGGGTACCATGCAATATGACTTCAAAGGGTCTTCATTTGCTCACCGAACCTCTCCAATCCTATCACTGCTGCGTTTATGCCCCTGTACACATGCTTGATTCTCTTTTGGAGACATAGCAATCCATAGGTTTTAAGATACTTACTAGTCAGGTACATTCTTAGGCGTTTAATATGCGGTGTTGAGTCCATTTCGTTGAGCAAGGAGTAGCTCTTGTCTATTCCATATTTGGCTTAAGGAACTTTATCTGTGCTCATTTCAATCTCTGGTTTTATGCAGCACCCCAACTCACCTTTACCCTTAAGCAAGCATAAGTTGGTTTTCTAAATTTGAGACCCTGTTCTGTTCTGTAATTCAGTTCCTGTGTAGCCAAGTTTACATTCCGTGTATTACTGATATCTTATGATGTTTCTATTTCTGTGTGACTTATTTCAGTTAGAATCATCATACCTGAATCCACTCATTGTGCTGCTAAGGGCCTGATGACACAGATTTCATTGCTGAGTGATATTGCTTTGTAAGTAAATACCAGAACTTCTTTATCCATTTTTCACTTTCTGCGATGTTGAACTTGTACTGTAAACGAGGTTCTTGTAAACAGAGGCGTCCCAAACTTTGGGGTGGCTGTGTCTTTTTGATTTTAATTTCCCTAAGCTATAGGACCATAAGTGGCAGTGCCCTAGGCTCTGTTGCTTTGTTTTTTAGATGTTTCAGGAAACACCATACACTTCTCCCGAGTGTCTGTTGGCAATTTACATCCCGCCCATCAGCATAACAAGGCTCCCAGTTCTCCATGGCCTGTCCTGCCTTTCCGGATTTTACACTTTTTTCAGATGGCCCTTTTGACCAGGGGGAAGTGAGACTTCATTGTAGTGCAGATTTCCTTTGCAAGCTTGCTTGGTTGGCCAAAAAGGGCGTATGCGTTTTTTCCTGAATATATTCAGGGAAAAACGCATACGCCCTTTTTGGCCAAGTGCATCATTGTGGACGTTCTGCCTCTTTTCCTATGCTTTCAATGCAATTCCAGTCAACCTCCTGAAATCGGTTTCCTGCAATTCTGCCCCGCTTTCAAGTCCTCTTGGCAGCCTTACTTCAGTCTATTTTTGGACGATAGCTGTCATTTATAACTCTGCAGGTTTGTGAATTACAGTGCCCCTGAGCTCCTTTCTTCAACTCGATTTCTTGTGACCTGGCCGCAACACCGCAGGATGGCTTCAGGCCCTAATCTGGTTCCGGCACGGCACGCTGAGCCTTTGGTTATTTCCTCTTCCTGGTGGGAAATGAGAGTTAAATTTGCCCGTCCAGACACCTCCAGCTAGCCTCTCATTGGTTCTCGCTATTCCTGTTCATCTTCCGCAGAAATTGCAAACTGTGCCAAACAGGAGGTTAAAGGCGCTGACTCTCCAAGTGGGGAGAGTGTTAGTAAAGCGTCTGGAATGTTGCACCCGAGTACCAGGGGAGGAAAACTGAGACATATTTGAACACGTCTCCCGTTCACATGGTTGATCATACTTGGGTTCCACATGCATGTTTTAGCTGAAGGAAGAATACCTTAAACCTGGAGAGTTGAGACCCGTGTAATGGGTACCATGCAATATGACTTCAAAGGGTCTTCATTTGCTCACCGAACCTCTCCAATCCTATCACTGCTGCATTTATGCCCCTGTACACATGCTTGATTCTCTTTTGGAGACATAGCAATCCATAGGTTTTACGATACTTACTAGTCAGGTACATTCTTAGGCGTTTAATATGCGGTGTTGAGTCCATTTCGTTGAGCAAGGAGTAGCTCTTGTCTATTCCATATTTGGCTTAAGGAACTTTATCTGTGCTCATTTCAATCTCTGGTTTTATGCAGCACCCCAACTCACCTTTACCCTTAAGCAAGCATAAGTTGGTTTTCTAAATTTGAGACCCTGTTCTGTTCTGTAATTCAGTTCCTGTGTAGCCAAGTTTACATTCCGTGTATTACTGATATCTTATGATGTTTCTTTTTCTGTGTGACTTATTTCAGTTAGAATCATCATACCTGAATCCACTCATTGTGCTGCTAAGGGCCTGATGACACAGATTTCATTGCTGAGTGATATTGCTTTGTAAGTAAATACCACAACTTCTTTATCCATTTTTCACTTTCTGCGATGTTGAACTTGTACTGTAAATGAGGTTCTTGTAAACAGAGCCGTTCCAAACTTTGGGGTGGCTGTGTCTTTTTGATTTTAATTTCCCTAAGCTATAGGACCATAAGTGGAAGTGCCCTAGGTTCTGTTGCTTTGTTTTTTAGATGTTTCAGGAAACACCATACACTTCTCCCGAGTGGTTGTTGGCAATTTACATCCCGCCCATCAGCATAACAAGGCTCCCAGTTCTCCATGGCCTGTCCTGCCTTTCTGGATTTTACACTTTTTTCAGATGGCCCTTTTGACCGGGGGGAAGTGAGACTTCATTGTAGTGCAGATTTCCTTTGCAAGCTTGCTTGGTTGGCCAAAAAGGGCGTATGCGTTTTTTCCTGAATATATTCAGGAAAAAACGCATACGCCCTTTTTGGCCAAGTGCATCATTGTGGACGTTCTGCCTCTTTTCCTATGCTTTCAATGCAATTCCAGTCTACCTCCTGAAATCGGTTTCCTGCAATTCTGCCCCGCTTTCAAGTCCTCTTGGCAGCCTTACTTCAGTCTATTTTTGGACGATAGCTGTCATTTATAACTCTGCAGGTTTGTGAATTACAGTGCCCCTGAGCTCCTTTCTTCAACTCGCTTTCTTTTGAGCTGGCCGCAACACCGCAGGATGGCTTCAGGCCCTAATCTGGCTCCGGTACGGCACGTTGAGCCTTTGGTTATTTCCTCTTCCTGGTGGGAAATGAGAGTTAAATTTGCCCGTCCAGACACCTCCAGCTAGCCTCTCATTGGTTCTCGCTATTCCTGTTCATCTTCCTCTGAAATTGCAAACTGGGCCAAACAGGAGGTTAAAGGCGCTGACTCTCCAAGTGGGGAGAGTGTTAGTAAAGCGTCTGGAATGTTGCACCCGAGTACCAGGGGAGGAAAACTGAGACATATTTGAACACGTCTCCCGTTCACATGGTTGATCATACTTGGGTTCCACATGCATGTTTTAGCTGAAGGAAGAATACCTTAAACCTGGAGAGTTGAGACCCGTGTAATGGGTACCATGCAATATGACTTCAAAGGGTCTTCATTTGCTCACCGAACCTCTCCCATCCTATCACTGCTGCGTTTATGCCCCTGTACACATGCTTGATTCTCTTTTGGAGACATAGCAATCCATAGGTTTTACGATACTTACTAGTCAGGTACATTCTTAGGCGTTTAATATGCGGTGTTGAGTCCATTTCGTTGAGCAAGGAGTAGCTCTTGTCTATTCCATATTTGACTTAAGGAACTTTATCTGTGCTCATTTCAATCTCTGGTTTTATGCAGCACCCCACCTCACCTTTACCCTTAAGCAAGCATAAGTTGGTTTTCTAAATTTGAGAACCTGTTCTGTTCTGTAATTCAGTTCCTGTGTTGCCAAGTTTACATTCCGTGTATTACTGATATCTTATGATGTTTCTTTTTCTGTGTGACTTATTTCAGTTAGAATCATCATACCTGAATCCACTCATTGTGCTGCTAAGGGCCTGATGACACAGATTTCATTGCTGAGTGATATTGCTTTGTAAGTAAATACCACAACTTCTTTATCCATTTTTCACTTTCTGCGATGTTGAACTTGTACTGTAAATGAGGTTCTTGTAAACAGAGCCGTTCCAAACTTTGGGGTGGCTGTGTCTTTTTGATTTTAATTTCCCTAAGCTATAGGACCATAAGTGGAAGTGCCCTAGGTTCTGTTGCTTTGTTTTTTAGATGTTTCAGGAAACACCATACACTTCTCCCGAGTGGTTGTTGGCAATTTACATCCCGCCCATCAGCATAACAAGGCTCCCAGTTCTCCATGGCCTGTCCTGCCTTTCTGGATTTTACCCTTTTTTCAGATGGCCCTTTTGACCGGGGGGAAGTGAGACTTCATTGTAGTGCAGATTTCCTTTGCAAGCTTGCTTGGTTGGCCAAAAAGGGCGTATGCGTTTTTTCCTGAATATATTCAGGAAAAAACGCATACGCCCTTTTTGGCCAAGTGCATCATTGTGGACGTTCTGCCTCTTTTCCTATGCTTTCAATGCAATTCCAGTCTACCTCCTGAAATCGGTTTCCTGCAATTCTGCCCCGCTTTCAAGTCCTCTTGGCAGCCTTACTTCAGTCTATTTTTGGACGATAGCTGTCATTTATAACTCTGCAGGTTTGTGAATTACAGTGCCCCTGAGCTCCTTTCTTTAACTCGCTTTCTTGTGACCTGGCCGCAACACCGCAGGATGGCTTCAGGCCCTAATCTGGCTCCGGTACGGCACGTTGAGCCTTTGGTTATTTCCTCTTCCTGGTGGGAAATGAGAGTTAAATTTGCCCATCCAGACACCTCCAGCTACCCTCTCATTGGTTCTCGCTATTCCTGTTCAACTTCCTCAGAAATTGCAAACTGGGCCAAACAGGAGGTTAAAGGCGCTGACTCTCCAAGTGGGGAGAGTGTTAGTAAAGCGTCTGGAATGTTGCACCCGAGTACCAGGGGAGGAAAACTGAGACATATTTGAACACGTCTCCCGTTCACATGGTTGATCATACTTGGGTTCCACGTGCATGTTTTAGCTGAAGGAAGAATACCTTAAACCTGGAGAGTTGAGACCCGTGTAATGGGTACCATGCAATATGACTTCAAAGGGTCTTCATTTGCTCACCGAACCTCTCCAATCCTATCACTGCTGCGTTTATGCCCCTGTACACATGCTTGATTCTCTTTTGGAGACATAGCAATCCATAAGTTTTACGATACTTACTAGTCAGGTACATTCTTAGGCGTTTAATATGCGGTGTTGAGTCCGTTTCGTTGAGCAAGGAGTAGCTCTTGTCTATTCCTTATTTGGCTTAAGGAACTTTATCTGTGCTCATTTCAATCTCTGGTTTTATGCAGCACCCCACCTCACCTTTACCCTTAAGCAAGCATAAGTTGGTTTTCTAAATTTGAGACCCTGTTCTGTTTTGTAATTCAGTTCCTGTGTAGCCAAGTTTACATTCCGTGTATTACTGATATCTTATGATGTTTCTTTTTCTGTGTGACTTATTTCAGTTAGAATCATCATACCTGAATCCACTCATTGTTCTGCTAAGGGCCTGATGACACAGATTTCATTGCTGAGTGATATTGCTTTGTAAGTAAATACCACAACTTCTTTATCCATTTTTCACTTTCTGCGATGTTGAACTTGTACTGTAAACGAGGTTCTTGTAAACAGAGCCGTTCCAAACTTTGGGGTGGCTGTGTCTTTTTGATTTTAATTTCCCTAAGCTATAGGACCATAAGTGGAAGTGCCCTAGGTTCTGTTGCTTTGTTTTTTTGATGTTTCAGGAAACACCATACACTTCTCCCGAGTGGTTGTTGGCATTTTACATCCCGCCCATCAGCATAACAAGGCTCCCAGTTCTCCATGGCCTGTCCTGCCTTTCTGGATTTTACACTTTTTTCAGATGGCCCTTTTGACCGGGGGAAGTGAGACTTCATTGTAGTGCAGATTTCCTTTGCAAGCTTGCTTGGTTGGCCAAAAAGGGCGTATGCGTTTTTTCCTGAATATATTCAGGAAAAAACGCATACGCCCTTTTTGGCCAAGTGCATCATTGTGGACGTTCTGCCTCTTTTCCTATGCTTTCAATGCAATTCCAGTCTACCTCCTGAAATCGGTTTCCTGCAATTCTGCCCCGCTTTCAAGTCCTCTTGGCAGCCTTACTTCAGTCTATTTTTGGACGATAGCTGTCATTTATAACTCTGCAGGTTTGTGAATTACAGTGCCCCTGAGCTCCTTTCTTCAACTCGCTCAGTTGTGACCTTGCCGCAACACCGCAGGATGGCTTCAGGCCCTAATCTGGTTCCGGCCCGGCATGCTGAGCCTTTGGTTAATTCCTCTTCTTGGTGGGAAATGAGAGTTAAATTTGCCCGTCCAGACACCTCCAGCTAGCCTCTCATTGGTTCTCGCTATTCCTGTTCATCTTCCACAGAAATTGCAACCTGGGCCAAACAGGAGGTTAAAGGGACTGACTCTCCAAGTGGGGAGAGTGTTAGTAAAGCGTCTGGAATGTTGCACCCGAGTACCAGGGGAGGAAAACTGAGATATATTTGAACACGTCTCCCGATCACATGGTTAATCATACTCTAGGTTCCACATGCATGTTATAGCTGAAGGAAGAATACCTTAAACCTGGGTAGTTGAAACCTGTAGAATGGGTACCATGCAATATGACTT
The DNA here is from genome assembly GCF_951394435.1 of Stenella coeruleoalba. NCBI lineage: Eukaryota > Metazoa > Chordata > Mammalia > Artiodactyla > Delphinidae > Stenella > Stenella coeruleoalba. Next base: position 633,837 of record NW_027645872.1, read on the forward strand.
CAAAGGGTCTTCATTTGCTCACCGAACCTCTCCAATCCTATCACTGCTGCGTTTATGCCCCTGTACACATGCTTGATTCTCTTTCGGAGACATAGCAATCCATAGGTTTTAAGATACTTACTAGTCAGGTACATTCTTAGGCGTTTAATATGGGGTGTTGAGTCCATTTCGTTGAGCAAGGAGTAGCTCTTGTCTATTCCATATTTGGCTTAAGGAACTTTATCTGTGCTCATTTCAATCTCTGGTTTTATGCAGCACCCCAACTCACCTTTACCCTTAAGCAAGAATAAGTTGGTTTTCTAAATTTGAGACCCTGTTCTGTTCTGTAATTCAGTTCCTGTGTAGCGAAGTTTACATTCCGTGTATTACTGATATCTTATGATGTTTCTTTTTCTGTGTGACTTATTTCAGTTAGAATCATCATACCTGAATCAACTCATTGTGCTGCTAAGGGCCTGATGACACAGATTTCATTGCTGAGTGATATTGCTTTGTAAGTAAATACCACAACTTCTTTATCCATTTTTCACTTTCTGCGATGTTGAACTTGTACTGTAAACGAGGTTCTTGTAAACTGAGCCGTTCCAAACTTTGGGGTGGCTGTGTCTTTTTGATTTTAATTTCCCTAAGCTATAGGACCATAAGTGGAAGTGCCCTAGGTTCTGTTGCTTTGTTTTTTAGATGTTTCAGGAAACACCATACACTTCTCCCGAGTGGTTGTTGGCAATTTACATCCCGCCCATCAGCATAACAAGGCTCCCAGTTCTCCATGGCCTGTCCTGCCTTTCTGGATTTTACACTTTTTTCAGATGGCCCTTTTGACCGGGGGGAAGTGAGACTTCATTGTAGTGCAGATTTCCTTTGCAAGCTTGCTTGGTTGGCCAAAAAGGGCGTATGCGTTTTTTCCTGAATATATTCAGGAAAAAACGCATACGCCCTTTTTGGCCAAGTGCATCATTGTGGACGTTCTGCCTCTTTTCCTATGCTTTCAATGCAATTCCAGTCTACCTCCTGAAATCAGTTTCCTGCAATTCTGCCCCGCTTTCAAGTCCTCTTGGCAGCCTTACTTCAGTCTATTTTTGGACGATAGCTGTCATTTATAACTCTGCAGGTTTGTGAATTACAGTGCCCCTGAGCTCCTTTCTTCAACTCGCTTTCTTTTGAGCTGGCCGCAACACCGCAGGATGGCTTCAGGCCCTAATCTGGTTCCGGTACGGCACGCTGAGCCTTTGGTTATTTCCTCTTCCTGGTGGGAAATGAGAGTTAAATTTGCCCGTCCAGACACCTCCAGCTAGCCTCTCATTGGTTCTCGCTATTCCTGTTCATCTTCCGCAGAAATTGCAAACTGGGCCAAACAGGAGGTTAAAGGCGCTGACTCTCCAAGTGGGGAGACTGTTAGTAAAGCGTCTGGAATGTTGCACCCGAGTACCAGGGAAGGAAAACTGAGACATATTTGAACACGTCTCCCGTTCACATGGTTGATCATACTTGGGTTCCACATGCATGTTTTAGCTGAAGGAAGAATACCTTAAACCTGGAGAGTTGAGACCCGTGTAATGGGTACCATGCAATATGACTTCAAAGGGTCTTCATTTGCTCACCGAACCTCTCCAATCCTATCACTGCTGCGTTTATGCCCCTGTACACATGCTTGATTCTCTTTTGGAGACATAGCAATCCATAGGTTTTACGATACTTACTAGTCAGGTACATTCTTAGGCGTTTAATATGCGGTGTTGAGTCCATTTCGTTGAGCAAGGAGTAGCTCTTGTCTATTCCATATTTGACTTAAGGAACTTTATCTGTGCTCATTTCAATCTCTGGTTTTATGCAGCACCCCACCTCACCTTTACCCTTAAGCAAGCATAAGTTGGTTTTCTAAATTTGAGACCCTGTTCTGTTCTGTAATTCAGTTCCTGTGTAGCCAAGTTTACATTCCGTGTATTACTGATATCTTATGATGTTTCTTTTTCTGTGTGACTTATTTCAGTTAGAATCATCATACCTGAATCCACTCATTGTGATGCTCAGGGCCTGATGACATAGATTTCATTGCTGAGTGATATTGCTTTGTAAGTAAATACCACAACTTCTTTATCCATTTTTCACTTTCTGCGATGTTGAACTTGTACTGTAAACGAGGTTCTTGTAAACAGAGCCGTTCCAAACTTTGGGGTGGCTGTGTCTTTTTGATTTTAATTTCCCTAAGCTATAGGACCATAAGTGGAAGTGCCCTAGGTTCTGTTGCTTTGTTTTTTAGATGTTTCAGGAAACACCATACACTTCTCCCGAGTGGTTGTTGGCAATTTACATCCCGCCCATCAGCATAACAAGGCTCCCAGTTCTCCATGGCCTGTCCTGCCTTTCTGGATTTTACACTTTTTTCAGATGGCCCTTTTGACCGGGGGGAAGTGAGACTTCATTGTAGTGCAGATTTCCTTTGCAAGCTTGCTTGGTTGGCCAAAAAGGGCGTATGCGTTTTTTCCTGAATATATTCAGGAAAAAACGCATACGCCCTTTTTGGCCAAGTGCATCATTGTGGACGTTCTGCCTCTTTTCCTATGCTTTCAATGCAATTCCAGTCTACCTCCTGAAATCGGTTTCCTGCAATTCTGCCCCGCTTTCAAGTCCTCTTGGCAGCCTTACTTCAGTCTATTTTTGGACGATAGCTGTCATTTATAACTCTGCAGGTTTGTGAATTACAGTGCCCCTGAGCTCCTTTCTTCAACTCGCTTTCTTTTGAGCTGGCCGCAACACCGCAGGATGGCTTCAGGTCCTAATCTGGTTCCGGTACGGCACGCTGAGCCTTTGGTTATTTCCTCTTCCTGTTGGGAAATAAGAGTTAAATTTGCCCGTCCAGACACCTCCAGCTAGCCTCTCATTGGTTCTCGCTATTCCTGTTCATCTTCCGCAGAAATTGCAAACTGGGCCAAACAGGAGGTTAAAGGCGCTGACTCTCCAAGTGGGGAGAGTGTTAATAAAGCGTCTGGAATGTTGCACCCGAGTACCAGGGTACGAAAACTGAGACATATTTGAACACGTCTCCTGATCACATGGTTGATCATACTCTGGGTTCCACATGCATGTTTTAGCTGAAGGAAGAATACCTAAAACCTGGGTAGTTGAAACCCGTGGAATGGGTACCATGCAATATGACTTCAAAGGGTCTTCATTTGCTCACCGAACCTCTCCAATCCTATCACTGCTGCGTTTATGCCCCTGTACACATGCTTGTTTCTCTTTCGGAGAGATAGCAATCCATAGGTTTTAAGATACTTACTAGTCAGGTACATTCTTAGGCGTTTAATATGCGGTGTTGAGTCCATTTCGTTGAGCAAGGAGTAGCTCTTGTCTATTCCATATTTGGCTTAAGGAACTTTATCTGTGCTCATTTCAATCTCTGGTTTTATGCAGCAACCCAACTCACCTTTCCCCTTAAGCAAGCATAAGTTGGTTTTCTAAATTTGAGAACCTGTTCTGTTTTGGAATTCAGTTCCTGTGTAGCCAAGTTTACATTCCGTGTATTAGTGATATCTTATGATGTTTCTTTTTCTGTGTGACTTATTTCAGTTAGAACCATCGTACCTGAATCTACTCATTATGCTGCTACGGGCCTGATGACATAGATTTCATTGCTGAGTGATACTGCATTGTACGTAAGTACCACAAGTTCTTTATCCATTTTTCACTTTCTGCGATGTTGAACTTGTACTGTAAACGAGGTTCTTGTAAACAGAGCCGTTCCAAACTTTGGGGTGGCTGTGTCTTTTTGATTTTAATTTCCCTAAGCTATAGGACCATAAGTGGAAGTGCCCTAGGCTCTGTTGCTTTGTTTTTTAGATGTTTCAGGAGACACCATACAGTTCTCCCGAGTGTCTGTTGGCAATTTACATCCCGCCCATCAGCATAACAAGGCTCCCAGTTCTCAATGGCCTGTTGCCTTTCTGGATTTTACACTTTTTTCAGATGGCCCTTTTGACCGGGGGGAAGTGAGACTTCATTGTAGTGCAGATTTCCTTTGCAAGCTTGCTTGGTTAGCCAAAAAGGGCGTATGGGTTTTTTCCTGATTATATTCAGGAAAAAACGCATACGCCCTTTTTGGCCAAGTGCATCATTGTGGACGTTCTGCCTCTTTTCCTATGCTTTCAATGCAATTCCAGTCTACCTCCTGAAATCGGTTTCCTGCAATTCTGCCCCGCTTTCAAGTTCTCTTGGCAGCCTTACTTCAGTCTATTTTTGGACGATAGCTGTCATTTATAACTCTGCAGGTTTGTGAATTACAGTGCCCCTGAGCTCCTTTCTTCAACTCGCTTTCTTGTGACCTGGCCGCAACACCGCAGGATGGCTTCAGGCCCTAATCTGGTTCCAGCACGGCATGCTGAACCTTTGGTTAATTCCTCTTCCTGGTGGGAAATGAGAGTTAAATTTGCCCATCCAGACACCTCCAGCTAGCCTCTCATTGGTTCTCGCTATTCTTGTTCATCTTCCGCAGAAATTGCAAACTGGGCCAAACAGGAGGTTAAAGGGACTGACTCTCCAAGTGGGGAGAGTGTTAGTAAAGCGTCTGGAATGTTGCACCCGAGTACCAGGGGAGGAAAACTGAGACATATTTGAAAACGTCTCCCGATCACATGGTTGATCACACTCTAGGTTCCACATGTATGTTTTAGCTGAAGGAAGAATACCTTAAACCTGGGTAGTTGAAACCTGTGGAATGGGTACCATGCAATATGACTTCAAAGGGTCTTCATTTGCTCACCGAACCTCTCCAATCCTAGCACTGCTGCGTTTACACCCCTGTACACATGATTGATTCTCTTTCGGAGACATAGCAATCCATAGGTTTTAAGATACTTACTAGTCAGGTACATTCTTAGGCGTTTAATATGGGGTGTTGAGTCCATTTCGTTGAGCAAGGAGTAGCTCTTGTCTATTCCATATTTCGATTAAGGAACTTTATCTGTGCTCATTTCAATCTCTGGTTTTATGCAGCAACCCAACTCACATTTCCCCTTAAGCAAGCATAGTTGGTTTTCTAAATATGAGAACCTGTTCTGTTTTGGAATTCAGTTCCTGTGTAGCCAAGTTTACATTACGTGTATTAGTGATATCTTATGATGTTTCTTTTTCTGTGTGACTTATTTCAGTTAGAATCATCATACCTGAATCCACTCATTATGCTGCTACGGGACTGATGACATAGATTTCATTGCTGAGTGATACTGCATTGTACGTAAGTACCACAAGTACTTTATCCATTTTTCACTTTCTGCGATGTTGAACTTGTACTGTAAACGAGGTTCTTGTAAACAGAGCCGTTCCAAACTTTGGGGTGGCTGTGTCTTTTTGATTTTAATTTCCCTAAGCTATAGGACCATAAGTGGCAGTGCCCTAGGCTCTGTTGCTTTGTTTTTTAGATGTTTCAGGAAACACCATACACTTCTCCCGAGTGGTTGTTGGCAATTTACATCCCGCCCATCAGCATAACAAGGCTCCCAGTTCTCCATGGCCTGTCCTGCCTTTCTGGATTTTACACTTTTTTCAGATGGCCCTTTTGACCGGGGGGAAGTGAGACTTCATTGTAGTGCAGATTTCCTTTGCAAGCTTGCTTGGTTGGCCAAAAAGGGCGTATGCGTTTTTTCCTGAATATATTCAGGAAAAAACGTATACGCCCTTTTTGGCCAAGTGCATCATTGTGGACGTTCTGCCTCTTTTCCTATGCTTTCAATGCAATTCCAGTCTACCTCCTGCAATCGGTTTCCTGCAATTCTGCCCCGCTTTCAAGTCCTCTTGGCAGCCTTACGTCAGTCTATTTTTGGACGATAGCTGTCATTTATAACTCTGCAGGTTTGTGAATTACAGTGCCCCTGAGCTCCTTTCTTCAACTCGCTTTCTTTTGAGCCGGCCGCAACACCGCAGGATGGCTTCAGGCCCTAATCTGGTTCCGGTACGGCACACTGAGCCTTTGGTTAATTCCTCTTCCTGGTGGGAAATGAGAGTTAAATTTGCCCGTCCAGACACCTCCAGCTAGCCTCTCATTGGTTCTCGCTATTCCTGTTCATCTTCCACAGAAATTGCAAACTGGGCCAAACAGGAGGTTAAATGCGCTGACTCTCCAAGTGGGGAGACTGTTAGTAAAGCGTCTGGAATGTTGCACCCGAGTACCAGGGGAGGAAAACTGAGACATATTTGAACACGTCTCCCGTTCACATGGTTGATCATACTTGGGTTCCACATGCATGTTTTAGCTGAAGGAAGAATACCTTAAACCTGGAGAGTTGAGACCCGTGTAATGGGTACCATGCAATATGACTTCAAAGGGTCTTCATTTGCTCACCGAACCTCTCCAATCCTATCACTGCTGCGTTTATGCCCCTGTACACATGCTTGATTCTCTTTTGGAGACATAGCAATCCATAGGTTTTACGATACTTACTAGTCAGGTACATTCTTAGGCGTTTAATATGCGGTGTTGAGTCCATTTCGTTGAGCAAGGAGTAGCTCTTGTCTATTCCATATTTGGCTTAAGGAACTTTATCTGTGCTCATTTCAATCTCTGGTTTTATGCAGCACCCCAACTCACCTTTACCCTTAAGCAAGCATAAGTTGGTTTTCTAAATTTGAGACCCTGTTCTGTTCTGTAATTCAGTTCCTGTGTAGCCAAGTTTACATTCCGTGTATTACTGATATCTTATGATGTTTCTTTTTCTGTGTGACTTATTTCAGTTAGAATCATCATACCTGAATCCACTCATTGTTCTGCTAAGGGCCTGATGACATAGATTTCATTGCTGAGTGATATTGCTTTGTAAGTAAATACCACAACTTCTTTATCCATTTTTCACTTTCTGCGATGTTGAACTTGTACTGTAAACGAGGTTCTTGTAAACAGAGGCGTCCCAAACTTTGGGGTGGCTGTGTCTTTTTGATTTTAATTTCCCTAAGCTATAGAACCATAAGTGGCAGTGCCCTAGGCTCTGTTGCTTTGTGTTTTAGATGTTTCAGGAAACACCATACACTTCTCCCAAGTGTCTGTTGGCAATTTACATCCCGCCCATCAGCATAACAAGGCTCCCAGTTCTCCATGGCCTGTCCTGCCTTTCTGGATTTTACACTTTTTTCAGATGGCCCTTTTGACCGGGGGGAAGTGAGACTTCATTGTAGTGCAGATTTCCTTTGCAAGCTTGCTTGGTTGGCCAAAAAGGGCGTATGCGTTTTTTCCTGAATATATTCAGGAAAAAACGCATACGCCCTTTTTGGCCAAGTGCATCATTGTGGACGTTCTGCCTCTTTTCCTATGCTTTCAATGCAATTTCAGTCTACCTCCTGAAATCGGTTTCCTGCAATTCTGCCCCGCTTTCAAGTCCTCTTGGCAGCCTTATTTCAGTCTATTTTTGGACGATAGCTGTCATTTATAACTCTGCAGGTTTGTGAATTACAGTGCCCCTGAGCTCCTTTCTTCAACTCGCTTTCTTGTGACCTGGCCGCAACACCGCAGGATGGCTTCAGGCCCTAATCTGGTTCTGGCACGGCACACTGAGCCTTTGGTTATTTCCTCCTCCTGGTGGGAAATGAGAGTTAAATTTGCCCGTCCAGACACCTCCAGCTAGCCTCTCATTGGTTCTCGCTATTCCTGTTCATCTTCCGCAGAAATTGCAAACTGGGCCAAACAGGAGGTTAAAGGCGCTGACTCTCCAAGTGGGGAGAGTGTTAGTAAAGCGTCTGGAATGTTGCACCCGAGTACCAGGGGAGGAAAACTGAGACATATTTGAACACGTCTCCCGATCTCATGGTTGATCATACTCTGGGTTCCACATGCATGTTTTAGCTGAAGGAAGAATACCTAAAACCTGGGTAGTTGAAACCCGTGGAATGGGTACCATGCAATATGACTTCAAAGGGTCTTCATTTGCTCACCGAACCTCTCCAATCCTATCACTGCTGCGTTTATGCCCGTGTACACATGCTTGATTCTCTTTCGGAGACATAGCAATCCATAGGTTTTAGGATACTTGCTAGTCAGGTACATTCTTAGGCGTTTAATATGCGGTGTTGAGTCCATTTCATTGAGCAAGGAGTAGCTCTTGTCTATTCCATATTTGGCTTAAGGAACTTTATCTGTGCTCATTTCAATCTCTGGTTTTATGCAGCAACCCAACTCACCTTTCCCCTTAAGCAAGCATAAGTTGGTTTTCTAAATTTGAGATCCTGTTCTGTTTTGGAATTCAGTTCCTGTGTAGCCAAGTTTACATTCCGTGTATTACTGATATCTTATGATGTTTCTTTTTCTGTGTGACTTATTTCAGTTAGAATCATCGTACCTGAATCTACTCATTATGCTGCTATGGGTCTGATGACATAGATTTCATTGCTGAGTGATACTGCATTGTACGTAAGTACCACAACTTCTTTATCCATTTTTCACTTTCTGCGATGTTGAACTTGTACTGTAAACGAGGTTCTTGTAAACAGAGCCGTTCCAAACTTTGGGGTGGCTGTGTCTTTTTGATTTTAATTTCCCTAATCTATAGGACCATAAGTGGAAGTGCCCTAGGCTCTGTTGCTTTGTTTTTTAGATGTTTCAGGAAACACCATACACTTCTACCGAGTGTCTGTTGGCAATTTACATCCCGCCCATCAGCATAACAAGGCTCCCAGTTCTCAATGGCCTGTTGCCTTTCTGGATTTTACACTTTTTTCAGATGGCCCTTTTGACCGGGGGGAAGTGAGACTTCATTGTAGTGCAGATTTCCTTTGCAAGCTTGCTTGGTTGGCCAAAAAGGGCGTATGCGTTTTTTCCTGATTATATTCAGGAAAAAACGCATACGCCCTTTTTGGCCAAGTGCATCATTCTGGACGTTCTGCCTCTTTTCCTATGCTTTCAATGCAATTCCAGTCTACCTCCTGAAATCGGTTTCCTGCAATTCTGCCCCGCTTTCAAGTCCTCTTGGCAGCCTTACTTCAGTCTATTTTTGGACGATAGCTGTCATTTATAACTCTGCAGGTTTGTGAATTACAGTGCCCCTGAGCTCCTTTCTTCAACTCGTTTTCTTGTGACCTGGCCGCAACACCGCAGGATGGCTTCAGGCCCTAATCTGGTTCCGGCCCGGCATGCTGAGCCTTTGGTTAATTCCTCTTCCTGGTGGGAAATGAGAGTTAAATTTGCCCGTCCAGACACCTCCAGCTAGCCTCTCATTGGTTCTCGCTATTCCTGTTCATCTTCCGCAGAAATTGCAAACTGGGCCAAACAGGAGGTTAAAGGGACTGACTCTCCAAGTGGGGAGAGAGTTAGTAAAGCGTCTGGAATGTTGCACCCGAGTACCAGGGGAGGAAAACTGAGACATATTTGAACACGTCTCCCGATCACATGGTTGATCATACTCTAGGTTCCACATGCATGTTATAGCTGAAGGAAGAATACCTTAAACCTGGGTAGTTGAAACCTGTGGAATGGGTACCATGCAATATGACTTCAAAGGGTCTTCATTTGCTCACCGAACCTCTCCAATCCTATCACTGCTGCGTTTATGCCCCTGTACACATGCTTGATTCTCTTTCGGAGACATAGCAATCCATAGGTTTTAAGATACTTACTAGTCAGGTACATTCTTAGGCGTTTAATATGGGGTGTTGAGTCCATTTCGTTGAGCAAGGAGTAGCTCTTGTCTATTCCATATTTGGCTTAAGGAACTTTATCTGTGCTCATTTCAATCTCTGGTTTTATGCAGCACCCCAACTCACCTTTACCCTTAAGCAAGAATAAGTTGGTTTTCTAAATTTGAGACCCTGTTCTGTTCTGTAATTCAGTTCCTGTGTAGCCAAGTTTACATTCCGTGTATTACTGATACCTTATGATGTTTCTTTTTCTGTGTGACTTATTTCAGTTAGAATCATCATACCTGAATCCACTCATTGTGCTGCTAAGGGCCTGATGACACAGATTTCATTGCTGAGTGATATTGCTTTGTAAGTAAATACCACAACTTCTTTATCCATTTTTCACTTTCTGCGATGTTGAACTTGTACTGTAAATGAGGTTTTTGTCAACAGAGCCGTTCCAAATTTTGGGGTGGCTGTGTCTTTTTGATTTTAATTTCCCTAAACTATAGGACCATAAGTGGAAGTGCCCTAGGTTCTGTTGCTTTGTTTTTTAGATGTTTCAGGAAACACCATACACTTCTCCCGAGTGGTTGTTGCCAATTTACATCCCGACCATCAGCATAACAAGGCTCCCAGTTCTCCATGGCCTGTCCTGCCTTTCTGGATTTTACACTTTTTTCAGATGGCCCTTTTGACCGGGGGGAAGTGAGACTTCATTGTAGTGCAGATTTCCTTTGCAAGCTTGCTTGGTTGGCCAAAAAGGGCGTATGCGTTTTTTCCTGAATATATTCAGGAAAAAACGCATACGCCCTTTTTGGCCAAGTGCATCATTGTGGACGTTCTGCCTCTTTTCCTATGCTTTCAATGCAATTCCAGTCTACCTCCTGAAATCGGTTTCCTGCAATTCTGCCCCGCTTTCAAGTCCTCTTGGCAGCCTTACTTCAGTCTATTTTTGGACGATAGCTGTCATTTATAACTCTGCAGGTTTGTGAATTACAGTGCCCCTGAGCTCCTTTCTTCAACTCGCTTTCTTGTGACCTGGCCGCAGCACCGCAGGATGGCTTCATGCCCTAATCTGGTTCCGGTACGGCACGCTGAGCCTTTGGTTATTTCCTCTTCCTGTTGGGAAATGAGAGTTAAATTTGCCCGTCCAGACACCTCCAGCTAGCCTCTCATTGGTTCTCGCTATTCCTGTTCATCTTCCGCAGAAATTGCAAACTGTGCCAAACAGGAGGTTAAAGGCGCTGACTCTCCAAGTGGGGAGAGTGTTAGTAAAGCGTCTGGAATGTTGCACCCGAGTACCAGGGGAGGAAAACTTAGACATATTTGAACACGTCTCCCGATCACATGGTTGATCATACTCTAGGTTCCACATGCATGTTTTAGCTGAAGGAAGAATACCTTAAACCTGGGTAGTTGAAACCCGTGGAATGGGTACCATGCAGTATGACTTCAAAGGGTCTGCATTTGTTCACCGAACCTCTCCAATCCTATCACTGCTGCGTTTATGCCCCTGTACACATGTTTGATTCTCTTTCGGAGACATAGCAATCCATAGGTTTTAAGATACTTCTAGTCAGGTACATTCTTAGGCGTTTAATATGCGGTGTTGAGTCCATTTCGTTGAGCAAGGAGTAGCTCTTGTCTATTCCATATTTGGCTTAAGGAACTTTATCTGTGCTCATTTCAATCTCTGGTTTTTATGCAGCACGCCAACTCACCTTTCCCCTTAAGCAAGCATAAGTTGGTTTTCTAAATTTGAGACCCTCTTCTGTTCTGTAATTCAGTTCCTGTGTAGCCAAGTTTACATTCCGTGTATTACTGATATCTTATGATGTTTCTTTTTCTGTGTGACTTATTTCAGTTAGAATCATCATACCTGAATCCACTCATTGTGCTGCTAAGGGCCTGATGACATAGATTTCATTGCTGAGTGATATTGCTTTGTAAGTGAATACCACAACTTCTTTATCCATTTTTCACTTTCTGCGATGTTGAACTTGTACTGTAAACGAGGTTCTTGTAAACAGAGCGGTTCCAAACTTTGGGGTGGCTGTGTCTTTTTTATTTTAATTTCCCTAAGCTATAGGACCATAAGTGGCAGTGCCCTAGGCTCTGTTGCTTTCTTTTTAGATGTTTCAGGAAACACCATACACTTCTCCCGAGTGTCTGTTGGCAATTTACATCCCGCCCATCAGCATAACAAGGCTCCCAGTTCTCCATGGCCTGTCCTGCCTTTCTGGATTTTACACTTTTTTCAGATGGCCCTTTTGACCGGGGGGAAGTGAGACTTCATTGTAGTGCAGATTTCCTTTGCAAGCTTGCTTGGTTGGCCAAAAAGGGCGTATGCGTTTTTTCCTGAATATATTCAGGAAAAAACGCATACGCCCTTTTTGGCCAAGTGCATCATTGTGGACGTTCTGCCTCTTTTCCTATGCTTTCAATGCAATTCCAGTCTACCTCCTGAAATCGGTTTCCTGCAATTCTGCCCCGCTTTCAAGTCCTCTTGGCAGCCTTACTTCAGTCTATTTTTGGACGATAGCTGTCATTTATAACTCTGCAGGTTTGTGAATTACAGTGCCCCTGAGCTCCTTTCTTCAACTCGCTTTCTTGTGATCTGGCCGCAACACCGCAGGATGGCTTCAGTCTCTAATCTGGTTTGGCACGGCACGCTGAGCCTTTGGTTAATTCCTCTTCCTGGTGGGAAATGAGAGTTAAATTTGCCCGTCCAGACACCTCCAGCTAGTCTCTCATTGGTTCTCGCTCTTCCTGTTCATGTTCTGCAGAAATTGCAAACTGGGCCAAACAGGAGGTTAAAGGGTCTGACTCTCCAAGTCGGGAGAGTGTTAGTAAAGCGTCTGGAATGTTGCACCCGAGTACCAGGGTACGAAAACTGAGACATATTTGAACACGTCTCCCGATCACATGGTTGATCATACTCTAGGTTCCACATGCATGATTTAGCTGAAGGAAGGATACCTTAAACCTGGAGAGTTGAAACCCGTGGAATGGGTACCATGCAATATGACTTCAAAGGGTCTTCATTTGTTCACCGAACCTCTCCAATCCTATCACTGCTGCGTTTATGCCCCTGTACACATGCTTGATTCTCTTTCGGAGACATAGCAATCCATAGGTTTTAAGATACTTACTAGTCAGGTACATTCTTAGGCGTTTAATATGCGGTGTTGAGTCCATTTCGTTGAGCAAGGAGTAGCTCTTGTCTATTCCATATTTGGCTTAAGGAACTTTATCTGTGCTCATTTCAATCTCTGGTTTTATGCAGCACCCCAACTCACCTTTACCCTTAAGCAAGCATAAGTTGGTTTTCTAAATTTGAGACCCTGTTCTGTTCTGTAATTCAGTTCCTGTGTAGCCAAGTTTCCATTCCGTGTATTACTGATATCTTATGATGTTTCTTTTTCTGTGTGACTTATTTCAGTTAGAATCATCATACCTGAATCCACTCATTGTGCTGCTAAGGGCCTGATGACATAGATTTGATTGCTGAGTGATATTGCTTTGTAAGTGAATACCACAACTTCTTTATCCATTTTTCAGTTTCTGCGATGTTGAACTTGTAGTGTAAACGAGGTTCTTGTAAACAGAGCCGTCCCAAACTTTGGGGTGGCTGTGTCTTTTTGATTTTAATTTCCCTAAGCTATAGAACCATAAGTGGAAGTGCCCTAGGCTCTGTTGCTTTGTTTTTTAGATGTTTCAGGAAACACCATACACTTCTCCCAAGTGTCTGTTGGCAATTTACATCCCACCCATCAGCATAACAAGGCTCCCAGTTCTCCATGGCCTGTCCTGCCTTTCTGGATTTTACACTTTTTTCAGATGGCCCTTTTGACCGGGGGGAAGTGAGACTTCATTGTAGTGCAGATTTCCTTTGCAAGCTTGCTTGGTTGGCCAAAAAGGGCGTATGCGTTTTTTCCTGAATATATTCAGGAAAAAACGCATACGCCCTTTTTGGCCAAGTGCATCATTGTGGACGTTCTGCCTCTTTTCCTATGCTTTCAATGCAATTCCAGTCTACCTCCTGAAATCGGTTTCCTGCAATTCTGCCCCGCTTTCAAATCCTCTTGGCAGCCTTACTTCAGTATATTTTTGGACGATAGCTGTCATTTATAACTCTGCAGGTTTGTGAATTACAGTGCCCCTGAGCTCCTTTCTTCAACTCGCTTTCTTGTGACCTGGCCGCAACACCGCAGGATGTCTTCAGGCCCTAATCTGGTTCCGGCACGGCACGCTGAGCCTTTGGTTAATTCCTCTTCCTGGTGGAAATGAGAGTTAAATTTGCCCGTTCAGACACCTCCAGCTAGCCTCTCATTGGTTCTCGCTATTCCTGTTCATCTTCCGCAGAAATTGCAAACTGGGCCAAACAGGAGGTTAAAGGGACTGACTCTCCAAGTCGGGAGAGTGTTAGTAAAGCGTCTGGAATGTCGCACCCGAGTACCAGGGTACGAAAACTGAGACATATTTGAACACGTCTCCCGTTCACATGGTTGATCATACTCTGGGTTCCACATGCATGTTTTAGCTGAAGGAAGAATACCTTAAACCTGGAGAGTTGAGACCCGTGTAATGGGTACCATGCAATATGACTTCAAAGGGTCTTCATTTGCTCACCGAACCTCTCCAATCCTATCACTGCTGCGTTTATGCCCCTGTACACACGCTTGATTCTCTTTTGGAGACATACCAATCCATAGGTTTTAAGATACTTACTAGTCAGGTACATTCTTAGGCGTTTAATATGCGGTGTTGAGTCCATTTCATTGAGCAAGGAGTAGCTCTTGTCTATTCCATATTTGGCTTAAGGAACATTATCTGTGCTCATTTCAATCTCTGGTTTTATGCAGCACCCCAACTCACTTTTACCCTTAAGCAAGCATAAGTTGGTTTTCTAAATTTGAGACCCTGTTCTGTTTTGGAATGCAGTTCCTGTGTAGCCAAGTTTACATTCCGTGTATTAGTGATATCTTATGATGTTTCTTTTTCTGTGTGACTTATTTCAGTTAGAATCATCGTACCTGAATCCACTCATTATGCTGCTACGGGCCTGATGACATAGATTTCATTGCTGAGTGATACTGCATTGTACGTAAGTACCACAAGTTCTTTATCCATTTTTCACTTTCTGTGATATTGCACTTGTACAGAAAACGAGGTTCTTGTAAACGGAGGCGTCCCAAACTTTGGGGTGGCTGTGTCTTTTTGATTTTAATTTCCCTAAGCTATAGGACCATAAGTGGAAGTGCCCTAGGCTCTGTTGCTTTGTTTTTTAGATGTTTCAGGAAACACCATACACTTCTTCTGAGTCTCTGTTGGCAATTTACATCCCGCCCATCAGCATAACAAGGCTCCCAGTTCTCCATGGCCTGTCCTGCCTTTCTGGATTTTACACTTTTTTCAGATGGCCCTTTTGATCGGGGAGAAGTGAGACTTCATTGTAGTGCAGATTTCCTTTGCAAGTTTGCTTGGTTGGCCAAAAAGGGCGTATACGTTTTTTCCTGAATATATTCAGGAAAAAATGCATACGCCCTTTTTGGCCAAGTGCATCATTGTGGACGTTCTGCCTCTTTTCCTATGCTTTCAATGCAATTCCAGTCTACCTCCTGAAATCGGTTTCCTGCAATTCTGCCCCGCTTTCAAGTCCTCTTGGCAGCCTTACTTCAGTCTATTTTTGGACGATAGCTGTCATTTATAACTCTGCAGGTTTGTGAATTACAGTGCCCCTGAGCTCCTTTCTTCAACTCGCTTTCTTGTGAGCTGGCCGCAACACCGCAGGATGGCTTCAGGCCCTAATCTGGTTCCGGTACGGCACGCTGAGCCTTTGGTTAATTCCTCTTCCTGGTGGGAAATGAGAGTTAAATTTGCCCGTCCAGACACCTCCAGCTAGTCTCTCATTGGTTCTCGCTATTCCTGTTCATCTTCCGCAGAAATTGCAAACTGGGCCAAACAGGAGGTTAAAGGGACTGACTCTCCAAGTCGGGAGAGTGTTAGTAAATCGTCTGGAATGTTGCACCCGAGTACCAGGGTACGAAAACTGAGACATATTTGAACACATCTCCCGATCACATGGTTGATCATACTCTAGGTTCCACATGCATGTTTTAGCTGAAGGAAGAATACCTAAAACCTGGGTAGTTGAAACCCGTGGAATGGGTACCATGCAATATGACTTCAAAGGGTCTTCATTTGCTCACCGAACCTCTCCAATCCTATCACTGCTGCGTTTATGCCCCTGTACACATGCTTGATTCTCTTTCGGAGACATAGCAATCCATAGGTTTTAAGATACTTACTAGTCAGGTACATTCTTAGGCGTTTAATATGCGGTGTTGAGTCCGTTTCATTGAGCAAGGAGTAGCTCTTGTCTATTCCATATTTGGCTTAAGGAACTTTATCTGTGCTCATTTCAATCTCTGGTTTTATGCAGCACCCCAACTCACCTTTCCCCTTAAGCAAGCATAAGTTGGTTTTCTAAATTTGAGACCCTGTTCTGTTTTGGAATGCAGTTCCTGTGTAGCCAAGTTTACATTCCGTGTATTAGTGATATCTTATGATGTTTCTTTTTCTGTGTGACTTATTTCAGTTAGAATCATCGTACCTGAATCCACTCATTATGCTGCTACGGGCCTGATGACATAGATTTCATTGCTGAGTGATACTGCATTGTACGTAAGTACCACAAGTTCTTTATCCATTTTTCACTTTCTGTGATATTGCACTTGTACGGAAAATGAGGTTCTTGTAAACGGAGGCGTCCCAAACTTTGGGGTGGCTGTGTCTTTTTGATTTTAATTTCCCTAAGCTATAGGACCATAAGTGGAAGTGCCCTAGGCTCTGTTGCTTTGTTTTTTAGATGTTTCAGGAAACACCATACACTTCTTCTGAGTCTCTGTTGGCAATTTACATCCCGCCCATCAGCATAACAAGGCTCCCAGTTCTCCATGGCCTGTCCTGCCTTTCTGGATTTTACACTTTTTTCAGATGGCCCTTTTGATCGGGGAGAAGTGAGACTTCATTGTAGTGCAGATTTCCTTTGCAAGTTTGCTTGGTTGGCCAAAAAGGGCGTATACGTTTTTTCCTGAATATATTCAGGAAAAAACGCATACGCCCTTTTTGGCCAAGTGCATCATTGTGGACGTTCTGCCTCTTTTCCTATGCTTTCAATGCAATTCCAGTCTACCTCCTGAAATCGGTTTCCTGCAATTCTGCCCCGCTTTCAAGTCCTCTTGGCAGCCTTACTTCAGTCTATTTTTGGACGATAGCTGTCATTTATAACTCTGCAGGTTTGTGAATTACAGTGCCCCTGAGCTCCTTTCTTCAACTCGCTTTCTTGTGAGCTGGCCGCAACACCGCAGGATGGCTTCAGGCCCTAATCTGGTTCCGGCACGGCACGCTGAGCCTTTGGTTAATTCCTCTTCCTGGTGGGAAATGAGAGTTAAATTTGCCCGTCCAGACACCTCCAGCTAGTCTCTCATTGGTTCCCGCTATTCCTGTTCATCTTCCGCAGAAATTGCAAACTGGGCCAAACAGGAGGTTAAAGGGACTGACTCTCCAAGTCGGGAGAGTGTTAGTAAAGCGTCTGGAATGTTGCACCCGAGTACCAGGGTACGAAAACTGAGACATATTTGAACACATCTCCCGATCACATGGTTGATCATACACTAGGTTCCACATGCATGTTTTAGCTGAAGGAAGAATACCTAAAACCTGGGTAGTTGAAACCCGTGGAATGGGTACCATGCAATATGACTTCAAAGGGTCTTCATTTGCTCACCGAACCTCTCCAATCCTATCACTGCTGCGTTTATGCCCCTGTACACATGCTTGATTCTCTTTTGGAGACATAGCAATCCATAGGTTTTAAGATACTTACTAGTCAGGTATATTCTTAGGCGTTTAATATGCGGTGTTGAGTCCGTTTCATTGAGCAAGGAGTAGCTCTTGTCTATTCCATATTTGGCTTAAGGAACTTTATCTGTGCTCATTTCAATCTCTGGTTTTATGCAGCACCCCAACTCACCTTTCCCCTTAAGCAAGCATAAGTTGGTTTTCTAAATTTGAGACCCTGTTCTGTTTTGGAATGCAGTTCCTGTGTAGCCAAGTTTACATTCCGTGTATTAGTGATATCTTATGATGTTTCTTTTTCTGTGTGACTTATTTCAGTTAGAATCATCATACCTGAATCCACTCATTGTGCTGCTACGGGCCTGATGACACAGATTTCATTGCTGAGTGATATTGTTTTGTAAGTAAATACCACAACTTCTTTATCCATTTTTCACTTTCTGCGATGTTGAACTTGTACTGTAAACGAGGTTCTTGTGAACAGAGCCGTTCCAAACTTTGGGGTGGCTGTGTCTTTTTCATTTTAATTTCCCTAAGCTATAGGACCATAAGTGGAAGTGCCCTAGGTTCTGTTGCTTTGTTTGTTAGTTGTTTCAGGAAACACCATACACTTCTCCCAAGTGGTTCTTGGCAATTTACATCCCGCCCATCAGCATAACAAGGCTCCCAGTTCTCCATGGCCTGTCCTGCCTTTCTGGATTTTACACTTTTTTCAGATGGCAGTTTTGACCGGGGGGAAGTGAGACTTCATTGTAGTGCAGATTTCCTTTGCAAGCTTGCTTGGTTGGCCAAAAAGGGCGTATGCGTTTTTTCCTGAATATATTCAGGAAAAAACGCATACGCCCTTTTTGGCCAAGTGCATCATTGTGGACGTTCTGCCTCTTTTCCTATGCTTTCAATGCAATTCCAGTCTACCTCCTGAAATCGGTTTCCTGCAATTCTGCCCCGCTTTCAAGTCCTCTTGGCAGCCTTACTTCAGTCTATTTTTGGACGATAGCTGTCATTTATAACTCTGCAGGTTTGTGAATTACAGTGCCCCTGAGCTCCTTTCTTCAACTCGCTTTCTTTTGAGCTGGCCGCAACACCGCAGGATGGCTTCAGGCCCTAATCTGGTTCCGGCACGGCACGCTGAGCCTTTGGTTATTTCCTCTTCCTGGTGGGAAATGAGAGTTAAATTTGCCCGTCCAGACACCTCCAGCTAGCCTCTCATTGGTTCTCGCTATTCCTGTTCATCTTCCGCAGAAATTGCAAACTGGGCCAAACAGGAGGTTAAAGGCACTGACTCTCCAAGTCGGGAGAGTGTTAGTAAAGCGTCTGGAATGTTGCACCCGAGTACCAGGGGAGGAAAACTGAGACATATTTGAATACGTCTCCCGTTCACATGGTTGATCATACTCTGGGTTCCACATGCATGTTTTAGCTGAAGGAAGAATACCTTAAACCTGGAGAGTTGAGACCCGTGTAATGGGTACCATGCAATATGACTTCAAAGGGTCTTCATATGCTCACCGAACCTCTCCAATCCTATCACTGCTGCGTTTATGCCCCTGTACACATGCTTGATTGTCTTTCGGAGACATAGCAATCCATAGGTTTTAAGATACTTACTAGTCAGGTACATTCTTAGGCGTTTAATATGGGGTGTTGAGTCCATTTCGTTGAGCAAGGAGTAGCTCTTGTCTATTCCATATTTGGCTTAAGGAACTTTATCTGTGCTCATTTCAATCTCTGGTTTTATGCAGCACCCCAACTCACCTTTCCCCTTAAGCAAGCATAAGTTGGTTTTCTAAATTTGAGACCCTGTTCTGTTCTGTAATTCAGTTCCTGTGTAGCCAAGTTTATATTCCGTGTATTACTGATATGTTATGATGTTTCTTTTTCTGTGTGACTTATTTCAGTTAGAATCATCATACCTGAATCCACTCATTGTGCTGCTAAGGGCCTGATGACACAGATTTCATTGCTGAGTGATATTGCTTTGTAAGTAAATACCACAACTTCTTTATCCATTTTTCACTTTCTGCGATGTTGAACTTGTACTGTAAACGAGCTTCTTGTAAACAGAGCCAATCCAAACTTTGGGGTGGCTGTGTCTTTTTGATTTTAATTTCCCTAAACTATAGGACCATAAGTGGAAGTGCCCTAGGTTCTGTTGCTTTGTTTTTTAGATGTTTCAGGAAACACCATACACTTCTCCCGAGTGGTTGTTGGCAATTTACATCCCGCCCATCAGCATAACAAGGCTGCCAGTTCTCCATGGCCTGTCCTGCCTTTCTGGATTTTACACTTTTTTCAGATGGCCCTTTTGACCGGGGGGAAGTGAGACTTCATTGTAGTGCAGATTTCTTTTGCAAGCTTGCTTGGTTGGCCAAAAAGGGCGTATGCGTTTTTTCCTGAATATATTCAGGAAAAAACGCATACGCCCTTTTTGGCCAAGTGCATCATTGTGGACGTTCTGCCTCTTTTCCTATGCTTTCAATGCAATTCCAGTCTACCTCCTGAAATCGGTTTCCTGCAATTCTGCCCCGCTTCAAGTCCTCTTGGCAGCCTTACTTCAGTCTATTTTTGGATGATAGCTGTCATTTATAACTCTGCAGGTTTGTGAATTACAGTGCCCCTGAGCTCCTTTCTTCAACTCGCTTTCTTTTGAGCTGGCCGCAACACCGCAGGATGGCTTCAGGCCCTAATCTGGTTCCGGCAGGGCACGCTGAGCCTTTGGTTATTTCCTCTTCCTGGTGGGAAATGAGAGTTAAATTTGCCCGTCCAGACACCTCCAGCTAGCCTCTCATTGGTTCTCGCTATTCCTGTTCATCTTCCGCAGAAATTGCAAACTGGGCCAAACAGGAGGTTAAAGGGACTGACTCTCCAAGTCGGGAGAGTGTTAGTAAAGCGTCTGGAATGTTGCACCCGAGTACCAGGGTACGAAAACTGAGACATATTTGAACACGTCTCCCGATCACATGGTTGATCATACTCTAGGTTCCACATGCATGTTTTAGCTGAAGGAAGAATACCTTAAACCTGGGTATTTGAAACCCGTGGAATGGGTACCATGCAATATGACTTCAAAGGGTATTCATTTGCTCACCGAACCTCTCCAATCCTGTCACTGCTGCGTTTATGCACCTGTACACACGCTTGATTCTCTTTCGGAGACATAGCAATCCATAGGTTTTAAGATACTTACTAGTCAGGTACATTCTTAGGCGTTTAATATGCGGTGTTGAGTCCATTTCGTTGAGCAAGGAGTAGCTCTTGTCTATTCCATATTTGGCTTAAGGAACTTTATCTGTGCTCATTTCAATCTCTGGTTTTATTTAGCACCCCAACTCACCTTTACCCTTAAGCAAGCATAAGTTGGTTTTCTAAATTTGAGACCCTGTTCTGTTCTGTAATTCAGTTCCTGTGTAGCCAAGTTTACATTCCGTGTATTACTGATATCTTATGATGTTTCTTCTTCTGTGTGACTTATTTCAGTTAGAATCATCATACCTGAATCCACTCATTGTGCTGCTAAGGGCCTGATGACACAGATTTCATTGCTGAGTGATATTGCTTTGTAAGTAAATACCACAACTTCTTTATCCATTTTTCACTTTCTGCGATGTTGAACTTGTACTGTAAACGAGGTTCTTGTAAACAGAGCCGTTCCAAACTTTGGGGTGGCTGTGTCTTTTTGATTTTAATTTCCCTAAGCTATAGGACCATAAGTGGAAGTGCCCTAGGCTCTGTTGCTTTGTTTTTTAGATGTTTCAAAAACACCATACCCTTCTCCCGAATGTCTGTTGGCAATTTACATCCCGCCCATCAGCATAACAAGGCTCCCAGTTCTCCATGGCCTGTCCTGCCTTTCTGGATTTTACACTTTTTTCAGATGGCCCTTTTGACCGGGGGGAAGTGAGACTTCATTGTAGTGCAGATTTCCTTTGCAAGTTTGCTTGGTTGGCCAAAAAGGGCGTATGCGTTTTTTCCTGAATATGTTCAGGAAAAAACGCATACGCCCTTTTTGGCCAAGTGCATCATTGTGGACGTTCTGCCTCTTTTCCTATGCTTTCAATGCAATTCCAGTCTACCTCTTGAAATCGGTTTCCTGCAATTCTGCCCCGCTTTCAAGTCCTCTTGGCAGCCTTACTTCAGTCTATTTTTGGACGATAGCTGTCATTTATAACTCTGCAGGTTTGTGAATTACAGTGCCCCTGAGCTCCTTTCTTCAACTCGCTTTCTTGTGAGCTGGCCGCAACACCGCAGGATGGCTTCACCCCTAATCTGGTTCCGGCACGGCACGCTGAGCCTTTGGTTAATTCCTCTTCCTGGTGGGAAATGAGAGTTAAATTTGCCCGTTCAGACACCTCCAGCTATTCTCTCATTGGTTCTCGTTATTCCTGTTCATCTTCCGCAGAAATTGCAAACTGGGCCAAACAGGAGGTTAAAGGGACTGACTCTCCAAGTCGGGAGAGTGTTAGTAAAGCGTCTGGAATGTTGCACCCGAGTACCAGGGTACGAAAACTGAGACATATTTGAACACGTCTCCCGATCACATGGTTGATCATACTCTAGGTTCCACATGCATGTTTTAGCTGAAGGAAGAATACCATAAACCTGGGTAGGTGAAACCCGTGGAATGGGTACCATGCAATATGACTTCAAAGGGTCTTCATTTTCTCACCGAACCTCTCCAATCCTATCACAGCTGCATTTATGCCCCTGTACACATGCTTGATTCTCTTTCGGAGACATAGCAATCCATAGGTTTTAAGATACTTACTAGTCAGGTACATTCTTAGGCGTTTAATATGCGGTGTTGAGTCCATTTCGTTGAGCAAGGAGTAGCTCTTGTCTATTCCATATTTGGCTTAAGGAACTTTATCAGTGCTCATTTCAATCTCTGGTTTTATGCAGCACCCCAACTCACCTTTCCCCTTAAGCAAGCATAAGTTGGTTTTCTAAATTTGAGACCCTGTTCTGTTCTGTAATTCAGTTCCTGTGTAGCCAAGTTTACATTCCGTGTATTACTGATATCTTATGATGTTTCTTTTTCTGTGTGACTTATTTCAGTTAGAATCATCATACCTGAATCCACTCATTGTGCTGCTAAGGGCCTGATGACACAGATTTCATTGCTGAGTGATATTGCTTTGTAAGTAAATACCACAACTTCTTTATCCATTTTTCACTTTCTGCGATGTTGAACTTGTACGGTAAACGAGGTTCTTGTAAACAGAGCCGTTCCAAACTTTGGGGTGGCTGTGTCTTTTTGATTTTAATTTCCCTAAGCTATAGGACCATAAGTGGAAGTGCCCTAGGTTCTGTTGCTTTTTTTTTAGATGTTTCAGGAAACACCATACACTTCTCCCGAGTGGTTGTTGGCAATTTACATCCCGCCCATCAGCATAACAAGGCTCCCAGTTCTCCATGGCCTGTCCTGCCTTTCTGGATTTTACACTTTTTTCAGATGGCCCTTTTGACCGGGGGGAAGTGAGACTTCATTGTAGTGCAGATTTCCTTTGCAAGCTTGCTTGGTTGGCCAAAAAGGGCGTATGCGTTTTTTCCTGAATATATTCAGGAAAAAACGCATACGCCCTTTTTGGCCAAGTGCATCATTGTGGACGTTCTGCCTCTTTTCCTATGCTTTCAATGCAATTCCAGTCTACCTCCTGAAATCGGTTTCCTGCAATTCTGCCCCGCTTTCAAGTCCTCTTGGCAGCCTTACTTCAGTCTATTTTTGGATGATAGCTGTCATTTATAACTCTGCAGGTTTGTGAATTACAGTGCCCCTGAGCTCCTTTCTTCAACTCGCTTTCTTGTGAGCTGGCCGCAACACCGCAGGATAGCTTCAGGCCCTAATCTGGTTCCGGCACGGCACGCTGAGCCTCTGGTTATTTCCTCTTCCTGGTGGGAAATAAGAGTTAAATTTGCCCGTCCAGACACCTCCAGCTAGTCTCTCATTGGTTCTCGCTATTCCTGTTCATCTTCCGCAGAAATTGCAAACTGGGCCAAACAGGAGGTTAAAGGCGCTGACTCTCCAAGTGGGGAGAGTGTTAGTAAAGCGTCTGGAATGTTGCACCCGAGTACCAGGGGAGGAAAACTGAGACATATTTGAACACGTCTCCCGATCTCATGGTTGATCATACTCTGGGTTCCACATGCATGTTTTAGCTGAAGGAAGAATACCTAAAACCTGGGTAGTTGAAACACGTGGAATGGGTACCATGCAATATGACTTCAAAGGGTCTTCATTTGCTCACCGAACCTCTCCAATCCTATCACTGCTGCGTTTATGCCCCTGTACACATGCTTGATTCTGTTTCGGAGACATAGCAATCCCTAGGTTTTAAGATACTTACTAGTCAGGTACATTCTTAGGCGTTTAATATGCGGTGTTGAGTCCATTTCTTTGAGCAAGGAGTAGCTCTTGTCTATTCCATATTTGGCTTAAGGAACTTTATCTGTGCTCATTTCAATCTCTGGTTTTATGCAGCACCCCAACTCACCTTTCCCCTTAAGCAAGCATAAGTTGGTTTTCTAAATTTGAGAACCTGTTCTGTTCTGTAATTCAGTTCCTGTGTATCCAAGTTTACAATCCGTGTATTAGTGATATCTTATGATGTTTCTTTTTCTGTGTGACTTATTTCAGTTAGAATCATCGTACCTGAATCCACTCATTATGCTGCTACAGGCCTGATGACATAGATTTCATTGCTGAGTGATACTGCATTGTACGTAAGTACCACAAGTTCTTTATCCATTTTTCACTTTCTGTGATATTGAACTTCTACGGTAAACGAGGTTCTTGTAAACAGAGGCGTCCCAAACTTTGGGGTGGCTGTGTCTTTTTGATTTTAATTTCCCTAAGCTATAGGACCATAAGTGGAAGTGCCCTAGGCTCTGTTGCTTTGTTTTTTAGATGTTTCAGGAAACACCATACACTTCTCCCGAGTGTCTGTTGGCAATTTACATCCCGCCCATCAGCATAACAAGGCTCCCAGTTCTCCATGGCCTGTCCTGCCTTTCTGGATTTTACACTTTTTTCAGATGGCCCTTTTGACCGGGGGGAAGTGAGACTTCATTGTAGTGCAGATTTCCTTTGCAAGTTTGCTTGGTTGGCCAAAAAGGGCGTATGCGTTTTTTCCTGAATATGTTCAGGAAAAAACGCATACGCCCTTTTTGGCCAAGTGCATCATTGTGGACGTTCTGCCTCTTTTCCTATGCTTTCAATGCAATTCCAGTCTACCTCCTGAAATCGGTTTCCTGCAATTCTGCCCCGCTTTCAAGTCCTCTTGGCAGCCTTACTTCAGTCTATTTTTGGACGATAGCTGTCATTTATAACTCTGCAGGTTTGTGAATTACAGTGCCCCTGAGCTCCTTTCTTCAACTCGCTTTCTTGTGACCTGGCCGAAACACCGCAGGATGTCTTCAGGCCCTAATCTGGTTCTGGCACGGCACGCTGAGCCTTTGGTTAATTCCTCTTCCTGGTGGGAAATGAGAGTTAAATTTGCCCGTTCAGACACCTCCAGCTAGCCTCTCATTGGTTCTCGCTATTCCTGTTCATCTTCCGCAGAAATTGCAAACTGGGCCAAACAGGAGGTTAAAGGGACTGACTCTCCAAGTCGGGAGAGTGTTAGTAAAGCGTCTGGAATGTTGCACCCGAGTACCAGGGTACGAAAACTGAGACATATTTGAACACGTCTCCCGATCACATGGTTGATCATACTCTAGGTTCCACATGCATGTTTTAGCTGAAGGAAGAATACCTTAAACCTGGGTAGGTGAAAGCCGTGGAATGGGTACCATGCAATATGACTTCAAAGGGTCTTCATTTTCTCACCGAACCTCTCCAATCCTATCACTGCTGCGTTTATGCCCCTGTACACATGCTTGTTTCTCTTTCAGAGACATAGCAATCCATAGGTTTTAAGATACTTACTAGTCAGGTACATTCTTAGGCGTTTAATATGTGGTGTTGAGTCCATTTCGTTGAGCAAGGAGTAGCTCTTGTCTATTCCATATTTGGCTTAAGGAACTTTATCTGTGCTGATTTCAATCTCTGGTTTTATGCAGCACCCCAACTCACCTTTCCCCTTAAGCAAGCATAAGTTGGTTTTCTAAATTTTAGACCCTGTTCTGTTCTGTAATTCAGTTCCTGTGTAGCCAAGTTTACATTCCGTGTATTAGTGATATCTTATGATGTTTCTTTTTCTGTGTGACTTATTTCAGTTAGAATCATCATACCTGAATCCACTCATTGTGCTGCTAAGGGCCTGATGACACAGATTTCATTGCTGAGTGATATTGCTTTGTAAGTAAATACCACAATTTCTTTATCCATTTTTCACTTTCTGCGATGTTGAACTTGTACGGTAAATGAGGTTCTTGTAAACAGAGCCGTTCCAAACTTTGGGGTGGCTGTGTCTTTTTGATTTTAATTTCCCTAAGCTATAGGACCATAAGTGGAAGTGCCCTAGGTTCTGTTGCTTTGTTTTTTAGATGTTTCAGGAAACACCATACACTTCTCCCGAGTGGTTGTTGGCAATTTACATCCCGCCCATCAGCATAACAAGGCTCTCAGTTCTCCATGGCCTGTCCTGCCTTTCTGGATTTTACACTTTTTTCAGATGGCCCTTTTGACCGGGGGGAAGTGAGACTTCATTGTAGTGCAGATTTCCTTTGCAAGCTTGCTTGGTTGGCCAAAAAGGGCGTATGCGTTTTTTCCTGAATATATTCAGGAAAAAACGCATACGCCCTTTTTGGCCAAGTGCATCATTGTGGACGTTCTGCCTCTTTTCCTATGCTTTCAATGCAATTCCAGTCTACCTCCTGAAATCGGTTTCCTGCAATTCTGCCCCGCTTTCAAGTCCTCTTGGCAGCCTTACTTCAGTCTATTTTTGGACGATAGCTGTCATTTATAACTCTGCAGGTTTGTGAATTACAGTGCCCCTGAGCTCCTTTCTTCAACTCGCTTTCTTGTGAGCTGGCCGCAACACCGCAGGATAGCTTCAGGCCCTAATCTGGTTCCGGCACGGCACGCTGAGCCTCTGGTTATTTCCTCTTCCTGGTGGGAAATGAGAGTTAAATTTGCCCGTCCAGACACCTCCAGCTAGCCTCTCATTGGTTCTCGCTATTCTTGTTCATCTTCCGCAGAAATTGCAAACTGGGCCAAACAGGAGGTTAAAGGCGCTGACTCTCCAAGTGGGGAGAGTGTTAGTAAAGCGTCTGGAATGTTGCACCCGAGTACCAGGGGAGGAAAACTGAGACATATTTGAACACGTCTCCCGATCTCATGGTTGATCATACTCTGGGTTCCACATGCATGTTTTAGCTGAAGGAAGAATACCTAAAACCTGGGTAGTTGAAACCCGTGGAATGGGTACCATGCAATATGACTTCAAAGGGTCTTCATTTGCTCACCGAACCTCTCCAATCCTATCACTGCTGCGTTTATGCCCCTGTACACATGCTTGATTCTCTTTCGGAGACATAGCAATCTATAGGTTTTAAGATACTTACTAGTCAGGTACATTCTTAGGCGTTTAATATGCGGTGTTGAGTCCATTTTGTTGAGCAAGGAGTAGCTCTTGTCTATTCCATATTTGGCTTAAGGAACTTTATCTGTGCTCATTTCAATCTCTGGTTTTATGCAGCACCCCAACTCACCTTTCCCCTTAAGCAAGCATAAGTTGGTTTTCTAAATTTGAGACCCTGTTCTGTTCTGTAATTCAGTTCCTGTGTAGCCAAGTTTACATTCCGTGTATTACTGATATCTTATGATGTTTCTTTTTCTGTGTGACTTATTTCAGTTAGAATCATCGTACCTGAATCCACTCATTATGCTGCTACGGGCCTGATGACATAGGTTTCATTGCTGAGTGATACTGCATTGTACGTAAGTACCACAAGTTCTTTATCCATTTTTCACTTTCTGTGATATTGAACTTGTACGGTAAACGAGGTTCTTGTAAACAGAGTCGTCCCAAACATTGGGGTGGCTGTGTCTTTTTGATTTTAATTTCCCTAAGCTATAGGACCAAGAGTGGAAGTGCCCTAGGCTCTGTTGCTTTGTTTTTTAGATGTTTCAGGAAACACCATACACTTCTCCCAAGTGTCTGTTGGCAATTTACATCCCGCCCATCAGCATAACAAGGCTCCCAGTTCTCCATGGCCTGTCCTGCCTTTCTGGATTTTACACTTTTTTCAGATGGCCCTTTTGACTGGGGGGAAGTGAGACTTCATTGTAGTGCAGATTTCCTTTGCAAGCTTGCTTGGTTGGCCAAAAAGGGCGTATGCGTTTTTTCCTGAATATATTCAGGAAAAAACGCATATGCCCTTTTTGGCCAAGTGCATCATTGTGGACGTTCTGCCTCTTTTCCTATGCTTTCAATGCAATTCCAGTCTACCTCCTGAAATCGGTTTCCTGCAATTCTGCCCCGCTTTCAAGTCCTCTTGGCAGCCTTACTTCAGTCTATTTTTGGACGATAGCTGTCATTTATAACTCTGCAGGTTTGTGAATTACAGTGCCCCTGAGCTCCTTTCTTCAACTCGCTTTCTTGTGAGCTGGCCGCAACACCGCAGGATAGCTTCAGTCCCTAATCTGGTTCCGGCACGGCACGCTGAGCCTCTGGTTATTTCCTCTTCCTGGTGGGAAATGAGAGTTAAATTTGCCCGTCCAGACACCTCCAGCTAGCCTCTCATTGGTTCTCGCTATTCCTGTTCATCTTCCGCAGAAATTGCAAACTGGGCCAAACAGGAGGTTAAAGGCGCTGACTCTCCAAGTGGGGAGAGTGTTAGTAAAGCGTCTGGAATGTTGCACCCGAGTACCAGGGGAGGAAAACTGAGACATATTTGAACACGTCTCCCGATCTCATGGTTGATCATACTCTGGGTTCCACATGCATGTTTTAGCTGAAGGAAGAATACCTAAAACCTGGGTAGTTGAAACCCGTGGAATGGGTACCATGCAATATGACTTCAAAGGGTCTTCATTTGCTCACCGAACCTCTCCAATCCTATCACTGCTGCGTTTATGCCCCTGTACACATGCTTGATTCTCTTTCAGAGACATAGCAATCCATAGGTTTTAAGATACTTACTAGTCAGGTACATTCTTAGGCGTTTAATATGTGGTGTTGAGTCCATTTCGTTGAGCAAGGAGTAGCTCTTGTCTATTCCATATTTGGCTTAAGGAACTTTATCTGTGCTCATTTCAATCTCTGGTTTTATGCAGCACCCCAACTCACCTTTCCCCTTAAGCAAGCATAAGTTGGTTTTCTAAATTTTAGACCCTGTTCTGTTCTGTAATTCAGTTCCTGTGTAGCCAAGTTTACATTCCGTGTATTAGTGATATCTTATGATGTTTCTTTTTCTGTGTGACTTATTTCAGTTAGAATCATCATACCTGAATCCACTCATTGTGCTGCTAAGGGCCTGATGACACAGATTTCATTGCTGAGTGATATTGCTTTGTAAGTAAATACCACAATTTCTTTATCCATTTTTCACTTTCTGCGATGTTGAACTTGTACGGTAAATGAGGTTCTTGTAAACAGAGCCGTTCCAAACTTTGGGGTGGCTGTGTCTTTTTGATTTTAATTTCCCTAAGCTATAGGACCATAAGTGGAAGTGCCCTAGGTTCTGTTGCTTTGTTTTTTAGATGTTTCAGGAAACACCATACACTTCTCCCGAGTGGTTGTTGGCAATTTACATCCCGCCCATCAGCATAACAAGGCTCTCAGTTCTCCATGGCCTGTCCTGCCTTTCTGGATTTTACACTTTTTTCAGATGGCCCTTTTGACCGGGGGGAAGTGAGACTTCATTGTAGTGCAGATTTCCTTTGCAAGCTTGCTTGGTTGGCCAAAAAGGGCGTATGCGTTTTTTCCTGAATATATTCAGGAAAAAACGCATACGCCCTTTTTGGCCAAGTGCATCATTGTGGACGTTCTGCCTCTTTTCCTATGCTTTCAATGCAATTCCAGTCTACCTCCTGAAATCGGTTTCCTGCAATTCTGCCCCGCTTTCAAGTCCTCTTGGCAGCCTTACTTCAGTCTATTTTTGGACGATAGCTGTCATTTATAACTCTGCAGGTTTGTGAATTACAGTGCCCCTGAGCTCCTTTCTTCAACTCGCTTTCTTGTGAGCTGGCCGCAACACCGCAGGATAGCTTCAGGCCCTAATCTGGTTCCGGCACGGCACGCTGAGCCTCTGGTTATTTCCTCTTCCTGGTGGGAAATGAGAGTTAAATTTGCCCGTCCAGACACCTCCAGCTAGCCTCTCATTGGTTCTCGCTATTCTTGTTCATCTTCCGCAGAAATTGCAAACTGGGCCAAACAGGAGGTTAAAGGCGCTGACTCTCCAAGTGGGGAGAGTGTTAGTAAAGCGTCTGGAATGTTGCACCCGAGTACCAGGGGAGGAAAACTGAGACATATTTGAACACGTCTCCCGATCTCATGGTTGATCATACTCTGGGTTCCACATGCATGTTTTAGCTGAAGGAAGAATACCTAAAACCTGGGTAGTTGAAACCCGTGGAATGGGTACCATGCAATATGACTTCAAAGGGTCTTCATTTGCTCACCGAACCTCTCCAATCCTATCACTGCTGCGTTTATGCCCCTGTACACATGCTTGATTCTCTTTCGGAGACATAGCAATCTATAGGTTTTAAGATACTTACTAGTCAGGTACATTCTTAGGCGTTTAATATGCGGTGTTGAGTCCATTTTGTTGAGCAAGGAGTAGCTCTTGTCTATTCCATATTTGGCTTAAGGAACTTTATCTGTGCTCATTTCAATCTCTGGTTTTATGCAGCACCCCAACTCACCTTTCCCCTTAAGCAAGCATAAGTTGGTTTTCTAAATTTGAGACCCTGTTCTGTTCTGTAATTCAGTTCCTGTGTAGCCAAGTTTACATTCCGTGTATTACTGATATCTTATGATGTTTCTTTTTCTGTGTGACTTATTTCAGTTAGAATCATCGTACCTGAATCCACTCATTATGCTGCTACGGGCCTGATGACATAGGTTTCATTGCTGAGTGATACTGCATTGTACGTAAGTACCACAAGTTCTTTATCCATTTTTCACTTTCTGTGATATTGAACTTGTACGGTAAACGAGGTTCTTGTAAACAGAGTCGTCCCAAACATTGGGGTGGCTGTGTCTTTTTGATTTTAATTTCCCTAAGCTATAGGACCAAGAGTGGAAGTGCCCTAGGCTCTGTTGCTTTGTTTTTTAGATGTTTCAGGAAACACCATACACTTCTCCCAAGTGTCTGTTGGCAATTTACATCCCGCCCATCAGCATAACAAGGCTCCCAGTTCTCCATGGCCTGTCCTGCCTTTCTGGATTTTACACTTTTTTCAGATGGCCCTTTTGACTGGGGGGAAGTGAGACTTCATTGTAGTGCAGATTTCCTTTGCAAGCTTGCTTGGTTGGCCAAAAAGGGCGTATGCGTTTTTTCCTGAATATATTCAGGAAAAAACGCATATGCCCTTTTTGGCCAAGTGCATCATTGTGGACGTTCTGCCTCTTTTCCTATGCTTTCAATGCAATTCCAGTCTACCTCCTGAAATCGGTTTCCTGCAATTCTGCCCCGCTTTCAAGTCCTCTTGGCAGCCTTACTTCAGTCTATTTTTGGACGATAGCTGTCATTTATAACTCTGCAGGTTTGTGAATTACAGTGCCCCTGAGCTCCTTTCTTCAACTCGCTTTCTTGTGAGCTGGCCGCAACACCGCAGGATAGCTTCAGTCCCTAATCTGGTTCCGGCACGGCACGCTGAGCCTCTGGTTATTTCCTCTTCCTGGTGGGAAATGAGAGTTAAATTTGCCCGTCCAGACACCTCCAGCTAGCCTCTCATTGGTTCTCGCTATTCCTGTTCATCTTCCGCAGAAATTGCAAACTGGGCCAAACAGGAGGTTAAAGGCGCTGACTCTCCAAGTGGGGAGAGTGTTAGTAAAGCGTCTGGAATGTTGCACCCGAGTACCAGGGGAGGAAAACTGAGACATATTTGAACACGTCTCCCGATCTCATGGTTGATCATACTCTGGGTTCCACATGCATGTTTTAGCTGAAGGAAGAATACCTAAAACCTGGGTAGTTGAAACCCGTGGAATGGGTACCATGCAATATGACTTCAAAGGGTCTTCATTTGCTCACCGAACCTCTCCAATCCTATCACAGCTGCGTTTATGCCCCTGTACACATGCTTGATTCTCTTTCAGAGACATAGCAATCCATAGGTTTTAAGATACTTACTAGTCAGGTACATTCTTAGGCGTTTAATATGCGGTGTTGAGTCCATTTCGTTGAGCAAGGAGTAGCTCTTGTCTATTCCATATTTGGCTTAAGGAACTTTATCTGTGCTCATTTCAATCTCTGGTTTTATGCAGCACCCCAACTCACCTTTCCCCTTAAGCAAGCATAAGTTGGTTTTCTAAATTTGAGACCCGGTTCTGTTTTGGAATGCAGTTCCTGTGTAGCCAAGTATACATTCCGTGTATTACTGATATCTTATGATGTTTCTTTTTCTGTGTGACTTATTTCAGTTAGAATCATCGTACCTGAATCCACTCATTATGCTGCTACTGGCCTGATGACATAGGTTTCATTGCTGAGTGATACTGCATTGTACGTAAGTACCACAAGTTCTTTATCCATTTTTCACTTTCTGTGATATTGAACTTGTACGGTAAACGAGGTTCTTGTAAACAGAGTCGTCCCAAACTTTGGGGTGGCTGTGTCTTTTTGATTTTAATTTCCCTAAGCTATAGGACCATAAGTGGAAGTGCCCTAGGCTCTGTTGCTTTGTTTTTTAGATGTTTCAGGAAACACCATACACTTCTCCCGAGTGTCTGTTGGCAATTTACATCCCGCCCATCAGCATAACAAGGCTCCCAGTTCTCCATGGCCTGTCCTGCCTTTCCGGATTTTACACTTTTTTCAGATGGCCCTTTTGACCGGGGGGAAGTGAGACTTCATTGTAGTGCAGATTTCCTTTGCAAGTTTGCTTGGTTGTCCAAAAAGGGCATATGCGTTTTTTCCTGAATATATTCAGGAAAAAACGCATACGCCCTTTTTGGCCAAGTGCATCATTGTGGACGTTCTGCCTCTTTTCCTATGCTTTCAATGCAATTCCAATCTACCTCCTGAAATCGGTTTCCTGCAATTCTGCCCCGCTTTCAAGTCCTCTTGGCAGCCTTACTTCAGTCTATTTTTGGACGATAGCTGTCATTTATAACTCTGCAGGTTTGTGAATTACAGTGCCCCTGAGCTCCTTTCTTCAACTCGCTTTCTTGTGACCTGGCCGCAACACCGCAGGATGTCTTCAGGCTCTAATCTGGTTCCGGCACGGCACGCTGAGCCTTTGGTTAATTCCTCTTCCTAGTGGGAAATGAGAGTTAAATTTGCCCGTTCAGACACCTCCAGCTAGTCTCTCATTGGTTCTCGCTATTCCTGTTCATCTTCCGCAGAAATTGCAAACTGGGCCAAACAGGAGGTTAAAGGGACTGACTCTCCAAGTCGGGAGAGTGTTAGTAAAGCGTCTGGAATGTTGCACCCGAGTACCAGTGTAGGAAAACTGAGACATATTTGAACACGTCTCCCGTTCACATGGTTGATCATACTCTGGGTTCCACATGCATGTTTTAGCTGAAGGAAGAATACCTTAAACCTGGAGAGTTGAGACCCGTGGAATGGGTACCATGCAATATGACTTCAAAGGGTCTTCATTTTCTCACCGAACCTCTCCAATCCTATCACAGCTGCGTTTATGCCCCTGTACACATGCTTGATTCTCTTTCGGAGACATAGCAATCCATAGGTTTTAAGATACTTACTAGTCAGGTACATTCTTAGGCGTTTAATATGCGGTGTTGAGTCCATTTCGTTGAGCAAGGAGTAGCTCTTGTCTATTCCATATTTGGCTTAAGGAACTTTATCTGTGCTCATTTCAATCTCTGGTTTTATGCAGCACCCCAACTCACCTTTACCCTTAAGCAAGCATAAGTTGGTTTTCTAAATTTGAGAACCTGTTCTGTTCTGTAATTCAGTTCCTGTGTAGCCAAGTTTACATTCCGTGTATTACTGATATCTTATGATGGTTCTTTTTCTGTGTGACTTATTTCAGTTAGAATCATCATACCTGAATCCACTCATTGTGCTGCTAAGGGCCTGATGACACAGATTTCATTGCTGAGTGATATTGCTTTGTAAGTAAATACCACAACTTTTTTATCCATTTTTCACTTTCTGCGATGTTGAACTTGTACTGTAAACGAGGTTCTTGTAAACAGAGCCGTTCCAAACTTTGGGGTGGCTGTGTCTTTTTGATTTTAATTTCCCTAAGCTATAGGACCATAAGTGGAAGTGCCCTAGGCTCTCTTGCTTTGTTTTTTAGATGTTTCAGGAAACACCATACACTTCTCCTGAGTGTTTGTTGGCAATTTACTCCCGCCCTTCAGCATAACAAGGCTGCCAGTTCTCCATGGCCTGTCCTGCCTTTCTGGATTTTACACTTTTTTCAGATGGCCCTTTTGACCGGGGGGAAGTGAGACTTCATTGTAGTGCAGATTTCCTTTGCAAGCTTGCTTCGTTGGCCAAAAAGGGCGTATGCGTTTTTTCCTGAATATATTCAGGAAAAAACGCATACGCCCTTTTTGGCCAAGTGCATCATTGTGGACGTTCTGCCTCTTTTCCTATGCTTTCAATGCAATTCCAATCTACCTCCTGAAATCGGTTTCCTGCAATTCTGCCCCGCTTTCAAGTCCTCTTGGCAGCCTTACTTCAGTCTATTTTTGGACGATAGCTGTCATTTATAACTCTGCAGGTTTGTGAATTACAGTGCCCCTGAGCTCCTTTCTTCAACTCGCTTTCTTGTGACCTGGCCGAAACACCGCAGGATGTCTTCAGGCCCTAATCTGGTTCTGGCACGGCACGCTGAGCCTTTGGTTAATTCCTCTTCCTGGTGGGAAATGAGAGTTAAATTTGCCCGTTCAGACACCTCCAGCTAGCCTCTCATTGGTTCTCGCTATTCCTGTTCATCTTCCGCAGAAATTGCAAACTGGGCCAAACAGGAGGTTAAAGGGACTGACTCTCCAAGTCGGGAGAGTGTTAGTAAAGCGTCTGGAATGTTGCACCCGAGTACCAGGGTACGAAAACTGAGACATATTTGAACACGTCTCCCGATCACATGGTTGATCATACTCTAGGTTCCACATGCATGTTTTAGCTGAAGGAAGAATACCTTAAACCTGGGTAGGTGAAAGCCGTGGAATGGGTACCATGCAATATGACTTCAAAGGGTCTTCATTTTCTCACCGAACCTCTCCAATCCTATCACTGCTGCGTTTATGCCCCTGTACACATGCTTGATTCTCTTTCAGAGACATAGCAATCCATAGGTTTTAAGATACTTACTAGTCAGGTACATTCTTAGGCGTTTAATATGTGGTGTTGAGTCCATTTCGTTGAGCAAGGAGTAGCTCTTGTCTATTCCATATTTGGCTTAAGGAACTTTATCTGTGCTGATTTCAATCTCTGGTTTTATGCAGCACCCCAACTCACCTTTCCCCTTAAGCAAGCATAAGTTGGTTTTCTAAATTTTAGACCCTGTTCTGTTCTGTAATTCAGTTCCTGTGTAGCCAAGTTTACATTCCGTGTATTAGTGATATCTTATGATGTTTCTTTTTCTGTGTGACTTATTTCAGTTAGAATCATCATACCTGAATCCACTCATTGTGCTGCTAAGGGCCTGATGACACAGATTTCATTGCTGAGTGATATTGCTTTGTAAGTAAATACCACAATTTCTTTATCCATTTTTCACTTTCTGCGATGTTGAACTTGTACGGTAAATGAGGTTCTTGTAAACAGAGCCGTTCCAAACTTTGGGGTGGCTGTGTCTTTTTGATTTTAATTTCCCTAAGCTATAGGACCATAAGTGGAAGTGCCCTAGGTTCTGTTGCTTTGTTTTTTAGATGTTTCAGGAAACACCATACACTTCTCCCGAGTGGTTGTTGGCAATTTACATCCCGCCCATCAGCATAACAAGGCTCTCAGTTCTCCATGGCCTGTCCTGCCTTTCTGGATTTTACACTTTTTTCAGATGGCCCTTTTGACCGGGGGGAAGTGAGACTTCATTGTAGTGCAGATTTCCTTTGCAAGCTTGCTTGGTTGGCCAAAAAGGGCGTATGCGTTTTTTCCTGAATATATTCAGGAAAAAACGCATACGCCCTTTTTGGCCAAGTGCATCATTGTGGACGTTCTGCCTCTTTTCCTATGCTTTCAATGCAATTCCAGTCTACCTCCTGAAATCGGTTTCCTGCAATTCTGCCCCGCTTTCAAGTCCTCTTGGCAGCCTTACTTCAGTCTATTTTTGGACGATAGCTGTCATTTATAACTCTGCAGGTTTGTGAATTACAGTGCCCCTGAGCTCCTTTCTTCAACTCGCTTTCTTGTGAGCTGGCCGCAACACCGCAGGATAGCTTCAGGCCCTAATCTGGTTCCGGCACGGCACGCTGAGCCTCTGGTTATTTCCTCTTCCTGGTGGGAAATGAGAGTTAAATTTGCCCGTCCAGACACCTCCAGCTAGCCTCTCATTGGTTCTCGCTATTCTTGTTCATCTTCCGCAGAAATTGCAAACTGGGCCAAACAGGAGGTTAAAGGCGCTGACTCTCCAAGTGGGGAGAGTGTTAGTAAAGCGTCTGGAATGTTGCACCCGAGTACCAGGGGAGGAAAACTGAGACATATTTGAACACGTCTCCCGATCTCATGGTTGATCATACTCTGGGTTCCACATGCATGTTTTAGCTGAAGGAAGAATACCTAAAACCTGGGTAGTTGAAACCCGTGGAATGGGTACCATGCAATATGACTTCAAAGGGTCTTCATTTGCTCACCGAACCTCTCCAATCCTATCACTGCTGCGTTTATGCCCCTGTACACATGCTTGATTCTCTTTCGGAGACATAGCAATCTATAGGTTTTAAGATACTTACTAGTCAGGTACATTCTTAGGCGTTTAATATGCGGTGTTGAGTCCATTTTGTTGAGCAAGGAGTAGCTCTTGTCTATTCCATATTTGGCTTAAGGAACTTTATCTGTGCTCATTTCAATCTCTGGTTTTATGCAGCACCCCAACTCACCTTTCCCCTTAAGCAAGCATAAGTTGGTTTTCTAAATTTGAGACCCTGTTCTGTTCTGTAATTCAGTTCCTGTGTAGCCAAGTTTACATTCCGTGTATTACTGATATCTTATGATGTTTCTTTTTCTGTGTGACTTATTTCAGTTAGAATCATCGTACCTGAATCCACTCATTATGCTGCTACGGGCCTGATGACATAGGTTTCATTGCTGAGTGATACTGCATTGTACGTAAGTACCACAAGTTCTTTATCCATTTTTCACTTTCTGTGATATTGAACTTGTACGGTAAACGAGGTTCTTGTAAACAGAGTCGTCCCAAACATTGGGGTGGCTGTGTCTTTTTGATTTTAATTTCCCTAAGCTATAGGACCAAGAGTGGAAGTGCCCTAGGCTCTGTTGCTTTGTTTTTTAGATGTTTCAGGAAACACCATACACTTCTCCCAAGTGTCTGTTGGCAATTTACATCCCGCCCATCAGCATAACAAGGCTCCCAGTTCTCCATGGCCTGTCCTGCCTTTCTGGATTTTACACTTTTTTCAGATGGCCCTTTTGACTGGGGGGAAGTGAGACTTCATTGTAGTGCAGATTTCCTTTGCAAGCTTGCTTGGTTGGCCAAAAAGGGCGTATGCGTTTTTTCCTGAATATATTCAGGAAAAAACGCATATGCCCTTTTTGGCCAAGTGCATCATTGTGGACGTTCTGCCTCTTTTCCTATGCTTTCAATGCAATTCCAGTCTACCTCCTGAAATCGGTTTCCTGCAATTCTGCCCCGCTTTCAAGTCCTCTTGGCAGCCTTACTTCAGTCTATTTTTGGACGATAGCTGTCATTTATAACTCTGCAGGTTTGTGAATTACAGTGCCCCTGAGCTCCTTTCTTCAACTCGCTTTCTTGTGAGCTGGCCGCAACACCGCAGGATAGCTTCAGTCCCTAATCTGGTTCCGGCACGGCACGCTGAGCCTCTGGTTATTTCCTCTTCCTGGTGGGAAATGAGAGTTAAATTTGCCCGTCCAGACACCTCCAGCTAGCCTCTCATTGGTTCTCGCTATTCCTGTTCATCTTCCGCAGAAATTGCAAACTGGGCCAAACAGGAGGTTAAAGGCGCTGACTCTCCAAGTGGGGAGAGTGTTAGTAAAGCGTCTGGAATGTTGCACCCGAGTACCAGGGGAGGAAAACTGAGACATATTTGAACACGTCTCCCGATCTCATGGTTGATCATACTCTGGGTTCCACATGCATGTTTTAGCTGAAGGAAGAATACCTAAAACCTGGGTAGTTGAAACCCGTGGAATGGGTACCATGCAATATGACTTCAAAGGGTCTTCATTTGCTCACCGAACCTCTCCAATCCTATCACAGCTGCGTTTATGCCCCTGTACACATGCTTGATTCTCTTTCAGAGACATAGCAATCCATAGGTTTTAAGATACTTACTAGTCAGGTACATTCTTAGGCGTTTAATATGCGGTGTTGAGTCCATTTCGTTGAGCAAGGAGTAGCTCTTGTCTATTCCATATTTGGCTTAAGGAACTTTATCTGTGCTCATTTCAATCTCTGGTTTTATGCAGCACCCCAACTCACCTTTCCCCTTAAGCAAGCATAAGTTGGTTTTCTAAATTTGAGACCCGGTTCTGTTTTGGAATGCAGTTCCTGTGTAGCCAAGTATACATTCCGTGTATTACTGATATCTTATGATGTTTCTTTTTCTGTGTGACTTATTTCAGTTAGAATCATCGTACCTGAATCCACTCATTATGCTGCTACTGGCCTGATGACATAGGTTTCATTGCTGAGTGATACTGCATTGTACGTAAGTACCACAAGTTCTTTATCCATTTTTCACTTTCTGTGATATTGAACTTGTACGGTAAACGAGGTTCTTGTAAACAGAGTCGTCCCAAACTTTGGGGTGGCTGTGTCTTTTTGATTTTAATTTCCCTAAGCTATAGGACCATAAGTGGAAGTGCCCTAGGCTCTGTTGCTTTGTTTTTTAGATGTTTCAGGAAACACCATACACTTCTCCCGAGTGTCTGTTGGCAATTTACATCCCGCCCATCAGCATAACAAGGCTCCCAGTTCTCCATGGCCTGTCCTGCCTTTCCGGATTTTACACTTTTTTCAGATGGCCCTTTTGACCGGGGGGAAGTGAGACTTCATTGTAGTGCAGATTTCCTTTGCAAGTTTGCTTGGTTGTCCAAAAAGGGCATATGCGTTTTTTCCTGAATATATTCAGGAAAAAACGCATACGCCCTTTTTGGCCAAGTGCATCATTGTGGACGTTCTGCCTCTTTTCCTATGCTTTCAATGCAATTCCAATCTACCTCCTGAAATCGGTTTCCTGCAATTCTGCCCCGCTTTCAAGTCCTCTTGGCAGCCTTACTTCAGTCTATTTTTGGACGATAGCTGTCATTTATAACTCTGCAGGTTTGTGAATTACAGTGCCCCTGAGCTCCTTTCTTCAACTCGCTTTCTTGTGACCTGGCCGCAACACCGCAGGATGTCTTCAGGCTCTAATCTGGTTCCGGCACGGCACGCTGAGCCTTTGGTTAATTCCTCTTCCTAGTGGGAAATGAGAGTTAAATTTGCCCGTTCAGACACCTCCAGCTAGTCTCTCATTGGTTCTCGCTATTCCTGTTCATCTTCCGCAGAAATTGCAAACTGGGCCAAACAGGAGGTTAAAGGGACTGACTCTCCAAGTCGGGAGAGTGTTAGTAAAGCGTCTGGAATGTTGCACCCGAGTACCAGTGTAGGAAAACTGAGACATATTTGAACACGTCTCCCGTTCACATGGTTGATCATACTCTGGGTTCCACATGCATGTTTTAGCTGAAGGAAGAATACCTTAAACCTGGAGAGTTGAGACCCGTGGAATGGGTACCATGCAATATGACTTCAAAGGGTCTTCATTTTCTCACCGAACCTCTCCAATCCTATCACAGCTGCGTTTATGCCCCTGTACACATGCTTGATTCTCTTTCGGAGACATAGCAATCCATAGGTTTTAAGATACTTACTAGTCAGGTACATTCTTAGGCGTTTAATATGCGGTGTTGAGTCCATTTCGTTGAGCAAGGAGTAGCTCTTGTCTATTCCATATTTGGCTTAAGGAACTTTATCTGTGCTCATTTCAATCTCTGGTTTTATGCAGCACCCCAACTCACCTTTACCCTTAAGCAAGCATAAGTTGGTTTTCTAAATTTGAGAACCTGTTCTGTTCTGTAATTCAGTTCCTGTGTAGCCAAGTTTACATTCCGTGTATTACTGATATCTTATGATGGTTCTTTTTCTGTGTGACTTATTTCAGTTAGAATCATCATACCTGAATCCACTCATTGTGCTGCTAAGGGCCTGATGACACAGATTTCATTGCTGAGTGATATTGCTTTGTAAGTAAATACCACAACTTTTTTATCCATTTTTCACTTTCTGCGATGTTGAACTTGTACTGTAAACGAGGTTCTTGTAAACAGAGCCGTTCCAAACTTTGGGGTGGCTGTGTCTTTTTGATTTTAATTTCCCTAAGCTATAGGACCATAAGTGGAAGTGCCCTAGGCTCTCTTGCTTTGTTTTTTAGATGTTTCAGGAAACACCATACACTTCTCCTGAGTGTTTGTTGGCAATTTACTCCCGCCCTTCAGCATAACAAGGCTGCCAGTTCTCCATGGCCTGTCCTGCCTTTCTGGATTTTACACTTTTTTCAGATGGCCCTTTTGACCGGGGGGAAGTGAGACTTCATTGTAGTGCAGATTTCCTTTGCAAGCTTGCTTGGTTGGCCAAAAAGGGCGTATGCGTTTTTTCCTGAATATATTCAGGAAAAAACGCATACGCCCTTTTTGGCCAAGTGCATCATTGTGGACGTTCTGCCTCTTTTCCTATGCTTTCAATGCAATTCCAGTCTACCTCCTGAAATCGGTTTCCTGCAATTCTGCCCCGCTTTCAAGTCCTCTTGGCAGCCTTACTTCAGTCTATTTTTGGACGATAGCTGTCATTTATAACTCTGCAGGTTTGTGAATTACAGTGCCCCTGAGCTCCTTTCTTCAACTCGCTTTCTTGTGACCTGGCCGCAACACCGCAGGATGTCTTCAGGCCCTAATCTGGTTCCGGCCCGGCATGCTGAGCCTTTGGTTAATTCCTCTTCCTGGTGGGAAATGAGAGTTAAATTTGCCCGTCCAGACACCTGCAGCTAGCCTCTCATTGGTTCTCGCTATTCCCGTTCATCTTCCGCAGAAATTGCAAACTGGGCCAAACAGGAGGTTAAAGGCGCGGACTCTCCAGGTGGGGAGAGTGTTAGTAAAGCGTCTGGAATGTTGCACCCGAGTACCAGGGGAGGAAAACTGAGACATATTTGAACACGTCTCCCGATCACATGGTTGATCAT
Source organism: Stenella coeruleoalba (assembly GCF_951394435.1). Classification (NCBI taxonomy): domain Eukaryota; kingdom Metazoa; phylum Chordata; class Mammalia; order Artiodactyla; family Delphinidae; genus Stenella; species Stenella coeruleoalba. The sequence goes on from NW_027645872.1 coordinate 674,807, forward strand.
ACTCTGGGTTCCACATGCATGTTTTAGCTGAAGGAAGAATACCTAAAACCTGGGTAGTTGAAACCCGTGGAATGGGTACCATGCAATATGACTTCAAAGGGTCTTCATTTGCTCACCGAACCTCTCCAATCCTATCACTGCTGCGTTTATGCCCCTGTACACATGCTTGATTCTCTTTCGGAGACATAGCAATCCATAGGTTTTAAGATACTTACTAGTCAGGTACATTCTTAGGCGTTTAATATGCGGTGTTGAGTCCATTTCGTTGAGCAAGGAGTAGCTCTTGTCTATTCCATATTTGGCTTAAGGAACTTTATCTGTGCTCATTTCAATCTCTGGTTTTATGCAGCACCCCAACTCACCTTTCCCCTTAAGCAAGCATAAGTTGGTTTTCTAAATTTGAGACCCTGTTCTGTTCTGTAATTCAGTTCCTGTGTAGACAAGTTTACATTCCGTGTATTACTGATATCTTATGATGTTTCTTTTTCTGTGTGACTTATTTCAGTTAGAATCATCGTACCTGAATCCACTCATTATGCTGCTACGGGCCTGATGACATAGGTTTCATTGCTGAGTGATACTGCATTGTACGTAAGTACCACAAGTTCTTTATCCATTTTTCACTTTCTGTGATATTGAACTTGTACGGTAAACGAGGTTCTTGTAAACAGAGGCGTCCCAAACTTTGGGGTGGCTGTGTCTTTTTGATTTTAATTTCCCTAAGCTATAGGACCATAAGTGGAAGTGCCCTAGGCTCTGTTGCTTTGTTTTTTAGATGTTTCAGGAAACACCATACACTTCTCCTGAGTGTCTGTTGGCAATTTACATCCCGCCCATCAGCATAACAAGGCTCCCAGTTCTCCATGGCCTGTCCTGCCTTTCTGGATTTTACACTTTTTTCAGATGGCCCTTTTGACCGGGGGGAAGTGAGACTTCATTGTAGTGCAGATTTCCTTTGCAAGCTTGCTTGGTTGGCCAAAAAGGGCGTATGCGTTTTTTCCTGAATATATTCAGGAAAAAACGCATACGCCCTTTTTGGCCAAGTGCATCATTGTGGACGTTCTGCCTCTTTTCCTATGCTTTCAATGCAATTCCAATCTACCTCCTGAAATCGGTTTCCTGCAATTCTGCCCCGCTTTCAAGTCCTCTTGGCAGCCTTACTTCAGTCTATTTTTGGACGATAGCTGTCATTTATAACTCTGCAGGTTTGTGAATTACAGTGCCCCTGAGCTCCTTTCTTCAACTCGCTTTCTTGTGACCTGGCCGCAACACCGCAGGATGTCTTCAGGCTCTAATCTGGTTCTGGCACGGCACGCTGAGCCTTTGGTTAATTCCTCTTCCTAGTGGGAAATGAGAGTTAAATTTGCCCGTTCAGACACCTCCAGCTAGTCTCTCATTGGTTCTCGCTATTCCTGTTCATCTTCCGCAGAAATTGCAAACTGGGCCAAACAGGAGGTTAAAGGGACTGACTCTCCAAGTCGGGAGAGTGTTAGTAAAGCGTCTGGAATGTTGCACCCGAGTACCAGTGTAGGAAAACTGAGACATATTTGAACACGTCTCCCGTTCACATGGTTGATCATACTCTGGGTTCCACATGCATGTTTTAGCTGAAGGAAGAATACCTTAAACCTGGAGAGTTGAGACCCGTGGAATGGGTACCATGCAATATGACTTCAAAGGGTCTTCATTTTCTCACCGAACCTCTCCAATCCTATCACAGCTGCGTTTATGCCCCTGTACACATGCTTGATTCTCTTTCGGAGACATAGCAATCCATAGGTTTTAAGATACTTACTAGTCAGGTACATTCTTAGGCGTTTAATATGCGGTGTTGAGTCCATTTCGTTGAGCAAGGAGTAGCTCTTGTCTATTCCATATTTGGCTTAAGGAACTTTATCTGTGCTCATTTCAATCTCTGGTTTTATGCAGCACCCCAACTCACCTTTACCCTTAAGCAAGCATAAGTTGGTTTTCTAAATTTGAGAACCTGTTCTGTTCTGTAATTCAGTTCCTGTGTAGCCAAGTTTACATTCCGTGTATTACTGATATCTTATGATGTTTCTTTTTCTGTGTGACTTATTTCAGTTAGAATCATCATACCTGAATCCACTCATTGTGCTGCTAAGGGCCTGATGACACAGATTTCATTGCTGAGTGATATTGCTTTGTAAGTAAATACCACAACTTTTTTATCCATTTTTCACTTTCTGCGATGTTGAACTTGTACTGTAAACGAGGTTCTTGTAAACAGAGCCGTTCCAAACTTTGGGGTGGCTGTGTCTTTTTGATTTTAATTTCCCTAAGCTATAGGACCATAAGTGGAAGTGCCCTAGGCTCTCTTGCTTTGTTTTTTAGATGTTTCAGGAAACACCATACACTTCTCCTGAGTGTTTGTTGGCAATTTACTCCCGCCCTTCAGCATAACAAGGCTGCCAGTTCTCCATGGCCTGTCCTGCCTTTCTGGATTTTACACTTTTTTCAGATGGCCCTTTTGACCGGGGGGAAGTGAGACTTCATTGTAGTGCAGATTTCCTTTGCAAGCTTGCTTGGTTGGCCAAAAAGGGCGTATGCGTTTTTTCCTGAATATATTCAGGAAAAAACGCATACGCCCTTTTTGGCCAAGTGCATCATTGTGGACGTTCTGCCTCTTTTCCTATGCTTTCAATGCAATTCCAGTCTACCTCCTGAAATCGGTTTCCTGCAATTCTGCCCCGCTTTCAAGTCCTCTTGGCAGCCTTACTTCAGTCTATTTTTGGACGATAGCTGTCATTTATAACTCTGCAGGTTTGTGAATTACAGTGCCCCTGAGCTCCTTTCTTCAACTCGCTTTCTTGTGACCTGGCCGCAACACCGCAGGATGTCTTCAGGCCCTAATCTGGTTCCGGCCCGGCATGCTGAGCCTTTGGTTAATTCCTCTTCCTGGTGGGAAATGAGAGTTAAATTTGCCCGTCCAGACACCTGCAGCTAGCCTCTCATTGGTTCTCGCTATTCCCGTTCATCTTCCGCAGAAATTGCAAACTGGGCCAAACAGGAGGTTAAAGGCGCGGACTCTCCAGGTGGGGAGAGTGTTAGTAAAGCGTCTGGAATGTTGCACCCGAGTACCAGGGGAGGAAAACTGAGACATATTTGAACACGTCTCCCGATCACATGGTTGATCATACTCTGGGTTCCACATGCATGTTTTAGCTGAAGGAAGAATACCTAAAACCTGGGTAGTTGAAACCCGTGGAATGGGTACCATGCAATATGACTTCAAAGGGTCTTCATTTGCTCACCGAACCTCTCCAATCCTATCACTGCTGCGTTTATGCCCCTGTACACATGCTTGATTCTCTTTCGGAGACATAGCAATCCATAGGTTTTAAGATATTTACTAGTCAGGTACATTCTTAGGCGTTTAATATGCGGTGTTGAGTCCATTTCGTTGAGCAAGGAGTAGCTCTTGTCTATTCCATATTTGGCTTAAGGAACTTTATCTGTGCTCATTTCAATCTCTGGTTTTATGCAGCACCCCAACTCACCTTTCCCCTTAAGCAAGCATAAGTTGGTTTTCTAAATTTGAGACCCTGTTCTGTTCTGTAATTCAGTTCCTGTGTAGCCAAGTTTACATTCCGTGTATTACTGATATCTTATGATGTTTCTTTTTCTGTGTGACTTATTCCAGTTAGAATCATCGTACCTGAATCCACTCATTATGCTGCTACGGGCCTGATGACATAGGATTCATTGCTGAGTGATACTGCATTGTACGTAAGTACCACAAGTTCTTTATCCATTTTTCACTTTCTGTGATATTGAACTTGTACGGTAAACGAGGTTCTTGTAAACAGAGGCGTCCCAAACTTTGGGGTGGCTGTGTCTTTTTGATTTTAATTTCCCTAAGCTATAGGACCATAAGTGGAAGTGCCCTAGGCTCTGTTGCTTTGTTTTTTAGATGTTTCAGGAAACACCATACACTTCTCCTGAGTGTCTGTTGGCAATTTACATCCCGCCCATCAGCATAACAAGGCTCCCAGTTCTCCATGGCCTGTCCTGCCTTTCTGGATTTTACACTTTTTTCAGATGGCCCTTTTGACCGGGGGGAAGTGAGACTTCATTGTAGTGCAGATTTCCTTTGCAAGCTTGCTTGGTTGGCCAAAAAGGGCGTATGCGTTTTTTCCTGAATATATTCAGGAAAAAACGCATACGCCCTTTTTGGCCAAGTGCATCATTGTGGACGTTCTGCCTCTTTTCCTATGCTTTCAATGCAATTCCAGTCTACCTCCTGAAATCGGTTTCCTGCAATTCTGCCCCGCTTTCAAGTCCTCTTGGCAGCCTTACTTCAGTCTATTTTTGGACGATAGCTGTCATTTATAACTCTGCAGGTTTGTGAATTACAATGCCCCTGAGCTCCTTTCTTCAACTCGCTTTCTTGTGACCTGGCCGCAACACCGCAGGATGTCTTCAGGCCCTAATCTGGTTCTGGCACGGCACGCTGAGCCTTTGGTTAATTCCTCTTCCTGGTGGGAAATGAGAGTTAAATTTGCCCGTCCAGACACCTCCAGCTAGTCTCTCATTGGTTCTCGCTATTCCTATTCATCTTCCGCAGAAATTGCAAACTGGGCCAAACAGGAGGTTAAAGGCGATGACTCTCCAAGTCGGGAGAGTGTTATTAAAGAGTCTGGAATGTTGCACCCGAGTACCAGGGGAGGAAAACTGAGACATATTTGAACACGTCTCCCGTTCACATGGTTGATCATACTCTGGGTTCCACATGCATGTTTTAGCTGAAGGAAGAATACCTTAAACCTGGAGAGTTGAGACCCGTGTAATGGGTACCATGCAATATGACTTCAAAGGGTCTTCATTTGCTCACGAACCCCTCCAATCCTATCACTGCTGCATTTATGCCCATGTACACATGCTTGATTCTCTTTCGGAGACATAGCAATCCATAGGTTTTAAGATACTTACTAGTCAGGTACATTCTTAGGCGTTTAATATGCGGTGTTGAGTCCATTTCGTTGATCAAGGAGTAGCTCTTGTCTATTCCATATTTGGCTTAAGGAACTTTATCTGTGCTCATTTCAATCTCTGGTTTTATGCAGCACCCCAACTCACCTTTCCCCTTAAGCAAGCATAAGTTGGTTTTCTAAATTTGAGACCCTGTTCTGTTCTGTAATTCAGTTCCTGTGTAGCCAAGTTTACATTCCGTGTATTACTGATATCTTATGATGTTTCTTTTTCTGTGTGACTTATTTCAGTTAGAATCATCATACCTGAATCCACTCATTGTGTTGCTAAGGGCCTGATGACACAGATTTCATTGCTGAGTGATATTGCTTTGTAAGTAAATACCACAACTTTTTTATCCATTTTTCACTTTCTGTGATATTGAACTTGTACGGTAAACGAGGTTGTTGTAAATGGAGGCGTCCCAAACTTTGGGGTTGCTGTGTCTTTTTGATTTTAATTTCCCTAAGTTATAGGACCATAAGTGGAAGTGCCCTAGGCTCTGTTGCTTTGTTTTTTAGATGTTTCAGGAAACACCATACACTTCTCCTGAGTGTCTGTTGGCAATTTACATCCCGCCCATCAGCATAACAAGGCTCCCAGTTCTCCATGGCCTGTCCTGCCTTTCTGGATTTTATACTTTTTTCAGATGGCCCTTTTGACCGGGGGGAAGTGAGACTTCCTTGTAGTGCAGATTTCCTTTGCAAGTTTGCTTGGTTGGCCAAAAAGGGCGTATGCGTTTTTTCCTGAATATATTCAGGAAAAAAGGCATACGCCCTTTTTGGCCAAGTGCATCATTGTGGACGTTCTGCCTCTTTTCCTATGCTTTCAATGCAATTCCAGTCTACCTCCTGAAATCGGTTTCCTGCAATTCTGCCCCGCTTTCAAGTCCTCTTGGCAGCCTTACTTCAGTCTATTTTTGGACGATAGCTGTCATTTATAACTCTGCAGGTTTGTGAATTACAGTGCCCCTGAGCTCCTTTCTTCAACTCGCTTTCTTGTGACCTGGCCGCAACACCGCAGGATGGCTTCAGGCCCTAATCTGGTTCTGGCACGGCACGCTGAGCCTTTGGTTAATTCCTCTTCCTGGTGGGAAATGAGAGTTAAATTTGCCCATCCAGACACCTCCAGCTAGTCTCTCATTGGTTCTCGCTATTCCTGTTCATCTTCCACGGAAATTGCAAACTGGGCCAAACAGGAGGTTAAAGGGACTGACTCTCCAAGTCGGGAGAGTGTTAGTAAAGCGTCTGGAATGTTGCACCCGAGTACCAGGGTACGAAAACTGAGACATATTTGAACACGTCTCCCGATCACATGGTTGATCATACTCTGGGTTCCACATGCATGTTTTAGCTGAAGGAAGAATACCTAAAACCTGGGTAGTTGAAAACCATGGAATGGGTACAATGCAATATGACTTCAAAGGGTCTTCATTTGCTCACCGAACATCTCCAATCCTATCACTGCTGCGTTTATGCCCCTGTACACATGCTTGATTCTCTTTCGGAGACATAGCAATCCATAGGTTTTAAGATACTTACTAGTCAGGTACATTCTTAGGCGTTTAATATGCGGTGTTGAGTCCATTTCGTTGAGCAAGGAGTAGCTCTTGTCTATTCCATATTTGGCTTAAGGAACTTTATCTGTGCTCATTTCAATCTCTGGTTTTATGCAGCACCCCAACTCACCTTTCCCCTTAAGCAAGCATAAGTTGGTTTTCTAAATTTGAGAACCTGTTCTGTTCTGTAATTCAGTTCCTGTGTAGCCAAGTTTACATTCCGTGTATTACTGATATCTTATGATGTTTCTTTTTCTGTGTGACTTATTTCAGTTAGAATCATCATACCTGAATCCACTCATTGTGCTGCTAAGGGCCTGATGACACAGATTTCATTGCTGAGTGATATTGCTTTGTAAGTAAATACCACAACTTCTTTATCCATTTTTCACTTTCTGCGATGTTGAACTTGTACTGTAAACGAGGTTCTTGTAAACAGAGCCGTTCCGAACTTTGAGGTGGCTGTGTCTTTTTGATTTTAATTTCCCTAAGCTATAGGACCATAAGTGGAAGTGCCCTAGGTTCTGTTGCTTTGTTTTTTAGATGTTTCAGGAAACACCATACACTTCTCCTGAGTGTCTGTTGGCAGTTTACATCCCGCCCATGAGCATAACAAGGCTCCCAGTTCTCCATGGCCTGTCCTGCCTTTCTGGATTTTACCCTTTTTTCAGATGGCCCTTTTGACCGGGGGGAAGTGAGACTTCATTGTAGTGCAGATTTCCTTTGCAAGCTTGCTTGGTTGGCCAAAAAGGGCGTATGCGTTTTTTCCTGAATATATTCAGGAAAAAACGCATACGCCCTTTTTGGCCAAGTGCATCATTGTGGACGTTCTGCCTCTTTTCCTATGCTTTCAATGCAATTCCAGTCTACCTCCTGAAATCGGTTTCCTGCAATTCTGCCCCGCTTTCAAGTCCTCTTGGCAGCCTTACTTCAGTCTATTTTTGGACGATAGCTGTCATTTATAACTCTGCAGGTTTGTGAATTACAGTGCCCCTGAGCTCTTTCTTCAACTCGCTTTCTTGTGAGCTGGCCGCAACACCGCAGGATGCCTTCAGGCCCTAATCTGGTTCCGGCACGGCACGCTGAGCCTTTGGTTATTTCCTCTTCCTGGTGGGAAATGAGAGTTAAATTTGCCCGTCCCGACACCTCCAGCTAGCCTCTCATTGGTTCTCGCTATTCCTGTTCATCTTCCGCAGAAATTGCAAACTGGTCCAAACAGGAGGTTAAAGGCGCTGACTTTCCAAGTGGGGAGAGTGTTAGTAAAGCGTCTGGAATGTTGCACCCGAGTACCAGGGGAGGAAAACTGAGACATATTTGAACACGTCTCCCATTCACATGGTTGATCATACTTGGGTTCCACATGCATGTTTTAGCTGAAGGAAGAATACCTAAAACCTGGGTAGTTGAAACCCGTGGAATGGGTACCATGCAATATGACTTCAAAGGGTCTTCATTTGCTCACCGAACCTCTCCTATCCTATCACTGCTGCGTTTATGCCCCTGTACACATGCTTGATTCTCTTTCGGAGACATAGCAATCCATAGGTTTTAAGATACTTACTAGTCAGGTACATTCCTAGGCGTTTAATATGGGGTGTTGAGTCCATTTCGTTGAGCAAGGAGTAGCTCTTGTCTATTCCATATTTGGCTTAAGGAACTTTATCTGTGCTCATTTCAATCTCTGGTTTTATGCAGCACCCCAACTCACCTTTCCCCTTAAGCAAGCATAAATTGGTTTTCTAAATTTGAGACCCTGTTCTGTTCTGTAATTCAGTTCCTGTGTAGCCAAGTTTACATTCCATGTATTACTGATATCTTATGATGTTTCTTTTTCTGTGTGACTTATTTCAGTTAGAATCATCATACCTGAATCCACTCATTGTGCTGCTAAGGGCCTGATGACACAGATTTCATTGCTGAGTGATATTGCTTTGTAAGTAAATACCACAACTTCTTTATCCATTTTTCACTTTCTGCGATGTTGAACTTGTACTGTAAACGAGGTTCTTGTAAACAGAGCCGTTCCGAACTTTGAGGTGGCTGTGTCTTTTTGATTTTAATTTCCCTAAGCTATAGGACCATAAGTGGAAGTGCCCTAGGTTCTGTTGCTTTGTTTTTTAGATGTTTCAGGAAACACCATACACTTCTCCTGAGTGTCTGTTGGCAGTTTACATCCCGCCCATGAGCATAACAAGGCTCCCAGTTCTCCATGGCCTGTCCTGCCTTTCTGGATTTTACCCTTTTTTCAGATGGCCCTTTTGACCGGGGGGAAGTGAGACTTCATTGTAGTGCAGATTTCCTTTGCAAGCTTGCTTGGTTGGCCAAAAAGGGCGTATGCGTTTTTTCCTGAATATATTCAGGAAAAAACGCATACGCCCTTTTTGGCCAAGTGCATCATTGTGGACGTTCTTCCTCTTTTCCTATGCTTTCAATGCAATTCCAGTCTACCTCCTGAAATCGGTTTCCTGCAATTCTGCCCCGCTTTGAAGTCCTCTTGGCAGCCTTACTTCAGTCTATTTTTGGACGATAGCTGTCATTTATAACTCTGCAGGTTTGTGAATTACAGTGCCCCTGAGCTCTTTCTTCAACTCGCTTTCTTGTGAGCTGGCCGCAACACCGCAGGATGCCTTCAGGCCCTAATCTGGTTCCGGCACGGCACGCTGAGCCTTTGGTTATTTCCTCTTCCTGGTGGGAAATGAGAGTTAAATTTGCCCGTCCAGACACCTCCAGCTAGCCTCTCATTGGTTCTCGCTATTCCTGTTCATCTTCCGCAGAAATTGCAAACTGGTCCAAACAGGAGGTTAAAGGCGCTGACTTTCCAAGTGGGGAGAGTGTTAGTAAAGCGTCTGGAATGTTGCACCCGAGTACCAGGGGAGGAAAACTGAGACATATTTGAACACGTCTCCCATTCACATGGTTGATCATACTTGGGTTCCACATGCATGTTTTAGCTGAAGGAAGAATACCTAAAACCTGGGTAGTTGAAACCCGTGGAATGGGTACCATGCAATATGACTTCAAAGGGTCTTCATTTGCTCACCGAACCTCTCCTATCCTATCACTGCTGCGTTTATGCCCCTGTACACATGCTTGATTCTCTTTCGGAGACATAGCAATCCATAGGTTTTAAGATACTTACTAGTCAGGTACATTCCTAGGCGTTTAATATGGGGTGTTGAGTCCATTTCGTTGAGCAAGGAGTAGCTCTTGTCTATTCCATATTTGGCTTAAGGAACTTTATCTGTGCTCATTTCAATCTCTGGTTTTATGCAGCACCCCAACTCACCTTTCCCCTTAAGCAAGCATAAATTGGTTTTCTAAATTTGAGACCCTGTTCTGTTCTGTAATTCAGTTCCTGTGTAGCCAAGTTTACATTCCATGTATTACTGATATCTTATGATGTTTCTTTTTCTGTGTGACTTATTTCAGTTAGAATCATCATACCTGAATCCACTCATTGTGCTGCTAAGGGCCTGATGACACAGATTTCATTGCTGAGTGATATTGCTTTGTAAGTAAATACCACAACTTCTTTATCCATTTTTCACTTTCTGCGATGTTGAACTTGTACTGTAAACGAGGTTCTTGTAAACAGAGCCGTTCCGAACTTTGAGGTGGCTGTGTCTTTTTGATTTTAATTTCCCTAAGCTATAGGACCATAAGTGGAAGTGCCCTAGGTTCTGTTGCTTTGTTTTTTAGATGTTTCAGGAAACACCATACACTTCTCCTGAGTGTCTGTTGGCAGTTTACATCCCGCCCATGAGCATAACAAGGCTCCCAGTTCTCCATGGCCTGTCCTGCCTTTCTGGATTTTACCCTTTTTTCAGATGGCCCTTTTGACCGGGGGGAAGTGAGACTTCATTGTAGTGCAGATTTCCTTTGCAAGCTTGCTTGGTTGGCCAAAAAGGGCGTATGCGTTTTTTCCTGAATATATTCAGGAAAAAACGCATACGCCCTTTTTGGCCAAGTGCATCATTGTGGACGTTCTGCCTCTTTTCCTATGCTTTCAATGCAATTCCAGTCTACCTCCTGAAATCGGTTTCCTGCAATTCTGCACCGCTTTCAAGTCCTCTTGGCAGCCTTACTTCAGTCTATTTTTGGATGATAGCTGTCATTTATAACTCTGCAGGTTTGTGAATTACAGTGCCCCTGAGCTCCTTTCTTCAACTCGCGTTCTTTGGAGCTGGCCGCAACACTGCAGGATGGCTTCAGGCCCTAATCTGGTTCCGGCACGGCACACTGAGCCTTTGGTTATTTCCTCTTCCTGGTGGGAAATGAGAGTTAAATTTGCCCGTCCAGACACCTCCAGCTAGCCTCTCATTGGTTCTCGCTATTCCTGTTCATCTTCCGCAGAAATTGCAAACTGTGCCAAACAGGAGGTTAAAGGCGCTGACTCTCCAAGTGGGGAGAGTGTTAGTAAAGCGTCTGGAATGTTGCACCCGAGTTCCAGGGGAGGAAAACTGAGACATATTTGAACATGTCTCCCATTGACATGGTTGATCATACTTGGGTTCCACATGCATGTTTTAGCTGAAGGAAGAATACCTAAAACCTGGGTAGTTGAAACCCGTGGAATGGGTACCATGCAATATGACTTCAAAGGGTCTTCATTTGCTCACCGCACCTCTCCAATCCTATCACTGCTGCGTTTATGCCCCTGTACACATGCTTGATTCTCTTTCGGAGACATAGCAATCCATAGGTTTTAAGATACTTACTATTCAGGTACATTCCTAGGCGTTTAATATGGGGTGTTGAGTCCATTTCGTTGAGCAAGGAGTAGCTCTTGTCTATTCCATATTTGGCTTAAGGAACTTTATCTGTGCTCATTTCAATCTCTGGTTTTATGCAGCACCCCAACTCACCTTTCCCCTTAAGCAAGCATAAATTGGTTTTCTAAATTTGAGACCCTGTTCTGTTCTGTAATTCAGTTCCTGTGTAGCCAAGTTTTCATTCCGTGTATTACTGATATCTTATGATGTTTCTGTTTCTGTGTGACTTATTTCAGTTAGAATCATCATACCTGAATCCACTCATTGTGCTGCTAAGGGCCTGATGACACAGATTTCATTGCTGAGTGATATTGCTTTGTAAGTAAATACCACAACTTCTTTATCCATTTTTCAATTTCTGTGATGTTGAACTTGTACTGTTAACGAGGTTCTTGTAAACAGAGGCGTCCCAAACATTGGGGTGGCTGTGTCTTTTTGATTTTAATTTCCCTAAGCTATAAGACCATAAGTGGCAGTGCCCTAGGCTCTGTTGCTTTGTTTTTTAGATGTTTCAGGAAACACCATACACTTCTTCTGAGTGTCTGTTGGTAATTTACATCCCGCCCATCAGCATAACAAGGCTCCCAGTTCTCCATGGCCTGTCCTGCCTTTCTGGATTTTACACTTTTTTCAGATGGCCCTTTTGACCGGGGGGAAGTGAGACTTCATTGTAGTGCAGATTTCCTTTGCAAGCTTGCTTGGTTGGCCAAAAAGGGCGTATGCGTTTTTTCCTGAATATATTCAGGAAAAAACGCATACGCCCTTTTTGGCCAAGTGCATCATTGTGGACGTTCTTCCTCTTTTCCTATGCTTTCAATGCAATTCCAGTCTACCTCCTGAAATCGGTTTCCTGCAATTCTGCCCCGCTTTCAAGTCCTCTTGGCAGCCTTACTTCAGTCTATTTTTGGACGATAGCTGTCATTTATAACTCTGCAGGTTTGTGAATTACAGTGCCCCTGAGCTCTTTCTTCAACTCGCTTTCTTGTGAGCTGGCCGCAACACCGCAGGATGCCTTCAGGCCCTAATCTGGTTCCGGCACGGCACGCTGAGCCTTTGGTTATTTCCTCTTCCTGGTGGGAAATGAGAGTTAAATTTGCCCGTCCAGACACCTCCAGCTAGCCTCTCATTGGTTCTCGCTATTCCTGTTCATCTTCCGCAGAAATTGCAAACTGGTCCAAACAGGAGGTTAAAGGCGCTGACTTTCCAAGTGGGGAGAGTGTTAGTAAAGCGTCTGGAATGTTGCACCCGAGTACCAGGGGAGGAAAACTGAGACATATTTGAACACGTCTCCCATTCACATGGTTGATCATACTTGGGTTCCACATGCATGTTTTAGCTGAAGGAAGAATACCTAAAACCTGGGTAGTTGAAACCCGTGGAATGGGTACCATGCAATATGACTTCAAAGGGTCTTCATTTGCTCACCGAACCTCTCCTATCCTATCACTGCTGCGTTTATGCCCCTGTACACATGCTTGATTCTCTTTCGGAGACATAGCAATCCATAGGTTTTAAGATACTTACTAGTCAGGTACATTCCTAGGCGTTTAATATGGGGTGTTGAGTCCATTTCGTTGAGCAAGGAGTAGCTCTTGTCTATTCCATATTTGGCTTAAGGAACTTTATCTGTGCTCATTTCAATCTCTGGTTTTATGCAGCACCCCAACTCACCTTTCCCCTTAAGCAAGCATAAATTGGTTTTCTAAATTTGAGACCCTGTTCTGTTCTGTAATTCAGTTCCTGTGTAGCCAAGTTTACATTCCATGTATTACTGATATCTTATGATGTTTCTTTTTCTGTGTGACTTATTTCAGTTAGAATCATCATACCTGAATCCACTCATTGTGCTGCTAAGGGCCTGATGACACAGATTTCATTGCTGAGTGATATTGCTTTGTAAGTAAATACCACAACTTCTTTATCCATTTTTCACTTTCTGCGATGTTGAACTTGTACTGTAAACGAGGTTCTTGTAAACAGAGCCGTTCCGAACTTTGAGGTGGCTGTGTCTTTTTGATTTTAATTTCCCTAAGCTATAGGACCATAAGTGGAAGTGCCCTAGGTTCTGTTGCTTTGTTTTTTAGATGTTTCAGGAAACACCATACACTTCTCCTGAGTGTCTGTTGGCAGTTTACATCCCGCCCATGAGCATAACAAGGCTCCCAGTTCTCCATGGCCTGTCCTGCCTTTCTGGATTTTACCCTTTTTTCAGATGGCCCTTTTGACCGGGGGGAAGTGAGACTTCATTGTAGTGCAGATTTCCTTTGCAAGCTTGCTTGGTTGGCCAAAAAGGGCGTATGCGTTTTTTCCTGAATATATTCAGGAAAAAACGCATACGCCCTTTTTGGCCAAGTGCATCATTGTGGACGTTCTGCCTCTTTTCCTATGCTTTCAATGCAATTCCAGTCTACCTCCTGAAATCGGTTTCCTGCAATTCTGCCCCGCTTTCAAGTCCTCTTGGCAGCCTTACTTCAGTCTATTTTTGGACGATAGCTGTCATTTATAACTCTGCAGGTTTGTGAATTACAGTGCCCCTGAGCTCTTTCTTCAACTCGCTTTCTTGTGAGCTGGCCGCAACACCGCAGGATGCCTTCAGGCCCTAATCTGGTTCCGGCACGGCACGCTGAGCCTTTGGTTATTTCCTCTTCCTGGTGGGAAATGAGAGTTAAATTTGCCCGTCCAGACACCTCCAGCTAGCCTCTCATTGGTTCTCGCTATTCCTGTTCATCTTCCGCAGAAATTGCAAACTGGTCCAAACAGGAGGTTAAAGGCGCTGACTTTCCAAGTGGGGAGAGTGTTAGTAAAGCGTCTGGAATGTTGCACCCGAGTACCAGGGGAGGAAAACTGAGACATATTTGAACACGTCTCCCATTCACATGGTTGATCATACTTGGGTTCCACATGCATGTTTTAGCTGAAGGAAGAATACCTAAAACCTGGGTAGTTGAAACCCGTGGAATGGGTACCATGCAATATGACTTCAAAGGGTCTTCATTTGCTCACCGAACCTCTCCTATCCTATCACTGCTGCGTTTATGCCCCTGTACACATGCTTGATTCTCTTTCGGAGACATAGCAATCCATAGGTTTTAAGATACTTACTAGTCAGGTACATTCCTAGGCGTTTAATATGGGGTGTTGAGTCCATTTCGTTGAGCAAGGAGTAGCTCTTGTCTATTCCATATTTGGCTTAAGGAACTTTATCTGTGCTCATTTCAATCTCTGGTTTTATGCAGCACCCCAACTCACCTTTCCCCTTAAGCAAGCATAAATTGGTTTTCTAAATTTGAGACCCTGTTCTGTTCTGTAATTCAGTTCCTGTGTAGCCAAGTTTACATTCCATGTATTACTGATATCTTATGATGTTTCTTTTTCTGTGTGACTTATTTCAGTTAGAATCATCATACCTGAATCCACTCATTGTGCTGCTAAGGGCCTGATGACACAGATTTCATTGCTGAGTGATATTGCTTTGTAAGTAAATACCACAACTTCTTTATCCATTTTTCACTTTCTGCGATGTTGAACTTGTACTGTAAACGAGGTTCTTGTAAACAGAGCCGTTCCGAACTTTGAGGTGGCTGTGTCTTTTTGATTTTAATTTCCCTAAGCTATAGGACCATAAGTGGAAGTGCCCTAGGTTCTGTTGCTTTGTTTTTTAGATGTTTCAGGAAACACCATACACTTCTCCTGAGTGTCTGTTGGCAGTTTACATCCCGCCCATGAGCATAACAAGGCTCCCAGTTCTCCATGGCCTGTCCTGCCTTTCTGGATTTTACCCTTTTTTCAGATGGCCCTTTTGACCGGGGGGAAGTGAGACTTCATTGTAGTGCAGATTTCCTTTGCAAGCTTGCTTGGTTGGCCAAAAAGGGCGTATGCGTTTTTTCCTGAATATATTCAGGAAAAAACGCATACGCCCTTTTTGGCCAAGTGCATCATTGTGGACGTTCTGCCTCTTTTCCTATGCTTTCAATGCAATTCCAGTCTACCTCCTGAAATCGGTTTCCTGCAATTCTGCACCGCTTTCAAGTCCTCTTGGCAGCCTTACTTCAGTCTATTTTTGGATGATAGCTGTCATTTATAACTCTGCAGGTTTGTGAATTACAGTGCCCCTGAGCTCCTTTCTTCAACTCGCGTTCTTTGGAGCTGGCCGCAACACTGCAGGATGGCTTCAGGCCCTAATCTGGTTCCGGCACGGCACACTGAGCCTTTGGTTATTTCCTCTTCCTGGTGGGAAATGAGAGTTAAATTTGCCCGTCCAGACACCTCCAGCTAGCCTCTCATTGGTTCTCGCTATTCCTGTTCATCTTCCGCAGAAATTGCAAACTGTGCCAAACAGGAGGTTAAAGGCGCTGACTCTCCAAGTGGGGAGAGTGTTAGTAAAGCGTCTGGAATGTTGCACCCGAGTTCCAGGGGAGGAAAACTGAGACATATTTGAACATGTCTCCCATTGACATGGTTGATCATACTTGGGTTCCACATGCATGTTTTAGCTGAAGGAAGAATACCTAAAACCTGGGTAGTTGAAACCCGTGGAATGGGTACCATGCAATATGACTTCAAAGGGTCTTCATTTGCTCACCGCACCTCTCCAATCCTATCACTGCTGCGTTTATGCCCCTGTACACATGCTTGATTCTCTTTCGGAGACATAGCAATCCATAGGTTTTAAGATACTTACTATTCAGGTACATTCCTAGGCGTTTAATATGGGGTGTTGAGTCCATTTCGTTGAGCAAGGAGTAGCTCTTGTCTATTCCATATTTGGCTTAAGGAACTTTATCTGTGCTCATTTCAATCTCTGGTTTTATGCAGCACCCCAACTCACCTTTCCCCTTAAGCAAGCATAAATTGGTTTTCTAAATTTGAGACCCTGTTCTGTTCTGTAATTCAGTTCCTGTGTAGCCAAGTTTTCATTCCGTGTATTACTGATATCTTATGATGTTTCTGTTTCTGTGTGACTTATTTCAGTTAGAATCATCATACCTGAATCCACTCATTGTGCTGCTAAGGGCCTGATGACACAGATTTCATTGCTGAGTGATATTGCTTTGTAAGTAAATACCACAACTTCTTTATCCATTTTTCAATTTCTGTGATGTTGAACTTGTACTGTTAACGAGGTTCTTGTAAACAGAGGCGTCCCAAACATTGGGGTGGCTGTGTCTTTTTGATTTTAATTTCCCTAAGCTATAAGACCATAAGTGGCAGTGCCCTAGGCTCTGTTGCTTTGTTTTTTAGATGTTTCAGGAAACACCATACACTTCTTCTGAGTGTCTGTTGGTAATTTACATCCCGCCCATCAGCATAACAAGGCTCCCAGTTCTCCATGGCCTGTCCTGCCTTTCTGGATTTTACACTTTTTTCAGATGGCCCTTTTGACCGGGGGGAAGTGAGACTTCATTGTAGTGCAGATTTCCTTTGCAAGCTTGCTTGGTTGGCCAAAAAGGGCGTATGCGTTTTTTCCTGAATATATTCAGGAAAAAACGCATACGCCCTTTTTGGCCAAGTGCATCATTGTGGACGTTCTGCCTCTTTTCCTATGCTTTCAATGCAATTCCAGTCTACCTCCTGAAATCGGTTTCCTGCAATTCTGCCCCGCTTTCAAGTCCTCTTGGCAGCCTTACTTCAGTCTATTTTTGGACGATAGCTGTCATTTATAACTCTGCAGGTTTGTGAATTACAGTGCCCCTGAGCTCTTTCTTCAACTCGCTTTCTTGTGAGCTGGCCGCAACACCGCAGGATGCCTTCAGGCCCTAATCTGGTTCCGGCACGGCACGCTGAGCCTTTGGTTATTTCCTCTTCCTGGTGGGAAATGAGAGTTAAATTTGCCCGTCCAGACACCTCCAGCTAGCCTCTCATTGGTTCTCGCTATTCCTGTTCATCTTCCGCAGAAATTGCAAACTGGTCCAAACAGGAGGTTAAAGGCGCTGACTTTCCAAGTGGGGAGAGTGTTAGTAAAGCGTCTGGAATGTTGCACCCGAGTACCAGGGGAGGAAAACTGAGACATATTTGAACACGTCTCCCATTCACATGGTTGATCATACTTGGGTTCCACATGCATGTTTTAGCTGAAGGAAGAATACCTAAAACCTGGGTAGTTGAAACCCGTGGAATGGGTACCATGCAATATGACTTCAAAGGGTCTTCATTTGCTCACCGAACCTCTCCTATCCTATCACTGCTGCGTTTATGCCCCTGTACACATGCTTGATTCTCTTTCGGAGACATAGCAATCCATAGGTTTTAAGATACTTACTAGTCAGGTACATTCCTAGGCGTTTAATATGGGGTGTTGAGTCCATTTCGTTGAGCAAGGAGTAGCTCTTGTCTATTCCATATTTGGCTTAAGGAACTTTATCTGTGCTCATTTCAATCTCTGGTTTTATGCAGCACCCCAACTCACCTTTCCCCTTAAGCAAGCATAAATTGGTTTTCTAAATTTGAGACCCTGTTCTGTTCTGTAATTCAGTTCCTGTGTAGCCAAGTTTACATTCCGTGTATTACTGATATCTTATGATGTTTCTTTTTCTGTGTGACTTATTTCAGTTAGAATCATCATACCTGAATCCACTCATTGTGCTGCTAAGGGCCTGATGACACAGATTTCATTGCTGAGTGATATTGCTTTGTAAGTAAATACCACAACTTCTTTATCCATTTTTCAATTTCTGCGATGTTGAACTTGTACTGTAAACGAGGTTCTTGTAAACAGAGGCGTCCCAAACATTGGGGTGGCTGTGTCTTTTTGATTTTAATTTCCCTAAGCTATAAGACCATAAGTGGCAGTGCCCTAGGCTCTGTTGCTTTGTTTTTTAGATGTTTCAGGAAACACCATACACTTCTCCTGAGTGTCTGTTGGTAATTTACATCCCGCCCATCAGCATAACAAGGCTCCCAGTTCTCCATGGCCTGTCCTGCCTTTCTGGATTTTACACTTTTTTCAGATGGCCCTTTTGACCGGGGGGAAGTGAGACTTCATTGTAGTGCAGATTTCCTTTGCAAGCTTGCTTGGTTGGCCAAAAAGGGCGTATGCGTTTTTTCCTGAATATATTCAGGAAAAAACGCATACGCCCTTTTTGGCCAAGTGCATCATTGTGGACGTTCTGCCTCTTTTCCTATGCTTTCAATGCAATTCCAGTCTACCTCCTGAAATCGGTTTCCTGCAATTCTGCCCCGCTTTCAAGTCCTCTTGGCAGCCTTACTTCAGTCTATTTTTGGACGATAGCTGTCATTTATAACTCTGCAGGTTTGTGAATTACAGTGCCCCTGAGCTCTTTCTTCAACTCGCTTTCTTGTGAGCTGGCCGCAACACCGCAGGATGGCTTCAGGCCCTAATCTGGTTCCGGCACGGCACGCTGAGCCTTTGGTTATTTCCTCTTCCTGGTGGGAAATGAGAGTTAAATTTGCCCGTCCAGACACCTCCAGCTAATCTCTCATTGGTTCTCGCTATTCCTGTTCATCTTCCACAGAAATTGCAAACTGGGCCAAACAGGAGGTTAAAGGCGATGACTCTCCAAGTCGGGAGAGTGTTAGTAAAGCGTCTGGAATGTTGCAGCCGAGTACCAGGGGAGGAAAACTGAGACATATTTGAACACGTCTCCCGTTCACACGGATGATCATACTCTGGGTTCCACATGCATGTTTTAGCTGAAGGAAGAATACCTAAAACCTGGGTAGTTGAAACCCGTGGAATGGGTACCATGCAATATGACTTCAAAGGGTCTTCATTTGCTCACCGAACCTCTCCAATCCTATCACTGCTGCGTTTATGCCCCTGTACACATGCTTGATTCTCTTTCGGAGACATAGCAATCCATAGGTTTTAAGATACTTACTAGTCAGGTACATTCTTAGGCGTTTAATATGCGGTGTTGAGTCCATTTCGTTGAGCAAGGAGTAGCTCTTGTCTATTCCATATTTGGCTTAAGGAACTTTATCTGTGCTCATTTCAATCTCTGGTTTTATGCAGCACCCGAACTCACCTTTACCCTTAAGCAAGCATAAGTTGGTTTTCTAAATTTGAGACCCTGTTCTGTTCTGTAATTCAGTTCCTGTGTAGCCAAGTTTACATTCCGTGTATTAGTGATATCTTATGATGTTTCTTTTTCTGTGTGACTTATTTCAGTTAGAATCATCATACCTGAATCCACTCATTGTGCTGCTAAGGGCCTGATGACACAGATTTCATTGCTGAGTGATATTGCTTTGTAAGTAAATACCACAACTTCTTTATGCATTTTTCACTTTCTGCGATGTTGAACTTGTACTGTAAATGAGGTTCTTGTAAACAGAGCCGTTCCAAACTTTGGGGTGGCTGTGTCTTTTTGATTTTAATTTCCCTAAGCTATAGGACCATAAGTGGAAGTGCCCTAGGTTCTGTTGCTTTGTTTTTTAGATGTTTCAGGAAACACCATACACTTCTCCAGAGTGGTTGTTGGCAATTTACATCCCGCCCATCAGCATAACAAGGCTCCCAGTTCTCCATGGCCTGTCCTGCCTTTCTGGATTTTACACTTTTTTCAGATGGCCCTTTTGACCGGGGGGAAGTGAGACTTCATTGTAGTGCAGATTTCCTTTGCAAGCTTGCTTGGTTGGCCAAAAAGGGCGTATGCGTTTTTTCCTGAATATATTCAGGAAAAAACGCATACGCCCTTTTTGGCCAAGTGCATCATTGTGGACGTTCTGCCTCTTTTCCTATGCTTTCAATGCAATTCCAGTCTACCTCCTGAAATCGGTTTCCTGCAATTCTGCCCCGCTTTCAAGTCCTCTTGGCAGCCTTACTTCAGTCTATTTTTGGACGATAGCTGTCATTTATAACTCTGCAGGTTTGTGAATTACAGTGCCCCTGAGCTCTTTCTTCAACTCGCTTTCTTGTGAGCTGGCCGCAACACCGCACGATGGCTTCAGGCCCTAATCTGGTTCCGGCACGGCACGCTGAGCCTTTGGTTATTTCCTCTTCCTGGTGGGAAATGAGAGTTAAATTTGCCCGTCCAGACACCTCCAGCTAGTCTCTCATTGGTTCTCGCTATTCCTGTTCATCTTCCACAGAAATTGCAAACTGGGCCAAACAGGAGGTTAAAGGGACTGACTCTCCAAGTGGGGAGAGTGTTAGTAAAGCGTCTGGAATGTTGCACCCGAGTAACAGGGGAGGAAAACTGAGACATATTTGAACACGTCTCCCGATCACATGGTTGATCATACTCTAGGTTCCACATGCATGTTTTAGCTGAAGGAAGAATACCTTAAACCTGGGTATTTGAAACCCGTGGAATGGGTACCATGCAATATGACTTCAAAGGGTCTTCATTTGCTCACCGAACCTCTCCAATCCTATCACTGCTGCGTTTATGCCCCTGTACACATGCTTGATTCTCTTTCGGAGACATAGCAATCCATAGGTTTTAAGATACTTACTAGTCAGGTACATTCTTAGGCGTTTAATATGCGGTGTTGAGTCCATTTCGTTGAGCAAGGAGTAGCTCTTGTCTATTCCATATTTGGCTTAAGGAACTTTATCTGTGCTCATTTCAATCTCTGGTTTTATGCAGCACCCCAACTCACCTTTCCCCTTAAGCAAGCATAAGTTGGTTTTCTAAATTTGAGACCCTGTTCTGTTCTGCAATTCAGTTCTTGTGTAGCCAAGTTTACATTCCGTGTATTACTGATATCTTATGATGTTTCTTTTTCTGTGTGACTTATTTCAGTTAGAATCATCATACCTGAATCCACTCATTGTGCTGCTAAGGGCCTGATGACACAGATTTCATTGCTGAGTGATATTGCTTTGTAAGTAAATACCACAACTTCTTTATCCATTTTTCAATTTCTGCGATGTTGAACTTGTACTGTAAACGAGGTTCTTGTAAACAGAGCCGTTCGAAACTTTGGGGTGGCTGTGTCTTTTTGATTTTAAATTCCCTAAGCTATAGGACCATAAGTGGAAGTGCCGTAGGGTCTGTTGCTTTGTATTTTAGATGTTTCAGGAAACACCATACACTTCTCCTGAGTGGTTGTTGGCAATTTACATACCGCCCATCAGCATAACAAGGCTCCCAGTTCTCCATGGCCTGTCCTGCCTTTCTGGATTTTACACTTTTTTCAGATGGCCCTTTTGACCGGGGGGAAGTGAGACTTCATTGTAGTTCAGATTTCCTTTGCAGGCTTGCTCGGTTGGCCAAAAAGGGCGTATGCGTTTTTTCCTGAATATATTCAGGAAAAAACGCATACGCCCTTTTTGGCCAAGTGCATCATTGTGGACGTTCTGCCTCTTTTCCTATGCTTTCAATGCAATTCCAGTCTACCTCCTGAAATCGGTTTCCTGCAATTCTGCCCCGCTTTCAAGTCCTCTTGGCAGCCTTACTTCAGTCTATTTTTGGACGATAGCTGTCATTTATAACTCTGCAGGTTTGTGAATTACAGTGCCCCTGAGCTCCTTTCTTCAACTCGCTTTCTTGTGACCTGGCCGCAACACCGCAGGATGGCTTCAGGCCCTAATCTGGTTCCGGCACGGCACACTGAGCCTTTGGTTATTTCCTCTTCCTGGTGGGAAATGAGAGTTAAATTTGCCCGTCCAGACACCTCCAGCTAGCCTCTCATTGGTTCTCGCTATTCCTGTTCATCTTCCGCAGAAATTGCAAACTGGGCCAAACAGGAGGTTAAAGGCGCTGACTTTGCAAGTGGGGAGAGTGTTAGTAAAGCGTCTAGAATGTTGCACCCGAGTACCAGGGGAGGAAAACTGAGACATATTTGAACACGTCTCCCATTCACATGGTTGATCATACTTGGGTTCCACATGCATGTTTTAGCTGAAGGAAGAATACCTAAAACCTGGGTAGTTGAAACACGTGGAAGGGTACCATGCAATATGACTTCAAAGGGTCTTCATTTGCTCACCGAACCTCTCCAATCCTATCACTGCTGCGTTTATGCCCCTGTACACATGCTTGATTCTCTTTCGGAGACATAGCAATCCATAGGTTTTAAGATACTTACTAGTCAGGTACATTCTTAGGCGTTTAATATGCGGTGTTGAGTCCATTTCGTTGAGCAAGAAGTAGCTCTTGTCTATTCCATATTTGGCTTAAGGAACTTTATCTGTACTCATTTCAATCTCTGGTTTTATGCAGCACCCCAACTCACCTTTCCCCTTAAGCAAGCATAAGTTGGTTTTCTAAATTTGAGACCTTGTTCTGTTCTGTAATTCAGTTCCTGTGTAGCCAAGTTTACATTCCGTGTATTACTGATATCTTATGATGTTTCTTTTTCTGTGTGACTTCTTTCAGTTAGAATCATCATACCTGAATCCACTCATTGTGCTGCTAAGGGCCTGATGACACAGATTTCATTGCTGAGTGATATTGCTTTGTAAGTAAATACCACAACTTCTTTATCCATTTTTCACTTTCTGCGATGTTGAACTTGTACTGTAAATGAGGTTCTTGTAAACAGAGCCGTTCCAAACTTTGGGGTGGCTGTGTCTTTTTGATTTTAATTTCCCTAAGCTATAGGACCATAAGTGGAAGTGCCCTAGGTTCTGTTGCTTTGTTTTTTAGATGTTTCAGGAAACACCATACACTTCTCCCAAGTGGTTCTTGGCAATTTACATCCCGCCCATCAGCATAACAAGGTTCCCAGTTCTCCATGGCCTGTCCTGCCTTTCTGGATTTTACACTTTTTTCAGATGGCCCTTTTGACCGGGGGGAAGTGAGACTTCATTGTAGTGCAGATTTCCTTTGCAAGCTTGCTTGGTTGGCCAAAAAGTGCGTATGCATTTTTTCCTGAATATATTCAGGAAAAAACGCATACGCCCTTTTTGGCCAAGTGCATCATTGTGGACGTTCTGCCTCTTTTCCTATGCTTTCAATGCAATTCCAGTCTACCTCCTGAAATCGGTTTCCTGCAATTCTGCCCCGCTTTCAAGTCCTCTTGGCAGCCTTACTTCAGTCTATTTTTGGACGATAGCTGTCATTTATAACTCTGCAGGTTTGTGAATTACAGTGCCCCTGAGCTCTTTCTTCAACTCGCTTTCTTGTGACCTGGCCGCAACACCGCAGGATGGCTTCAGGCCCTAATCTGGTTCCGGCACGGCACACTGAGCCTTTGGTTATTTCCTCTTCCTGGTGGGAAATGAGAGTTAAATTTGCCCGTCCAGACACCTCCAGCTAGCCTCTCATAGGTTCTCGCTATTCCTGTTCATCTTCCGCAGAAATTGCAAACTGGGCCAAACAGGAGGTTAAAGGCGCTGACTTTCCAAGTGGGGAGAGTGTTAGTAAAGCGTCTGGAATGTTGCACCCGAGTACCAGGGGAGGAAAACTGAGACATATTTGAACACGTCTCCCATTCACATGGTTGATCATACTTGGGTTCCACATGCATGTTTTAGCTGAAGGAAGAATACCTAAAACCTGGGTAGTTGAAACCCGTGGAATGGGTACCATGCAATATGACTTCAAAGGGTCTTCATTTGCTCACCGAACCTCTCCAATCCTATCACTGCTGCCTTTATGCACCTGTACACATGCTTGATTCTCTTTCGGAGACATAGCAATCCATAGGTTTTAAGATACTTACTAGTCAGGTACATTCTTAGGCGTTTAATATGCGGTGTTGAGTCCATTTCGTTGAGCAAGGAGTAGCTCTTGTCTATTCCATATTTGGCTTAAGGAACTTTATCTGTGCTCATTTCAATCTCTGGTTTTATGCAGCACCCCAACTCACCTTTCCCCTTAAGCAAGCATAAGTTGGTTTTCTAAATTTGAGACCTTGTTCTGTTCTGTAATTCAGTTCCTGTGTAGCCAAGTTTACATTCCGTGTATTACTGATATCTTATGATGTTTCTTTTTCTGTGTGACTTATTTCAGTTAGAATCATCATACCTGAATCCACTCATTGTGCTGCTAAGGGCCTGATGACACAGATTTCATTGCTGAGTGATATTGCTTTGTAAGTAAATACCACAACTTCTTTATCCATTTTTCACTTTCTGTGATGTTGAACTTGTACTGTAAACGAGGTTCTTGTAAACAGAGCCGTTCCGAACTTTGAGGTGGCTGTGTCTTTTTGATTTTAATTTCCCTAAGCTATAGGACCATAAGTGGAAGTGCCCTAGGTTCTGTTGCTTTGTTTTTTAGATGTTTCAGGAAACACCATACACTTCTCCCGAGTGGTTGTTGGCAATTTACATCCCGCCCATCAGCATAACAAGGCTCCCAGTTCTCCATGGCCTGTCCTGCCTTTCTGGATTTTACACTTTTTTCAGATGGCCCTTTTGACCGGGGGGAAGTGAGACTTCATTGTAGTGCAGATTTCCTTTGCAAGCTTGCTTGGTTGGCCAAAAAGGGCGTATGCGTTTTTTCCTGAATATATTCAGGAAAAAACACATACGCCCTTTTTGGCCAAGTGCATCATTGTGGACGTTCTGCCTCTTTTCCTATGCTTTCAATGCAATTCCAGTCTACCTCCTGAAATCGGTTTCCTGCAATTCTGCCCCGCTTTCAAGTCCTCTTGGCAGCCTTACTTCAGTCTATTTTTGGACGATAGCTGTCATTTATAACTCTGCAGGTTTGTGAATTACAGTGCCCCTGAGCTCCTTTCTTCAACTCGCTTTCTTGTGAGCTGGCCGCAACACCGCAGGATGGCTTCAGGCCCTAATCTGGTTCCGGCACGGCACGCTGAGCCTTTGGTTAATTCCTCTTCCTGGTGGGAAATGAGAGTTAAATTTGCCCGTCCAGACACCTCCAGCTAGCCTCTCATTGGTTCTCGCTATTCCTGTTCATCTTCCGCAGAAATTGCAAACTGGGCCAAACAGGAGGTTAAAGGCGCTGACTTTCCAAGTGGGGAGAGTGTTAGTAAAGCGTCTGGAATGTTGCACCCGAGTACCAGGGGAGGAAAACTGAGACATATTTGAACACGTCTCCCATTCACATGGTTGATCATACTTGGGTTCCACATGCATGTTTTAGCTGAAGGAAGAATACCTAAAACCTGGGTAGTTGAAACCCGTGGAATGGGTACCATGCAATATGACTTCAAAGGGTCTTCATTTGCTCACCGAACCTCTCCAATCCTATCACTGCTGCGTTTATGCCCCTGTACACATGCTTGATTCTCTTTCGGAGACATAGCAATCCATAGGTTTTAAGATACTTACTAGTCAGGTACATTCTTAGGCGTTTAATATGCGGTGTTGAGTCCATTTCGTTGAGCAAGGAGTAGCTCTTGTCTATTCCATATTTGGCTTAAGGAACTTTATCTGTGCTCATTTCAATCTCTGGTTTTATGCAGCACCCCAACTCACCTTTCCCCTTAAGCAAGCATAAGTTGGTTTTCTAAATTTGAGAACCTGTTCTGTTCTGTAATTCAGTTCCTGTGTAGCCAAGTTTACATTCCGTGTATTACTGATATCTTATGATGTTTCTTTTTCTGTGTGACTTATTTCAGTTAGAATCATCATACCTGAATCCACTCATTGTGCTGCTAAGGGCCTGATGACACAGATTTCATTGCTGAGTGATATTGCTTTGTAAGTAAATACCACAACTTCTTTATCCATTTTTCACTTTCTGCGATGTTGAACTTGTACTGTAAACGAGGTTCTTGTAAACAGAGCCGTTCCGAACTTTGAGGTGGCTGTGTCTTTTTGATTTTAATTTCCCTAAGCTATAGGACCATAAGTGGAAGTGCCCTAGGTTCTGTTGCTTTGTTTTTTAGATGTTTCAGGAAACACCATACACTTCTCCCGAGTGGTTGTTGGCAATTTACATCCCGCCCATCAGCATAACAAGGCTCCCAGTTCTCCATGGCCTGTCCTGCCTTTCTGGATTTTACACTTTTTTCAGATGGCCCTTTTGACCGGGGGGAAGTGAGACTTCATTGTAGTGCAGATTTCCTTTGCAAGTTTGCTTGGTTGGCCAAAAAGGGCGTTTGCGTTTCTTCCTGAATATATTCAGGAAAAAACGCATACGCCCTTTTTGGCCAAGTGCATCATTGTGGACGTTCTGCCTCTTTTCCTATGCTTTCAATGCAATTCCAGTCTACCTCCTGAAATCGGTTTCCTGCAATTCTGCCCCGCTTTCAAGTCCTCTTGGCAGCCTTACTTCAGTCTATTTTTGGACGATAGCTGTCATTTATAACTCTGCAGGTTTGTGAATTACAGTGCCCCTGAGCTCCTTTCTTCAACTCGCTTTCTTGTGACCTGGCCGCAACACCGCAGGATGGCTTCAGGCCCTAATCTGGTTCCGGCACGGCACACTGAGCCTTTGGTTATGTCCTCTTCCTGGTGGGAAATGAGAGTTAAATTTGCCCGTCCAGACACCTCCAGCTAGCCTCTCATTGGTTCTCGCTCTTCCTGTTCATCTTCCGCAGAAATTGCAAACTGGGCCAAACAGGAGGTTAAAGGCGCTGACTCTCCAAGTGGGGAGAGTGTTAGTAAAGCGTCTGGAATGTTGCACCCGAGTTCCAGGGGAGGAAAACTGAGACATATTTGAACACGTCTCCCATTCACATGGTTGATCATACTTGGGTTCCACATGCATGTTTTAGCTGAAGGAAGAATACCTAAAACCTGGGTAGTTGAAACCCGTGGAATGGGTACCATGCAATATCACTTCAAAGGGTCTTCATTTGCTCACCGCACCTCTCCAATCCTATCACTGCTGCGTTTATGCCCCTGTACACATGCTTGATTCTCTTTCGGAGACATAGCAATCCATAGGTTTTAAGATACTTACTAGTCAGGTACATTCCTAGGCGTTTAATATGGGGTGTTGAGTCCATTTCGTTGAGCAAGGAGTAGCTCTTGTCTATTCCATATTTGGCTTAAGGAACTTTATCTGTGCTCATTTCAATCTCTGGTTTTATGCAGCACCCCAACTCACCTTTCCCCTTAAGCAAGCATAAATTGGTTTTCTAAATTTGAGACCCTGTTCTGTTCTGTAATTCAGTTCCTGTGTAGCCAAGTTTACATTCCGTGTATTACTGATATCTTATGATGTTTCTGTTTCTGTGTGACTTATTTCAGTTAGAATCATCATACCTGAATCCACTCATTGTGCTGCTAAGGGCCTGATGACACAGATTTCATTGCTGAGTGATATTGCTTTGTAAGTAAATACCACAACTTCTTTATCCATTTTTCAATTTCTGCGATGTTGAACTTGTACTGTAAACGAGGTTCTTGTAAACAGAGGCGTCCCAAACATTGGGGTGGCTGTGTCTTTTTGATTTTAATTTCCCTAAGCTATAAGACCATAAGTGGCAGTGCCCTAGGCTCTGTTGCTTTGTTTTTTAGATGTTTCAGGAAACACCATACACTTCTCCTGAGTGTCTGTTGGTAATTTACATCCCGCCCATCAGCATAACAAGGCTCCCAGTTCTCCATGGCCTGTCCTGCCTTTCTGGATTTTACACTTTTTTCAGATGGCCCTTTTGACCGGGGGGAAGTGAGACTTCATTGTAGTGCAGATTTCCTTTGCAAGCTTGCTTGGTTGGCCAAAAAGGGCGTATGCGTTTTTTCCTGAATATATTCAGGAAAAAACGCATACGCCCTTTTTGGCCAAGTGCATCATTGTGGACGTTCTGCCTCTTTTCCTATGCTTTCAATGCAATTCCAGTCTACCTCCTGAAATCGGTTTCCTGCAATTCTGCCCCGCTTTCAAGTCCTCTTGGCAGCCTTACTTCAGTCTATTTTTGGACGATAGCTGTCATTTATAACTCTGCAGGTTTGTGAATTACAGTGCCCCTGAGCTCTTTCTTCAACTCGCTTTCTTGTGACCTGGCCGCAACACCGCAGGATGGCTTCAGGCCCTAATCTGGTTCCGGCACGGCACGCTGAGCCTTTGGTTATTTCCTCTTCCTGGTGGGAAATGAGAGTTAAATTTGCCCGTCCAGACACCTCCAGCTAATCTGTCATTGGTTCTCGCTATTCCTGTTCATCTTCCACAGAAATTGCAAACTGGGCCAAACAGGAGGTTAAAGGCGATGACTCTCCAAGTCGGGAGAGTGTTAGTAAAGCGTCTGGAATGTTGCAGCCGAGTACCAGGGGAGGAAAACTGAGACATATTTGAACACGTCTCCCGTTCACACGGATGATCATACTCTGGGTTCCACATGCATGTTTTAGCTGAAGGAAGAATACCTAAAACCTGGGTAGTTGAAACCCGTGGAATGGGTACCATGCAATATGACTTCAAAGGGTCTTCATTTGCTCACCGAACCTCTCCAATCCTATCACTGCTGCGTTTATGCCCCTGTACACATGCTTGATTCTCTTTCGGAGACATAGCAATCCATAGGTTTTAAGATACTTACTAGTCAGGTACATTCTTAGGCGTTTAATATGCGGTGTTGAGTCCATTTCGTTGAGCAAGGAGTAGCTCTTGTCTATTCCATATTTGGCTTAAGGAACTTTATCTGTGCTCATTTCAATCTCTGGTTTTATGCAGCACCCGAACTCACCTTTACCCTTAAGCAAGCATAAGTTGGTTTTCTAAATTTGAGACCCTGTTCTGTTCTGTAATTCAGTTCCTGTGTAGCCAAGTTTACATTCCGTGTATTAGTGATATCTTATGATGTTTCTTTTTCTGTGTGACTTATTTCAGTTAGAATCATCATACCTGAATCCACTCATTGTGCTGCTAAGGGCCTGATGACACAGATTTCATTGCTGAGTGATATTGCTTTGTAAGTAAATACCACAACTTCTTTATCCATTTTTCACTTTCTGAGATGTTGAACTTGTACTGTAAATGAGGTTCTTGTAAACAGAGCCGTTCCAAACTTTGGGGTGGCTGTGTCTTTTTGATTTTAATTTCCCTAAGCTATAGGACCATAAGTGGAAGTGCCCTAGGTTCTGTTGCTTTGTTTTTTAGATGTTTCAGGAAACACCATACACTTCTCCAGAGTGGTTGTTGGCAATTTACATCCCACCCATCAGCATAACAAGGCTCCCATTTCTCCATGGCCTGTCCTGCCTTTCTGGATTTTACACTTTTTTCAGATGGCCCTTTTGACCGGGGGGAAGTGAGACTTCATTGTAGTGCAGATTTCCTTTGCAAGCTTGCTTGGTTGGCCAAAAAGGGCGTATGCGTTTTTTCCTGAATATATTCAGGAAAAAACGCATACGCACTTTTTGGCCAAGTGCATCATTGTGGACGTTCTGCCTCTTTTCCTATGCTTTCAATGCAATTCCAGTCTACCTCCTGAAATCGGTTTCCTGCAATTCTGCCCCGCTTTCAAGTCCTCTTGGCAGCCTTACTTCAGTCTATTTTTGGACGATAGCTGTCATTTATAACTCTGCAGGTTTGTGAATTACAGTGCCCCTGAGCTCTTTCTTCAACTCGCTTTCTTGTGAGCTGGCCGCAACACCGCAGGATGGCTTCAGGCCCTAATCTGGTTCCGGCACGGCACGCTGAGCCTTTGGTTATTTCCTCTTCCTGGTGGGAAATGAGAGTTAAATTTGCCCGTCCAGACACCTCCAGCTAGTCTCTCATTGGTTCTCGCTATTCCTGTTCATCTTCCACAGAAATTGCAAACTGGGCCAAACAGGAGGTTAAAGGCGATGACTCTCCAAGTCGGGAGAGTGTTAGTAAAGCGTCTGGAATGTTGCACCCGAGTACCAGGGGAGGAAAACTGAGACATATTTGAACACGTCTCCCGATCACATGGTTGATCATACTCTAGGTTCCACATGCATGTTTTAGCTGAAGGAAGAATACCTTAAACCTGGGTATTTGAAACCCGTGGAATGGGTACCATGCAATATGACTTCAAAGGGTCTTCATTTGCTCACCGAACCTCTCCAATCCTATCACTGCTGCGTTTATGCCCCTGTACACATGCTTGATTCTCTTTCGGAGACATAGCAATCCATAGGTTTTAAGATACTTACTAGTCAGGTACATTCTTAGGCGTTTAATATGGGGTGTTGAGTCCATTTCGTTGAGCAAGGAGTAGCTCTTGCCTATTCCATATTTGGCTTAAGGAACTTTATCTGTGCTCATTTCAATCTCTGGTTTTATGCAGCACCCCAACTCACCTTTCCCCTTAAGCAAGCATAAGTTGGTTTTCTAAATTTGAGACCCTGTTCTGTTCTGCAATTCAGTTCCTGTGTAGCCAAGTTTACATTCCGTGTATTACTGATATCTTATGATGTTTCTTTTTCTGTGTGACTTATTTCAGTTAGAATCATCATACCTGAATCCACTCATTGTGCTGCTAAGGGCCTGATGACACAGATTTCATTGCTGAGTGATATTGCTTTGTAAGTAAATACCACAACTTCTTTATCCATTTTTCACTTTCTGCGATGTTGAACTTGTACTGTAAATGAGGTTCTTGTAAACAGAGCCGTTCCAAACTTTGGGGTGGCTGTGTCTTTTTGATTTTAATTTCCCTAAGCTATAGGACCATAAGTGGAAGTGCCCTAGGTTCTGTTGCTTTGTTTTTTAGATGTTTCAGGAAACACCATACACTTCTCCCGAGTGGTTGTTGGCAATTTACATCCCGCCCATCAGCATAACAAGGCTCCCAGTTCTCCATGGCCTGTCCTGCCTTTCTGGATTTTACACTTTTTTCAGATGGCCCTTTTGACCGGGGGGAAGTGAGACTTCATTGTAGTGCAGATTTCCTTTGCAAGCTTGCTTGGTTGGCCAAAAAGGGCGTATGCGTTTTTTCCTGAATATATTCAGGAAAAAACGCATACGCCCTTTTTGGCCAAGTGCATCATTGTGGACGTTCTGCCTCTTTTCCTATGCTTTCAATGCAATTCCAGTCTACCTCCTGAAATCGGTTTCCTGCAATTCTGCCCCGCTTTCAAGTCCTCTTGGCAGCCTTACTTCAGTCTATTTTTGGACGATAGCTGTCATTTATAACTCTGCAGGTTTGTGAATTACAGTGCCCCTGAGCTCCTTTCTTCAACTCGCTTTCTTTTGAGCTGGCCGCAACACCGCAGGATGGCTTCAGGCCCTAATCTGGTTCCGGCTCGGCACACTGAGCCTTTGGTTATTTCCTCTTCCTGGTGTGAAATGAGAGTTAAATTTGCCCGTCCAGACACCTCCAGCTAGCCTCTCATTGGTTCTCGCTATTCCTGTTCATCTCCCGCAGAAATTGCAAACTGGGCCAAACAGGAGGTTAAAGGCGCTGACTTTCCAAGTGGGGAGAGTGTTAGTAAAGCATCTGGAATGTTGCACCCGAGTACCAGGGGAGGAAAACTGAGACATATTTGAACACGTCTCCCAATCACATGGTTGATCATAATCTAGGTTCCACATTCATGTTTTAGCTGAAGGAACAATACCTAAAACCTGGGTAGTTGAAACCCGTGGAGTGGGTACCATGCAATATCACTTCAAAGGGTCTTCATTTGCTCACCGAACCTCTCCAATCCTATCACTGCTGCATTTATGCCCCTGTACACATGCTTGATTCTCTTTCGGAGACATAGCAATCCATAGGTTTTAAGATACTTACTAGTCAGGTACATTCTTAGGCGTTTAATATGGGGTGTTGAGTCCATTTCGTTGAGCAAGGAGTAGCTCTTGTCTATTCCATATTTGGCTTAAGGAACTTTATCTGTGCTCATTTCAATCTCTGGTTTTATGCAGCACCCCAACTCACCTTTCCCCTTAAGCAAGCATAAGTTGGTTTTCTAAATTTGAGACCTTGTTCTGTTCTGTAATTGAGTTCCTGTGTAGGCAAGTTTACATTCCGTGTATTACTGATATCTTATGATGTTTCTTTTTCTGTGTGACTTATTTCAGTTAGAATCATCATACCTGAATCCACTCATTGTGCTGCTAAGGGCCTGATGACACAGATTTCATTGCTGAGTGATATTGCTTTGTAAGTAAATACCACAACTTCTTTATCCATTTTTCACTTTCTGCGATGTTGAACTTGTACTGTAAACGAGGTTCTTGTAAACAGAGGCGTCCCAAACTTTGGGGTGGCTGTGTCTTTTTGATTTTAATTTCCCTAAGCTATAGGACCATAAGTGGAAGTGCCCTAGGCTCTGTTGCTTTGTTTTTTAGATGTTTCAGGAAACACCATACACTTCTCCTGAGTGTCTGTTGGTAATTTACATCCCGCCCATCAGCATAACAAGGCTCCCAGTTCTCCATGGCCTGTCCTGCCTTTCTGGAGTTTACACTTTTTTCAGACGGCCCTTTTGACCGGGGGGAAGTGAGACTTCATTGTAGTGCAGATTTCCTTTGCAAGCTTGCTTGGTTCGCCAAAAAGGGCGTATGCGTTTTTTCCTGAATATATTCAGGAAAAAACGCATACGCCCTTTTTGGCCAAGTGCATCATTGTGGACGTTCTGCCTCTTTTCCTATGCTTTCAATGCAATTCCAGTCTACCTCCTGAAATCGGTTTCCTGCAATTCTGCCCCGCTTTCAAGTCCTCTTGGCAGCCTTACTTCAGTCTATTTTTGGACGATTGCTGTCATTTATAACTCTGCAGGTTTGTGAATTACAGTGCCCCTGAGCTCCTTTCTTCAACTCGCTTTCTTGTGAGCTGGCCGCAACACCGCAGGATGGCTTCAGGCCCTAATCTGGTTCCGGCACGGCACGCTGAGCCTTTGGTTAATTCCTCTTCCTGGTGGGATGTGAGTGTTAAATTTGCCCGTGAGGACACCTCCAGCTAGTCTCTCATTGGTTCTCGCTATTCCTGTTCATCTTCTGCAGAAATTGCAAACTGGGCCAAACAGGAGATTTAAGGGATTGACTCTGAAGTCGGGAGAGTGTTAGTAAAGCGTCTGGAATGTTGCACCCGAGTACCAAGGGAAGAAAACTGACACATATTTGAACACGTCTCCCGTTCACACGGTTGATCATACTCTGGGTTCCACATGCATGTTTTAGCTGAAGGAAGATTACCTGAAACCTGCAGAGTTGAGACCCGTGGAATGGGTACCATGCAATATGACCTCAAAGGGTCTTCATTTGCTCACCGAACCTCTCCAATCCTATCACAGCTGCGTTTATGCCCCTGTACACATGCTTGATTCTCTTTCGGAGACATAGCAATCCATAGGTTTTAAGATACTTACTAGTCAGCTACATTCTTAGGCATTTAATATGCAGTGTTGAGTCCATTTCGTTGAGCAAGGAGTAGCTCTTGTCTATTCCATATTTGGCTTAAGGAACTTTATCTGTGCTCATTTCAATCTCTGGTTTTATGCAGCACCCCAACTCACCTTTCCCCTTAAGCAAGCATAAGTTGGTTTTCTAAATTTGAGACCCTGTTCTGTTTTGGAATGCAGTTCCTGTGTAGCCAAGTTTACATTCCGTGTATTAGTGATATCTTATGATGTTTCTTTTTCTGTGTGACTTATTTCAGTTAGAATCATCGTACCTGAATCCACTCATTATGCTGCTACGGGCCTGATGACATAGATTTCATTGCTGCGTGATACTGCATTGTACGTAAGTACCACAAGTTCTTTATCCATTTTTCACTTTCTGTGATATTGAACTTGTACGGTAAACGAGGTTCTTGTAAACGGAGGCATCCCAAACTTTGGGGTGGCTGTGTGTTTTTCATTTTAATTTCCCTAAGCTATAGGACCATAAGTGGAAGTGCCCTAGGTTCTGTTGCTTTGTTTTTTAGATGTTTCAGGAAACACCATACACTTCTCCTGAGTGTCTGTTGGCAATTTACATCCCGCCCATCAGCATAACAAGGCTCCCAGTTCTCAATGGCTTGTTGCCTTTCTGGATTTTACACTTTTTTCAGATGGCCCTTTTGACCGGGGGGAAGTGAGACTTCATTGTAGTGCAGATTTCCTTTGCAAGCTTGCTTGGTTGGCCAAAAAGTGCGTATGCGTTTTTTCCTGAGTATATTCAGGAAAAAACGCATATGCCCTTTTTGGCCAAGTGCATCATTGTGGACGTTCTGCCTCTTTTCCTATGCTTTCAATGCAATTCCAGTCTACCTCCTGAAATCGGTTTCCTGCAATTCTGCCCCGCTTTCAAGTCCTCTTGGCAGCCTTACTTCAGTCTATTTTTGGACGATAGCTGTCATTTATAACTCTGCAGGTTGTGAATTACAGTGCCCCTGAGCTCCTTTCTTCAACTCGCTTTCTTGTGACCTGGCCGCAACACCGCAGGATGGCTTCAGGCCCTAATCTGGTTCCGGCCCGGCATGCTGAGCCTTTGGTTAATTCCTCTTCCTGGTGGGAAATGAGAGTTAAATTTGCCCGTCCAGACACCTCCAGCTAGTCTCTCATTGGTTCTCGCTATTCCTGTTCATCTTCCGCAGAAATTGCAAACTGGGCCAAACAGGAGGTTAAAGGGACTGACTCTCCAAGTGGGGAGAGTGTTAGTAAAGCGTCTGGAATGTTGCACCCGAGTACCAGGGGAGGAAAACTGAGACATATTTGAACACGTCTCCCGATCACATGGTTGATCATACTCTGGGTTTCACATGCATGTTTTAGCTGAAGGAAGAATACCTAAAATCTGCGTAGTTGAAACCCGTGGAATGGGTACCATGCAATATGACTTCAAAGGGTCTTCATTTGCTCACCGAACCTCTCCAATCCTATCACTGCTGCGTTTATGCCCCTGTACACATGCTTGATTCTCTTTCGGAGACATAGCAATCTATAGGTTTTAAGATACTTACTAGTCAGGTACATTCTTAGGCGTTTAATATGCGGTGTTGAGTCCATTTCGTTGAGCAAGGAGTAGCTCTTGTCTATTCCATATTTGGCTTAAGGAACTTTGTGCTCATTTCAATCTCTGGTTTTATGCAGCACCCCAACTCACCTTTCCCCTTAAGCAAGCATAAGTTGGTTTTCTAAATTTGAGACCCTGTTCTGTTCTGTAATTCAGTTCCTGTGTAGCCAAGTTTACATTCCGTGTATTACTGATATCTTATGATGTTTCTTTTTCTGTGTGACTTATTTCAGTTAGAATCATCATACCTGAATCCACTCATTGTGCTGCTAAGGGCCTGATGACACAGATTTCATTGCTGAGTGATATTGCTTTGTAAGTAAATACCACAACTTCTTTATCCATTTTTCACTTTCTGCGATGTTGAACTTGTACTGTAAACGAGGTTCTTGTAAACAGAGCCGTTCCAAACTTTGGGGTGTCTGTGTCTTTTTCATTTTAATTTCCCTAAGCTATAGGACCATAAGTGGAAGTGCCCTAGGTTCTGTTGCTTTGTTTTTTAGATGTTTCAGGAAACACCATACACTTCTCCCGAGTGGTTGTTGGCAATTTACATCCCGCCCATCAGCATAACAAGGCTCCCAGTTCTCCATGGCCTGTCCTGCCTTTCTGGATTTTACACTTTTTTCAGATGGCCCTTTTGACCGGGGGGAAGTGAGACTTCATTGTAGTGCAGATTTCCTTTGCAAGCTTGCTTGGTTGGCCAAAAAGGGCGTATGCGTTTTTTCCTGAATATATTCAGGAAAAAACGCATACGCCCTTTTTGGCCAAGTGCATCATTGTGGACGTTCTGCCTCTTTTCCTATGCTTTCAATGCAATTCCAGTCTACCTCCTGAAATCGGTTTCCTGCAATTCTGCCCCGCTTTCAAGTCCTCTTGGCAGCCTTACTTCAGTCTATTTTTGGACGATAGCTGTCATTTATAACTCTGCAGGTTTGTGAATTACAGTGCCCCTGAGCTCCTTTCTTCAACTCGCTTTCTTGTGACCTGGCCGCAACACCGCAGGATGGCTTCAGGCCCTAATCTGGTTCCGGCCCGGCATGCTGAGCCTTTGGTTAATTCCTCTTCCTGGTGGGAAATGAGAGTTGAATTTGTCCGTCCAGACACCTCCAGCTAGCCTCTCATTGGTTCTCGCTATTCCTGTTCATCTTCCGCAGAAATTGCAAACTGGGCCAAACAGGAGGTTAAAGGGACTGACTCTCCAAGTCGGGAGAGTGTTAGTAAAGCGTCTGGAATGTTGCACCCGAGTACCAGGGGAGGAAAACTGAGACATATTTGAACACATCTCCCGTTCACATGGTTGATCGTACTCTGGGTTCCACATGCATGTTTTAGCTGAAGGAAGAATACCTTAAACCTGGAGAGTTGAGACCCGTGTAATGGGTACCATGCAATATGACTTCAAAGGGTCTTCATTTGCTCACCGAACCTCTCCAATCCTATCACTGCTGCGTTTATGCCCCTGTACACACGCTTGATTCTCTTTTGGAGACATAGCAATCCATAGGTTTTAAGATACTTACTAGTCAGGTACATTCTTAGGCGTTTAATATGGGGTTTTGAGTCCATTTCGTTGAGCAAGGAGTAGCTCTTGTCTATTCCATATTTGGCTTAAGGAACTTTATCTGTGCTTATTTCAATCTCTGGTTTTATGCAGCACCCCAACTCACCTTTCCCCTTAAGCAAGCATAAGTTGGTTTTCTAAATTTGAGACCCTGTTCTGTTTTGGAATGCAGTTCCTGTGTAGCCAAGTTTACATTCCGTGTATTAGTGATATCTTATGATGTTTCTTTTTCTGTGTGACTTATTTCAGTTAGAATCATCATACCTGAATCCACTCATTGTGCTGCTAAGGGCCTGATGACACAGATTTCATTGCTGAGTGATATTGCTTTGTAAGTAAATACCACAACTTCTTTATCCATTTTTCACTTTCTGCGATGTTGAACTTGTACTGTAAACGAGGTTCTTGTAAACAGAGCCGTTCCAAACTTTGGGGTGGCTGTGTCTTTTTCATTTTAATTTCCCTAAGCTATAGGACCATAAGTGGAAGTGCCCTAGGTTCTGTTGCTTTGTTTTTTAGTTGTTTCAGAAAACACCATACACTTCTCCCAAGTGGTTCTTGGCAATTTACATCCCGCCCATCAGCATAACAAGGCTCCCAGTTCTCCATGGCCTGTCCTGCCTTTCTGGATTTTACACTTTTTTCAGATGGCCCTTTTGACCGGGGGGAAGTGAGACTTCATTGTAGTGCAGATTTCCTTTGCAAGCTTGCTTGGTTGGCCAAAAAGGGCGTATGCGTTTTTTCCTGAATATATTCAGGAAAAAACGCATACGCCCTTTTTGGCCAAGTGCATCATTGTGGACGTTCTGCCTCTTTTCCTATGCTTTCAATGCAATTCCAGTTTACCTCCTGAAATCGGTTTCCTGCAATTCTGCCCCGCTTTCAAGTCCTCTTGGCAGCCTTACTTCAGTCTATTTTTGGACGATAGCTGTCATTTATAACTCTGCAGGTTTGTGAATTACAGTGCCCCTGAGCTCCTTTCTTCAACTCGCTTTCTTTTGAGCTGGCCGCAACACCGCAGGATGGCTTCAGGCCCTAATCTGGTTCTGGCCCGGCATGCTGAGCCTTTGGTTAATTCCTCTTCCTGGTGGGAAATGAGAGTTGAATTTGCCCGTCCAGACACCTCCAGCTAGCCTCTCATTGGTTCTCACTATTCCTGTTCATCTTCCGCAGAAATTGCAAACTGGGCCAAACAGGAGGTTAAAGGGACTGACTCTCCAAGTGGGGAGAGTGTTAGTAAAGCGTCTGGAATGTTGCACCCGAGTACCAGGGGAGGAAAACTGAGACATATTTGAACACGTCTCCCGTTCACATGGTTGATCATACTCTGGGTTCCACATGCATGTTTTAGCTGAAGGAAGAATACCTTAAACCTGGAGAGTTGAGACCCGTGTAATGGGTACCATGCAATATGACTTCAAAGGGTCTTCATTTGCTCACCGAACCTCTCCAATCCTATCACTGCTGCGTTTATGCCCCTGTACACACGCTTGATTCTCTTTTGGAGACATAGCAATCCATAGGTTTTAAGATACTTACTAGTCAGGTACATTCTTAGGCGTTTAATATGGGGTTTTGAGTCCATTTCGTTGAGCAAGGAGTAGCTCTTGTCTATTCCATATTTGGCTTAAGGAACTTTATCTGTGCTCATTTCAATCTCTGGTTTTATGCAGCACCCCAACTCACCTTTCCCCTTAAGCAAGCATAAGTTGGTTTTCTAAATTTGAGACCCTGTTCTGTTTTGGAATGCAGTTCCTGTGTAGCCAAGTTTACATTCCGTGTATTAGTGATATCTTATGATGTTTCTTTTTCTGTGTGACTTATTTCAGTTAGAATCATCATACCTGAATCCACTCATTGTGCTGCTAAGGGCCTGATGACACAGATTTCATTGCTGAGTGATATTGCTTTGTAAGTAAATACCACAACTTCTTTATCCATTTTTCACTTTCTGCGATGTTGAACTTGTACTGTAAACGAGGTTCTTGTAAACAGAGCCGTTCCAAACTTTGGGGTGGCTGTGTCTTTTTCATTTTAATTTCCCTAAGCTATAGGACCATAAGTGGAAGTGCCCTAGGTTCTGTTGCTTTGTTTTTTAGTTGTTTCAGGAAACACCATACACTTCTCCCAAGTGGTTCTTGGCAATTTACATCCCGCCCATCAGCATAACAAGGCTCCCAGTTCTCCATGGCCTGTCCTGCCTTTCTGGATTTTACACTTTTTTCAGATGGCAGTTTTGACCGGGGGGAAGTGAGACTTCATTGTAGTGCAGATTTCCTTTGCAAGCTTGCTTGGTTGGCCAAAAAGGGCGTATGCGTTTTTTCCTGAATATATTCAGGAAAAAACGCATACGCCCTTTTTGGCCAAGTGCATCATTGTGGACGTTCTGCCTCTTTTCCTATGCTTTCAATGCAATTCCAGTCTACCTCCTGAAATCGGTTTCCTGCAATTCTGCCCCGCTTTCAAGTCCTCTTGGCAGCCTTACTTCAGTCTATTTTTGGACGATAGCTGTCATTTATAACTCTGCAGGTTTGTGAATTACAGTGCCCCTGAGCTCCTTTCTTCAACTCGCTTTCTTTTGAGCTGGCCGCAACACCGCAGGATGGCTTCAGGCCCTAATCTGGTTCCGGCCCGGCATGCTGAGCCTTTGGTTAATTCCTCTTCCTGGTGGGAAATGAGAGTTGAATTTGCCCGTCCAGACACCTCCAGCTAGCCTCTCATTGGTTCTCGCTATTCCTGTTCATCTTCCGCAGAAATTGCAAACTGGGCCAAACAGGAGGTTAAAGGGACTGACTCTCCAAGTGGGGAGAGTGTTAGTAAAGCGTCTGGAATGTTGCACCCGAGTACCAGGGGAGGAAAACTGAGACATATTTGAACACGTCTCCCGTTCACATGGTTGATCATACTCTGGGTTCCACATGCATGTTTTAGCTGAAGGAAGAATACCTTAAACCTGGAGAGTTGAGACCCGTGTAATGGGTACCATGCAATATGACTTCAAAGGGTCTTCATTTGCTCACCGAACCTCTCCAATCCTATCACTGCTGCGTTTATGCCCCTGTACACACGCTTGATTCTCTTTTGGAGACATAGCAATCCATAGGTTTTACGATACTTACTAGTCAGGTACATTCTTAGGCGTTTAATATGGGGTTTTGAGTCCATTTCGTTGAGCAAGGAGTAGCTCTTGTCTATTCCATATTTGGCTTAAGGAACTTTATCTGTGCTCATTTCAATCTCTGGTTTTATGCAGCACCCCAACTCACCTTTCCCCTTAAGCAAGCATAAGTTGGTTTTCTAAATTTGAGACCCTGTTCTGTTTTGGAATGCAGTTCCTGTGTAGCCAAGTTTACATTCCGTGTATTAGTGATATCTTATGATGTTTCTTTTTCTGTGTGACTTATTTCAGTTAGAATCATCATACCTGAATCCACTCATTGTGCTGCTAAGGGCCTGATGACACAGATTTCATTGCTGAGTGATATTGCTTTGTAAGTAAATACCACAACTTCTTTATCCATTTTTCACTTTCTGCGATGTTGAACTTGTACTGTAAACGAGGTTCTTGTAAACAGAGCCGTTCCAAACTTTGGGGTGGCTGTGTCTTTTTCATTTTAATTTCCCTAAGCTATAGGACCATAAGTGGAAGTGCCCTAGGTTCTGTTGCTTTGTTTTTTAGTTGTTTCAGGAAACACCATACACTTCTCCCAAGTGGTTCTTGGCAATTTACATCCCGCCCATCAGCATAACAAGGCTCCCAGTTCTCCATGGCCTGTCCTGCCTTTCTGGATTTTACACTTTTTTCAGATGGCCTTTTTGACCGGGGGGAAGTGAGACTTCATTGTAGTGCAGATTTCCTTTGCAAGCTTGCTTGGTTGGCCAAAAAGGGCGTATGCGTTTTTTCCTGAATATATTCAGGAAAAAACGCATACGCCCTTTTTGGCCAAGTGCATCATTGTGGACGTTCTGCCTCTTTTCCTATGCTTTCAATGCAATTCCAGTCTACCTCCTGAAATCGGTTTCCTGCAATTCTGCCCCGCTTTCAAGTCCTCTTGGCAGCCTTACTTCAGTCTATTTTTGGACGATAGCTGTCATTTATAACTCTGCAGGTTTGTGAATTACAGTGTCCCTGAGCTCCTTTCTTCAACTCGCTTTCTTGTGACCTGGCCGCAACACCGCAGGATGGCTTCAGGCCCTAATCTGGTTCCGGCCCGGCATGCTGAGCCTTTGGTTAATTCCTCTTCCTGGTGGGAAATGAGAGTTAAATTTGCCCGTCCAGACACCTCCAGCTAGCCTCTCATTGGTTCTCGCTATTCCTGTTCATCTTCCGCAGAAATTGCAAACTGGGCCAAACAGGAGGTTAAAGGGACTGACTCTCCAAGTCGGGAGAGTGTTAGTAAAGCGTCTGGAATGTTGCACCCGAGTACCAGGGGAGGAAAACTGAGACATATTTGAACACGTCTCCCGTTCACATGGTTGATCATACTCTGGGTTCCACATGCATGTTTTAGCTGAAGGAAGAATACCTTAAACCTGGAAAGTTGAGACCCGTGTAATGGGTACCATGCAATATGACTTCAAAGGGTCTTCATTTGCTCACCGAACCTCTCCAATCCTATCACTGCTGCGTTTATGCCCCTGTACACACGCTTGATTCTCTTTTGGAGACATAGCAATCCATAGGTTTTAAGATACTTACTAGTCAGGTACATTCTTAGGCGTTTAATATGGGGTTTTGAGTCCATTTCGTTGAGCAAGGAGTAGCTCTTGTCTATTCCATATTTGGCTTAAGGAACTTTATCTGTGCTCATTTCAATCTCTGGTTTTATGCAGCACCCCAACTCACCTTTCCCCTTAAGCAAGCATAAGTTGGTTTTCTAAATTTGAGACCCTGTTCTGTTTTGGAATGCAGTTCCTGTGTAGCCAAGTTTACATTCCGTGTATTAGTGATATCTTATGATGTTTCTTTTTCTGTGTGACTTATTTCAGTTAGAATCATCATACCTGAATCCACTCATTGTGCTGCTAAGGGCCTGATGACACAGATTTCATTGCTGAGTGATATTGCTTTGTAAGTAAATACCACAACTTCTTTATCCATTTTTCACTTTCTGCGATGTTGAACTTGTACTGTAAACGAGGTTCTTGTAAACAGAGCCGTTCCAAACTTTGGGGTGGCTGTGTCTTTTTCATTTTAATTTCCCTAAGCTATAGGACCATAAATGGAAGTGCCCTAGGTTCTGTTGCTTTGTTTTTTAGTTGTTTCAGGAAACACCATACACTTCTCCCAAGTGGTTCTTGGCAATTTACATCCCGCCCATCAGCATAACAAGGCTCCCAGTTCTCCATGGCCTGTCCTGCCTTTCTGGATTTTACACTGTTTTCAGATGGCCCTTTTGACCGGGGGGAAGTGAGACTTCATTGTAGTGCAGATTTCCTTTGCAAGCTTGCTTGGTTG
Organism: Stenella coeruleoalba; assembly: GCF_951394435.1. Classification (NCBI taxonomy): domain Eukaryota; kingdom Metazoa; phylum Chordata; class Mammalia; order Artiodactyla; family Delphinidae; genus Stenella; species Stenella coeruleoalba. The sequence continues at coordinate 716,829 of NW_027645872.1, forward strand.
GCCAAAAAGGGCGTATGCGTTTTTTCCTGAATATATTCAGGAAAAAACGCATACGCCCTTTTTGGCCAAGTGCATCATTGTGGACGTTCTGCCTCTTTTCCTATGCTTTCAATGCAATTCCAGTCTACCTCCTGAAATCGGTTTCCTGCAATTCTGCCCCGCTTTCAAGTCCTCTTGGCAGCCTTACTTCAGTCTATTTTTGGACGATAGCTGTCATTTATAACTCTGCAGGTTTGTGAATTACAGTGCCCCTGAGCTCCTTTCTTCAACTCGCTTTCTTGTGACCTGGCCGCAACACCGCAGGATGGCTTCAGGCCCTAATCTGGTTCCGGCCCGGCATGCTGAGCCTTTGGTTAATTCCTCTTCCTGGTGGGAAATGAGAGTTGAATTTGCCCGTCCAGACACCTCCAGCTAGCCTCTCATTGGTTCTCGCTATTCCTGTTCATCTTCCGCAGAAATTGCAAACTGGGCCAAACAGGAGGTTAAAGGGACTGACTCTCCAAGTGGGGAGAGTGTTAGTAAAGCGTCTGGAATGTTGCACCCGAGTACCAGGGGAGGAAAACTGAGACATATTTGAACACGTCTCCCGTTCACATGGTTGATCATACTCTGGGTTCCACATGCATGTTTTAGCTGAAGGAAGAATACCTTAAACCTGGAGAGTTGAGACCCGTGTAATGGGTACCATGCAATATGACTTCAAAGGGTCTTCATTTGCTCACCGAACCTCTCCAATCCTATCACTGCTGCGTTTATGCCCCTGTACACACGCTTGATTCTCTTTTGGAGACATAGCAATCCATAGGTTTTAAGATACTTACTAGTCAGGTACATTCTTAGGCGTTTAATATGGGGTTTTGAGTCCATTTCGTTGAGCAAGGAGTAGCTCTTGTCTATTCCATATTTGGCTTAAGGAACTTTATCTGTGCTCATTTCAATCTCTGGTTTTATGCAGCACCCCAACTCACCTTTCCCGTTAAGCAAGCATAAGTTGGTTTTCTAAATTTGAGACCCTGTTCTGTTTTGGAATGCAGTTCCTGTGTAGCCAAGTTTACATTCCGTGTATTAGTGATATCTTATGATGTTTCTTTTTCTGTGTGACTTATTTCAGTTAGAATCATCATACCTGAATCCACTCATTGTGCTGCTAAGGGCCTGATGACACAGATTTCATTGCTGAGTGATATTGCTTTGTAAGTAAATACCACAACTTCTTTATCCATTTTTCACTTTCTGCGATGTTGAACTTGTACTGTAAACGAGGTTCTTGTAAACAGAGCCGTTCCAAACTTTGGGGTGGCTGTGTCTTTTTCATTTTAATTTCCCTAAGCTATAGGACCATAAATGGAAGTGCCCTAGGTTCTGTTGCTTTGTTTTTTAGTTGTTTCAGGAAACACCATACACTTCTCCCAAGTGGTTCTTGGCAATTTACATCCCGCCCATCAGCATAACAAGGCTCCCAGTTCTCCATGGCCTGTCCTGCCTTTCTGGATTTTACACTTTTTTCAGATGGCCCTTTTGACCGGGGGGAAGTGAGACTTCATTGTAGTGCAGATTTCCTTTGCAAGCTTGCTTGGTTGGCCAAAAAGGGCGTATGCGTTTTTTCCTGAATATATTCAGTAAAAAACGCATACGCCCTTTTTGGCCAAGTGCATCATTGTGGACGTTCTGCCTCTTTTCCTATGCTTTCAATGCAATTCCAGTCTACCTCCTGAAATCGGTTTCCTGCAATTCTGCCCCGCTTTCAAGTCCTCTTGGCAGCCTTACTTCAGTCTATTTTTGGACGATAGCTGTCATTTATAACTCTGCAGGTTTGTGAATTACAGTGCCCCTGAGCTCCTTTCTTCAACTCGCTTTCTTGTGACCTGGCCGCAACACCGCAGGATGGCTTCAGGCCCTAATCTGGTTCCGGCCCGGCATGCTGAGCCTTTGGTTAATTCCTTTTCCTGGTGGGAAATGAGAGTTGAATTTGCCCGTCCAGACACCTCCAGCTAGCCTCTCATTGGTTCTCGCTATTCCTGTTCATCTTCCGCAGAAATTGCAAACTGGGCCAAACAGGAGGTTAAAGGGACTGACTCTCCAAGTCGAGAGAGTGTTAGTAAAGCGTCTGGAATGTTGCACCCGAGTACCAGGGGAGGAAAACTGAGACATATTTGAACACGTCTCCCGTTCACATGGTTGATCATACTCTGGGTTCCACATGCATGTTTTAGCTGAAGGAAGAATACCTTAAACCTGGAGAGTTGAGACCCGTGTAATGGGTACCATGCAATATGACTTCAAAGGGTCTTCATTTGCTCACGAACCTCTCCAATCCTATCACTGCTGCGTTTATGCCCCTGTACACACGCTTGATTCTCTTTTGGAGACATAGCAATCCATAGGTTTTAAGATACTTACTAGTCAGGTGCATTCTTAGGCGCTTAATATGGGGTTTTGAGTCCATTTCGTTGAGCAAGGAGTAGCTCTTGTCTATTCCATATTTGGCTTAAGGAACTTTATCTGTGCTCATTTCAATCTCTGGTTTTATGCAGCACCCCAACTCACCTTTCCCCTTAAGCAAGCATAAGTTGGTTTTCTAAATTTGAGACCCTGTTCTGTTTTGGAATGCAGTTCCTGTGTAGCCAAGTTTACATTCCGTGTATTAGTGATATCTTATGATGTTTCTTTTTCTGTGTGACTTATTTCAGTTAGAATCATCGTACCTGAATCCACTCATTGTGCTGCTACGGGCCTGATGACATAGATTTCATTGCTGAGTGATACTGCATTGTACGTAAGTACCACAAGTTCTTTATCCATTTTTCACTTTATGTGATATTGAACTTGTACGGTAAACGAGGTTCTTGTAAACGGAGGCGTCCCAAACTTTGGGGTGGCTGTGTCTTTTTGATTTTAATTTCCCTAAGCTATAGGACCATAAGGGCATGTGCCCTCGGCTCTGTTGCTTTGTTTTTTAGATGTTTCAGGAAACACCATACACTTCTCCTGAGTGTCTGTTGGCAATTTACATCCCGCCCATCAGCCTAACAAGGCTCCCAGTTCTCCATGGCCTGTCCTTCCTTTCTGGATTTTACACTTTTTTCAGATGGCCCTTTTGACCGGGGGGAAGTGAGACTTCATTGTAGTGCAGATTTCCTTTGCACGTTTGCTTGGTTGGCCAAAAAGGGCGTATGCGTTTTTTCCTGAATATATTCAGGAAAAAACGTATACGCCCTTTTTGGCCAAGTGCATCATTGTGGACGTTCTGCCTCTTTTCCTATGCCTTCAATGCAATTCCAGTCTACCTCCTGAAATCGGTTTCCTGCAATTCTGCCCCGCTTTCAAGTCCTCTTGGCAGCCTTACTTCAGTCTATTTTTGGACGATAGCTGTCATTTATAACTCTGCAGGTTTGTGAATTACAGTGCCCCTGAGCTCCTTTCTTCAACTCGCTTTCTTGTGACCTGGCCGCAACACCGCAGGATGTCTACAGGCCCTAATCTGGTTCCGGCACGGCACGCTGAGCCTTTGGTTAATTCCTCTTCCTGGTGGGAAATGAGAGTTAAATTTGCCCATCCAGACACCTCCAGGTAGTCTCTCATTGGTTCTCGCTATTCCTGTTCATCTTCCACAGAAATTGCAAACTGGACCAAACAGGAGGTTAAAGGGACTGACTCTCCAAGTGGGGAGAGTGTTAGTAAAGCGTCTGGAATGTTGAACCCGAGTACCAGGGTACGAAAACTGAGACATATTTGAACACGTCTCCCGATCACATGGTTGATCATAATCTAGGTTCCACATGCATGTTTTAGCTGAAGGAACAATACCTTAAACCTGGAGAGTTGAGACCCGTGGAATGGGTACCATGCAATATGACTTCAAAGGGTCTTCATTTGCTCACGAACCCCTCCAATCCTATCACTGCTGCATTTATGCCCATGTACACATGCTTGATTCTCTTTCGGAGACATAGCAATCCATAGGTTTTAAGATACTTACTAGTCAGGTACATTCTTAGGCGTTTAATATGCGGTGTTGAGTCCATTTCGTTGAGCAAGGAGTAGCTCTTGTCTATTCCATATTTGGCTTAAGGAACTTTATCTGTGCTCATTTCAATCTCTGGTTTTATGCAGCACCCCAACTCACCTTTCCCCTTAAGCAAGCATAAGTTGGTTTTCTAAATTTGAGACGCTGTTCTGTTCTGTAATTCAGTTCCTGTGTAGCCAAGTTTACATTCCGTGTATTACTGATATCTTATGATGTTTCTTTTTCTGTGTGACTTATTTCAGTTAGAATCATCATACCTGAATCCACTCATTGTGATGCTAAGGGCCTGATGACACAGATTTCATTGCTGAGTGATATTGCTTTGTAAGTAAATACCACAACTTCTTTATCCATTTTTCACTTTCCGCGATGTTGAACTTGTACTGTAAACGAGTTTCTTGTAAACAGAGCCGTTCCAAACTTTGCGGTGGCTGTGTCTTTTTGATTTTAATTTCCCTAAGCTATAGGACCATAAGTGGAAGTGCCCTAGGTTCTGTTGCTTTGTTTTTTAGATGTTTCAGGAAACACCATACACTTCTCCCAAGTGGTTGTTGGCAATTTACATCCCGCCCATCAGCATAACAAGGCTCCCAGTTCTCCATGGCCTGTCCTGCCTTTCTGGATTTTACACTTTTTTCAGATGGCCCTTTTGACCGGGGGGAAGTGAGACTTCATTGTAGTGCAGATTTCCCTTGCAAGCTTGCTTGGTTGGCCAAAAAGGGCGTATGCGTTTTTTCCTGAATATATTCAGGAAAAAACGCATACGCCCTTTTTGGCCAAGTGCATCATTGTGGACGTTCTGCCTCTTTTCCTATGCTTTCAATGCAATTCCAGTCTACCTCCTGAAATCGGTTTCCTGCAATTCTGCCCCGCTTTCAAGTCCTCTTGGCAGCCTTACTTCAGTCTATTTTTGGACGATAGCTGTCATTTATAACTCTGCAGGTTTGTGAATTACAGTGCCCCTGAGCTCCTTTCTTCAACTCGCTTTTTTGTGACCTGGCCGCAACACTGCAGGATGTCTTCAGGCCCTAATCTGGTTCTGGCACGGCACGCTGAGCCTTTGGTTAATTCCTCTTCCTGGTGGGAAATGAGAGTTAAATTTGCCCATCCATACACCTCCAGCTATTCTTTCATTGGTTCTCGCTATTCCTGTTCATCTTCCACAGAAATTGCAAACTGGGCCAAACAGGAGGTTAAAGGGACTGACTCTCCAAGTCGGGAGAGTGTTAGTAAAGCGTCTGGAAAGTTGCACCCGAGTACCAGGGTACGAAAACTGAGACATATTTGAACACGTCTCCCGATCACATGGTTGATCATACTCTAGGTTCCACATGCATGTTTTAGCTGAAGGAAGAATACCTTAAACCTGGGTAGTTGAAACCCGTGGAATGGGTACCATGCAATATGACTTCAAAGGGACTTCATTTGCTCACGAACCTCTCCAATCCTATCACTGCTGCGTTTATGCCCCTGTACACATGCTTGATTCTCTTTCGGAGACATAGCAATCCATAGGTTTTAAGATACTTACTAGTCAGGTACATTCTTAGGCGTTTAATATGGGTTGTTGAGTCCATTTCGTTGAGCAAGGAGTAGCTCTTGTCTATTCCATATTTGGCTTAAGGAACTTTATCTGTGCTCATTTCAATCTCTGGTTTTATGCAGCACCCCAACTCACCTTTCCCCTTAAGCAAGCATGAGTTAGTTTTCTAAATTTGAGACCCTGTTCTGTTCTGTAATTCAGTTCCTGTGTAGCCAAGTTTCCATTCCGTGTATTACTGATATCTTATGATGTTTCTTTTTCTGTGTGACTCATTTCAGTTAGAATCATCATACCTGAATCCACTCATTGTGCTGCTAAGGGCCTGTTGACACAGATTTCATTGCTGAGTGATATTGCTTTGTAAGTAAATACCACAACTTCTTTATCCATTTTTCACTTTCTGCGATGTTGAACTTGTACTGTAAACGAGGTTCTTGTAAACAGAGCCGTTCCAAACTTTGGGGTGGCTGTGTCTTTTTCATTTTAATTTCCCTAAGCTATAGGACCATAAGTGGAAGTGCCCTAGGTTCTGTTGCTTTGTTTTTTAGTTGTTTCAGGAAACACCATACACTTCTCCCAAGTGGTTGTTGGCAATTTACATCCCGCCCATCAGCATAACAAGGCTCCCAGTTCTCCATGGCCTGTCATGCCTTTCTGGATTTTACACGTTTATCAGATGGCCCTTTTGACCGGGGGGAAGTGAGACTTCATTGTAGTGCAGATTTCCTTTGCAAGCTTGCTTGGTTGGCCAAAAAGTGCGTATGCGTTTTTTCCTGAATATATTCAGGAAAAAACGCATACGCCCTTTTTGGCCAAGTGCATCATTGTGGACGTTCTGCCTCTTTTCCTATGCTTTCAATGCAATTCCAGTCTACCTCCTGAAATCGGTTTCCTGCAATTCTGCCCCGCTTTCAAGTCCTCTTGGCAGCCTTACTTCAGTATATTTTTGGACGATAGCTGTCATTTATAACTCTGCAGGTTTGTGAATTACAGTGCCCCTGAGCTCCTTTCTTCAACTCGCTTTCTTTTGAGCTGGCCGCAACACCGCAGGATGGCTTCAGGCCCTAATCTGGTTCCGGTACGGCACGCTGAGCCTTTGGTTATTTCCTCTTCCTGGTGGGAAATGAGAGTTAAATTTGCCCGTCCAGACATCTCCAGCTAGCCTCTCATTGGTTCTCGCTATTCCTGTTCATCTTCCGCAGAAATTGGAAACTGTGCCAAACAGGAGGTTAAAGGCGCTGACTCTCCAAGTGGGGAGAGTGTTAGTAAAGCGTCTGGAATGTTGCACCCGAGTACCAGGGTACGAAAACTGAGACATATTTGAACACGTCTCCCGATCACATGGTTGATCATACTCTAGGTTCCACATGCATGTTTTAGCTAAAGGAAGAATACCTTAAACCTGGGTATTTGAAACCCGTGGAATGGGTACCATGCAATATGACTTCAAAGGGTCTTCATTTGCTCACCGAATCTCTCCAATCCTATCACTGCTGCGTTTATGGCCCTGTACACATGCTTGATTCTCTTTCGGAGACATAGCAATCCATAGGTTTTAAGATACTTACTAGTCAGGTACATTCTTAGGCGTTTAATATGCGGTGTTGAGTCCATTTCGTTGAGCAAGGAGTAGCTCTTGTCTATTCCATATTTGGCTTAAGGAACTTTATCTGTGCTCATTTCAATCTCTGGTTTTATGCAGCACCCCAACTCACCTTTCCCCTTAAGCAAGCATAAGTTGGTTTTCTAAATTTGAGACCCTGTTCTGTTTTGGAATGCAGTTCCTGTGTAGCCAAGTTTACATTCCGTGTATTAGTGATATCTTATGATGTTTCTTTTTCTGTGTGACTTATTTCAGTTAGAATCATCATACCTGAATCCACTCATTGTGCTGCTAAGGGCCTGATGACACAGATTTCATTGCTGAGTGATATTGCTTTGTAAGTAAATACCACAACTTTTTTATCCATTTTTCACTTTCTGCGATGTTGAACTTGTACTGTAAACGAGGTTCTTGTAAACAGAGCCATTCCAAAATTTGGGGTGGCTGTGTCTTTTTCATTTTAATTTCCCTAAGCTATAGGACCATAAGTGGAAGTGCCCTAGGCTCTGATGGTTTGTTTTTTAGATGTTTCAGGAAACACCATACACTTCTTCTGAGTGTCTGTTGGCAATTTACATCCCGCCCATCAGCATAACAAGGCTCCCAGTTCTCCATGGCCTGTCCTGCCTTTCTGGAGTTTACACTTTTTTCAGATGGCCCTTTTGACCGGGGAGAAGTGAGACTTCATTGTAGTGCAGATTTCCTTTGCAAGTTTGCTTGGTTGGCCATAAAGGGCGTATGCGTTTTTTCCTGAATATATTCAGGAAAAAACGCATACGCCCTTTTTGGCCAAGTGCATCATTGTGGACGTTCTGCCTCTTTTCCTATGCCTTCAATGCAATTCCAGTCTACCTCCTGAAATCGGTTTCCTGCAATTCTGCCCCGCTTTCAAGTCCTCTTGGCAGCCTTACTTCAGTCTATTTTTGGACGATAGCTGTCATTTATAACTCTGCAGGTTTGTGAATTACAGTGCCCCTGAGCTCCTTTCTTCAACTCGCTTTCTTGTGACCTGGCCGCAACACCGCAGGATGTCTTCAGGCCCTAATCTGGTTCTGGCACGGCACGCTGAGCCTTTGGTTAATTCCTCTTCCTGGTGGGAAATGAGAGTTAAATTTGCCCATCCATACACCTCCAGCTATTCTTTCATTGGTTCTCGCTATTCCTGTTCATCTTCCACAGAAATTGCAAACTGGGCCAAACAGGAGGTTAAAGGGACTGACTCTCCAAGTCGGGAGAGTGTTAGTAAAGCGTCTGGAAAGTTGCACCCGAGTACCAGGGTACGAAAACTGAGACATATTTGAACACGTCTCCCGATCACATGGTTGATCATACTCTAGGTTCCACATGCATGTTTTAGCTGAAGGAAGAATACCTTAAACCTGGGTAGTTGAAACCCGTGGAATGGGTACCATGCAATATGACTTCAAAGGGACTTCATTTGCTCACGAACCTCTCCAATCCTATCACTGCTGCGTTTATGCCCCTGTACACATGCTTGATTCTCTTTCGGAGACATAGCAATCCATAGGTTTTAAGATACTTACTAGTCAGGTACATTCTTAGGCGTTTAATATGGGGTGTTGAGTCCATTTCGTTGAGCAAGGAGTAGCTCTTGTCTATTCCATATTTGGCTTAAGGAACTTTATCTGTGCTCATTTCAATCTCTGGTTTTATGCAGCACCCCAACTCACCTTTCCCCTTAAGCAAGCATGAGTTAGTTTTCTAAATTTGAGACCCTGTTCTGTTCTGTAATTCAGTTCCTGTGTAGCCAAGTTTCCATTCCGTGTATTACTGATATCTTATGATGTTTCTTTTTCTGTGTGACTCATTTCAGTTAGAATCATCATACCTGAATCCACTCATTGTGCTGCTAAGGGCCTGTTGACACAGATTTCATTGCTGAGTGATATTGCTTTGTAAGTAAATACCACAACTTCTTTATCCATTTTTCACTTTCTGCGATGTTGAACTTGTACTGTAAACGAGGTTCTTGTAAACAGAGCCGTTCCAAACTTTGGGGTGGCTGTGTCTTTTTCATTTTAATTTCCCTAAGCTATAGGACCATAAGTGGAAGTGCCCTAGGTTCTGTTGCTTTGTTTTTTAGTTGTTTCAGGAAACACCATACACTTCTCCCAAGTGGTTGTTGGCAATTTACATCCCGCCCATCAGCATAACAAGGCTCCCAGTTCTCCATGGCCTGTCATGCCTTTCTGGATTTTACACGTTTATCAGATGGCCCTTTTGACCGGGGGGAAGTGAGACTTCATTGTAGTGCAGATTTCCTTTGCAAGCTTGCTTGGTTGGCCAAAAAGTGCGTATGCGTTTTTTCCTGAATATATTCAGGAAAAAACGCATACGCCCTTTTTGGCCAAGTGCATCATTGTGGACGTTCTGCCTCTTTTCCTATGCTTTCAATGCAATTCCAGTCTACCTCCTGAAATCGGTTTCCTGCAATTCTGCCCCGCTTTCAAGTCCTCTTGGCAGCCTTACTTCAGTATATTTTTGGACGATAGCTGTCATTTATAACTCTGCAGGTTTGTGAATTACAGTGCCCCTGAGCTCCTTTCTTCAACTCGCTTTCTTTTGAGCTGGCCGCAACACCGCAGGATGGCTTCAGGCCCTAATCTGGTTCCGGTACGGCACGCTGAGCCTTTGGTTATTTCCTCTTCCTGGTGGGAAATGAGAGTTAAATTTGCCCGTCCAGACATCTCCAGCTAGCCTCTCATTGGTTCTCGCTATTCCTGTTCATCTTCCGCAGAAATTGGAAACTGTGCCAAACAGGAGGTTAAAGGCGCTGACTCTCCAAGTGGGGAGAGTGTTAGTAAAGCGTCTGGAATGTTGCACCCGAGTACCAGGGTACGAAAACTGAGACATATTTGAACACGTCTCCCGATCACATGGTTGATCATACTCTAGGTTCCACATGCATGTTTTAGCTAAAGGAAGAATACCTTAAACCTGGGTATTTGAAACCCGTGGAATGGGTACCATGCAATATGACTTCAAAGGGTCTTCATTTGCTCACCGAATCTCTCCAATCCTATCACTGCTGCGTTTATGGCCCTGTACACATGCTTGATTCTCTTTCGGAGACATAGCAATCCATAGGTTTTAAGATACTTACTAGTCAGGTACATTCTTAGGCGTTTAATATGCGGTGTTGAGTCCATTTCGTTGAGCAAGGAGTAGCTCTTGTCTATTCCATATTTGGCTTAAGGAACTTTATCTGTGCTCATTTCAATCTCTGGTTTTATGCAGCACCCCAACTCACCTTTCCCCTTAAGCAAGCATAAGTTGGTTTTCTAAATTTGAGACCCTGTTCTGTTTTGGAATGCAGTTCCTGTGTAGCCAAGTTTACATTCCGTGTATTAGTGATATCTTATGATGTTTCTTTTTCTGTGTGACTTATTTCAGTTAGAATCATCATACCTGAATCCACTCATTGTGCTGCTAAGGGCCTGATGACACAGATTTCATTGCTGAGTGATATTGCTTTGTAAGTAAATACCACAACTTTTTTATCCATTTTTCACTTTCTGCGATGTTGAACTTGTACTGTAAACGAGGTTCTTGTAAACAGAGCCATTCCAAAATTTGGGGTGGCTGTGTCTTTTTCATTTTAATTTCCCTAAGCTATAGGACCATAAGTGGAAGTGCCCTAGGCTCTGATGGTTTGTTTTTTAGATGTTTCAGGAAACACCATACACTTCTTCTGAGTGTCTGTTGGCAATTTACATCCCGCCCATCAGCATAACAAGGCTCCCAGTTCTCCATGGCCTGTCCTGCCTTTCTGGAGTTTACACTTTTTTCAGATGGCCCTTTTGACCGGGGAGAAGTGAGACTTCATTGTAGTGCAGATTTCCTTTGCAAGTTTGCTTGGTTGGCCATAAAGGGCGTATGCGTTTTTTCCTGAATATATTCAGGAAAAAACGCATACGCCCTTTTTGGCCAAGTGCATCATTGTGGACGTTCTGCCTCTTTTCCTATGCCTTCAATGCAATTCCAGTCTACCTCCTGAAATCGGTTTCCTGCAATTCTGCCCCGCTTTCAAGTCCTCTTGGCAGCCTTACTTCAGTCTATTTTTGGACGATAGCTGTCATTTATAACTCTGCAGGTTTGTGAATTACAGTGCCCCTGAGCTCCTTTCTTCAACTCGCTTTCTTGTGAGCTGGCCGCAACACCGCAGGATGTCTTCAGGCCCTAATCTGGTTCCGGCCTGGCATGCTGAGCCTTTGGTTAATTCCTCTTCCTGGTGGGAAATGAGAGTTGAATTTGCCCGTCCAGACACCTCCAGCTAGCCTCTCATTGGTTCTCGCTATTCCTGTTCATCTTCCGCAGAAATTGCAAACTGGGCCAAACAGGAGGTTAAAGGGACTGACTCTCCAAGTCGGGAGAGTGTTAGTAAAGCGTCTGGAATGTTGCACCCGAGTACCAGGGGAGGAAAACTGAGACATATTTGAACACGTCTCCCGTTCACATGGTTGATCATACTCTGGGTTCCACATGCATGTTTTAGCTGAAGGAAGAATACCTTAAACCTGGAGAGTTGAGACCCGTGTAATGGGTACCATGCAATATGACTTCAAAGGGTCTTCATTTGCTCACCGAACCTCTCCAATCCTATCACTGCTGCGTTTATGCCCCTGTACACACGTTTGATTCTCTTTTGGAGACATAGCAATCCATAGGTTTTAAGATACTTACTAGTCAGGTACATTCTTAGGCGTTTAATATGGGGTTTTGAGTCCATTTCGTTGAGCAAGGAGTAGCTCTTGTCTATTCCATATTTGGCTTAAGGAACTTTATCTGTGCTCATTTCAATCTCTGGTTTTATGCAGCACCCCAACTCACCTTTCCCCTTAAGCAAGCATAAGTTGGTTTTCTAAATTTGAGACCCTGTTCTGTTTTGGAATGCAGTTCCTGTGTAGCCAAGTTTACATTCCGTGTATTAGTGATATCTTATGATGTTTCTTTTTCTGTGTGACTTATTTCAGTTAGAATCATCATACCTGAATCCACTCATTGTGCTGCTAAGGGCCTGATGACACAGATTTCATTGCTGAGTGATATTGCTTTGTAAGTAAATACCACAACTTCTTTATCCATTTTTCACTTTCTGCGATGTTGAACTTGTACTGTAAACGAGGTTCTTGTAAACAGAGCCGTTCCAAACTTTGGGGTGGCTGTGTCTTTTTCATTTTAATTTCCCTAAGCTATAGGATCATAAGTGGAAGTGCCCTAGGTTCTGTTGCTTTGTTTTTTAGATGTTTCAGGAAACACCATACACTTCTCCCGAGTGGTTGTTGGCAAATTACATCCCGCCCATCAGCATAACAAGGCTCCCAGTTCTCCATGGCCTGTCATGCCTTTCTGGATTTTACACTTTTTTCAGATGGCCCTTTTGACCGGGGGGAAGTGAGACTTCATTGTAGTGCAGATTTCCTTTGCAAGCTTGCTTGGTTGGCCAAAAAGGGCGTATGCGTTTTTTCCTGAATATATTCAGGAAAAAACGCATACGCCCTTTTTGGCCAAGTGCATCATTGTGGACGTTCTGCCTCTTTTCCTATGACTTCAATGCAATTCCAGTCTACCTCCTGAAATCGGTTTCCTGCAATTCTGCCCCGCTTTCAAGTCCTCTTGGCAGCCTTACTTCAGTCTATTTTTGGATGATAGCTGTCATTTATAACTCTGCAGGTTTGTGAATTACTGTGCCCCTGAGCTCCTTTCTTCAACTCGCTTTCTTGTGACCTGGCCGCAACACCGCAGGATGTCTACAGGCCCTAATCTGGTTCCGGCACGGCACGCTGAGCCTTTGGTTAATTCCTCTTCCTGGTGGGAAATGAGAGTTAAATTTGCCCATCCAGACACCTCCAGCTAGTCTCTCATTGGTTCTCGCTATTCCTGTTCATCTTCCACAGAAATTGCAAACTGGGCCATACAGGAAGTTAAAGGGACTGACTCTCCAAGTGGGGAGAGTGTTAGTAAAGCATCTGGAATGTTGAACCCGAGTACCAGGGTACGAAAACTGAGACATATTTGAACACGTCTCCCGATCACATGGTTTATCATACTCTGGGTTCCACATGCATGTTTTAGCTGAAGGAAGAATACCTTAAACCTGGAGAGTTGAGACCCGTGTAATGGGTACCATGCAATATGACTTCAAAGGGTCTTCATTTGCTCACCGAACCTCCCCAATCCTATCACTGCTGCGTTTATGCCCCTGTACACACGCTTGATTCTCTTTTGGAGACATAGCAATCCATAGGTTTTAAGATACTTACTAGTCAGGTACATTCTTAGGCGTTTAATATGGGGTTTTGAGTCCATTTCGTTGAGCAAGGAGTAGCTCTTGTCTATTCCATATTTGGCTTAAGGAACTTTATCTGTGCTCATTTCAATCTCTGGTTTTATGCAGCTCCCCAACTCACCTTTCCCCTTAAGCAAGCATAAGTTGGTTTTCTAAATTTGAGACCCTGTTCTGTTTTGGAATGCAGTTCCTGTGTAGCCAAGTTTACATTCCGTGTATTAGTGATATCTTATGATGTTTCTTTTTCTGTGTGACTTATTTCAGTTAGAATCATCATACCTGAATCCACTCATTGTGCTGCTAAGGGCCTGATGACACAGATTTCATTGCTGAGTGATATTGCTTTGTAAGTAAATACCACAACTTCTTTATCCATTTTTCACTTTCTGCGATGTTGAACTTGTACTGTAAACGAGGTTGTTGTAAACAGAGCCGTTCCAAACTTTGGGGTGGCTGTGTCTTTTTCATTTTAATTTCCCTAAGCTATAGGACCATAAGTGGAAGTGCCCTAGGTTCTGTTGCTTTGTTTTTTAGATGTTTCAGGAAACACCATACACTTCTCCCGAGTGGTTGTTGGCAAATTACATCCCGCCCATCAGCATAACAAGGCTCCCAGTTCTCCATGGCCTGTCCTGCCTTTCTGGATTTTACACTTTTTTCAGATGGCCCTTTTGACCGGGGGGAAGTGAGACTTCATTGTAGTGCAGATTTCCTTTGCAAGCTTGCTTGGTTGGCCAAAAAGGGCGTATGCGTTTTTTCCTGAATATATTCAGGAAAAAACGCATACGCCCTTTTTGGCCAAGTGCATCATTGTGGACGTTCTGCCTCTTTTCCTATGCTTTCAATGCAATTCCAGTCTACCTCCTGAAATCGGTTTCCTGCAATTCTGCCCCGCTTTCAAGTCCTCTTGGCAGCCTTACTTCAGTCTATTTTTGGACGATAGCTGTCATTTATAACTCTGCAGGTTTGTGAATTACAGTGCCCCTGAGCTCCTTTCTTCAACTCGCTTTCTTGTGACCTGGCCGCAACACCGCAGGATGTCTTCAGGCCCTAATCTGGTTCTGGCAAGGCACGCTGAGCCTTTGGTTAATTCCTCTTCCTGGTGGGAAATGAGAGTTATATTTGCCCATCCAGACACCTCCAGCTAGTCTTTCATTGGTTCTCGCTATTCCTGTTCATCTTCCACAGAAATTGCAAACTGGGCCAAACAGGAAGTTAAAGGGACTGACTCTCCAAGTGGGGAGAGTGTTAGTAAAGCGTCTGGAATGTTGCACCCGAGTACCAGGGTACGAAAACTGAGACATATTTGAACACGTCTCCCGATCACATGGTTGATCATACTCTAGGTTCCACATGCATGTTTTAGATGAAGGAAGAATACCTTAAACCTGGGTAGTTGAAACCCGTGGAATGGGTACCATGCAATATGACTTCAAAGGGTCTTCATTTGCTCACGAACCTCTCCAATCCTATCACTGCTGCGTTTATGCCCCTGTACACATGCTTGATTCTCTTTCGGAGACATAGCAATCCATAGGTTTTAAGATACTTACTAGTCAGGTGCATTCTTAGGCGTTTAATATGGGGTTTTGTGTCCATTTCGTTGAGCAAGGAGTAGCTCTTGTGTATTCCATATTTGGCTTAAGGAACTTTATCTGTGCTCATTTCAATCTCTGGTTTTATGCAGCACCCCAACTCACCTTTCCCCTTAAGCAAGCATAAGTTGGTTTTCTAAATTTGAGACCCTGTTCTGTTTTGGAATGCAGTTCCTGTGTAGCCAAGTTTACATTCCGTGTATTAGTGATATCTTATGATGTTTCTTTTTCTGTGTGACTTATTTCAGTTAGAATCATCGTACCTGAATCCACTCATTATGCTGCTACGGGCCTAATGACATAGATTTCATTGCTGAGTGATACTGCATTGTACGTAAGTACCACAAGTTCTTTATCCATTTTTCACTTTCTGTGATATTGAACTTGTACGGTAAACGAGGTTCTTGTAAACGGAGGCGTCCCAAACTTTGGGGTGGCTGTGTCTTTTTGATTTTAATTTCCCTAAGCTATAGGACCATAAGCGCAAGTGCCCTCGGCTCTGTTGCTTTGTTTTTTAGATGTTTCAGGAAACACCATACAATTCTCCTGAGTGTCTGTTGGCAATTTACATCCCGCCCATCAGCATAACAAGGCTCCCAGTTCTCCATGGCCTGTCCTGCCTTTCTGGATTTTACACTTTTTTCAGATGGCCCTTTTGACCGGGGGGAAGTGAGACTTCATTGTAGTGCAGATTTCTTTGCAAGTTTGCTTGGTTGGCCGAAAAGCGCGTATGCGTTTTTTCCTGAATATATTCAGGAAAAAACGCATACGCCCTTGTTGGCCAAGTGCATCATTGTGGACGTTCTGCCTCTTTTCTTATGCTTTCAATGCAATTCCAGTCTACCTCCTGAAATCGGTTTCCTGCAATTCTGCCCCGCTTTCAAGTCCTCTTGGCAGCCTTACTTCAGTCTATTTTTGGACGATAGCTGTCATTTATAACTCTGCAGGTTTGTGAATTACAGTGCCCCTGAGCTCCTTTCTTCAACTCGCTTTCTTTTGAGCTGGCCGCAACACCGCAGGATGTCTTCAGGCCCTAATCTGGTTCTGGCACGGCACGCTGAGCCTTTGGTTAATTCCTCTTCCTGGTGGGAAATGAGAGTTAAATTTGCCCGTCCAGACACCTCCAGCTAGTCTTTCATTGGTTCTCGTTATTCCTGTTCATCTTCCACAGAAATTGCAAACTGGGCCAAACAGGAAGTTAAAGGAACTGACTCTCCAAGTGGGGAGAGTGTTAGTAAAGCGTCTGGAATGTTGCACCCGAGTACCAGGGTACGAAAACTGAGACATATTTGAACACGTCTCCCGATCACATGGTTGATCATACTCTAGGTTCCACATGCATGTTTTAGATGAAGGAAGAATACCTTAAACCTGGGTAGTTGAAACCCGTGGAATGGGTACCATGCAATATGACTTCAAAGGGTCTTCATTTGCTCACGAACCTCTCCAATCCTATCACTGCTGCGTTTATGCCCCTGTACACATGCTTGATTCTCTTTCGGAGACATAGCAATCCATAGGTTTTAAGATACTTACTAGTCAGGTGCATTCTTAGGCGTTTAATATGGGGTTTTGTGTCCATTTCGTTGAGCAAGGTGTAGCTCTTGTGTATTCCATATTTGGCTTAAGGAACTTTATCTGTGCTCCTTTCAATCTCTGGTTTTATGCAGCACCCCAACTCACCTTTCACCTTAAGCAAGCATAAGTTGGTTTTCTAAATTTGAGACCCTGTTCTGTTTTGGAATGCAGTTCCTGTGTAGCCAAGTTTACATTCCGTGTATTAGTGATATCTTATGATGTTTCTTTTTCTGTGTGACTTATTTCAGTTAGAATCATCGTACCTGAATCCACTCATTATGCTGCTACGGGCCTGATGACATAGATTTCATTGCTGAGTGATACTGCATTGTACGTAAGTACCACAAGTTCTTTATCCATTTTTCACTTTCTGTGATATTGAACTTGTACGGTAAACGAGGTTCTTGTAAACGGAGGCGTCCCAAATTTTGGGGTGGCTGTGTCTTTTTCATTTTAATTTCCCTAAGCTATAGGACCATAAGCGCAAGTGCCCTCGGCTCTGTTGCTTTGTTTTTT